>NC_139679.1:84167334-84767334 GCF_964106915.1 Podarcis gaigeae | reverse complement strand
AATATGTGCTATTCACTTGCCATTTGTTGTCTACTCTCAAAAAACACAAGATGCATTAAGAGTTACAAGCAGTTAAAAGTGTTTGCAACAATTCCACAGCCAATATCAAGTGGGAGCCTGTTAACGGGTAGAAAAAGCAAGGCTGTCTATCATATTTCCCAATAGATTAGCATAGTGGTGAGATGTAAACAGCTTCCTTCAAAATTTCTCAGCTGCAATTTAAAGTTCTGCCTTTCAGCCTTTAAATAGACTTTATGTTGTGTAGTCTGCATTCTCTTCACTTTAGGGCAAGCTCTTGTACATTGCTTAAAAAAGAACAGATCCAATTATGCTTCAACCAATAAATAAATGTATTAAATATCCAAAGAACAAAGAAAAGGGTTAGCAGCATTTTAACATCACACTAAAATCTGGGTGAATAAATACAGCAGTGAACAACAGGCTAAGGAAAGAATGAATATTTATGTCATCACTGTAGGTAATAAATTTCTACTACTCACATAGCTGTTACCTCCAAAGGCATTCATCCTTTATTATATCTAGCATTATATTTTATAAGGAACACCACCTAGGTTTCTATAATGCAAGAGGCAAGATACTACAATTCAAAAGGCTATAACCTTCTCTAATACTGCTTATTAAATGGATCTCTGCTAACACAAGGGGAGGAGGAAATTGGTGTGAAGGACTAGAAAAATGTCTAGAATACAGCTATTTCATGTGTGATGGGCCTTCACATACATTTGATATGATAAACGGTTTTGTCAAAATGCACATATCCACACAGTATACAGTATGTTATTTAAGAATGGCATAATGACAGAGATATAGCTGTGCAACTCTCCAGTAAGTACACAAATAAATAAGGTATAAGTCCCTCAGGGTCAACTTTCTAGAGAATGCCCAATTTTGTGGTGAGATCAACAACCAAAAGAACCATAATCATAAAATTTCACCATTACTGATGGCACAACATTTAACTCTTTCCATGGAGGGGAGTCAGTCCATGTTTCTTCATGTGTGAATTCAAATGGTGATCACTTAGAAAAATGCAACTAATACATTATGTGCTTGTAATGTCACCATCACTTACACCAAACGACTTAGCAAACGAGAGCATGTAAGGTTATGCACCCAGGTAACATAGAAGTCAGGTGTGTGCATGGTGTTTGCTTCCCTTGTAGCTCAATCTTTTAAAATAAACCTCTAATAAAACATCAGAGTACTTAGCCCCTATGTACTCATGCACTACCCAAACGATATTACCATGCAAGCCATAAATGGGAGTCGGGAGAAAGGCAAGAACATCAGCTAGGCTACAGAAGAGAGCAACTGGAGTAGTTTGACTCATAAATAAATACCACAATGGCATAACAGCATGAGCATTTCTGTCCACATGTGTCTTGTTGCCCTCCCTGCGAGAAGCAAAGTTACAGGGAACCAGGCAGAGGGCCTTCTCAGTAGTGGCACCCTCTGTGGAACGCCCTCCCTTAGGATGCAAAGGAAATAATGAACTACAGAACTTTTAGAAGACATCTGAAGGAAGCCCTGTATCAGGAAGTTTTTAATGTTTGATGTTTTACTATGTTTTTATATGTGCTGTAAGTTGCCCATAAATATTATTATTATTATTATTATTATTATTATTATTATTATTAAAACTTAAGTGTTTTCCTTTCCTAGCACTGAAAGGAAACTACCTGGGTGCAATAGCAATTTCCAGTGGTGCTGGTGCCTTCTATAAAACTGACTGGCCTTTAAAGGGCTTAAGGCAGATTCATGCTGGATAAGCCTATAAAGTTAGAGAGTTCCAGAAAAGCATCTACTTCTGTTTCATTCACTATGCAAAAGCCTTTGACTATGTCGACCACAGCAAACTATGGCAAGTTCTTAAAGAAATGGGAGTGCCTGATCACCTCATCTGTCTCCTGAGAAATCTCTATGTGGGACAAGAAGCTACAGTTAGAACTGGATATGGAACAACTGATTGGTTCAAAATTGGGAAAGGAGTATGGCAAGGCTGTATATTGTCTCCCTGATTATTTAACTTATATGCCGAATTCATCATGCGAAAGGCTGGACTGGATGAATCCCAAGCCGGAATTAAGATTGCCGGAAGAAACCTCAGATATGCAGATGACACAGCCTTGATGGCAGAAAGTGATGCGGAATTAAAGAACCTTTGAATGAGGGTGAAAGAGGAGAGCAAAAATATGGTCTGAAGCTCAACATCAAACAAACTAAGATCATGGCCACTGGTCCCATCACCTCCTGGCAAATAGAAGGGGAAGAAATGGAGGCAATGAGAGATTTTACTTTTTTGGGCTCCATGATCACTGCAGATGGTGACAGTAGTCACAAAATTAAAAGACACCTGCTTCTTGGGAGAAAGGCAATGACAAACCTAGACAGCATCTTAAAAAGCAGAGACATCACCTTGTCAACAAACGTCCATATAGTTAAAGCTATGGTTTTCCCAGTAGTGATGTATGAAAGTGAAAGCTGGACCATTAAGAAGGCTGATCGCTGAAGAATTGATGCTTTTGAATTATGGTGCTGTAGGAGACTCTTGAGAGTCCCATGGACTGCAAGAAGATCAAACCGATCCATTCTGAAGGAAATTAGCCGAGTGCTCACTGGAAGGACAGATCCTGAAGCTGAGGCTCCAATACTTTGGCCACCTCAAGAGAAGAGAAGACTCCCTGGAAAAGACCCTGATGTTGGGAAAGATGGAGGGCACAAGGAGAAGGGGACGACAGAGGACAAGATGATTGGATAGTGTTCTCGAAGCTACCAGCATGAGTTTGACCAAACTGCGGGAGGCAGTGGAAGACAGGAGTGCCTGGTGTGCTCTGGTCCATGGGGTCACGAAGTGTCAGACACGACTAAACGACTAAAGAACAACAACAACCAACTCCACTGTGGTAGGTAGTCTGCCTCTGAACACCACTTGCTGAGAATCACAAGCGTAGAGTGTGCCATTGCAGGTGAAGTCCTGCTTGCTTCTGACTGGCCACTGTAAGAACAGGAGCCTGGATAAATGGTCCTTTGGCCTGATCCAGCAAGACTCTTGTTGAGTTTAAACTATCATTTTCTAAATATATGTGCTAGCACATATAGAAATGGAAACACACTGCACCATACCATGAGAATCAAAAGGAAAGCTAACAGATCCATTTTAAGTGAAGGTTCACACACGTTGAAGATACCAAACAGTTCCTGGCATGTTCAGTCATTCCAGGGTCACCTGTGGAATGCATTTATTTTATTTTTAAAGTGGGCCCTAAATTTGAGTGCATGTACCACGGAAAATGATGCCTGCATCATACTCTTAAACGCTTAAATGACTCCAGACTTGATCCAACCCACAGCTAGAACAAAAGCAAAAACAGACAGATGGCAACCGTCTCTAGCAGGGGAAAACACATGTGTTTTCTTGGTAGTGTTTAAGTCACCTCTCTGACTTACAATGAAGTACTCAGTTTTAATTTAGCAGCAACAATGGATTAGAAGAGGTTCGTTTTTATTGATTATCAGCATTTTAAGAAGGAATCTAGTTTGTCACCTGTCAGGCAGATTTATTTTGTTGCTTTACTGCATTTGTTCGTGAGCAGAGTTAAAATATGTTTAACATGGTGTTGTGCAAGATGCTGCACTTTCCACAGCAATGTAGCAAGCTAGTTCTGAAGATGCCTTCACTGGCACTCACAAACATACATTCTAATCTTATATATCAGAAAGGAAAGCTCTTGGATTTGGTATGGGTTTGTTAGGATCAATGGGGCTCCAAATGGTTGCTTGGCATTTGCAACAATTTATTCAAAATGCATCTGGTGGCAAAGCAAATTATACAACTGAAATTGCTATAGTAATGAAGAAAGGATGCAATTTAAGCCTCTCCGGAATCACAGAATAATATAATTACCTATTTAATACTTTGCACACTGTGGATCCTTCACAACCTGGTGGCTATGTAATTTGGGTTACTGCTGACCACTCGTGTCAGTGTTTAAGTTTAGAGAACGAAAGGAGTTTGTTTGTTTTTTGGAAGACTGATACTATGATTGTGTATCAGGGCTATTTTGTATTTAATTTTCAAAGCTCCTTCAGGATTTATCCTTTTTCTAGCTCCCTGACAGCTCAGTTGCTGAATACATAATCTTAGCTAGAGACAGAATGAAGCTTAAATTGTTCACCGGGAACTGCGCCAAGACATTATTAAAAATTCTGTTTATTTTTATTTACATTGAAACTCTACCAAAAGAGGAAGAGAAAAGATTGGTCTCTGTAACAGAAACAGAGGCCTACGTGTTTGCCTAGGTCTGAGACACTGACACACCCTATAAAGGAAGGATCTCTTTATCAGCAAGGTCAGAATAGCCACTGCCAAATGTCAACGCTTGCAAAAATTATCTCTACTTACTTATCAGTGCTTTTTAAGGGCCTAGATTTCTAACCAAGCCTCTGCTGTTACTCCCATCATTCTACTACACACATGGAGGTTGTGTTCAGAGGATCTGGGTTGGATCCAAATAGATCACTGTGCACAGAATCCCTTCCATGAGTCCAACAGAACTTCCCCTTCTCCTCCTTCCCACCCCCAAATCTGCTCCAAAGGGCAGAAGCAAAATTCTGTTTTTCTTGTGGATGTTGTTCCAAGCATCCAATGATTTAGCTAGATACAACTCCAACTATCCCACCAAATCTTTACAGGGCCCCTTTTCTCCTTCCCTAGAAGAACAACCTTAACCTAATTTTATTTGACGTTAATCCTGTGGGCATGGCCATTCCTTCATTTTAGCTGTGTATAGAGGTAAACTATGTACATGCAATAATGAAGCATCCTTCCAGTATGTTCCATAACATCCATGATTTGGAAATGGGTTTGAGCACAAGCCATGTGTCAACACTTGTGCTTCAACATCACACACACACACACACACACACACACACACACAGAGAGAGAGAGAGAGAGAGAGAGAGAGAGAGAGAGAGACAGACATCCCTCTACCTTTGTAGCTTGAGACAAAACAAGCAGCCAAGGAAACACATGCTGATGTTGTGGCTTGATATGGAAAGTCTGACCCGTGGTCTATCCAGCCCAGTAATGTCTTGTCTTCCCCAACAGCACCAGAAGTCTCAGATAAAGGGTTTTCCAGGCCCTGCTGTGAGGGATTGTTTAATGAGAGATGCTAGGAAGCAAAACAGAAGGGTAAAGGTGGTTTTTAAAATCCCTGCCAAATGTGTATGGCTCCTATGTAAGACTTGAAAGGGCAACAGATTACATGCTTGAAGAGTGACTGGCCTCAAGAGAGTTTGTAAGATGGGCACTGTCAGTAGACTGTTTAAGAGGGGGGAACTATTTCCTGTTTGAGGCACCTGGGATCCACCTGCATGATGGGTGGATCTGATGACCACTGGCAAAATCCTATTTCCAGAGAGCATTTAAGAGTTGCCGTGAGGCAAGCCACAGATCAGCTGCTGCTCTACCACTTGCCTTGCTCTTTCCAGGGATCCCTCAAGCTAAGGTGGGAAGCAGCACCCTGAGTATTGCTCCTGTAAAAGATAGGAGAGAGATTCTCAGCTTACATCTGCTGAACGGAAGTGAATGCCTACTTGGAAGCAAGCAGATTAGCTGGATGTCTCAAGGGGCATGGTAACAGCTATAGCTGCAACTAGGGCACTATGCAGTATGTCCTGTGCTCAGAGTCAGAGTACCCAACATCTCAGCCTCTCCTTAGGGCAACCCTATTGCCCACAACACAGGCATTTTTCTTCTAGTATGGCTCAATTATCTCTGCTGTTACACAACATGTCAGCAAATGCAAATCATTTCAATTAGTACCAATGGCAACTGTATTTCTCTTTAGTGCTTTCCATTCCAATTCAGCATATCATGGTTTCGCAGACATTAATTCCCAATCTCACGAGGAAAAGAAGCATTATTGAATTTTTATTTTTCTAAAATAAGATACTAAGATGCATCCGTCAAGTAGTCTAAAGACCTCTAAGGGAGCCCAAATTGAAAATTAGACACATTCACACTTACCTCTTCAAACATTAGTAGACTAACCTAACATTAACTTCAGCAGTAAAAGCACATTTCTGAGTGGTCTGTACTGCCTCTGCCATGTGCACTGAATCTGTCTTTACTCCCCTCCCCAATGTCAATAGAAGTCCCATTCATATTGCCTTGCATAAAGAGAATACTTTCAGCTTCCTATCTTTAAAAAACCCCAACAAGTATATGTGCCCAGAAAAATGCAAATGCAGAACTTTCTATCTATCCAGAAACCCTTTAATTGTTTTCTAACATGTATCCCCAGCATGCTTGAAACTTCTGCTAGGTGCTTTTTGTGATAATTTAACACCCATGTGCTACTGAAAAAGGATAAATCTGCAGGGCAGAGCCACTTCCAGGGGTAATTATAGCAGTAAACCAGACTGCTAGCATGAACACATCTTTCAAATGTGCTGACACTTAGAAAGGACATCAACCCATTTCCCCATTTCCAAAACATGTAGTATTTCAAAACTCACAAGGTGGACTTTACCCCTCTGGTTGAAGACAGAGCCCAAAATAAAAAGAATTCACAACATGACCTTAGGCATAGATAAGCTTGGCTTCACCCTTGCTTTGCAATTTGGATGAGCCTTGCAAACCATGAAGCTGACTTTTACTCTTCTCCACATGCTCCCCGTGATCTGCCTGTTTCATTTTTTTAAGTGCTGCATGCACATTTATGCCCTCATTATCTAGACGTTATAAAGTGCAAAGCTGTTCTGAATGTGAGGGTGGGTGGTCTTGGTGACATCATAGAATGGCAACCAATCAGAACCATGTATGGTGGCCTATGCTACAGACTTAAAATAACCTTTTTCTGAGCATAACCTTTAAAGAGAAAGTGTTTGGAGTGAATATAGAGTGCGTCTAACCCAGCCCCAAAGCTCTAAAAACACAGCTGTAGACTGGGTTGAAACCTGTTTCAAAATGAATCTTCTACAACAACTGCTTAAGGGAGAGGTCAACTTGTGTGATCAGGGCAACACTAGGTGACAGATGTCATCACAGCAAATTCTGTAAAGAGGTTTACACATCCCTAGCATGCTCCAGTGCTATGCTGTCTGAATAAGTGAAGAGTTGTTTGTGCAGAGGCATCGCCTGATAGGACGTGTGAGCAATGGATTGCACAGTCAGCCCTGGGCTGCCAACGTCACTCACACTTGGGAATCCAAGCATAGTGGTCAATTTTACTCAGTACCAAGGATTCAATTTATTTCTGCTCAAAATGCCCGAAATGAGCACACTCTATCCATATTCACACTTAAATGGTCCAAAAATCATTAGCTTATAAACTTTAATTACTATGAATGGTGCAAAAATGGGATTTCCAATAAAAATACTGTATAGCTATAGTAATTAGTGGAAGCTAACTATATCAATCTAATTTCAAATAAAATTCCAGCTGAGTATCTTTGCTATTCTAACAGGCAGAAGGAAATATCCCCCTCCCCTCCATTATGGTTTGTTGTAGTTAATATGCTTTTATTGCTTTTGGTCAAAGACCATTACAACCACCACAGCACCCTTATTTCAAAATACAACCTCCCCCCAAAAAACCATTTCAATGCCCCCTGAAAAACTAAAAACAATTAACAGCATAATAGCCAAATATATGATCGAGTTCAGACTAAACATCGCCATGGCAATAAACTGCCAAGATTTTTGGGTTTTCCTTGAATTCTTAGGGCTGCCAAAGCACACAGGGAAGTTCCAGGTTCTGAGAGGAGGGCTGTTACTTTTCAAGTGCTGCTTGGGGTTTCTTTTTTCTTTTTCTTTTTCTTTTTTTTTGGAAAAATCTGGCCAGTCCCCACTAGAAACAGGATGCTAGACTAGATGGACTCTTGGTCTGACCCAGCAGGAAAAGGCACCAGTTCACCTCCATTTGCCTGCACACATTCCTTTTACTTTATTTGGTTTATGAATAGAGTTGCACAATAGGGAAATTGTTAAATACCACTCCAAGTGTTATTGTGCTGTAATTTTACATCAAGGTATTCCTTGTGTATCTGTAGAGTTTCCTAAGGTGGCAGAGGATGACAGAATTGGTAATTCAGGGCAACCTTTCAAACCTTTGTAGGTCTGTAGGAAGAAGACAGGAACTGCAAGTCATAGGGATGTTGCCCTTACCCTTGCCTGCAACTAAGACACTACCTGCAGTTGTAGAAGATCTCTCCCAGTGGGAGCAGTTAGTGCATCAAGCGTTTCTGGATGTGCCCTGTCTGAAATGGCAGAGAAACTCTGGCAACAACTCTATAGGCAGAGAACCATCAAGTGGAAATGTATCTACTGCTCAGAAATGTGGGGCAACAGCCCTGTACAGCCACTGCAATGAATGCCACATGCAAAGGCACAGCAGGTCATCTGGCTGCAGAGGCTTGTGAAGCCCTGTGGCGCCTCTTAAGTGCCAATGATCATGACACTGCTTACAAAGGCACAGGGCTCTGCAGATGCTGAAAATCAGCTGGAAAGCAGGATGACTGATCATCATTGTAACGTCAGAGAATTGACAGATAGGTGGCTGTGCCCATCTGTGTCAAAGCTGGTCCATGGAGTGGAGGAGGTGAAGAACTGGCCTAACAATCAGATCCAGTGTTTCAGAAAAATTCATGGAGAACGGAACTATCAACAGGTATCAGCCAAGATGAGTCAATCAAACTTTCAGGTTCAGATACAGTATCTCTCTAAATATCAGTTGCTAGGGGGCTGAATACCCTTCATATGAACTCCAAAGCATCACCTGGCTGACAACTTTTGATAACAGGATGCTGGACCAGGTAAGTCTTTGATCTGATCCATCAAGGGTCACCCCCAAATAGCCCAATCCTGCAGTTCAAGAGCAAGTGTGGTAGATATTTAGAGGAACTTTGGCTTGCTTGAAAACCTTGTGGTTTTCACTCTGGAACACAAAAACAAATGCTTATCTTCACAATTTTATTAAAGCAGCAGTGTTATTCCTATATATATCCTCAGCAGTATGCTGTGGGTGTGAATTTCACAGACTGCTTGTTGGCAGAGTATTTACTCTCGATTCATTGCATGCCAGGTTATTCTTGTATGAAGACAGGGAGAAAGGGAGCCTCAGCTATTCTGGCCTAGAATATTTTAGCTCCTCTGTTCATATCTCCTTTCCCAACCCTGCCACCCCAACTGTTAAACTTTCCATCAACATCTTTTCAACGTTTGCTGCTACATTTTGTAACATTACTTTTAACTGTAAGGAATTGAAAACTTACCAATAACCCAGGTGATGCATTTTCTGCATCCGTTCTCCATTTGTTTAGTCTTTCCAAACAAGCTATTCATTTGTAAAACATAATATGATAAAGGGCTGTCACTTTCAGAAGAGCTTCCTTCAGTTCAAGCTGCTGCTTTTATCATCCTAGTAACAGGAGAACAAGGCTACACCTAGCTATCTTTTAGCTATATATAATATGATGTCAATGTTAAATATTTCCAAGCATGGAACAGCTGTGCAGAACCACCATTGAATAAAGCCTGTGCTGTATCTTAAATGCCAAAGTAAGAGAGACCACAGATCTGTGACTGAATCTTCCATCTTTTCAAATTTTGCCAAATAAGAGCAGCCATCAGAGCCAATCTGGATTGGGACCATGGAGCTGGGAGAGCAAGAACCAGCGGATCCCCTAAGCAGAGACTGGGGCCTGGGGCTGAAAGACAAAGGAAAGTAGTTGTAAGTGTGCACAGAACAGGAATGAGTGTACGTATGGAGTACTTGCTGCTTGCATGACATACAACTTAAGGTTCTTCCTTTAATGTGAAATTTACATGATTTTTTTGTACATGTGTGAATCTGTAAGAGTCTGAAGTCTTAAAACTAGAGGTTTTTTAATGCTACAATTTCTTGTTTTTGAAAACAATTCTCAGAATCACATAAGCCATCTTTAAAGTAGCAAGATTTAACATCACTGTGGCTTTATAATACTTATTATACTGCACTTTTATGTGTTGAAATCACTTTACATCAGCCCTGTAAAATGTAGGCCATTTTAATTATCCCCCACCTTGCCTCTTTGTTATGCTCATCGTTTGTCATTTGGTCCAGAAATATAGTAGGCATACAATTTTGCAATGCAGTATTGTGCATTGGCCCAAAGGGGTGGGGTGGGGCTAACACAGAGACCGAGTAGTTTACAACAACTTTGGAATGTAACCCATTATTATCACAGAGTGCAGATCAAGTAAATCTATGGCAGGAATTTCAATGGCTCAAGGAATGAGTCAACCCAGAGGCTACAACTGAAGTCACAAGACAAAGTATATAGTAAGAGTAAGAGTAAAAGAGAGAGAAAAAATATGGTATGCAGAAAACACATACACATTTTTCAACGGGAAATAGACCTGACCAAATGACATACACATGCAGCAACTCACTCCTAACACCTTCTCTCACGCAGCAACCCCTTTCCCTCCTCCCACATGTAAACACAAAGCACTGTTCTCATTTTCTCTCTCACACACACACCACACACAAGCACACACTGGCCACCTACATCCCTTATGAAGCAGATGCCCATGCCAAACCTTATACACGTACTGAAAGGACAAACCCTCACTTTTAGAAAAATAGGATTTTCAGACTTTGTAAATGCTGGACAAACAAGATGCCTTAGCCGTGGTGCTGTTCCTATGACTCTATAATAAGAAACAAAATACAGCACTGAGATTCAGTGATAATCACTAAATCTGACATTTAGAGAATTCTGCAGAAACTGATAAAGGAGCTTATCGAAGAAAATAGTTCCAATCCTATGCACACGAACCTGGGAGCAAGCCCACAGAGCATGGTGGAATTTACTCCCGAGTAAGTATGAGCAAGTTTTTGCAGCAGCACATCAGGCCAATTCTGCACATAGCTCTTGTAGCCTCAAAGGAAGAAGGAACACCACCTGGTCTTACTCAGCTTCACCTGATCTAAGACTGTTAAATGCCTGCCTTTGCAATTTTAGCCACAGTCACTAAGGTAGTTATTTTTGCCCTCTTTAGCACTGTAAAGCAACAAAGGTTTTAACTGCCAGCATAATAGAGCTGTCAGAACTGAGCTTGATCCTCAGAGGCTTTGATTAAGGCAGGGAGATCAGAGCAAGGAAGAAGCTACAAACCTTGCTATAATCCATGGGCAATGCCTTTGTTTTCTCTAAAGAGAAGACTCGAAATTAGACTAATAAACTAGGAGAACAGCTCCTTTTAAAATTGGCATTGCAGTGGTACCTCCTTTGTCACAAAAATCCTCTAGTCCACTGAGAGAGGGAGTATTAGCTCCATTGTACATGGCTTAAAATAACCCAGTATTAATCACACTAGAGAGTGAACCTAGGCAATTAAAAATCCTATTCCCAGACTGGAAGAAGTGTCCAATCAAAAGCAACAGTAGACCTTCCACACCATTTCACTGCAAATTCAAGTTTAGCACACTGAGAATACAACTGTAGAAATCTAGCCACCAGAGCAAGGAGACATGGGTTGGGGTAGGGAGCACACAGTCCCATGGCTAGCGTTTTGTAGTTGCATTCTCAGTGCGCAGTGCAATCCTGTCCACTTCTACTCAGAGGTCAGTCCAATAAAGGTCCAAGGTACTCTGAGGTACACAGGTACAGTCCAAGACTTACAGTGGCATGCTTTATGCTAAATAGGTTCCCTTTTAACCATGGTTTGCAAACCAGGTTCATGTCTTGGTTTCAATCTATGCTTACAGAGGGAACTCAGGTAGCATTAACCATGGACAAGGTTAGTGCAAGATTAACCCTTGAACTTGGTCGATAGTATTGGGAGAAGGACAAGAGAACTCACACAAGGAAGGATACAACGCTAAAGAATGGAAGCAGCATTCAAGCAGCAAACCAGCCTGAGCACGTGAACACAGGTCGTTCCAATGAGAACTCACTGAAAGCAGGAAGCCACCTAAACAGAATGGCTTGTGTGTTTTTTAGACTTGTGCACTTCCTCACCTCCTAGAAGAAACCACTTTTGTCCAGGAGGCCGACCCTCTGTGGGCCACCTCTGACAAGTGGGTGGGGTCTGCCCACCTGCCAATCACCTGGCTTAAGGTGGACCCGATCCCTGCCAAAAGCAATGGGGTGTGGAAGAGATGCATTCAGCCCTGAATTTAAACAGTGACAACTGCAAGCCCTGCTGCCAAAGAACAACTGGGAGGGCACAGCTGCTGAGAGTGTCATCCCAGTTGTCCCTTTGCAGTGAAGCATGCACTCAGTCCTTTTAAAATTTAGCACCAAATGCAAGTCCCACTGCTTTCAGCAGGGATTGGATCCAGCACCAAATGAAGCCTCACTGCAAAAGAACATTTGGGAGCACAGTTGTTCCTTGACCACCACGGAGGGGGTGGAAAGAAGCATGGGGAGGCTTCAAAGTGAAGAGGGAGACACAGTTCCAACAGAATATTTACCGTTTCTCCTTGCTGAGCAAGGCACATTCCAACAAAGTAATCTTGCTCCAGCCAAGGAGCAACAGGCAGCCCATTTTCTTTGAAGTCCCACAGTTAGCTGCCGCACACCTGATTTCAGGTGTAGGGCAAGCAGTTGTGGTTTCCTGGCAGGTCAAGTCTGGCCTGTGAACTGGAGGTTCCCCACTTCTGAACTGCTTCTTCTGTTGGCCATTACCCTTAACCTCCTGCCCTGACTCATCTGCTGTGTTCTCATTGCTCTGTCCTCACCACTCATCCTTTCTACCATCAGCTGCGTGGAATGTTCAGAGTTTGACATGAAATAAAAGTCTGAATTAACCTGCCACATTGAAAATCCACAGTGCTCAAAAGACAGATCTGATTCATCCATTGGTCCATGGCTGTCTTGCTGTTGACATATACAGCCCTAAACAACTTCAGGCCAGGGTACCTGAAAGACTGCCTGCCCATAGATAGATCACTTCAATCATATGAGATCTTACTTGTAGCAACAAGTCCTGTGGGCTCTTGTGCCCTTGCATTTTGAAATGCTCTTCCTTCTGCCATACTTCTGTTATGGCAGATCTTTAAAAGACATATTTCTTCTGTTATGACAGATCTTTAAAAGACATATTTCTTTTCCCACGCTTTTCCTGACCACTGCATTTGGTTGCTGAAGCTGGACCCCTGTACCTGACAACTGTGACTTGTGTTTTATCCATTGTTACAATGATGTGGGATGCGTGGTTTTATACTGTTCTATATTCTGAGTTTTGTATGCCACTGTGATGGGATAATGAGCTACTTGTGCGTAAAAACTTGATCCCTCTGGGGTTTGGCTGCTCACCCAAACCTAGGCACTAACGGAGCCCCCAAAGCATGACTCCGTCAGTCGCTGGTAGAATCCGACAGTGGGCGTCTACGGAACTTACTCCAACCTAAAAGTTGTTTGACGGACATGCGCCTCCTGGACTCTCTGCGTGACAGCTTCCGGCGAGGGGTGGGGGTTGCTAAAGGGGTTCTTGTTACCTCCTCACTGTTCTCACTAGAAGTATCCCAGAGCCTCTCCCCCGATTCCCTTTCCGCTGGAACTCCTGCTCTCCCCCTACTGGTTCCTTCTTCTGCTGTAGAGTCTCTCCTATTCTCCTGGAGCCTCTCCACCACCTGTCCCTCCGATGGCAGATCCCTGACAGCCACTTAAGAGATTTTTTGTGATATTTAGCTGGTAACAAGTGCTCTTAAATAAAGCCACAGCAAGGGAGCAGTTACGTGTAGCAAACCATATGTAAGAGAAGCTCTCTACGTGGTTCATATAGATTAGCCATGTCAATGCAACCCCCCCCCCCATTTTTATTTATTTATTTATTTATTTTTGCTGGAATTGCACTGGCATGGCTGGAATCCATCCAACCTGCCTGATGAGCTGCTCATTGTCATGTTGAGTTCTACCCATGTAGCTGTGCTGCAACTGGTTACCCATGTGCCTGCTTGCACGTATGAGGATTTCAAAACAGATTAATATTTCACAGACCATTTCCCGCAACTGAATAAACAGGCTACAGTGACAGCTGAGCCAGTCTTTTCCTCATCTCACTCTCAGAGACAGAAGACAACAGTCCTACAGTAACAGATAATAAATTGTTATTTTTTTTGTCATGATTTCAACTGCAGAGATAGAGGCAATATTGTTCTCACTTTCATCTTTGATGACAAAGATCCTGTACAGCTATGGTGCAATCCAAACCCTTATGGTCTAAAAGCTGAAACTTGGAAGAGATCCAGATTCCCATTAAGTGATTACATGTTTTACTATTAAGATAATGTATGGACTGTTTAACCTAACCATAAGGCCCTCATTTGTTACATTGGGCTTTCTTTCCTATTCAGCAACTATTCACTTCCTTGACACACAGAATAAATCCCTTTCTCCTGAGGAAGCTTTTAAATTGATTTTTTTTTATTACTCCATATAAAACTTCACTCTTCTATTTACAATAAATTATTATCTGCCTCAGATGAAAGCTTCCATTGTAGCCACCACACTTTTTTTTGCTGTTCGCAACCTATTTAAGTATCACTCTTACACTCTTGAGATCTTCCAACAACTGGCATCCTCCTGTTTAGTCAGACACTGTGAAGTTCATAGGCTGGTTTTCCTACCACAACATCTGCTTTGCATTAAACTATTGGCAGCACTTACTAGGGACTCTCAAGTAACTCCAAGCAATTAACCAAATGATGCTGTCAGGTGCACTTCTCATACCTCTCAGCTGTAGCACCTGTTCGAGTCATTGTTCCCTACAGTGTAGCTGACCTCAGATCCTGTATCCAAAACTCTACACGCTAAAGGCTTGCTTACATTAAACTCTCCCATTATCGTTGCAGCTGAGTAAGAAGCAGTTTACCAGATCTTTGTGGTGTTGACACAACTTCATGGAAGCTGCTGTCCCGTCCCCATGCGAGGAAAAACGCTATGGATGCAAATTCAAACAAATTCTGTGCCCAAGAACTTAAAATCTGCATCATGAATTTAAACACATTTCCTAGAAGCAAGGCTGGCTTAAAAGGACCTTTCATTTACCACTATGTCCCTTTCTGCATCTGTGTTCAAAATTACAATGAATATAATAGCCACGCAGTCAGGAAACGAGCTCAAGGTGACTCAAGCCACAATTTCAAGGGGAAGGCAAAAAAGAAAGCCCAGGATCACTGCTAGCTTCTTCAGTTCAAATATGTTGTGACAAATCCTGAACATGAGAAAAACAATTCACCAAAGTAAAACTGAATTGGACTCTTGCATGAATTAATCTGGCATTTCTTACAGAAGAGAAAGATGGTAGGGGATAAGGCAAGAGAAAAGATGGATTTGGACATCTGTTCCAGGTAACCTGTAGGGACAGGGATCAGTAGGTTCACTGGGTACTAAGCCTCACCAAGTATGCACTTGCAGCTGAAATCACTCACCCTTTGGTGTTCAAGGTTTCACCAGATATGGCCCTCAAATTCTCAAGCTGCTCTTTACAACCAGGTCAACAGTAAAACCCTAGCAGTGCCCAGTTTTGCACTGAAGCACTATAAATTCTGTAGTTCCACAGAACAAAAATAGCTCGACATAGCATTGAGCTGGAGAAAACACACATGGCCTGGCAGAACATTTTCTAAAACAAAGCTAGTTGTGCATTTTGCCTCTTGAAGCCAAGATGTGAAGGAGGAACTCAAAGGAAACATGCAGGTGGCATTAACAGGTGTAATGCCTTAATTTAAGTCAGAGATCCCACTTTAAATTACATTATTTCAATTGCCATGCTGTGATATCAGTTCATAACTCCCACTGGGAAGTTCCATCAGCTGAGGGAGGTTTTCTTCCGCTGACTGTAGCTCTTGCAGCATGTGGAGTTTACCTGGAACCTGACTGCATTATTAATGAAGTTCGCTGCTGGGTTACTTTTTGCAACAGTGATTCTCACTGGCACCACACATCCTCTCTCGTCTCAACACACTGTCACTTATCATTTGATGCAATGTTCTTGCAGCGAGCGTGGCAACATAAATTACCTTTAAGCATCTTGCTAATTAGCATCAATGCACTTATTAAATGAGACTCAAGAACAGACAGCTCTTGAACCCTTAAGCTACTCTTTGGTACACAAATTTTCTATAAAGGATTTGGTTCATTTCCAAATATTATTGGCATCTTCAATCCATCAACACTTGCATCACCACCAAACTGGAAGCAATAGACGTACACTGAAAGTTAGAAAGCAGCTCAGAAATATTTGGGACAGAGGTTGCCGTCCTACAGTCACCGAGACACTGGAAACCTCCTGCTCGGGTCACTGTAAACAACCAGAACACTGTCTCCTACATAGGCGCCGACTCCATGGGGCCTGAGGGGGCCCGAGCCCCCTCAAAAATTCGTTTGGGGGGGCTCCGCCCCCCAATAATTTAAGAAAATTATTACCGTAAATTTCGCTCTATAACACGCAGATTTTTTCTCCTAAAAAGTAAGGGAAAATGTCTGTGCGTGTTATTGAGCGAATGTGTAGTCCCTGGAGCTGACTCCCCGAAGCGCAGGGGCAAAAATAGGCAAAAATCAGGCAAAAATAAGATCGGGCGGTCGGGCGGAGGGAAGGCGGAAGCTGCTGCTTTCCTGCATTCTGCCTCAGGGTCTTACTGCCCACCCGCTTCTGTGGCTGCGTTTGCTCAAACACAACAAAGAGCAGGGAATCCCCTGCCCTCTTGGCAAGCAGAGGGTTAAGGAAAGGATCGAGTCCTTCCTTCTAATTCTTTCCTAGTCACACTGCGTGCTGGCTCCAGCCCACCACCTCCTCCTCTCCGTGCTCTAGGGACTCGCAGGTGGGAGAGAGAGAGAGAGGGCTGGCTTGGGGGGGGGGGGACTTTTGCCTTCCTTTCCTCCCCCCACCCCGTTAAACTCCTCCCCTGCATTCTTAGCCAGCTGCTTCTCCGCACACCCCTCTTGTGCTTTCCTTCCCTCCCCATTTAAAACGTGGTGACAAAGCACGGATCCACATGGATCCTCAGGATTTTTGCATTGGGTCACTCCAAATGCACCATCAGATCACATTACATGTCCATGGCTACAGTCTGTACCAAAAAAATCACGCACCCACTGTTGCCTGGGGCTGCAATGGTGCAAAAGCGTGGTTACAAAGCATGGATCCACAGGATCTTTGCACTGGGTCACCCCAAATTCACCATCAGATAACATAGCATGTCCATGGCTACAGCCTGCACCAAAAAAATCACGCACCCACTGTGGCCTGGGGCCACAATGGTGCAAAAACGGGGTTACAAAGCACGGATCCACATGGATCCTCAGGATTTTTGCATTGGGTCACCCCAAATTCACCATCAGATCACATAGCATGTTCATGGCTACATCTTGCACCAAAAAAATCACGCACCCACTGTTGCCTAGGGTCACAGTGGTGCAAAAACATGGTTACAAAGCACGGATCCACATGGATCCTCAGGATTTTTGCATTGGGTCACCCCAAATTCACCATCAGATCACATAGCATGTTCATGGCTACATCTTGCACCAAAAAAATCACGCACCCACTGTTGCCTAGGGTCACAGTGGTGCAAAAACGTGGTTACAAAGCATGGATCCACATGGATCCTCAGGATTTTTGCATTGGGCTACTCCAAACTCACTGTCAGATATTAAAAATCTTTATAAAATAGAGAATTAAATGTTGGGATTCGCAGGATCCTGGATAAGTCTGCAGGCTTCAACAGGATGATGCAATACTCTGCTGGGTCAGAGTGACTCAGCAGGAGTGTGATTAATGTGATTGGCTATCACCTGTTTTAAAAAGGAAAGCCTGTTTAACAGTGGGTGTGGTTGGTGTGGTGGTTGTGCTGTAGTGGAGAGTCTTCGTTTGTAAGTACTCTGTATGGACTGTTTCTTTTGTATATGCCTGTATATAACTCACATTAAAAAGTCTGTACTGGAAAAACCTGGAACTCTTAGCGTCTCTGCTGAAAGCACCGCGTGGAATACGCGACAGGGTTATGGGCCCAGCACGCTTCCGCTGTGCAAGAGTACAGGTGGCAGTTATCTAGCCGTGGGTGCTGGAGGTGAGCTGCAGGGATGGAGCAGTCCAGAACTGGCGTGTTGCTGGAGAAGCTGACGGCCACGAACTACAGCACCTGGTCGGTCCGCATGCAACACTTCCTCAAGTGTGAGGGCCTGTGGAAAGTGGTGGAAGATCCACCGCAGCCCTCTGAGGAGGATGAAAAGGATGAGAAAGCTTTGGCTACGATCATCCTTGGAGTGGACGACAGCCAGCTAGTCTACGTAGCTGATAAGGTGACGGCAAGTGAGGCGGGAATGCGCTCAAGGCTGTCCATGTGCGAGAGACAGCTGGCTCACTGATAACACTGACCAGGAGACTGTACCGGTGTCGGAAGAAACCGGGGGACTCCCTGGTAAACCACCTAAAATTCCTAACAGGCTGTTTCCAGGAGCTAGCCTTAAGAGGGAGGCCTGTGGGGGAAGAGGACAAAGTCTTTATAGTCCTGAGTTCCCTTGATGACAGCTATGATATGCTGGTCAACTCCCTCGAGTCTGTAGAGACTGATAAGCTGACTCTGGAATACGTTACTGGACGGTTGTATGCAGAGGAGGACAGGCATGCAGAGCGAAAGATGACCTCAGCCCAGCTGTTGGAGCATCCCAGAGGGAACAACAGCCGGGAAGAGCAGAGGTGTCGGGAGCCGGAGAAACAGCCAGGAGGAGCTGCTGCAGACCAGCCGGTGGTCAACAGAGTAAAAAGGTGTTTTTGCTGCAAGTCCAGTGGACATCTGCTTCGGGACTGCCCGAGAAAACAGCAAAAACAGCAGAAGCACAGGAGGCAGCAGAGAGAGTCTACTGCTTGGGTGTCTGCAGATGGTCAAGACAATGAAGAGCTGTGGGTTCTGGACAGTGGAGCTTCTCAAACCTTTTGTAAAAGAAAAGGACTGCTAACTGATGCTAGGGCTTCAAACAAAAAACATGTAAGTCGTGCTACGGGCCAGAAAGCTAATGTGGTTTGTGAGGGGGAGGTTGTGTTCCCACAGCTGGGACACACATTCAGGAATGTGTTGTGTGTGCCTAGTTTGCAAAACAATCTCCTAAGCATTCCTGACTTGGCAAAAGCAGGCTTTGAAGTAAACTTTGTGGGAGACCAGTGCCAGATAAAGCAAAATGGGGCAGTGTTGGCAAATGCTAACCTTAGAACTAATATGTATGTACTGCAGTGTGAGTCTAAGGTTGCGAATGTGCAAAATGTCCCAACCCATGATATGTGTATTCATCTCCTGCACAGGCGTCTGGCTCATGCAAGCTATAAGGTGCTGAACAAAACACTGGAGTTGTGTGGGGGGATGAAAAACATAAAAAGTTGTGATAATTACTTAGACTGCAATATCTGCAAGGAGGTTAAAAGCAGGGCTTGCCCAGTAGCAAGAGCAAGCCAGAGAGAAACCAAAAAACCACTGGAATTGATTCATGCTGATGTAACTGGTCCTTTTCCACCAAGTGTCTCCCATAACAAGTACTGTTTGATCCTAGTGGATGACTATTCTAGATTTGGCTGGGTCTATCCATTAAAGCAAAAGTCTGACGTTGCCCAAACTTTGAAGTTCTGGGTAAGAAGGGTAGAAAGGCAACTTGGTGAAAAGGTGTGCTCTATTCAGTCAGACAGGGGAGGAGAGTTTATGGCAAGCTCCCTAAGAAACTGGTTGCGTTCCCAAGGTATTAAACATAGGCTTACCAACGTGGCAACGCCTCAGGAGAACGGAGTAGCAGAGCGTAGGGGAGGTGTCTTGCAGACACAAATGAAAGCATTATTAGCAGATGCAAATCTCCCAATTAAGTACTGGGCTGAGAGTATTAAGACCGCAAATTATATTGGGAATCGCTTGTGGTCAAGGGTACTAGATGACATACCCTATAAAATTCTCTATAACAAAAGTCCCAGTTTGCAACATTTGAGAATCTTTGGGACAAAGGCGTGGGTTGACATACCTGTAAAGAACCGAAGAAAAAGTGGGAAAAGGGCACAGCAGTTGCTATTCCTTGGGTATGAAAGTGGTACGAAAGCCTACAGGTTTGAAGATGATAAAAATCTTTTGAGTTATAGTCGATCAGCCAGTTTTAATGAGCAAAGAAATTGGCCCAAGATACATGCAAACCTGCTGCCAGAAAAGGTTTTACTGCCGAGTGTACCTGTTAAGGCAGTTGAAACAAAGCTAAGAATTGGCAGCTCTCCCAGAGAAACTGAAAGGGAGGAGGTAAAGGTTGAGCATTTTTCTCCAGCTGCTAGCATGGAGCAGGGGAGAGAAGAAAGTCCAACAGGGACAGGAGGAGGTAAATCTCCAGAATCAAACCACCCCAAAAGCAGTCCGGAAGGTAGCCCAGCAGGTGAGATTAATGAACCAAGGAGGTCTGCAAGAAGTAATAAAGGTCAACCTCCAGACCGTTATGGGTTCCCAGCCACCATAAACCAGGTTTGTGTAACTGAGCCAGAAAACTTTGAAGAAGTGCAAGAGTTACCTACTCTAGAGAAAGAGGCGTGGTTAAAGGCAATGCAGGCAGAGTATAACTCTCTGCTAAACAACAATGTGTTTGTCCCTACAGAATTGCCTGAAGGTAAAAAGCCCATAAGCTGTAAGTGGGTTTTTAAAGTGAAAAAGCTGGCTGATGGTAGTTATCAGAGGAAAGCCAGATTGGTTGCAAGGGGCTTTACACAAAGAAAAATGATACATTATGATGAAGTGTTTGCCCCAACAGCAAAGGCTGAAACAGTAAAATCAGTTTTAGCAATGGCAAGTCTGAGAGGGTTAAAAGTTAATCATTTTGATGTTGCCTCAGCATATTGAAATGCTCCTATTGACGCCGAGGTGTATTTACAGCAAATACCAGGTTATGAGCTTGAAAAAGACAGCATGGTGTTAAAGCTGCAAAGGGCACTATACGGGTTGCACCAAAGTGCACGTCTATGGCATGAATGCATAGACACAACTTTGAAAAAGATGGGATTCAAACAAAGCCTGGCTGATTCCTGTTTATATTCAGCAATGGTGCAAGGAAGTATTTGTTATTTACTTTTGTATGTTGACGATATCTGTCTGATAACAACTGCACAAAAGCAAGTGTCTTGGTTTATAAACAGCCTAGGTAACAAATACAAACTGAAGTATTTGGGAGAGATTCAGAATTACTTAGGAGTAGAGGTTCTGACTCTCTGAGTCAGAAGGAAAAAATTGAAAAGTTACTGAAGACATATGGAATGGAGAGGGCAAATGAGGCTGACACTCCCATAACTACCCAGTACAAAAATGAACCAGAAGGACAAAAATGGGAGAATGCAACAGCGTTTCATTCTCTGTTGGGTTCTCTGTTATATTTAAGTTGTTGGACAAGACCCGACATAACATTGGCAGTGCACATGTTAAGCCAAAGAAGTACAGACCCGGCTCAGAGAGATTGTAAAGGTAAAGGTACCCCTGCCCGTACGGGCCAGTCTTGACAGACTCTGGGGTTGTGCGCCCATCTCACTCAAGAGGCCAGGGGCCAGTGCTGTCCGGAGACACTTCCGGGTCACGTGGCCAGCGTGACATCGCTGCTCTGGCGAGCCAGAGCCGCACACGGAAACGCCGTTTACCTTCCCGCTGGTAAGCGGTCCCTATTTATCTACTTGCACCCGGAGGTGCTTTCGAACTGCTAGGTTGGCAGGCGCTGGGACCGAGCAGCGGGAGCGCACCCCGCCGCAGGGATTCAAACCGACGACCTTTCGATCGGCAAGTCCTAGGCGCTGAGGCTTTAACCCACAGCGCCACCTGCGTCCCAAGAGAGATTGGGTAGCACTTAAAAGAATCCTAAGGTATCTGAAAGGCACAAAAGATTACAAACTGGTGCTGGATACAGGATATGATCAGCAAGTGTATGCATACGCTGATGCCAGCTGGGGGGATAGAGAAAATGGAAAGTCTACCACTGGCTATGCCATATATATTGGAAATGCCCTGGTTCAGTGGAAATCCCAGAAACAAACATTTGTTGCCACAAGTACTTGTGAAGCAGAGTACTCAGCCATAAGCGAATGTGTATCACAAATAGAATGGTTTGCTTGCCTAACAAAAGAGCTTGGAATACCTTCTGAAATGCCAATCACTGTGCTAAGTGACAACATGGCTGCACAACAGCTTGCTAACCAACAGAACTTTAAAAGCAAGAGTAAACATATAGCTATAAGATACGGAAATGTTAAAAATGCTTTGGAAAGAAATTTGTTAAAGGTACAGCACTGTAACACAAAATGTAATGTGGCAGATTTGTATACAAAATGTTTGGATGCTCCTAAATTTCGAGACTTAAGAGAATTATTAGGTCTCAAGCCTTTGACTTAAGGAGGAGTGTTGGGATTCGCAGGATCCTGGATAAGTCTGCAGGCTTCAACAGGATGATGCAATACTCTGCTGGGTCAGAGTGACTCAGCAGGAGTGTGATTAATGTGATTGGCTATCACCTGTTTTAAAAGGAAAGCCTGTTTAACAGTGGGTGTGGTTGTGCTGTAGTGGAGAGTCTTCGTTTGTAAGTACTCTGTATGGACTGTTTCTTTTGTATATGCCTGTATATAACTCACATTAAAAAGTCTGTACTGGAAAAACCTGGAACTCTTAGCGTCTCTGCTGAAAGCGCCGCGTGGAATACGCGACATTAAATACATACAGAATGTTAAATTTTCAGTTTCGAAATATTAGTACTAGTTTAATACTGTATTTCTATATTACTATAGTACTGTATTAGTTATTTTCAAATACTTAAATATTTTTAGGGTGTAAGACCCAATTAAAGCCCGTTATTTACATACAGTATTACAGTATTTACATACAGTATTAGGCATACTGTATTAACTTTATTAACCGTATTAAAGCATTAACTTTGAGATATTATTTTTATTTAATGAACCCTCAGCCTTATTCAAAGTAAGCTTAAATTAGCTATTTCACTTATTAATCAAAGTGCTATTACTGTGCGACAGCAATATTTTATGTTTTATTCTTTTAATGATAGTTTAGGATTTATTTAAATATCATTTCAGTCTTTTCAGAGCTATATATTCACTGCTCTGTAATAGTCTATAAGCATAATTGTTACTGTAAATTAAATTAGCTTTTTACGAAAATACCGTGCGTGTTTATGTTTTGTTTCTTTTTTCAAAGCCAAAAAGTGTTTCAGGCTTGTCGAGTTTCCCGGAGTGTGGAGTTATAGAGAGTCGAGTTTTTGGGGTTCTAATGTTGATCATATGACTCTAAAATACTTTTAAAAAACTTTAAAACTCACTAATTTTCATCTAAAATTTAGAAAACTTCCCGGGGCAAGACCCCGGTATGGGCCCCCCCAATATTTTTTATAAGTCGGCGCCCCTGGTCTCCTAGCAATTGAAGCCTTGGGCTCACCAGGCCTAGCTATGCTACAGCAATTTAAAAAATAAACCTTGTTTTGATTGAAAATCAATAGATGGATAACTTAGCAAATCCTTGAAATCAGCGGCTAATTATTCTACAATACAGGATGCTATGATTGGGCTAGCTAAACTCCACTGTAAGTACCTACCAGAATGAACTCCTGGGAGAAATGTCTTTAGGCTGGTGTGGGGGGAAAAGTCACAACTAAATTAACAGCAAGTTACTGAACAACCAGAAGAGCTAGGTTTCTGGTGCTTGAACACAACAAAAGAGAAAATAGTGTGTTATGAAGAACAGAGCATGTA
The DNA here is from genome assembly GCF_964106915.1 of Podarcis gaigeae. NCBI lineage: Eukaryota > Metazoa > Chordata > Lepidosauria > Squamata > Lacertidae > Podarcis > Podarcis gaigeae. The sequence continues at coordinate 84,743,567 of NC_139679.1, read as the reverse complement.
CTATAAAGGTTAGGTCCAGTTGCGGATGACTCTGGGGTTGCGGCGCTCATCTTGCTTTACTGGCTGAGGGAGCCGGCGTACAGCTTCCGGGTCATGTGGCCAGCATGACTAAGCTGCTTCTGGCTAACCAGAGCAGCGCACGGAAACGGCGTTTACCTTCCCGCCGTTTATCTACTTGCACTTTGACGTGCTTTCGAACTGCTAGGTTGGCAGGAGCAGGGACCGAGCAATTGGAGCGCACCCCGTCGCAGGGATTTGAACCGCCGACCTTCTGATTGGCAAGCCCTAGGCTCTAGCACCAACCGCATCCCTGAGTATGTGCTATAGATGCTGGCAATTTAACCTGGAAAGAAACTGATCATCGAAAGCATAACTCATCAGTTGGGAGTTCACTTCTCTGGATTGCTCAAAAGCAAATCCTCTTAAAAACCAATACAGAGTATCCCTAAACCAAAAGGGATGAGTTAGTCCACTAGTTATTTTTCTTCTGTATACAGACAAAAAGATGGCAAAAGATGGACTCAAAATGCATTTTAAGGTACTGGAAGAAGAAAATGCTTGCTAAATACAAGTTTGAGACACTGATCCTCAACTGTGAAAATAAAGAAGTTTTGGAGCACCCTTTCTTACTGCATGCATAGACAAGGGATAGGCTGGCATTTTGCTCCATGCTACGCAAGGGCAGAGAGGAGTTAACATCTCCTCAGGGGATTCAGCATCTCCCTATGGAAGGCACCACATACAACTTTTTTTGTGCAGTTATTTCTAAAAATGCTTGAAGCTATTTCCAAAATGCCCTACTTCTGTTTGGCTGAATTTGATTATTAAAAAAACCCAATACTGTTCTCTCCCACCCTCACATTTTCAATGAAGACCGCACCCCCAATGCAGTCTGATCCTTTCACAGTTTTTTGATACAAAACTGGAATTCTGGCATCGAGCTGTTTGCAGAGGTCAGTGTGGAGTCTACTGTTTTGAATGTATTCTGTTCCCTGCTCCCCTGCACACTCTCTCGCACACACACCTATAATCATGCACCAGGCAAGGCTGAAAAAACAAATGTTTCAGGTACATTCTGACAGGACATTAAATTAATGACAGGCTCCAGACCAATATCCATTATAAAGCAGTTGCCGAAAAATATTTTATGATGAAAGCACAACTTCCCATAACCAGTCATGGTTGTCCCATTTACTTCAGAGCTCTTCACACAACATAATATAATATAATATAATATAATATAATATAATATAATATAATATAATATAATATTACATAATATAAAATGCTACCCGTGAAGTAAGGAGCATGAATTAATATGACTTACAAGTTCTAGGTCCACATCAATGTAAATAAGGAGCATGGGACAGCAGACAGGCTGGTTTGCATCAGCTCCAACCCCACATATCCACTTTATCCAGCCCACAGAGGGGTGTGTTGGCAGGATGTGGCAGGGCCACTAATAGGAAGGGGCAAGGCTTCACCATCCTTACACTGGCCCCATTTTTCTCTTGGCAGACAGGCAGATAATGAAGCAAAAGAGGACTTTTCACAAATAAGCAACTGAAACATAGGGAAGCCTGAACAGCACAAAGGCCAGTGCTTCTGATGAGTCATGGACCTGTTTTAAGACACAATTTCTTTAACACTAATTAATTGCCTATATTAAGACACAAGTGTATTCTGAACATTATAGGGCCTTGTACACGCGCTGTGGGGGTTTGGGGGGAGGGAACTGGGGGATTTTTGCATTTTCAAAAAATTGAAAGCTTCATATGTGCATTAAAATATTACAATTAAGTATGTTGAACCCTCCCATCATTGATAGAGGGGAGTGTTTCTCCCACTGCAAATGGCAAGTGTGAGGGAGGTTAGGACAGTGGTTGGGGTTAGAGACTTATGATCCCCTTCTTCCACGCCTGTTCCAAAAGAGGCTACCCCCCACCCCAAATATGGGGGAGGGAATCAACGATGCAAGAGTAAACTATGTGACAAACATCACCTCTAGTTTGACTCTTAAGTAAGTAAATTATAACTATTAAGCATAAAAGCATGATTTCTTTATGCAGCTGCTTCAGGCACAAGTTCAAGTTTCTAGCATTAGAACTAAATGCTTTAAGCCAAGCTGTGTTTGTTTCAAAGCAAATTCACATTTCAATGTTTATGCTGTCCCTAGGAATTCTCCAGTAAATACACCCTCACACTAGAGAGGAGGGTGTTATCACTCATCACTCTGATTCCTATTTGGGCTGAAGCAATCTGTTCTTTCACTTTCCATAATTGCTAACATGTCTGACTTGGCTATAATTACTGCCACTATTGTTACAACATTTGCTCAGGCTTAGCCGTCTGGCCCCTTCATCAGTAGTTGGACAGGCCTGTTATTAGCCTCTCTCTATTATAATCCACATTAGAAGGAGGTTTGAAACCACTGCTGCTCTCCTCTGCATTCAAGGAGTCACAGTATTCTCAGTAGACACAGAAAGCCAGCTTCAGAGATACTTTCTAAACAGCTGCCTGATTTTGTGTGTGTGTACGTACACACACACACACACGAATGTATACATAAACATCAAGAAATACATGCATTAGTCGAGCTCTGAATCCTTTGTAATGGCTATCATCCAACACAGGCTCCCTTTGGGAGTAACTGCCACATAGCTTTTCCTTTTCCTTTTCAGCATTACAAATGCCTTCACATTTCATCCACATCAATACACTCGAGCTCCAATGCACTATATATTCTGCACATGGAGATCAGGTGTGAAAGACGGGTCATTGGATTTGCAAACACTAGAGATAAAGGGAAGTAGTGTGTGTTAGCTCCCCCCCCCCCCCCATGATCAATTTCTGAATACAGTATACCGTGAATACCTTGGGTTGTATGCAACTCACCCTTGAACGTGCCCACATTAGAGCTTGACTTTCTGCTGTGAACATTTGGACCAAATGCATGTATCACATCCCTTGGGCAATGAGAAGCAGGTATAGGCCAAGTATCTTAGGCTGCACCTCATCTGATATACTATCCCATCTTTCATTCTGCACCTGTTTCTCTTCCTTGCTACTTGCGCAAGACTGCATATTTTCATTTCTCCCTATGTACCAATCCCCATCAGTTTCCATCTCACATATTGATATTTGGAAGTAACGAGAAATGCCCCCCCCCTTTGGCACACTAGGAGCAGATACTGATGTAAGATTGCAAAGCGTTCTTTGCAAAATATTCTTTTTATTTTTAACCATTTGCCTGGCCCAACTATAAGAAATCACAGTCAATTAAAGTGCATCGCAAGAGCAATACCAGGCCACTGAGGGACAAACCAAGGACAAACATCCGCAAAAGAGCTTTGAAGAAGACCTGAAATGGAGAGGTGCTAAGTGACACAGTCACTACTAGGAAGCACCGTAAAGTGAGGCTTCCTTTAGCAAGGAGACACTCTCTCTAGCCCAGAGTCACCTTCAAGTCTCACGAGTCTTGTCATTTGACCCCTAGCCTGTCAACACACCATGTGAGACACGCCAAGCAGCCCATCTCCTCGGAGCAGGCCCTGCGCCACTTGACACAACTCAAAGCGGCACGGCGTCGCCGAGACCCAGAGGCCAGCGCCGCCTAACTTTCCAGGGGAAGGTGCGCGCACCATTCTCACCCGGTGCCCAGCAGCTCTCTAAAGGCAGCAAAGCCCCCTGGGGTGGGGGACGCTTCCGCCCCTTCCTTCCACAGTCCCGAAGTGCTTCTTCTGTGCCCGGAGCTGCACCCAGGCTACATAGGTGGCACTAGGAAGCCACCTTCCTGCCCCATGGACCTGCGCAGCGACAAAAAGGTGTGCGCGGGAGAGCGAAGCAGTCGTAAACACGAGCGGAGCGCGAGGCAGATCCGGACTGGCCTCCTTCCCTCGAAGTTATGGGCTGCGCCTGGAAAAACCCCCAGGACCAGCTGCGTGCCTGTGCTTTGCACACCTGGAAGAGGGGGGGGGGACACGGGCGCAAGGCTCACCCTCCACCCATGGCATACGGGGAGCAGCAGCAGGAGGAGGAAGGGGCCGGAGCCCCTCCGCGCCCCCCTGGAGGCAGCCGTCCCCGCCGCCGCCGCCTCCCTCGCCCCCCTGCCCCCGCCCCCCGCCTGACCTGTAGGCGCTGCAGGTAAGAGGCCGGCACGTAGCCCGTCTCCCCGGAGCCCGCCCGGGTCACCAGCCACCAGTGCTGGTTGCTCCGCTCCAGCAGCAGGAAGGTCTCTCCGGCGCCGAAGGCCAGGGAGCTGGGCTCGGCCGAGCGGAAGCCGTACAGGGCCCGGTACATGGCGGCCGCGAAGGTGGCGCGGGGAGGTGTGGGGGGAAAACACACTACAGGACAGCGGACCCGAAGGGGACCCTCCGGTCAAGTGCCAGCGCCGCCTCCTCCGCCGCTGCCGCCGGCTCCTGATGCAAAACACGGCTCCCCAGGCTCCGCCCCCGCCCCGGGCTGCGTCACCCTCGCCGGCGATGTCAGCGCGCAGCCACGCCCCCTGCCGGGCTCGCGGGGCTGCGGCGCCACCTGCTGGGCTGCCGCTCTATGAGGGAGGCGGGAAGCACGGCCGGCGGCGGAAAGAGCAACAGCGCCTCAAGCGGCTGCTGCTGCTCCTGCTGTTGTTATTGGGTCAAGTTGTCGTCCCTCGCCCCGCCTTGGGGGAACGTCTCCGGCGCCCCTCTATACTAAAATGCTCTCACGCTGCATTTTCCCTTATTCTTATTAGAAATAGTAGCTGTATAAGAATAAGAATTTTATTATTTCTACCCCACCCATCTGGCTGGGGTTCCCCAGCCTGGCTGAGTGGCTTACAGCAAATATAAAACCATAGCGTGGTTTTATATATTTTTTGTCTGTGCACCCTCATTTTTCACTCATGGAGGGTGTCAAAGTGACTTACAGGTTTTTTAAAAACTGCCAAAAAACAAACATAGGTTTCAGCCCAGGCATGGAGCCAGTAGAGAGAAGAGTTTGAACTCTTATCTGGTTCTTGCTTTGAAGAGAGAGGAGGAAAATCACAAAGTAAAGCTGTCGTATTGCTTTACTGGAGACAAGGGGCAAGAAGGACATGTCTCTTGGCCTAATCACTGGCAGTACTCTGGAGGAGATATTTTAAGGCACTGGATGAATACTGTATACCTGAACAAAATGAAACAGTGGGACGCTGCCAAGTTCTTTATGAGGGAACATGGTGCTGAAGGCAGATGCTTATGTTGCTGTATTAAGGACTCTAGCATCGACCTGTAATTTTAGGGTGACTCTCTCATCAGATTCACAATTGTTTGGGGGACAAGAGATCAGCATTTGCATGAGCAGCTGTTGCGAGAAACCAGTTTAACACTACATCGCTGCCTGGACGTATGCAGGTCAGCAGAACTTTCTAAAGCAAGAATTAGAATATTAGCAGGCACCCAAGAGACACAGGTGCATGCTGTCCAACAGTCCGGACATCACTATATTTTTTTTATTTTTTTTCCAAAAATTTTATTAGGTTTTTTTAATAAAAGAGATACAAAAATAAAAAACAGCATTGTTTGTGTCTTTACAAAATTTCATAACATCTTTGGACTTCCTCGCGTCATCCGCTCGCACTTACATTGTTCATAAAATTTTTCAAGCAAATTACCATCTTATTTGTAATCTTATAACCAATCATTACAATATAGTCTAATAATGCTCATCTAATTTAGTGATGGCCAATTGTTTATAATCAAGCATCCTTCTTAGCATTCCATCAAATTACAATAATTTTGTAAATAAATCTTAAATTTCTTCCAGTCTTCTTCAATCCTTTCTTCTCCCAGGTCTCGAATTCTGCCAGTCATTTCCGCCAGCTGCATATAGTCCATCAGCTGCATCTGCCATTCTTCCAGCGTGGGTAGATCTTGAGTTTTCCAGTTCTTTGCGATGAGTATCCTTGCTGCCGTTGTTGCATACATAAAGAAAGTTCTGTCCTTCTTTGACACCTTCTGGCCGACAATACCCAGAAGGAAGGCCTCTGGTTTCTTAGTGAAAGTATACTTAAATACCTTTTTCAGTTCATTATATATCATTTCCCAGAAGGCCTTCACTTTAGGGCAAGTCCACCAGAGGTGAAAGAATGTTCCTTCATTTTCTTTACATTTCCAACATTTATTGTCAGACGAGTGGTATATTTTGGCAAGCTTAACTGGGGTCATGTACCATCTGTATATCATTTTCATTATATTTTCTTTCAAAGCATTACATGCAGTAAAGTTTAGCCCAGTGGTCCACAACCTTTCCCATTCCTCAAACATAATGTTATGCCCAATGTCCTGAGTCCGGACATCACTATAAATCGGATGTGCCACCTAGTGAAGGAGCATGCAGGAGACAAGGCCTGTATTGCGGGAACCAACATGTAAAGAGAAAAGAAAAATGCCTAGCATATGGACAGCACTGCAAAGCATGTGGCAAGTTTTCAAAGCTAGTGCAGGAAGGTGAAATCTCAGAGACAGACAGTGAAAGCAGCGCAGGAAGACATTGATGAATCTAAGCACTCGGATGATGTCCTAAGCTGACTTTCGGATCACTGTTAGTGAGAAATACTGGAGCAGTGGGGATCAGCACCTACCCTTACTGCACTCTTTGCTCATATGCTTTTGAGCAAAAAACCATTTCCTTTTCAGCTACAATCTGCTGCCAGTGACACTGGTTAATGTAAAGACATACTGTACATTGAACTGTGTCACCAGCTGCATATTATGTACAACAAGGCTACAGTGGTACCTCGGGTTACATACGCTTCAGGTTACAGACTCCGCTAACCCAGAAATAGTACCTCAGGTTAAGAACTTTGCTTCAGGATGAGAACAGAAATCGTGCTCCGGCGGCGCGGCAGCAGCAGGAGGGCCCATTAGCTAAAGTGGTGCTTCAGGTTAAGAACAGTTTCAGGTTAAGAACGGACCACTGGAACGAATTAAGTACTTAACCTGAGGTACCACTTTATCCTGAAACCTGTGTACAAGTGCAGACGTCTTCTTTTTTTACATTAGAGAGGCATATCAATTTTATGAAATAAATAAGTAAAGGAATTGCAAACAAATTGGAACAATTAGATGTAAATCCACTGTAAAAACACAAAGGTGTTTTTTTGTTTTTGTTTTTACAGTCTGTAGTGGGCCAAGGCTTGTTTGTTTGTTTGTTGTTGGCTATTATGTTGAAAAAAGCTCCGGAGTGCCAGTTCTCACACACTCCCTTTTGGCTCTGCCAGCACAGTTTTCTAACATCCTGGAAGTGATGCTAGCCAGGCAGAAAGCAGAGATTGCTCCCTTAAACTCTTGCCAGAAGTGGGGAGAGGATGAATGAGGACAAGGGAATGAGAGGGGAGGCTGGGTATTGCCTGCAGGCATCTCTAGCGTAAGCAATGTGGTCGCTTTCAGAACATTTAAATGTTCAGTCACCTTATACTCGAGAGAAACTGTCACCTTCAAGACGCACCTTTATTAAGGTACTGCACTATGTAAATGCATGCAAAACACAACTGATATTAGTCACTTGCCAAGTTTTCTTTATTTTTTAAACAGAACACAGAGTTCTATTCATTTAAAGCATCTGAAATTGGTATGACAATCCCAGTGAAAATGAACTGTACGGAGCACATATCTCCTTTCACTCTCCGCTACCTGACAAGGACAGAGAGTAAGACTGAAAGGCTGATAATGGAAAACAGAGAATAAAAGGAACTGTTTCAAGGAGGCTTGACTATGACAGTCTTTTTCATGAGTTATGGCAGAGGCAAGAAAGCAGAACGATCCAACAGAGCTTAGGAGCTACACAAGTAAAAACACCGGGGGGGGGATTGAGAGTTGTATCTAACAAGGCCCTAGTCACAGTAGAGACATTAAAATTAATTCTAGGACTAACCACAGCCCCAACTGCATGAATGCCCCACGGATACTTTTTTTTTAGACCTGTAAATAAAAGAGGCTTCCATGTATTATTCAAGCCATACCCACATTTAAAGCACATTGCTTCTCCAAAAGAATCATGTGAAGTGTAGTTTGTTAAGGTGCTGAGAATTGTAAATCTATGAGAGGTAAACTGCAGTTGCTATGATTTATTTTATTTGTTTGAGGGAGCCAGGTGCTTCAAATGGGCTTTAAATGTATGGTATGGATGTAACCTTATCAGTCTCTGAATTGAGATTGAAAGCTGGCTCTTGAGTCCTCACAGAGTGTTATAGCTCCAAGTACAGAGCTCCAAGGACAAAGGACTGTTAGATTGCCACAAGTGGAATCTGCAATGAAGTGTTGCAGCATGGAGTTCTCCTGCTGAGAATTCCAACCAGCCAGCCATTCCCGCCTTCCTGGATACTCCATGTCATTTCCACTCCCACTGAGTTTTTCCTTTTCTGAGCTTCCTTCCCTCCCCAACCAAAATCAACCAGCATTCTGTGGCTTCAGAGAGTCCTCATAAGTCTTTTGCAGAGTTCCCATTGTAATTTTTTCGTAGGCAGTTGTTTGTACTTTTGCAAACCTTGGGGTTCCTCCAAGATTGCTGATAACTCTCGTGTTTGTGTGTCTGGTCTCTCTCTCTCTCTCTCTCTCTCTCTCTCTCTCTCTCTCTGTGTGTGTGTGTGTGTGTGTGGCTAACAATATCCATGAAGCTTTAGTTCAGCAAATGCTCAGTAGAGGGCGATCGGAGCTTGCAAAACAGAGCTCTTTCGCTATCCGATTCCTTCGTAAATTACCAAATATAGAAAAGCCCTCAAACTCTGCCTTCTGCTTTCTTTGAACTGTTTTGTTTTGCTTTCGGAAGTCATGGTTTACTTTTATTCCCTACCAGCTAAAAATAAAAAATATAAAAATGCACAGATCTAGAACAGTGTGGCAACATGCTGTGGCATGATCTTTTGCAGGCAATGGCCTAATTTGCCAGCTTTTGGGTGTGTAAGATTTTCACCCAAAACAGATATGGATTAAATCTAGTGGTAGATGACTGAAAGGATGGTGGAGAGCAGAGTGGGTGAAACTAGGAAGCAGAAGTCTTGTGAGCAAAAAAGTAGGATGGCCAAGAAAGCACAAATGAGGTGAAAGCTAGCTTTCCCAGAAGGAGACCAGAAATAAACAGCTACCTCCCTCCCTCCTTGTAAGAAGAGCCTGCTGGATCAGACCAAAGGCCCATCTGGTCCAGCATCCTGTTCTCACTGTGGCCAGCTAGATGCCCATGGGATGCTCACAAGCAGAACCTGAATGCTACAGCACTCTCCCTTCTTCTGATTCCCAGAAAGAGGTATTCAGAAGCATACTCCCGTCAACAGTGGAGGCAGAATGTCACTAATATGGCTTGTAGTCAGTGAGAGCCTTATTCTCAATGAATTTGTCCAGTCATAGGAACACACCCTGCCAATGCACATGGCACTAAAATGGAACCCCCAAGAACTTTACACAAGCCCCCCCCCCCCCTCTCCCGGCCAATTTTGCCAAATCATGGACTGACTGATGGTAAGCAAAATACATACTGGACAATTCCCATTGATTCTGCCTGATTACTCAGTCATGGTGACCTGGCCCCAAACCAAGAAAGGACTGAGGGGATCTGATAAACAGGTCTCAGTCATCTCCCAGGAAAACACAAGAGTTGAGACTTTTTACACTAGATGTTTCCCGGCCAACAGGCTGTGCCTAACCCAGCTGAGAAAGTCATCTTCTTGATCTTGTATGTCTTTCTCACATTCATACTCGCCCCATTCCTCCAACAAGCCCATACATGCTTCTCCCTCTCCCCATTTTATCTTCACAACAACCCTGTGAAGCGGGTTTGGCTGAGAGACAGTGACTGGCCCAAGGTCATCCTCAGTGAGCTTCATGACTGAGCGGGGATTCAAACCCTAGTTTTCTAGGTCATAGCCCAACAGTCTCAGCATTATACTACACTGACTTTCTTTAATTTTAAAAATGGCAACTGCATGAGATGAGCAGGAGCAGGTCTGTGGGGACTGGGGTGTATGCCCCTTTCACCCCATGCCACCATCCTGAGGAAAACTCTCCTCCGAGCTGCTGTTAGCCCCCCAAATAACAGCTGTTATTGGGAATGTCTAAAAGAGGCATGATAAATATACGGACACATTGCAATGTCATGGCTGTTTGGGCAACAAGGACCAGGGCAGGAAAAAGAGGAAGCAGGTGCATCATATTCTGGCTCATCAGGGAGCTGCAAGGTCCAGAGCCGTCTCTGTCATGCCATTGCCAGAGGTGGAAAAAACTTAAACACGATGCAGAGTTACCAAAAAATAGACCGGAGGCAATTGTACTTCATTCAGCAGAGCTTTTACTGCTACCATTTATACAAATATGCTTAAATCTGCAGGGATGCTTGCAAACAGCAATCTATGTTTGGATCTCATGCTGGCCTAAGACATTTTGCAGCCCTTAATATATGCTCCATGCACATGCATTTCTCAGCTTATGCTACCTGGGCATGGTGTTTTGGCATTGCTCTTTCATGTTTTCAAGGAATCCTTCCCAGGGCACAACTTTTGTGCAACTTTTATGTGCATAAATTGCGGACTTACTGTACCGCCATCTTCCCCTTCCTTAAAAGGTAAGAGCTACAGGAAGAGGGAGATGGCAGAGGTGGGTGCTTTTTGAGCACCTAGAAACCTTTTTCGAGCACTCAAAGCAAGTGCTCACTAAAGCTCAGCCAGCCCCTTTCAGAGTGAGTAGTGGGATGATCTCTTGATACTCCAGCACACAAAGGGCTTAGATGTAACACAGCCAAATTGTTTAGGACTGGAATACAACAGGCAAAACATATGTAAGTGGTTTGGCTGGCAGCAGTCGTCTCTAGGGATTAAGCCTGCCATGCAGACAGATAGTCCATGCGCTGTTTATATGAGGAGCAAAGGGGATCCAATTTCTCAGGAATTCCTTATGGAGGTGGGAGCAGGGGGCTGACTCTTCCCTAAAATAATTAAGAAGTGGTGAAGTGCTGTGTCTTATTGTTTACATATATTTTTTTATGTTTTGCAGCTTTTTTCCAGACTTCCTTTCTGGCTGTTGCATAGTGTATTGGCTCTCCTGGCTTGCCATACCAGTCAACTCTTAGGCAGTGAGCAGTTTAGTTTGCAGTTCTGCATTAGCAGCACCAGCCTGCTGCATGGTTTGTTCCTTCCATAAACTGTCTTATATTAAAGAAGTCTTCCACCATTTATTATTATTTATTAAATTTGTTAGTTGCTTTATCTTGCCCAAAGCTACTTACAAACAACCAGAGTTCTGGCAAGTTCTGAGTGTTTTAGTTTTAGCAGACCAACATATAATTAAAAAAAACAAACTTAAATGAAGCTTTTAACTTTTAAAAATCCCACACTGTTATGCTTAAACAAACAAAAAATCCAGTGTTCTGCAGGCAGCATTTTGGACAGCCTCATTCCTTGCAAAGCCCACGGGCCATGGACATATATAGGACAATTTAGAGCTGAACGATACACTACAGAATCTGACTCAGGGGATTATTGTCATCACACTTGATTCCCAAATAACCTCAGTTTCCCACATTATTCTATTCCCATCTAGAGCCCATCCCTAGCATTAAGTCCATCTTAACAAAACAGCCAAGATTTTAGAAGCCTAATTTTGATCTTAACAGCCATATTCTTCACTATTTCTCAAAGGAGCTACTAGGCTAATGATGAAATAACAGCCTGAGAGCAGACCCCATCAGCTCCACGTTGCTTCCTGGGGGAGATGAAACACTCATGAAGATGCAGAGCCCTTCTCCCCAGACAGGAACAGAAGAGAAAACTCTCTTAAGATTTCTGTGTCAGTATGTTTTGTTTTTTTCCAATTACTGTTAATGCTTTCATTCAAAAGATGCTTAATGGAGGTAATATTCACAGAGGAGAGGAATTTTAGTGACCGATGAGGGCTCCACAGTTGTAGTGACTTAGCAGACATCCAATTCAGACAATAGTCAACAGTTTCACGAGTTTAACAAATGTTTCTTTAAAACAGCAGCTATGACTCAGAACTCGGCATAGAGGCCTGAAATGCACCTGCTACGGTGCCTAACAGAACAATCGCATACACGTCTACTTGAAAGTAAGTCCTATTTAGTTCGGTGGGTAACGGCGTCTAGGGTTGCAGCTTACAGTACTGGAGTATTTGGCAGTACAGTTTGGCAGTCATGGAACATTTAGCACCACCATTTCAAGGACATTTTGCAAGCCCCCCCCCCCCCAAATCTAAGCCAGGTGTGGCTAACCTGTGGCCCTCCAGATGATGCTGGACTTCCATCAGCCCCAGCCAACATGGCCAATGTTCATAAATTATAGGAGCTGTAGGGTGGCAACATCTGAAGTGCCACAGCCTAGCTAGCTCTGATTTAAGGCAAGGTACCAGGGAGAGGACCTTCTCAATGGTGGCCCCCAATTATGAGATGCTTTTCCTATGGTATACTTTGTTGACTTTTCAGTGCCAGGGAGAGTCCTTTTCTATTTTCCCCAGTCTTATTTTTAGTCCCTGCTTCTTGTTAGGACTAAAGGAAGTTGCATTTTACTGAAGTCAGACCATTGCTTCATCTAGCTGAGTATTGTCAACACTGACAATGCTGGCAGTGGCTCTCCAGGTTTTCAGGCAGCAGATACCGGGGATTGAACCTGGGACCTCGTGCATGCAAAGCAGATGCTCTGCCGCTGTGCTGTGGCTCTTCTCCAGTTGTTTTAATCTGGCTCTTAAGGTCTTGCTGCCTTTTGAGCTTGTGTTTTATTACAGTTCCATTTTGTTCTGCTTTATTTATTTATTTTGTTTCTGTGTGTTTTCCTTTTATGCAGAACTGCCCTAGGAATTTCTGCTGACGAGCGGGATAGGGAGAAATAAATATTCCACCTTCCTGCAAATGGAGAAAGAAGGGTAAGCATCAACCCCCCCCCCAAGTTTTATTTATAAGATTCGCTTAATTAATGGAAGCCCAATGATCAGTGTTACCAGCTTGCACCTTGTATGGTATGAGGATCACTGTAACATCCTTGCAGGTGGTGCGAAGTAGCACAGCCTCGATTGACCTGCTGTAGTTCCTGTTTCTCATTTGCTGCAATATTCAGCTGCTATTTTACGATCGGATGTAGCTACACGGCTCAGCCTGACCACAATATTTTGCAGGAAATGTCACATTTCTGCATAGAATGATACATGGTCATATACCAACAATGAGTAAACCCAGCATTTCTTTTCCTTTAGGAGATGGCAGCTATATCACTGTGCAGGAATATAAGATGGCAGCAATTTCCATTCCAATGTGTATTCATCATAAACAACGCTGTTTCTTTTCCGCTGCAGTTTGTCTTCTGACCAGTACCATGTTATTTGCCTTGCAATCTGCTATGGTTGAATTTAACATAATTTCAGTTGTGATGATTATTGGTATGATTATGTGACTTCACAACATGAATTCAATCCTGCTTGCTTTGGGTGTGCCACCCTGCACAGAACTGGCTGGCACACTTGTGTTCTGCAGGAAGCAGGACTGAACTGCCCATGCAGCAGCTTATATGCAGGGAGTTCAGTCCCGCTTCGGTTCAGGAGCATGAGAATGTTCCATGCGGGGAACATTTTCACACATCTATACCCCGCAGAAATATAAATGTAAAACCATGTGAAAAATATATCATCCATGATGTGCCATTGGGGGGCTTAGAAACAACAATGATGTGAGCAAATACTACTTGTCTTCACTTGACTTATTTCCATTCTGGGATGCAAACAAACACTCAATCTGTTTCAATTTCCATATCTGCCCTTGTTTTATTGCAGAATTCTCTGACATCCCTGCTTCTGTGGTGTGGACCCAGAGCCTATGAGCTCCATCTGCCTGCTGTTTATGAGATGGGGAGTGCAATGGCATTCCTTGCAAAGGGCCTCATATTCAGTTCCTGGAACTTCCAGGTAAATGGGCCGGAACAGATAATGTGAATGGTCTTTGCCTGAGATCCAGGACAGCTGCTGCCAGTCAGAGTAGACAGCACTAGGCTAAATGGAAAACTCATCTTGGTAGAAAGGAGATTTCTGTGTTCTTCTTATGGTGCGAGAAAGGGGGCCATTGCTGTGGTTCAGAAGCAGGCCATATATGGAAGAAGTCCAGGAATGACCTCTTAACAATTCCCCTGTAAGAAGACCCCCACACCCCTGAGGCTGCACTATGGCTAATCTTAAATTAGCCAAGGCACAGTTCCAGAGTGAACAGAGGGACTAGATCGGTCAAAGAAACTATGTGCAATAGGGTTTTCTCTTAGCTTTTAAAGTATTCTGCCTTTCATTCTGCCTTAGTAGCTTAGGGTGGGGGATTCCTGTCGCTATGGCTCTGATGCCATTAGAGTTGCCTCCATATTATTCAGAAAGTGAGGAGGCAAAAGTCAAATGCCGGTTTCAATAAGAACTGAGAGCAGGGAAATTTGCATGATGGGACTGGAGTAGTTTTCCACATGTCATGTGTGGGCTAGAAAACAAGCGTGGCCTAATGATACCTTGGCAAGACGCTCAGATTACCTGGCTGTCCCTCCATGGAGGTAAACTAACACCAAGTGTTGTATTCCTGCCGTGAAGGGAAAGGAACAGAGGCCTCACCTGGGCATAAGGGCCCAGCCACCAAAGGAGCATTGCGCTTCAAGGGCTGGTAGGGAAAGTCACGTGTCGGTGACCTGAAGCTAAGGTGTCCCTCTCAGGGTGAGGAAAAGCCCAGGGCTCTTGACAAATGGAAGCTAAAAAAAGACACGCTGTAAACAAAGGGAGGGGACGCAGGTGGCGCTGTGGGTTAAAGCCTCAGCGCCTAGGACTTGCCGATCGAAAGGTCGGCGGTTCGAATCCCTGTGGCGGGGTGCGCTCCCGCTGCTCGGTCCCAGCGCCTGCCAACCTAGCAGTTCGAAAGCACCTACGGGTGCAAGTAGATAAATAGGGACCGCTTACCAGCGGGAAGGTAAACGGCGTTTCCGTGTGCGGCTCTGGCTCGCCAGAGCAGCGATGTCACGCTGGCCACGTGACCCGGAAGTGTCTCCGGACAGCGCTGGCCCCTGGCCTCTTGAGTGAGATGGGCGCACAACCCCAGAGTCTGTCAAGACTGGCCCGTACGGGCAGGGGTACCTTTACCTTTTTTACCTTTAAACAAAGGGAAATAAGAGGTCCAAAGAGCAAAGCGCTGAAGGATATCTCTGCCAAAGCATGTTCTGTTCTTCAGACAAATTGGGGTGTTTTTTTAACGCCTAAAGGCTACACAAATGACTCAGCAGATGGAATCTTTTTTGGCAGGTAGCAGTGGAGAGATTATGGACACAATTCACCAAGTCTGTGTTCAAAATGCATTCTTTCTCCTACACACACACACACACACAGAGAGAGAGAGAGAGAGAGAGAGGGAGGGAGGGAGGAGGAGGAGGAGGAGGAAGAAAAAACGAGGAGCTGCACTTAGGCTGTGTATACACTTCAGCCTTAGAAGTACTGCAGTTCGGGGTTTCTAAAAGCCCTTTTGTAGACCATACCTGCATACTATGCGGATAGCAATTTGTGTACACTGACCAAAGAAATGTGTCTATATAGGAGACAGGAAGTGCACATTGTGGCTGCATGTTCAGGACAGTTTTGCCCAGCCCTCTGTCTCTCCTCACAGCTTTAATAGTAACTTTCATTCACTGCCTTTCCTGGCCCTTGCATGCATAGAACTGGCCTTCTCAACCTGTTCCCAGCTTTGCACTGGGCCACAGAGCACACTCAAAAGGGCTCCCGAGGTATAACCCCTGATCTCTCCAGATAGGGCAGGCCCAAGACTTCCTGCTTCAAACCCCAGAGAGCCATTGCCAGCCCCTGGTGATCAGAGGTAGTCAACACAATGCCTTCTCGATGTTGCTGAACCCCAACTCCCATCAGCCTCAGCCAGCACAGCCAGGGGTCAGGGATGATGGGAACTGTAGTGCAGGAACAACCTGACAGTACCTGTTGGCTAGCCTTGCTGACAGAACTAAATTAGATGGATCAATGGTTGACTTGATATAAAGCTTCTATCTGCCTACACCTATGCCCCTAAGTTCCAGTCCAGCAGTGGACCTGAGTTGCAATGGATCTTGGAATTATTTGGCTCTTATCACTCTCTGCCTTGTCTCCTGAACAGACACAAGTTTCCTTAATTCATCTAGCCTGGAATTATTGATTCTGAACCTGATTCTGGTAAAAAAGACATCACTTTCTTTCTGGGCTGCAGAAACAGTAACCCTGCGCAGCCTGCAAGGATGATTCCCTATCCCAGGCTTCCTCAACCTCGGCCCTCCAGATGTTTTTGGCCTACAACTCCCATGATCCCTGGCTAGCAGGACCAGTGGTCAGGGATGATGGGAATTGTAGTCTCAAAACATCTGGAGGGCTGAGGTTGAGGAAGCCTGCCCTATCCCATCCCCTCCCAGCAGTCCCTTATAATGCTGCAATTTGCTTTGGTGTTTGGCACCAGCTTTGGCTCCATACTGTACACAGAATGGCAGCAACAGGTGCCTGCTGGGGCCAGGTGTTCAGGCAACTCCTTTTGTTCCCTGGAATGTGCTCAGCTGTTGTTTACACTCCGGATAATTACGCCACGTTTCCATGAAGACAGCAGCGCAGCAAGTGCCACAAGCTGAATGCAGAGCACACCCCTCGCATCCTGCAGCACTGAAGACAAAGCCAGGAGTTCTCATGCCTTGCTTGTCCCAGGGCACTGCATTTTGATCGGCTATTGTGAGAAGAGGATGCCAAATGAGATGGGCCTCTGGGGCTTTGCTTGTGTTCATACATTCTTATGTTAAAGGTAAAGAGGGATGTGGGTGGCGCTGTGGTCTAAACCACCGGCCCATTTCAGCTTGCAGATCATAGGGTCGACAGTTCCAATCCAGTGAGAGCCAGTGTGGTGTAGTGGTTAAGAGTGGTGGACTCTTAATCTGGGGAACCGGGTTCGCTTCCCCGCTCCTCCACATGCAGCTGCTGGGTGACCTTGGGCTAGTCACTCTTCTCTGAAGTCTCTCAGCCCCACTCACCTCACAGAGTGTTAGTTGTGGGGGAGGAAGGGAAAGGAGAATGTTAGCCGCTTTGAGACTCCTTAAAGGGAGTGAAAGGCGGGATATCAAATCCAAACTCTTCTTCTTCTTCTTCTTCTTCTTCCAATCCACCCACCCATCTTCTCTTTCTCCCAACTCCTGCCAACCTTGCAGTTCGAAAGCATACCAGTGTGAGTAGTTAAATAGGTAGTGGGGTGGGGAAGGTGTTTTCCTTTTGGCTCTGGCTTTCGTCACAGTGCTCCATGCACCAGAGCTGGCCACATGAACCGGAAAGCTGTCTGTCGAGAAACGCCAGCTCCCTCAGCCTGAAAGCAGAGATGAGCACCGCAACCCTATACAGTGGTACCTCAGGTTGTTACAGACTCTGCTAACCCAGAAATAGTGCTTCAGGTTAAGAACTTTGCTTCAGGATGAGAACAGAAATTGTGCTCTGGTGGCGCGGCAGCTGCAGCAGCAGCAGGCCCCGTTAGCTAAATTCGTGCTTCAGGTTAAGAACAGTTTCAGGTTAAGAACGGACCTCTGGAATGAATTAAGTTCTTAACCTGAGGTACCACTGTAGTCGAATTCAACTGGACTTAACCGTCCAGGGGTCCTTTACCTTTTACCTTTACCTTTGTTCAAGGGCTGTTGAGGTAACAATAGGAAAGCTTTCTAGGCAATTCCAAGTGCTGTGCAAACATCATAAATTATTGCTTGGTGAGGACAGTATATCCATAGCAAACAAGAAGCATGCAAAGAGAGCCATGGCCTCTAATTTGACAAACAGGCCCCATCACCTAGGCAACGAGACACCAGCCTTTTCTGAGGGAAGAAAGTGCTGTGACCCAGG
Source organism: Podarcis gaigeae (assembly GCF_964106915.1). Lineage (NCBI taxonomy): Eukaryota > Metazoa > Chordata > Lepidosauria > Squamata > Lacertidae > Podarcis > Podarcis gaigeae. The sequence goes on along the minus strand of NC_139679.1, from coordinate 84,725,700 downwards.
TCATGTGTGATGGAACTATAATGCCCCAGGCTCAATCCTGGTAATTCCAGATGAACCATAACAAGTAGCAGACCTGGGAAAAACTTCTGCTTGCAACACTGGGAACCCGCTGCCAGATTAAATAATGGTGAGTGGCATAGAAAAACAAACCGATTCAGTGTGAGTCAGCTTCTAACAGCAAGTGGCCTGATCTATCCCTCCCTCTGGCTTAAAAGTTTCTCCACACTCTGATTCAAACTAGAAGTCGGGTGGGAATGACCCCAGACTGGGATCCTGGGTCTTGGCAGAACATCTAAATAGATGTCACACCAGTGACCATGCTTCCCAAACACGCTTGTAGGTGAGGAGCAATGTGGAGGCAGGGGGAGAATCTCACTCAATGGAGAAGAGGATGCTTCAGCCTTCCTCCATGTGTTGACTCTCCTCTGCATCCCTCTCCCAGACTCTTTTCATTGGATAAGGAGTGGTGGCCATCATCATTAGGCACCGCCTTCTTCCCACAGATTCTCCTGCAAACACCCTCCAGCCCCACATGAGCATTAGGAGACAAACCTGAGGTTTTAAACCCCATGTTTGCTTCATGTCATTTAGTTCTACCCTAGAAAGCACCATGGGGAGGGTGGTTTGAAGAGAGGAGGTGCTAGGCAGGGAAGGAGTGCTTCCCCCTTCTCCCACATGCATGCCACATTCAGCAGGGACTCAGTGGAAGTGCTGGCCTACATAGGGCTCCATTTCAGTTCCAGCCACAAGAGGTAAGCCTTTATTTTGCTGCCACATCCCAGAGGGCATCTCATTTCCAGGTCTGACAGGTGCGTGGGTGCTGGGCTACATGTTGTCCTATCCATCTCTGCACCGCTGTAGATGCAGAAATGGGGGTGATAGGTAGTTTGCAGTAGAACTGGAGCTGATCTGTGGCTGATCAGCAGCTCCTCCTTCTTCAGGCATACATGCTAAGTTTCTGGGACCACTTTGCACATTGAGTTGTAGCCAGTGTTAGTTGCACCCAGAATAAGCTCATTGAAATCAATGGACCTAAGTTAGTTGTGTCCATTAATCTGGACACAACCCATTCTACTTGCAGTTTTTGGTGTACACCTCAGACACTATGAATGTCCACCTAAAAATGTGTTAGGGTTAGTTGTGCACAGTTCCCCTAAGAACCATCTAACTTCCATATGTTTCCCACTCCCTCTCTTCCCTTGGTCTAGGCCAGGGTAGTCAACCTTTTAATACCTACCACCCACTAATGCATCTTTCTTGATGGTAAAGTTTCCTTACCGCCCACAGTAACATGTGCCGTAGAACCCCCTACCGCTCACCTGGAATCCTGCAACACCCACTAGTGGGCAGTAGGGACCAGGTTGACTACCCCTGGTCTAGGCAAACCCTTGCTGCAGGCCTATGCTTAGAGCCCTCCCAGGGAATGGTATATATAAAACCCAATTTAATAAGCCTCTTAAATGAAAGGCACTTCTAGGGAGTATGAATCAATAGTCAAATTGCAACAAACATGGATCATATAGGCACCACTCATCAGACTGCTGCAGTTCATGGCAGTAATATTTTCTATGTACCCTCTGTATAAAGTGATTCTTCTTGCACACAGAAAGCAGGCATCTATTGCCCTTGACACCCAGCTTCTCTGAAATGCCCCATATTTTCCAGAGTATCATAAACATGGACATCCATGTTCTCGATACCTTTATATAATCCTAAGACTGCTTGCGTAACAGATGAAATGACACAAACAAAGCAACCATTCTTCAAACATGGTTGTTGTTTTTTTATAGAAGCTATTCTGTTCCACCTCTATATGGCACTGAGCAAAAAGTACATGGAGCTTTGATGGGATTTAATGGCCCTCAGGGCTGGAACAGGAACATGAAACACAGAAGGTGTGTTTCTTCCCCGTTTCTCAAATGAAACAAGGAAAGAAGCATTAATACTGACTGGATCATGTTGCGTAAAGGCGGTGGGTTGTGTTCAGAGGCAGGCAGACCACAAGACAAGGGGACAGGAAGCCAACCTTAGGCAGCAAATGTTGGGCACAATAGCAGACTGGGAAGGAGACCATCTGACCTTTGAGCTCCATACACCAAGGCCTTCTACTCTATAGACCACATAGGAATGAGCAGGAACTGTGCAGTTCATGGTAATACACATGCTAGATGGGGGCTATTTGGATTTTACTTTTAAAGGCAAAAAATGTCTTGTGCTCTGGCCTCAAGCTTCTTTCAGGGTTTTATAGGAGCATAAAACTGGCTATATCCTCTTTGCTTCTAGACTTCAGATTTTCACACACACCAAAGCAAGGAAGACTTTAATTTGACAGCTAATGGTTGAGGGTCCCTAGCTTAGCATTACAATGGTTTAAAAAGCAGCCATTTTGAGATGCTCAGACCAAAGGGTCTGATAGTAGAAACATGCCCTACCAAAGTATACTTTGATAACACAAAGAATGGGAGAATCTCTCAGACAAGAGGAAACAAGTTTAAGTGCCGGCCTGAGGGATTCACTGCCCTTCTCCAGTGAGGCAGCTCATCCTCAGTGCTTGATCACACACAGTAATGTTTGCACAACGTGGTACCCTGACATCATGCGCCATAGAAAGGAAATCATGCAGGGGAAAGGTCCTTCCTGGCAAGCACATGTGCTGGGTCAGCCTAAACTACTAAGAGTTCCACAGCTTTCTTTTCTGGGGAAATCTCATAGCGTTGCGAAATTGCATTTTGCATTCGTACTCAGTTGGACTCGATGGCCCTTGTGGTCTCTTCCAACTCTATGATTCTATGATTCAAAGATGGGAAAACTATGCTGTCGACATTAAGGACAACGTGTCATATCCAGCTTCAGAGTCCGGAGCAGAACACAAATCTCCCCACTATGCAAAAGTGGAACATAAAGCAACAGGTGGGTAGATCCATGGACCGAGGTGATGGCTATACACATGATGTACGGGAGAAACGAGTGGAGATTTGACTGAGTCTGTCATACATATCTTCTCACACCTCTGGAATGAAGTTTAAAAGACAATCTCAGGTAGTTTAAAAGACTACCTCAACCTCAGGCAGCAACTTAGCTTAGAGGCTGCAGGGCAGACCACAGGGCACACATTTTCTTTTGCCACTTTCCACTTCTCAGAATTTGCTACCTGAGGCAGACCCTCCAAGTGTCCCTATTGTCCAAGGACAGTTCTGGATTTACAGAAGCTATCCTAGTTTCTGATTTGATCCAGAAATGGCCTTCTTTTCCTTAGGATGTCCTTATTTTCGTCAGAGGATATGGAGTTATGCGACCCCCGAGCCAAGGAGATAAGTTAATTATACAACCTTTAGAAGACATCTGAAGGTAGCCCTATATAGGGAAGTTTAATGCTTGATGTTTTGTTATGTTTTTATATATTTTGGAAAGCTGGCCAGAGTGGCTGAGGCAACCCAGTCAGATGGGTGGGGTATAAATTATAAAATACTAATACTACTACTACTAATAATAATGGAATAGGACATCCCTATTTTCATCGGAGAAATGTCGGAGGGTATGCAGAGGCAGCTGCCTTACTCTGCTTAATGGAAAGGCCAGTCCTGCTCCTCACTGCAGTTTCAAAACACTGGTGCTGTTCCTTAGGCCAGTCACTACTTAGCTTCCTTTTCCCCTCTTGGAATTCAACTGGCAAGATTCAATTCATTTATCTCCATCGAGGGGTAAACACAAAAACAAACGTCTCCAGCCAGCAGCAGGGAAAGACAATCCCTGTACAGTGAGAATAAATCATCTCCGCTGCCTCTGGCTGAGGATATCAGGCTCCATTAGCAGGGTCACCCTGCTGCCAAGAAGAAGTGAGGCAGGGGAGAGAGAGCCGGCCGAGGAGACCTAATTGAAAACACCAGCATGTTCATCTCCAGCCTGGCTTACAGCGAGTGAGAAGTAAACAGAAACCCAAAGAAAAAGGGGCTGTCTGCATCTGGGTGGCTCGCTGGCATCATTCGTCTTTGCAGATGCAGCAGAGTTTTGTTGTTGCCTTTCTGTATTATTTCCCTCTTTGTCGAAAGGCTCTATTACATAACCTGTTGTGCAGAGAATCTATAGAGGCTCCTGGCAGTGTCCCAGGGCCCCTCCCTTGAAGTCCCAGAGAAGGAACATTCAGCTGCTGTCAACAGCTGGAATTCCTAGAAGTGAAAAAAAAGAAAAAGACAAAAGGTCGTACAAGGTCCAGGGAACAAGGCAAGCGAAAAGGGGGGAAATGGTGAGAATGATGGGTGGCAGAGTGTGAAGGGACGCTCTGTCTGCAAATGTGCACATGGAGGGTTTCAAGGCAAACTCTCGCAAGCCATTAACTTGTCCGTCTTGGCTTGTTTACCCCAAGAAAAACAGTCCAATTGATTTTGCTACGGCCTCTTCTTGTCAATTAAGCACTTTTTTCTGGCACTGTAGGGACACCCAAGAATGCCTGCTGGCTGTTTTCGCTCTTTTTGACGGATCTGAAGGAGGGGGCACTCTTACTTTCCCACTTCCATGGCCCACTTGCCACTTGACTGTGGAATTGAGTGTGAAGCCTGTTGTCTCATACTTGAAAGGCAGAGCCGGAGAGTCAGCTCTGAGTTTAAAGCCTCATCCATCATCATTGTTGTTCCATGTGGATAGTGACCATCCTGTATCTCCATTTATTCTCTGCTGTCTATATGCCATTTTCCTCCAAATCACTGCCTTCTCACCCTTTCCCCTCCCTCCATTTGGATTTTCCCATACCAGGGATGCTCCATAATGGAGAGGGTGGACAAGGCCTAAGATAAGAAATTGAGCCTGGATAGCTCAATTGGTTTAGAGCATGGTGCTGATAACAGCAAGATTGCAAGTTTGATCCCCTTATGGGACTGGTGCATATTCCTGCATTGCAGGGGGTTGGACTAGATCAGGCATGGGCAAACTCGGCCCTCCAGATGTTTTGGGACTACAGTTCCCATCATCCCTGACCACTGGTCCTGTTAGCTAGGGATGATGGGAGTTGTAGTCCCAAAACACCTGGAGGGCCGAGTTTGCCCATGCCTGGACTAGATGATCCTCAGGGTCCCTTCCAGCTCTACAATTCTATGATGATGATGGCCATTCCCAAATAGGACACTGAGGCTGCCAGTGCATCCTTGAAGATTTAGGAAATAAATTTAGGAAAGTTGGGAAATAATGGGAGAGGAGGAGGAAGAGATAGAAGAAGCACCAGGGGGGCAACAGCTGATGGACACTGTCTTTAGAAAGCATTCCAGGACCCCCCCTCCCAGAACCGGGTGAGTCTTGAAATTAGGAGAGCAAAGAGCTCAAAGGCAGAGAGCACTTATCAGCACCCGTAGAGATGATGAGATTGACGAATGAGGAAGTGGGAGAGACAGTGGGTGGAGTGGAGATTCACTTGGGACAACGGCATTATCCAAGAGGCTGGGTTCTATAGCCTCTCTCTGTAAATACTGAATAAAAAGTAGACGGTAAGAACCTTCCTTGGCTTTGTACATTCCTAGGCAACCAGCCATGGGAGTCGCTGGCAGCAGCCTGACACAAAGAGAATAAAAACACAGGGAGACTTATACCCCGGTTCTCTGTTGTGATGTAGGAACAAGCCAGCGTGTTCCAGGCAAAAGGATATTCCACAGCTCCTCCAAGGATTTCTTCTCAGGCCACCATTTCTTTAAGAGTCATGGTCGCTCAGGAGACTTCTTGAAGGGTGCTGCTCAGAAATAAAGCAAATTCAGATAAATTGAAGGATGAGCCAAGACTTTGCAGCAGTCTATTCTGAGGGCTCCGTAATGATACCTCGAAGGGGCTCAAGGGGGTAATTTTAAGGCTCCGGGCTCATAGCTCACAAGTCCTGACCTCCCACTTCAAAACACTTCACTGCAGGGGTATAAATTATACAGCAGCGTAAGAGAGATGGAGAGATAATTGGAGGGCGCTGAAGACGGCAGGGTAAACACAGGGCCACAGAGTCTGTATTTTTATCCTTCAAATAATATATGAATTTTATTTTTAAAAAGGTTAATCTTGGAACCTATGCTCCATTTTTGCTGCCCTATGCATTAAATATACCCCAAAGACAAATCCATTGCTAGCCAATTTTGTTGTTTGGGTCAAGCAGATTTCCCTTTGCAACATCTCAAAAGCTTCTGATAGCTTCTCCAAAGTAAAACGATACAATCGACAATAAAATAACCAAAGATTTCTAAATACAAAGGATCAATAGCAGTGGGGCTGTCTCTCAGTGGTTAGAGCATCTGTTTGCAAGCAGAAGGCCCCCAGCAACTCCAGATAGGTCTGGGAATGTCCTGTCTAAAACCCTGGGGAGTTCCTGCCAGTCAGTGTGGACAATATTGAGGTAGATGAAAAATGGCCTGACTCAGTGTTAGTCAGCTTGCTGTGTTCTGTGTTCGAACTAGCCCCAGGCTAAGAGCGTGAATTTCAATGCACAAATATAAGATTGGGGAGACCTGAATTGCCTGTAAAGGTAAAGGGACCCCTGAGCATTAAGTCCAGTCGTGGACGACTCGGGTTGCGGTGCTCATCTCGCTTTACTGGCCGAGGGAGCCGGTGTTTGTCTGCAGACAGCTTCCGGGTCATGTGGCCAGCATGACTAAGCCGCTTCCGGCAAACCAGAGCAGCGCACGGAAACACCGTTTACCTTCCCGCTGGAGCAGTACCTATTTATCTACTTGCACTTTGGCGTGCTTTCGAACTGCTAGGTGGGCAGGAGCTGGGACAGAGCAATGGGAGCTCACCCCGTCGCGGGGATTCTAACAGCTGCCCTACGCTCTGTGGTTTAGACATGTGAAAAGGATCTAGTAGACTCAAAACTTAACATGAGTCCACAGTATGATGCAGCAGCAACAAATACTAATGCTATCTGAGGCTGCATCAACAGAAGTCTAGTGTCCAGATCAAGGGAAGTAATAGTGCCACTCTATTCTGCCTTGGTTCTGGACACCACAATTTAAGAAAGATATGGACAAACTGGGTGGAACGTGTGCAGAGGAGGGCAACCAAGATGATCAAGTGTCTGGAAGCCAAGTCTTATGAGGAATGGTTAAGGGAGTTGGGTATGTTTAGCCTGGAAAAGAGGAGGCTGAGAGGAGATATGATAGCCATCTTCAAGTATCTAAAGGGCTGTCGCATGGAAGATGGAGCAAGCCTGTTTTCTCCTGCTCCAGAGGGTAGGACCTGAACCTATGGCTTCCAGTTACAAGAAAGGAGATTCTGACTAAATACCATGAAGCCCAGAGACTGTATTTTTACTCATCTGTAGAAGATGCGGGGGGCTCAGGAGCACATCCTGCTCTGATGGAGCAGGGGGATTCAGAGGGGAAAGTGGGTTCAGTGGTGCCACCCAGGGAAAGCTGGCACACCAAGAGGAAACAGGGAACTCAACCCCCTAGGCAGAAAGCCTGTCTACAGTTCAGGAAATCCTGAAGGGGCAGGGATTCTTATGTGTACTGGGTATTCTCCACCTCTGATTAAACATTTGGCATGTAGGTGGGGAAACTTGTTGGAACAACCCCACGGCTCCCATTCAGCCTTGGAACCCTTCTTACTAATCTCAGGTGCCTGAATGCTGGCCCTTGCTCCTGGGCTGGATTGTTTGGTTGCCATTCCCTTGCCATTTAAGAGCTCCTAGACTAGATTCTTATTTTTTTCCTTGATGCCAAGTTTATACTGTTACACTGCTATAATAAATGTTCACATTTTTCAAGTAAGAGTACCTGTCATGGTTTTTTGGGCAGGAAATAGGACAACCAGTCCCACTAAAGCCATCCTAGTTCCATAACCAAGCCCAATACCTGACAGAAATGGGTCAAGGGAGGATGCAACGTCTGTGTACGTCTTAATTTGCTCTGCCACCACATGTTTGATTGATTTTCTTAGATTTTAAAAACAGGTTGGCTCCATCCTCCTCATCTAAAGACATTTTCTTCAGGAGTGGGCAGACAACCACCTCTTTTAACAGAGAACGGTCCCTCCCTCCCTGCAGTGGAATGCTGACGGTTTCAGCCAGTAGGCTCCTAAGCTTCACTCTACTGGCCTTAACAAGCCAGGATGGGCAAGAATCTCACCAAGCAATTGCCTTCCCAACCCCAAGCTCTCTGCTGACATCTTCAGGGCCACAATGCTGAAATGATCTAAGTCACTTCTAGTCTTCATTGCACCAAGAAGGCCTCTAGATGACTGACACAACAATGCAGGAGGGAAAAAAGGAATAAACTGTCACCCTCTTTCAGTTCCACATCTGTAAAAAAAAACCAAGCAGGAGTGGCTGAGGGCTGTTGTGCTGGCAAGCGCAATGAATGACACAACAGCATCCACATCTACTAAGCCAAAAGGATTTAACAAACTCCAGATGATGACAGACAAACAAGAGACCCAGCCAAGATTAGGCCAATGATTTTCTTAAAATGACATCAGGAACTTGTATCCTCAGCTCAGCATGCGAGAGACACACATCTCCCATGATTCCTTTCAACCTAGAAGATGTTTTCTCAAGCCAGGCTGACACACTTCACAACAGCACAGGGCTGAGCCGAGCTATTTGCAATGGCAACAACAACAAAAGGCAAGCTAATCCTTGTGGCAATTTCTACATATCTGCTTTCAGTTCAGGAAATGTAACTAGGGAATGGGTCCAATACATGCTGTCTTAGCAACAGGGTGACAGGAATTTCTGATTACTTACCCAAATTTGTTTCCACTGCAATTTTGGCTTTCTATATGATTCATGTTTAGGAGAGGAAGACGTAACCCATCCCTAAGCTGGGCTTTGTGTATGTTGCACTGCAAGTGACTGAACTGTACAAAGAAAAGCCAAGTGCTGAAACCTGTATAGAGATATATTTGCATTTATACATTAAAAAAGCATAATAATAATGCATTTTAGTTCATGTAAAGGGGTAGCTTACGGCACTTAAAGCATAGCTCTCTGAAGCTTGAAAATCCTCCTGAAGCATTCTGTGTTCAGAGGCATTATTACCAGGAAGTTATTACAGAATCATAAAATCATAGAATTGTAGATTTCGAAGGTGTCTCATGGGTCATCTAGTCCAACCCCCTGCAATGCAGAAAACTTTTGCCCACCATGGGGCTTGAAGCCATGACCCTAAGAGTCTCATGCTCTGCCAACTAAGCTATTCCCTAGTCCTAAAGCCCGTTAGCTTTTTCTTTTAAACAAGAAAATTCTGTGCTTGTGCAGAATTGCAGAGTAGCCCTAAGGTGTGTCCTGCACAGACTAAGAGGCATCCAGGGACTCAGCTATACAGCTGCAAATAAAAGGTTTTAAATGTGTTGTAATGTGCAATATACAAGTGTGACACTAGATGGTGACAGTGAGCTATGCCAAATTCAATGTATTTTTCAAAATGTTTTTTTTAAAAAAAACACCAGCATTTTCAAAGCGTTTTTTATGTGTGTAGATTCCACCCAGGTCTTATGCAGATTGCAAGGGAGTGAGGAGCTTCTACTTTGTCACCCACAACAGAGCCCTGCCAATATGACACACCAAAGTTCCTTATCGGCTTTGCACTGTTTGGGAACCTAGACTCTAGAGGAAGGTATTTTGCCACCTAAAAAGCCAGAACTCCCTGGCAAAACACGCAGCATTATGTGGCAATAAAAGTTCCTTTTAATTGCTTAGCCTAGGAATGATCCCAACGTATGTCAACAGCCGCTGGGGATTCAGGAGGGCCATAAATGGTTATTCATTAATGTAGGAAGTGTTGATACTTTCACACATCAGATACTGGCAAGAGCCGAACAGGTCTACCACCTCCTCATCGGGGATGAGTAAAAGTGACCCACATGCATTTGATTGTCGATTGGTGAAACTGGGAGAGCTGACCAGTGTTAATAAAGTCATGCTGTTCATCAGATTGCCAGGAGAACCAGTTAGTAGGTGGGAGGTTTCGCTCTGAAATATTAAATCCTTGCACTTTCAGGCTCTTCTTATTGGGCAAGGTTAATTTACTAGCCCTTCCAATCTGGGAGGACTGTCTCTGCATCCTTGCTAGCCTGAAATTCATTCAGAATCACCAGTAACCTGAGATCTGTGATATATATGGAACTGTGCACACTTTTATTCTGCCTACTGTGACTCTATCCCTGAAAGGGCCATGAGTGCAATGGGACTCAGAGGATGGGTCCAGCATATGCAGCCCAGACAAGAAGCCCAATGAGCCTTAATCTTTTCCAGTCAGAACAACTCTTTCTGCATGGCAGCTGTCCATGCAAGAGATGGATTTTAGCTCTGCCTTCTTTATGGTGTTTTCCGCAGGCTGGGGAGGTTGGTGCCTTTGTTTATTTACACAGGAAGCATTCAAGCAGGTTCACTTCTCCAGCACAGAGGAGACCATAATGTCAGTGTTTATATAAAGGAGGCATGGGGAACCTTTGGTCCTCCTGATGTTGCTGAACTACAACTCCCAGCAGCCCCAGCAAGCAGGGCCAATGGCCAGAGGTGACGGGAGCTGCAGTTCAGCAACAACTGGAAGGCCAAAGCTTCCCCACACCCACTATAAAGCACAGATGGACAACCTGTGGCTCAGGGATCCTATGCAAGTCCTGTCTCATTTTCCATGGCCTCAGCACCTTCTGAAGCTGCCCCGTCTTTCCATCTCATCAGAGTCCCCCCCCTTCACATTTCCCCCTTCCCCTTACTTTATTTGCAAATTTACAAACCACTTTGCAATCGAACCTTACCAAAGTGGTACAGTATATGTACAATAAAGACTGGCCGTAGTCCAACCACGTAAGCTTTGTGCAAGCAGATCAGAACACGTGCTCAATAAATAATCTGGAGCCACTGGCAGTGGAAGAGGAATGCAGGGGGAAGTGTACTGCCCACGGCATTACGATCCCAGTGGGGTGCCATCATGGCTGGCCCCCTGCCCACGCTGGGATGTACCCCCGGGATGCGCACCAGCCCCCCCCCGCCACCTGCTTTACGCCCCCCCTCCCCCCCTGGTGCCAGAGCATGAAGCTCCGCCATTGTCTGGAGCAGCCCTTGGCACCATGGTAGTAAGAAAGTGTATTTTTAATTTGTTTACCAATTCCCAATGCTGTCTGAAAACACAACCCTGCTTAGGCTTATTTGTGAATCTGCTCTCAATTTTCTGATTCCAATAAAGTGCATTGTGCTTAGGATCTGAGTGCCGATTCATTTCTTTTTGCATCTGTGCCTTACGGTCTGTATAATTAATCCTCAGAGGCAAGGTTTTCTTGGCTCCTTTTTGTTTTGACAGAGCAGCCTGGATCTTTTCCTCCCTAGGATGACCTGTCAAGTGGAACAGAATAACAACTTGGGTTTCGTAACTGGGAGGTTCCGTACCAGAAACCTCAGGTCCCATTAGTTACCTCAGTTCCATTAAGAAGACCCAGGAGCCTCCCGCAGCCCTTTGCGGCGATACAGTTTCATGGGAGCTCCCAGCTTGTGAGGCTTGCGATGACGCTTGTGTTTCCCGAGAGACGTAAAAGGTCTAATGACCACCACAAAGCCAGAGGCTATGACAGAAGGGGCACCACTTAGCCTCAAACACCACATCAAATTAAGGGAGAGTGAAACCCCAGCTCATCGATTCACTCCCCGACATAACAAGGCAGGCCTATTACTGAGGTAGCAACTCTGGCTTAAATGAATTACATCAGAAGCAAACAAAGGCTGCAAATCTTGAAGCCCGTAACCTGCCAGGTCATAGGGAGCTGCCTGATATCCAGTCAGAGAGGAATGTGTACTGTGATTCTGGGAGAGAAAGGTATACAGCATATGTGAAGTAGAATGAACCATATACTCCTCTTTGGGGAATATAACTATATCCCCCAGTATAACTATACTTATATCACCCATTCATGCATAGATAGATAGATACAGCACTTTTATTCTGGGGGTATGCAGGGGTACGCATACCCCTACACATGTTGTGAATCTAAGTTTGGCCTCATTGAGGGACAGTAATTCAATATGAGTAGGAAAATGAGAGTACCCCTAAACACATTTTTTAAAGAAAAAAAGCACTAGATAGATAGATAGATAGATAGATAGATAGATAGATAGACAGACAGACAGACAGACAGACAGATGGATAGCAGGCCTTCCAAGTGTCCCTATTTTCCAGGGACAATCCCAGATTTGCAGAAGCCAGCCCAGTTTCTGATTTGATCCTAGAATGTCCTGCTTTTCATTAGGATGTCCTTATTTTCATTGGAGAAATGTTGGAGGATATGAGATGATAGATAGATAGATAGATAGATAGATAGATAGATAGATAGATAGATGATAGATGATAGATAGATAGATAGATAGATAGATAGATGATAGATAGATGGCAGATCCACACAACACATTTAAAGGGCACCCAACACTTTTAAAGCACACAACTCCCCCCCAAAACCTGGGAACTGTAGTTTCCCCCTCACAGAGCTGCAGCACCCTTAACAAACCACAGTTCCTAGGATTCTTGGGGGGAAGCCATATACAGTGGTACCTCGGGTTACAGACGCTTCAGGTTACAGACTCCGCTAACCCAGAAATAGTACCTGGGGTTAAGAACTTTGCTTCAGAATGAGAACAGAAATCACACAGCGGCGGCACAGCAGCAGGAGGAGGCCCCATTAGCTAAAGTGGTGCTTCAGGTTAAGAACAGTTTCAGGTTAAGAACGGACCTCCGGAACGAATTAAGAATTTAACCCGAGGTACCACTGTACTTTAAATGTATGGTGCAGACCTGCCTGGAAGAAGGGTGGGGTAACTGTGGCCCTGCAGAAGTTGTTGGGACTCCAAACGACCAGGGATGGTGGCAGAGGTGTAGCTAGGAGGGGAGGAGGGTCAGGGCACACTGGGCACCCGACTTGCTAGCTAAGCCTCTGTATGGGAGGAGTTGTATTTCAACAACACCTGGAGAGCCAGAAGTTCCCCATCACTCAGACAGGGGAGGGGAGAGAAAATGCGACGATTTTATGTTGCATCTGTTAATTAAAGCTGCAGTACTGTAGGTTGTAAAGGGGGAGGGGGCGTTGCTCAGTATTTGTGACTGGAAACAGAGAAATGGAGAAGTGAAATGAAGACAGTGCAACCTGCTTGTGTCTGGTTGGGGAGGAAGCACCCACGAGCACCTTCACCTGGAAATCTGACATTTCTGATGCTCGGGGATGGGGGGCGGTGAAGATGGGCCGTGGGTGGTCCGGCCTCAAGGGAAATCATTCTTCCATGGTCCTTCATGGTCTGTCTCCCTCCTGTGGCACAAAGGGAAAGGAAATCCAGGTTACATCAACCTTGTTATGTTGCAAAGAGAAAGAGACCCGTGCGTTTTCTGTTTTGTTTTCCTACTGAGCTGCTGAGGGGAAGATTCTCCTCCATCTGAGAGAGACTGCGGGGAAGGAGGGTTGCTCACAAGCCAGCAGCTGCAGAGGCTGCAGTTTCTGTTTCCTACAGCTGGAGCAGCTCTTGCCTCACGTGCCGCTTCCAGGAAAGCCACGAGCCGGCGCAGCTCTGCGCTTTGTTTCTCCCCCTCCCGTTGCCAAAGAGCGAAACTGCTGTGCTCCTCCGCCTCGTGTCAGTTTCCAAACCCTCCTCAGCCCTTTCTGTCCCCTCTCCATCGTGTGTTTATCCCTCTCCTGGAGTGCCTACTCTGTGATTAGAGAAAGGTGTTGATTCAGCATCAAGGGAAACTGAATTACGAAAGCTGTAAGTCCCAAGTAAGCAACAACTTGCATATGTTTGCACATACTAAATCATTTACTTTGCTTTTGTCCATCATGAGGGGAGTTAGCAGCCTTGCAGGTTACTGGGAAGGATGGGCAAATCTTTCTGTGCTGTTCCCCACCCACCCACACTCTGTATCTTATTTTTCCAATCTTAAATTCCATTTGCCCCATCTCTTGACAGGATAGCTCAGTTGCTTAGAGTGTGGTGCTGATAACGCCAAGGATTAATAATAATAATAATAATAATAATAATAATAATTTATTATTTATACCTCGCCCATCTGGGCAGCTTCCAACAAAATATTAAAATACAATAATGCATCAAACATTAAAAGCTTCCCTAAACAGGGCTGTCATGTCTTCTAAAAGTCTGGTAGTTGTTGTTCTCTTTGACATCTGGTGGGAGGGCATTCCACAGGGCAAGCAGTATGGGACACCTGGATATTCCTGCATTGCAGGGGGTAGGACTAGAATCTTCAAGCTCCCTTCCAACTATGATTTCTGCAAAAAAAAAAAGTCTCCTAGGATATGCATTTTTGCACACAAATTTGCTTAAGGCATGCATTTCTCCTAATATAACGCCTTTTGTACATGGCTTTCATGCATATACACATTTTTGCTCACTCTTTCACCTGGTATGTACATTTTTCCATGCATGTTTTAGCTGGAGAACTGCATTGCAAATTTTGGGTGAAGTACAAATGTTAAAGGATGACTCTGTTTCAATTCACATCTTTGTCTGGGAAGTGCAGATTGGATAGGGTCGTGTGGAAATGCAAACGGAATGATTTTCTCTTCCATCCTAGTTGCTAGCGCCCCTCACCCCACAACCACAGGAACCCCCTAGCCCATGTCCACAACCTACCTGGAGATCTCGTTCAATCAGTCCCTCCACATTCTTCTTCAGAAGTTTGATGCAATGATGTTGACACCAGTTATAACAGCAGGGTCAGATATTTTGAGTTTCCAGAACACAACTTATCATTACACAGGATCAAGTACCTCTTAATTTAAAGAAAGGTCTTTCTTTTTAGAACCTTACATCTCTGTGGCAGCAAAGGGTTATCCTGCATAATTGCATCTCAGGCCTAAATCTCAAAGCCCCTTTAGTGCCATGTCAAGAAGGGAGGATGGAGGGAGGAACAAGATATATTACCCCCCCATCTGTTGCATTAAACCAACAAATGGCTCCTTCCTGCCCTCACCACCCCAGGTTATTCTTGTCCATTTGTAGTCACCTGGCTGGACACTGGGCTGTGTTTAAATGCTGTCTTATTGTCAGATACTTTAAGACCTCCTTGAGCTTCACAAAGTGTCCAAGGCAAAACCCAACAGAGAGGCGGATTACAGAGATCCAGTTACATAAGGCTTATTTCTATTCCTTTCAGGGGAGTCGGCTTCAGCCAGCTGCTTATTAGCCCTGATCTCTGCTTTGTCCTCCTTTCTGTGCTGTTTTAAAGAGCCTCCTCCAGACATAACACCACCCATCCCAGTGTCTGTTGCTTGCAAAATATGCTTCCCATCACTTTCCCATTAACCTCAGCTCGCCAGGCAGCTAAGGTGACCATTTATGCATCAACCGAAAAGAGAAATACATTACCAAAAACCAGGACCAAAGTAGTTACTGATTTGAACCTGCTAATTTACATGTATGGAATTTAGGAATGTATATTGGCATTTAAATAGTGCTACATCTCACCATAGTGGTGAAGAGTTTTCACCAACTTGTGTGTTGGCTCATTCTAATGTGCAGGTGTTGCTAACTGCTGATGAACAAATTCGGGACCTCCATTCTCCCTTTTTGAGGTTCTTGATTGTTAAACCAGACTTAGATCAGAGAGGCCTTCAAATGGAGGACAGAGTGTTTGCTTCCTGGAAGCCCTTCAGAATAAAGATTGTCCTCTGTAAAGGAGGACACACGGTCACTCTACAAGAAACTCAGTAGCAAGGCTGTCACTGCACATGAAGCCAAAGGTGACAGCCTGGACCATCACTGTCCAATCAAGTCAAGTTAGAGAGAGAAGGACATCACTGTGATTGTGGAGGCCTGCAGGAGCCTCATGAAGGCCAGAGAGATAGGGATCCTGAGTGGAGTTATCTGGATAAAACAGGAACATAGCTGAGGATTGTCTGCACTAACTGGGCATCAGCTCTCCAGGGATTTTGACGGGAGTCTCTCCTAGCCCTTCCTAGAGATGCTGGAGCCTCAGCATGGGACCTTCTGCATGCAAGGCAGCTGCTGGACCAGTGAGCTGCAGCCCTTCCCCAGGGATGCTTCTTGAAGTAGTCCATAGAGGTGCACGTACGGTGACAGAAACAGCTTTGAAACCAGAACATCACGGAGAAACTGGGCAGTGGTGGATCTTGGGGTCTCAGATGTCAGCAGCACCATGTACAATGCCAAAATTTATCCACACACACACACACACACACACCTCTCACCTTCCATTCTACATTATAGTTATTATTATTTATTAAATTTGTATGCCGCTGTTTGTCCATAGTGACGGCATCCCCGAGGCTCTGTGCCCAGTGCAACTAAACCAGCCATGCTCCCCTAATTCCTCCTCTGGGATGGGGCCCTCAGGATGCAGCTGAAGCTAGCTGCCTTTTAAACATTTGATCCTTGAGCTGAATTCTTAGAATCATATTGTAGGATTTTTCCTGGTATGTGAAATTTTAGCCATCACAGCACTAGGGGGCTGGGAGGCGACAGAGAGGTGGTCTTTAGAAGGGACAGGCACTCTCTCACTGTACTCCTTCAGAAAGCTTCACAATTCAGCTTTCATTCCCGATGACCTTGTAGGCTCTGAGATATTGCTCCCCTCACCAGGCCTTATCTTTATATCACATATAACTGAGCACAGAGCAGTCGTAGGCGGTCAGGCTAGTACAACAGAACTCAATGGATCTTTTGTGATGGCAACATTTAAGCTCTTGCCATAAGACCTGACTCGTAAATAACTTGATTTTGAATGAGGTGACTATGCAGCCCAGACATGCCCCCTCCATCTCTCTCTCTCCCCCTACCCTGTGGCCTTCCAGCCCTATTGGCTGCTTCCAGAGGGTGTCACATTAGGACAGGGCCATTGACAACAGCAGAGTATTCCAGATCATGACATATTTATTTACAGGCAATTTCTTCAGAGTTTCCATAGGTGTGGTAAGGTACTGAGGTTACCTTATCAAGTTGCCAAGGGGGGTATGTTTCCTCTACTTCCTCTTCTTTCTGTGAAACATTTCTTTAGCACTCTGCAGCCTCCATGGCTGCCCACGCTTTCCGATCTGAAAAACCCCATGGGCAGAGTTAGCACTGGAGAGATGATTTGCAGAATAAAATAAAACAGCCTGGATACCCTGAATGTAAGGTAAAGGGAACAAAAACACTGTATGCATCCATGAAAATTTCACCAGAATTGAAGGCAATTGCTTTTCCTATTGGTTGATGGAGGGGAAAAAGCAGAAGAAATTTTTGGCACAGCACCAGTTTTCTCTTGCCATTACTGAGAATCAGTACATCAAGATTGTGGAACAAAGATGCTGATGGCTGCATGAGGCAAAGCAAGAACTATATTGGGGAAGAAAGGAGGCTAGGAAAATTGTCTTGCCAGGAAAGCAAGAACATTCAGAGACGAAAAGAGCCTGGCGTGCTCTTACACCTTCAGCTATTATCTCCCTCTGACCATTGTGGCCAGTTAAATGCACTGGCAGGGGGCTGGCAGTGCCTGTATGAACTATAGGACTGAATATTTCTCTATTTATTCAAAGGGCCAGACCTCCTGCCTATTTTCTTTTTTGAAAGCAGCCTGGGATGGATGGGTGGGTAGGACTGAATCAGGACTACAACCCCAGGAAAGGGAGGCCTCCGCCTTCTCTGTGTGCTGTTTTCCTGATGGAAATACTAGGGGTGTGCATCAGCTCTGCATGCAACCCAAACAATGGGCCAGATCAGATGCAGTCTCTCACATTCCTGAGTTGGATTGCACTGCTAGCAAGGTGTGTCAAGGTGGACCAGGGAATTCTCAGCCTTCCGATTAGAACTGTTGCTTCACTTCCCCCATAAAAGTTAAACATGCAAGCTTCTCCCCCAGCCTGGCTGCTTTCTTATTTCTGGGAAATGAAATCAAGCTGACTTGGGAAACAACCGGAGCTTGAAAGGGGAGAGGGTGGAGAGGCAGGGAAATCTCTTGTTTCGATGGGCAGGTCTAGCTTTTCCATCACGGTGAATGATTTCCCCTGTGCCCTCAAATCACTGTGCTTTGAGGAAGGAATAACAAAGGTGTTCTTCGTGTGAGTCATCATTCTCCTCTGGACTTTTTGGCTGTGAAAGCAGGGCACAAGCAATGAAATTAGACTATTGGGGCGGCTTCCCCCACAAAAGAGGCAATTAGCTCTTTGTGCTTCATAGAGGGTGCTTCTGGGAAGGTGAGCTGGAGAACTGCACCCCCAGACTTTCCCCATTTTTTATCATAAACAAAACCACTTACCACAATAGCCTCTGGAACTATTTATCTGAACTTTGACGGGTTTCTTTCCCGAGGGTATCTTCCCATGATTGCCACCCCCCTCAAAAAATATACACTTGGGGAGGGAACATGACTAAATGAACCAGTGATTAGTGATGGGTGAATCAGCCAATGTCCATTTTTCTCAGTTTCTCACTTTTCCCATCTGCAGTTTTCCACATTTCCATAAGTTTTCATTTAAAAAAAGGTCCTCATGAAAATTCATTAGCAGTTTAGTGTGAATTTCTCCTAATATATATACTTGTTTGCAATTTTGCCTAATATGCACACTCCACCCCCACTAATATATGCATTTTAATGGTCACATTACCCAAGTAACTGCATTTTTGTATACGTTACTTAGCTGGAGAATTCCATTGCAAAATTCAGAGAGGTGGACATTTCAAAAGATGGCTTTCTTCCACTTCTCATATTGTTTTGGAAACTGAAAATTTCATATGGTCACCTTTAAATGCAGACTGCATTGATTCCTGCCCCCTGCACCCCCCCCATCCCTGCCAATATATGGGAGCCTCCTATTTCCCTAGCATTTGATTTCACATAGACTGGAGAAACAGCAGAACAATTGCAGCAAGAGATTATGCAATGGGAGAGGAACATTTCCTCTTTCACTGGGAAGGAGTGTCCCAGCAGGAAGTGAGCAGGCCATTCCCATCTCCCATGCTACTGTGGGCACCTTTTCACCCCCTGGAACTCTCCAAATACAGAGAGACGGACATCTACTAAAGGGTAGCACCAGTCACCTTAAATGAAGAGAGCAAAGATGGCAGGTCACAGCCGGCCTTCTTTCCAGCAGGCCTTTTTTCCCTGGCCTCTTACTTTGCATCAGTTGTATCAGAGATAAGGCGTCTGGCCCTCTGCCATAGTCTCTGGTCCTCAGGGAAGGGTGTGCTGTGTTTGCAACCTTTCAACCAGAACTGTTGAATAACAGAACAAGGCAGCCAGTTACTTGTAGGCTCTGGGGAGGGTGTGTGTGTTTTGTGTTCTGACATGCACTCTTTATAGCCACTAAAGGAGATATATAGAGAGATAGAGAGATATTCTCCGGGCAAGGGCTACTAGATGCATTTTCTTCCACGCTCCCTAATAGTCGGTACGTGATTCCATGTCACTCTTTGGCACAGGCTTCTGTTCTATAAAAAGAGCAGGTTCTGGGAAAACTCTACAGGCAGAAATACTTCATCTAATGAAATATACTTAGGGCTGGGATAGACAACATGGCACTCGCCAGATGTTTGGGATTCAGCTCCCATCATCCCTTATCACTGGCTCTGCTGGGCTGGGCCTGATGGGAGTTACAGCTTATGGAGAATACTGCACTGACTACCCTGGCTTACGGTTTCTGCTTCCTCCGCCACAGGCATCTCATTTCCTTGTCTTCAGCCATTCAGGCTTGTATTCTAGATAGTGCTAAGTCAGGGTCCCCTAAGTGCAATGGGACTTCCACACCTCTTCTCCTACCTAAATCTGTTCCAGGGGTTCCCCCAACCTCCCAAAGCAGATTTGGGGAGCTCACAGGGCACACCTGGGGGAGGAGAGGGGGAAAAGTTCCATAACACTAGTGGTAATTTTTGCATTAATAGGATGAGTGAGTTGAATAGTGCCCTTGGCTATGTGCAATCAAAAAATTGTTACATAGCATAGGTAAAATAATTGAGTGCATAAAATTATGTTATACAATGTATTGAATAGACAGCTGGAAAACAGAAATGAACAAATAAAACAACCCTTAAGCTCTGCTTTCCAATTGCTTGGAAAGATATCTTCTTCCATTCAGCAGAGTTAAGCATGGCTAGGATCAGGCTGCCAGCTTTTTACTTTTTTCAGTAACATGGTTGCCACCCAAGCTGTGGAGATGTGTTTGTGGGAAATTTCTTAGAAAAGACAAGAAGGGACAATAATAAAAAATTGCAAAATGAGCAGACAAGGTATTGAAAGGTGGAGAGAAAGATTGGAAGGGAGGAAGGACTGAAAGCAGCAGGAAGGGAATGGCAGGTGCAACTGCATAGAATGATATGATCACATCATTTCAGAGTCAGATGTTCAAAATGCCCATAAAGGCTGATGCATCTAGAAACACTTGCCCTCCCTCCATTCCCCCTTTCTATCTGCATTCATTTCCAGGTGATCTTCTGAGAGCCAAGTGGGCAAGGCCAGAGGCAAAAGTAGGGGGAGCAATGCACATTTTACCTTTGCATAGTGGGCTATTTTCTGCACCCTACTTAGAACACCCCTCAGAGTTCAAGGGCACATTACAGCTGAGCACAAACACTCAGGGTGCAAATCAGAACCAGAGGGGAACATGGTGTGGGAAGTGCCATATGCAGATGCCTGGAGGGCCGCATTTGGCCCCCGTTGCCTATGGTTATCCACCCCTTTGTTAAGGTATTAGACTGACTTTGCAATCTGCATCATTCCACTGTAGGTGGAGGTTACCGCATTCCTCTCACAAGCAGAAGTATGTTCACTGCTCTGTTGTGTTGCCACTGGAATGCTTTGCCTCCATAGATTGGCTGCCAGTTTGTTTATTTTTCACGTGTGCTTCTAATCCTGGAGAGGATCCTGAGGCAGGAAGAAAGCTTGGCAGGCTCTTCCTTGCCTGCAGCTCAGCTGCTTCAAACAGGACCGACTTCTCCAAAAAGAAATTTTGCTGGTGCCTTCTCTTTCCCGTCTTGGCCAAATGCCACTCCTTCTGGCTTCCAGGCTGCTCTGTTGCTCTTCGCTGGGTCAGCAGAATAGTCGGCTACAGCAGAAAAATCGGCTACTTACTCTCCAGGCAGAGTAAAAAATAAAAATGACAGTGCTCCTCTGAGCAGGAGGAAAACACTGTGCTCAACCATCCACCAAGGTGGCATAGCTCTTCCCAGGCCCTACATACCGGTTGCCCACGCTAGTGACGCAGGCTGAGCTGAGCTACAATGCTGGGGTTTGTAAGACACATAATAGGGAGCAGAAACAGCCAAGGGCAAGAAGGCCTCTGTGGAACAAAGGGAATTGGACAGAGCCGCTGAAGGAGATCAGGGGAGCAGCTGCTAGGAAGATTTTCTCTCCCTTGCTTGGCTTGCTGCCTCCTATGCTATTTCATAGAATTGTCGAGTTGACAGGATCCAAGGGTCACCTAGGCCAAGCCCCTGCAATGCAGGAACCTCTACTAAAGCAGCCATGACAGATATCTGGCCATCTGATGGTGGCAGCGGCAGTTGTGAACAGCAGCCAAACCTCCTGGTCTGCTTTGAGTTGTATTAAGCAAGACACAGAACCGGTTCTCATTATAACTCCTGCTAAGCGGGGGAGCAGGGACAAGGCTGAGAAGGGATGACTTGTGCAACCTTTGCCCTGATAATTTTGCCAGGGCAAAGGGGCAATGGGGTATGGTTGCAATCTACTTTTAGGCACCACTTTTGTGTGAAGAACCCCGAAGGTAAAGCATGAATTGCAACATAATATGGTAATAAATACACACCGTGAAAGCTGTTAGTGGTGTATTAACAGAATGCATGCCATGACAATTGACCGGCACGGACACCCTGAGAATCAGAACCATCGATTTAATAGCTCTCGCTGCTCCCTGTACTTTTACCGTGAGGTGTATTGCAAGGAGTCCGCAGGCAAGCAGCCTGTGATTTTGTGATCAAAGCTGAGCTGAGTTCATGGGAAGAAACATAATAACTTCCCAGGAATGTGTCTCATGCTTGGCCAGCTCCTGCAGGGCAACCTGTGGTGACTTACAGGGGCCTCCCTTCCTGTGCCAGTTTTTCTGAGAACTGACCCATTTACATGCTTAAGTGAGCAAGTGAGAAGAAGGCAGCACATCTGGCGCATGGTAAAACAGGAGCGACAAGAGAGGCAGCTAAGCTGGCAAGCCAAGAGCCAGAGCAATGGTTCCTCACATCAGCAGCCAAGAGCAGAGAAAAGGCTGGCAAAGAAAACAACTGCTACAGGTTTCTTTCTTGTGGCCTACTGCATCCGAGGTAGATTATTCCTCAGAGATGACCATATAATCCAGTTTGAGAAGAAGAGAAATGTTATTTATCAGCCACTGATCAGGTAGATTATTCTTCAGACATTACCACGATCCAGTTTGAGAGCAAGAGAAAGGTTATTTATCAACTGCTAATCTTATGGGAGTCCCATGAACCGCAAGAAGATCAAACCTATCCATTCTTAAGGAAATCAGTCCTGAGTGCTCACTGGAAGGACAGATCCTGAAGCTGAGGCGCCAATACTTTGGCCACCTCATGAGAAGAGAAGACTCCCTGGAAAAGACCCTGATGATGGGAAAGACTGAGGGCATGACAGAGGACGAGATGGTTGGACAGTGTTCTCGAAGCTACGGACATGACTTTGACCAAACTGCAGGAGGCAGTGGAAGACAGGAGTGCCTGGCGTGCTCTGGTCCCTAGAGTCACGAAGAGTCGGACACGACTAAACAACAACAGTCTTATGATACCAAGCTATTCTCATCTATACCTCTCATCACTTGTCTCCTGAAGAACTGTCCTCTCTTCCCCCCACCCTCACTTCTCTCTCTCTCTCTCTCTCTCTCTCTCTCTCACACACACACACACACACACACACACACACAGAGTCATACTGGGACACCTTTTATATTTATAATGTTAAATGCCTAAAGGCAACGGTGAGACATGTCTGGCGACTCCCTGTCCCTTTCTACCTGGCCCACAAGGCCTCATTTGCTTCCCAGAGCAAGGCAGGAAAGGAGGAGGCAGAGGACACAGCTCTTCTAGCCCATTCACTGGGTCCATCACTATCTCTGGATTTATATCAAGGAATTAAGCTGTGCCTGTTTGTGTGAGACAGTTCACAAGCAGATAGTCTAGGCCATGCTCAGCAAGGAGCGTCACAAGACCTTAAATGATTCTGGTGTCCACTCTCCCTCCCCTGAGCACAAATGTTTCCTGTGTCTCGGCTACTAATTCAGCCAGTCTCTGAATGCTTCCAAAGCTGAGCTCATTACTGCCTTTGTTATGACTTCATTTGTTATGTCCCCTGACTGAAGAGGAGCCAGGGAATCTCTCGGCAGCCAAGGATTGTGATGCGGTCGTTGGTCTCCACTGTCCCTGTTCATGGAGTGTGCAATGGTGGCTAGTTAGGCGGCATGCACTTAAATCTACATTGTCTGGGTTATGTAAACCTGTCGGCTTTGACAGATCTATGCTTCCAGCCCATCTCCCAGCAATTACCACCTTACACTATGTTCCCCAGTATGCTGATCTCTGCGACTGAAGCAGGAACTTTTGTGCGCATAGAGACCATGTGATGTTCACTAGGGAGTGGGACAGGCCTTTGAGCCCTGCTCTTGACATCGCACCAGCTTTCTTCAACAATAGCACATGGCCCACGGTTGTCTGTAAAGGTTTTCCAGCACCCAAACTCCTGTGTGGGTATAAGGGTTCTGTGCAATGAGAACACCTCTTTATGCATTTATGTGTAGCTTGGCCTTAAATGAATGCAGAGCACCTCCTTATCTGAATATCTCATTTGATAGTATGTGTGTTTGCTGCACACCACTTAAATGTTTTCTCTCTGTGTGTGTACACCCACACCCACACACCTGTATCTGTGTTTCTGTGTAGCACTGAAAAGGTTACTGATCAGCCCAATGACTCACTGGAGTCAAAATACTATTCAAAATAAGAAGTTTTATTATTTATTTGCTTCATTTATATCCCACCTTTTTCTCCACTGAGCTGAAGGTGGTGCTAATGTTTCTCCCCCCTCCCCATTTAATCCCCACAACAACCCTGTGAGGTAGGTTAGGCTGAGAGGCCCAAGGTCACCCGGGGATAGCTTCATAGCTGAGTGGGGATTCGAACCCCAGTCTCCCAAGTCCTAGCCTGATACCTTAACAGCTGCACCACACTGGCTCACTCGTTGTTCTTTATGCACGGCAAACAATTCTGGGTGTCAGGCCACTCAAAAAACATGCATGCTCCATGGCAGCAGAAGTTGGCCCCATTAAAAAAATAAAATTGTACGTTTCCCTCGCAACACTGCAGTTGTCACTGGAGAGGGTATATATCCTGCCGTGGTAAATGCAGGAGAGGGAATAGCAAAGCTAAGAGGAATTTTCCATGCCTGCTTCTTGAGTTGCTGCTGTTCTAACCGACGGCACGTTATGTGCTTTCATGTCACCAGAGGAGGCTAATTAAACCTTTTCACTGGGGGAAAAACCTTGATCCTTTTTTTATTATTAATTAAAGTGCCCTAATGCTCTTGAACCAGCTAGAGTCAGATGGTGTGCAGCCCGGCAGGATGTAAAGCTGATTGTGTGGGCTGCAAGCAGCACAAGGGCAGGCGAGGTTTGGGGGTAGCACTGTATCTTACCATCTGCAACAGCCTTTGCTAATCTCAAGGGATAAGGACCAGTCTGTATCTCCACATGTTCCCAAGCAAAGCCCAAGGTCCTTTGCTTGCACAGTGGCTCTGTCTTCAGAGCAAATCTAGAAAGCCATGGAGGC
This sequence comes from Podarcis gaigeae, assembly GCF_964106915.1. Taxonomy (NCBI): domain Eukaryota; kingdom Metazoa; phylum Chordata; class Lepidosauria; order Squamata; family Lacertidae; genus Podarcis; species Podarcis gaigeae. The sequence goes on along the minus strand of NC_139679.1, from coordinate 84,700,973 downwards.
AGGGGTGGCGCCAAGAAAGAGAGAACAAAAATAAGGGGAAGTCACAGCTGACATCAAGGCTCCGAAAGCCATTCCTAAGGTGTGCTCAGACAATCGCTTGCTTCCTAGGGGGGGAGAATACCATTCACTCTTGAGTGTTTGAAGAAGACAGATAAAAAGTGAGAGCTAGGCAAATTTTCGATGCCCTGGACTGCAGCTGATCTCCTTTCCTTTCTGTCTCTGTGTTGCGACTTTGCCCCCTGTTTCTTCTGTTAGAAGGAGAGGTTAGAACTATTTTTCTCCACGTTGTCTTTAACTGAAGTTGTGGGGAATAGGTCAACAATAAAACCAACAATTTCAGTGAAGTCAAAGAAACCAAAACAGTGCAGGCCTAGTGCTCCCAGCAACTCTTCACAGTATGTCTTGCCCCAATGAGGCAGCTGAGAGGACTGAAGATCCCCACCTTCCCATGACTCTCTAAAGTTCCTCTCTTGATTCCTTCCCCATCAGCTGAAAGCTCTGTTGCCTTGTCTCTTGTTGTTTTGCCCTCTTCATTCCTCTTCATGTTCTGGGAGACCAGGGAGGAAGGTGAGCTGGTTGCAGCAGGAGGGTGAGACTCCCTGGATTCTTCAACAGCATGCCTCATCTCTGTTTCCTTTCCCTACTCCTCTCCAGCCTCCACTTCTGCCTCTCATTCTGGACTGCTCTCTGCCACAGCCTCTTCCTGCTCACTAAACCCTGTTGCCTCTTCAGCTTCCACCATCTCCTCTCCCAGTCTGCTTCCTCTTCTCCGTCTGATCACTCATCATTGTCCCACAGCCAATCCCCTGGCTCTGAACCTTCTTCCCCTGGGGGTTCTCTTGGGGGTTCCCCAGCTGGTGCCTCTGCATCCAGCCAGTCCATGCTACATGCTGGTCTTCAAACCACCATGTCATGGCAGCATATTGTTTTCCAGCTCAGAATCACAATCCTTAAACTGTTTTTTCACCAACCCCACCCTTCACCCCTGTGTAGAAAAGGGGAAGGTACAGTGAATTCTTCTCTTTTCTTGCATGGGTGACAAAGCAGCTTGCAGAAGGGCATTCTAAATAATAATAATAATAATAATAATAATAATAATAATAATTTATTCATTTATTTATTTATACCCCGCCCATCTGGCTGGGTTTCCCCAGTCACTCAAACAGAACCAGCAGGCAAAGCACCCCCACTTTACATGCTCTTCTGTTGCTTACTGCAGAGGTGGGCAACCTATGACCCTCTAGATGTTGCTAGGCTGCAGGTGTTCATCATCCCTAACCATTGGTGGTGGTGACTGGGGCTGATGGAAGCTCGAGTTCCACAATGTCTCTGGAGGGCTACAGATTCCTCATGCCTGCCTTAGGCATAGCCTGACTCAGGTTGCTTAGTGTTTAAAACAAAGGAGGAGAGAATAACAGAACGCCGCGCTCAGGGTTTAGTGTGAGCCTAATTGCTTCTAGCTATAAAGATGGAGGGGAAATTCGATCCAGTTCACACTTAAAGGCAAGTGTACCTGATTTGCACTTTCCAAAACAGTATGCAAAACGAAACCCAGCCATCCTTTGAAATTTGCACTTCTCTGAATTTTGCGATGCAGTTTTCCAAGCAAATAACACAAGAAAGCATATACTAGATGGAGGAGCGTGCAGAAATGTATATATTGCTGAAACTGACATAAAAATACATTATATTAAGGGGTATGTTTGGCAACACTGCATCCAAAATGTGTATATCGTGAGAAATAAGCACTAAAATGCTGACATTTCTTATCTCTGTGGTTTGGAAAACTCATGCAGATGTGGAGGAAGTAGGTTTGGTTTGTCTGCCTCTTGCGTGGGGCAGGTTTCTTACACAGGAAATTGAACACACAGAACAGCCTGCTGCCTGCCCCATATGCAAAAGGTGATCGGTTTGTCTAAGTGAGCCTCCTTTCCACTTAACTAGCTATTTTTAAAACGGCACATTCTGTGTGTTTGCCACTGTTTGGGGCACTTGCCACAACCACATTATTTCAGTGTGAAAGACCCATGCAGCTATATGTTTCTTCACAGGAGTTTAAACTGATATTGGAGGCAGGTGGCTAAAGGCAAACATACAAGTCCTGTAAGCAATATGAGCCCAAGCAGCTTCACAGTACAGGGAACACCTGTACTCTGTGATGCTCCACCCAATATTGCACAAAGGGATACATTCACAGATCAAGTTACATAGAAAGCGGGCTTATTCTGAGCCAGACCATTGGCCCTTCTAGATAAGTGCTATGTACACAGACCAGCAGTGACTGTCCAGAATTTCGGAGTGGTGTCTCTGCCAGCTTTACCTGGAGATACCAGGGAATGAACCTCTGCATGCCGAGCAGATGTTCTACCACCGGGCCGCAGCCTCTTTGTCCCTTTGCCCTTCCCTGAGGCCTTGGTATGGCCCACAGCAGGAAAGAATCTGCTTTGCTTGGCTGGCCCCCTTCTTCAGATTCCTCCGAGATCTCCTCTGCCATGCCTGACTAAGTCCCTGGGTCTTGTTCTCACCACCTTGGCTTGCCACCAGCTGGCAAAACTTCACAAGAGAAGCGCATTAAAAATAATTAACTGCTCTTCATGGTTCCGGCTCTTGAGGCACACAAGCCTCTGGGTCAGTCTGAGCAACATACCCTTTTGGCCAATAAGGCCTACATGCTTTTACCATCCGCACAGCACCTGTCATTCATGCCAGTCAGCCACACACCCCATTCCTTATGGAATCTTGTCACTTGCCTTAAATCAGAGCTAAGCCATGATGGACTAGATCAGCCTTTCTCAACCTGTGGGTCCCCAGATGTTGTTGAACTACAACTCCCACCACCCCTAGCTAGCAAGGCCAGAGCTCAGGGATGATGGGAGTTGTAGTCCAACAATATCTGGGGACCCACAGGTTGAAAATCCCTGGACTAGGTGATTCTCAGGGTCCCTTCCAACTCTACAATTCTATTATTATTATTTTTAGGACAGAGGGTGAGAAAAAGAAAGAAGGCCATTTTGTAGTATTTATTGGCTTCCTTATTTTGCAGAGGGCACCATTTCCACCTCCACCACCCCTCCATCCTGCTATGACCTGGAACGATGCTGGGTCCAGAGCATTGTGCATACCCTCCAACTGCCTTGTTTTACCGGGACATCCCAGGTTCACAGAAACATTCCCAGCTTCCATTTGGATCCAGGAACGTCCCACTTTCCCCCTACAGAACCACCCCCACCAAGCTCCAGGAGGAGGAAGGGCCAGCTAAGCCTCTCCATGGCCACCGCTAACAACCTCCTCACTTTGGCAGCTTGTAGCAGCTGCTGGAGAGAGGCAGAAGAGGAGAGGCTGCTGAAGACCCACCAGCTCCAGCCCATCCACTGCAGCAGCTGCCGGTGTGGCTGGCACTGTGAAGATGATCTCCCTGCAGGGGCTTGTCCTTGCTTCAATTGTGTGCTGGAGTCCAGCAGAGGACAATGCTACCGCCGCTCGTTCTCTCCTGCTCACTGCTGCTTCTGCCCCTGGGTCAGGTCTGACTGGAGCTGCGGCCTGGTGGCACTGGGCTGTTGCCGAGGAAGTGACCTCCACAGCTCCCTGGTGTGCCATAGACCAGTGGAGGAGAGATGTGGCGCTGCCACTTCCACTCCTCGTCACTTCCACCCACAGCATTTTGGTGTCCCATAGGTAAGAATGTTGGCTGATATGCATTGGGTGAGATGCAAAATAGCAGCTAAGATGCCAATACAATGGCTGCTCTTGTTGCGTGCAACGGAACAAACAAAACTATGCTACTACTGCAGCTGCTAATTAATGGTGAGTTTCTCCTCCCGCTGAAGGAATTTGGCAACATGGTGCTCCCAGTTTCTCTGCCCATAAATGGGGTGAAGGGTTTCAAGAGGCTCTTTGTGCACAGCTCTCCCTTAGCTCAGTGTTATGGGGCCACAGCTCAGTAGTATGCAGCATGCAGTAGCATGCAGAAGGCTGCGCTTCATTCTGCAGCCTTTATGTGTGCATATCATGGGCCCTTCAAATACCCACACATAAGGAGTTGCTGGCTTATATTATGCTTCAAAAGCTTGGAGGTGTTTTTGGACAAGAAACAACAGGGCGACAAAATAAATGAATACAAATGCACCCGGAAGTGATGACTCTTTTCACCACCTCCCCCGTGTTTAGCCACAGCTCTCGGTTCAGAGATAAGTCTCGACTACTTTCATTTTACCCCATGCTAACTGCAACATGCACAGGCCTCCAAGCATGTTTCAGTACATCACGGTGCTTGTTCCTACATTTGCAGAAGCAAAACAATACAGTGTGTGATCTATTTTTAACTGTGGTGGGTGCATGCACATCCAAAGCTTTGTCTCATGTGTCACACTCCGTATTTCCTTGAGTTTCAGGAGGTCCCAATGAGAGCATAGCAGCCCAATTCCCAATTACATTGCAGTTCTTAAATCTTAATCATATGTGTGGAGGGGTGTGATGTTAATTAGAACTTCAGCCATATGGGAAGGGGAGGTTGCCTCCACCCCCAAAGCAAGAGAAATCTGTTTCCTGTGCTTCCGGGGAGGGGAACTCCATTTGTTTGCGGCATTTCTGCAACATTGGCTCATTACATGTATAAAGGTTGAGTCAATGGGAAGAAAGCATGCATGTGCACAGCCAGCCAGCAATATTAGTTCCAAAGTAACATCCAAAGTGACATTGACTGAAGGGATGGCTCAGTCAGTAGAGCATGAGACTTTTCATCTCGGGGTCATGGGTTTGAGCCCCACTTTGGGCAAAATCTTCCTAGACGATCCTTGTGGTCCCTTCTAACTCTATGATGGTTACTGCCACACATCGTCATCTAACAGTGCCACTGCTTTGGTTATTCAGGAATGCTTTGTTACAATTTTGTAATTATCCCAGAGTGATTATTCATTGGGATTAGACCTTCTTCCAGCCTGTTACAGTGCTGCCACCAGGTAAACCCACCTGTCTGGTTACTCATTGCTTAGGGGAGGGGAAGCCAGGGGCTCAAGGAATGGCAGGCACCAGGTGAGAGGGGTAGTGTTATATGGACAGTAAGACCACCTTGCCCAAGGCCCCCCAAAGTTGGGAAATTGAACGCATGCTGGTGAGCAAGGCACATTTTGTTTTCTGATCAGAAGGCTCATTGTGTTTTTTATGTGCAAGCCATCAGTTCCCTTAAGGTTCCCTTGGAGGAGCTGCTTGGACTTTCAAACAAACATGTTTTCTTCCTACAAAGGTAGGAGAAGGGCCTTGCGCCAGACAAACAGGTTAATATTTCACTCTTGCATGGAGTAATGAGAGAAGGCCTTTAATTCTAAAACAATACGGTCTACCAGTTCCTGCTGAATCCAGCAGTTTCCACAGGCCAAACATCAGAGGGCAAACACCAGACAGGCACCCGTAGCATTAGTTAAGTAACATTATCATCTCTTTGGGGCACAGAGTAAGTGACATGTAAGATTCTGCACAGGGTTTTTCGGGGGTAGGGGTGGGTGGATTAAAGAGGTTTTGATTGCTGTCATGCCCAGAGGCCGAAGAAAATTAAAATAAACATGGGAAACTCCACAAGCCCTCTGTTGGTAACCTTGACAACTTGCCTTCAGCCACTGTAAAGGTTTTTAATGGCAAGCACTGTATAAAACCAAGTGATGTGACGCAGCCCTCTGATGCGTCACAAGGAAGTGGAAATGGTGAGGCATAGCCTGCATTCTTGGGGCAGGGTAACCTATAAAAGAAACAAGGGATATTCAGCTACTGTGCAAAAGGCTCTGGCTAGAATCTGTTTCTCCATCAGAAAGATAGCATTTCCCCCTGGTTTGTTAACACTGTAAATACAGCGACCAGCGTTAGATGCTGCAGCAACAGGGAGATCCAGTTCAGTGGCGTCATCAGAAGAAAAACACTGAAAGGTCACTCCAATTCAGGTTATGCACAAGTAAGGTGGGTGGGGATTATTCAATTCAGTTCTCATTCAAGAGGAACCTACCAGGTTGTCATTTTCCAAAACAACAAGCAAGCCAAAACACAGCCACCTCTCAAAATCCAGACCTCTCCAAATTCAGCAATGTGGTTCTCAAGCCAAATAAATGTGTATATAAGTGCACCTGGGTGATTTGCAGTACTTTACCAAGGACTTACAACTCCCAGCAATCTCCCCACAAATTAAGCTGTAGAAATGGGAAAAAGCTTCAGGAGAAATCACCTACAAAGCAGGTGGCCTTTGCATGCCTTCTTTACTGAGTACAGACTACACATGTGAAGAATCTCATTTTGCATCCTGAGCCAGAGAAGAACTCTTATGGGAATCAATGCTTGGTTCCTAATATAGCTGAGCATTAGGACAAATCTGAATTCCAAACTGTGATATTATGAACTTTTGCGACATCACTATGGATAATATATGCAGATTGCCTTTCATTTGACACCCCTCTTTCCTCTGTATTGCCTGAACCGTATGCATATCTCCAGTATTTTTCTATAACAAAAGCTTTGTGGGTGGCAAACACTTTGAACAATCCAGGGGCACATAAACAAGATCTAATTCAGGAAAGTTTCGCCATTTCTGACATTTCAGAAGAAACCTGATGCTGTGTTTATACTCTGTGGGCTGATTGATGGGAATCAGGGTTCCTACTTTAAAGGTTGGTGAGTCAATGAATTATGTAGAGAGAGAGAAATTGTTAGGCAGAGACAATCAAGCAGGGGATATCTAATTGGTGAGTCAAGTTCACCTTATTCAGATATTAATGTACTATTACCAAGGGGATAATTCCTTTGAAGGTAACATGAAATCACAGTATATTGTGGAATGTAATTATTTCCAAAGTCTTTCCAAACGCACATCAGGCTGTTCCAGGAACCTCGTTTTAAGGATTTTGCTAACATAATTACAGAATTACTGTGTTGGTGTGATGACTTACTCAGCAGTTTGTGACAGGGCAGCTCAAGCTGAGTTCAAAAGGAGGGCACAGAAAAGCTGGGAATCTTTTGGATATGCATTTGGGAACAAACTATAAGGCACAGCTGTTAAATATACAGAGATTTTGCAGTCAGTATAGTTACAAATATTACCACAGCCTCATTAACATAGGATGAGCACCCTTTCTGTTTGCGCAGTTCGGTTTTATTCATTTATTTTATTTTGGAAGATTTACATACCACTTAAGGGGGGAAATGGCTTATCTCCAATGTTAGTCCTGCTTAGAGTAGACCCATGGAAAAGAATGGGCATGACTAAGTTAGATCCTTTCATTTCAGTGGGTCTTCTCTGGGTATAATTTTGTTGGATGCGACTCCATGAGTAGGATTCAGCTAATAAATCCCATCAGTCAAAGCCTTGCACAAGGACTTCTGCTTGAGCAATGTGGTTTCCCCCTGCATCCCCCTAAAATTGTCTCTGCAGGGAGTGAGTGTGGGGGGAGGAGGGAGGGGAAAGAGAGGGGGGATCATTCCACCTGGGAAGCTGAAATGCCTGTGTCAATAATAGGCATGCATATTTATAATATCCCAGCTTTCAAGAACCCACAAGTCAGCTAAGTTCAAGACAAAATACTAAAACGGCAATCAACAGCACAAACTAAAGATTGGCTAATCAAAAACCCATAAAGTGTAACAGCCACAATTAGATAAACTCTGGATCAGAGCAATTATGCAGCCTCCCCAAACCCATTGGAACAATATAATACTGCCTTAGCCCATGGCTTAAAATGCAAGACGATCTTAATATACTGGTAGGTTTGCATGGGAGAGAGTAGGTCTTCACCAGTCCTTTAGGTCAGCCTTCTCCAAACTCACATCCTCACGTGTTTTGGACAACAGCCTCCTTCACCTCCAACCAGCATGGCCAGCAGTCAAGGGTGATGGGAATTGTAGTCCAAATATAGGGAAGGCTAGTTTAGGGCTTTAAAGGCCCAGTGCCAGCACTCTGAATTGGGTCAGGAGACCAAGTGGGAAAGAGCCAACGTAGTAAAAACCAGCACACACTCCAAGAGGCCAACTCCAGCCAACAGCCCAGTAGCTACATTCAATACAGCCCTAAACACATTCTGCTGGATTATAGGCAACCCAGCCCGGCTCCCATTTCTGTCTGCTTCCTCTCTTCCAGCCACGTGCAAGTGAAGGAGATGTGGACTGGAAGGCATTCCCCATGGCAGTCAGCAAATCCTTCAGGCCTCTGGCATGCCAGAGCTGTAGGCTGATTTCTGAAAGGAAGCCGATAGATTTAGATTGTCTGCTGCTACAGCAGCAGGCAGTTAAGGCTGTTGCTGTTTTCAGCTCTCACAGCAGGAGATACTTCCCAGCTCCAAGTCAGACACTGAAAAGAAGTCGAGACACTTCCAAAATTACCTTTATTGTTACTTTTGTCTGTGTGCCTTAGCTGGGGATGGGCGGCTCTGACAATTTTAGTTTCTGATTTTGCCAATTTGAAATTCATTTTTTCCACATTAGTTTGAATCTTTCTTTTAAAAAAAAAGGACTCATGAAAACCCACCAGCATTTTAGTGCAAATTTCTCCTAATAAACACTTTTTTTGGTAAGCAATTTCCCCTGATATAATGCATCTTGGTATCTTATTTTCACTATTCTTATGCATGCCTTACCCTAGTATCTGAATTTTGTCTGCATTAGTTGGCTGGAGCACTGCCGTGCAAAATTCAGAGAAGTGCAAATTTTAAGAAATATTTCTGTTTCTGAAAGTGCAGATTAGGAATGCTCTCCTTTCAATGGGAACTGATTTGAATTTCTCCCCTGCTTCTAGCTGGAAACCCCCTCCCTTCACAGAAGGGACCAGTTATTAAACGGCATAAATTCTTCCTGCCTGGAGAAGGCTCCTTGAGGCAATGCTCAAAACAGGGAAAAGGGACCCTGGGACCCTCTAGAACTGTGGTTCTCAACCTGTGGGCCCCCAGATGTTATTGGACTACAACTCCCATCATCCCTGAGCTCTGGCCTTGCTAGCTAGGAGTGATGGGAGTTGTAGTTCAACAAGATCTGGGGACCCACAGGCTGAGAAAGGCTGCTCTAGAATGTTGCTGGACTTCATCTCCCATCATTCCCGCCTACTGACCACGCTGACTAGGCCTGATGGGAGTTGGAGTGCAACAACATTTGAAGTACCAAAGGTTCTCCATTGCTGGCTATCTGACACAAGGGCTTTAAAGGGGGAGTTTTGATTGTAGGAACCTGGTTGCTTCCATTTATGTCACCCCAATCCACTCTGTAAAAAACAGTTGTGGGCAAGATGTTATCCCCGGGGTGTTGATGGAAACTCCCTGGCAGTATTCTGCAGAAGACCAAGGAACACTGCCCAATGTATTTTGTACATTGTTAAATCTGACACAACATTTGGTTTGTTAAGAATCTCTGTTTTTGTTTTTGAAATTGAAGTTCTCGTCCCATTGATTTTATTCAAAAAATCGTGAGTGGTGTGGCCACTGAGGTTTGAGAATCCAGCCTGGGTGGGATCTGGGTCCTGGGTGGGATCTGGGTCAGTGGCCCTTATTCCTGATGATCCTCTGCCCTCCAGGCTTCTTTCCTGTCTTTGCCACTCCAGACTTTGCTAAAACAATCCAGATTTTGCTGTTTGGAAAGGGAAAAAACCAGCAAAAGTATCTTTCCAATTGGATATGAACCTCTTTAGGGGCTTTTCTTGCCCTCTACCATGGCGCTGAGCATTGTTCAAAGGGTGAACAACTGGCATTCCAGGAGTCTTCGGTTTAGGGCGAGTCCTCCTCTGCTTCAGAAAATCTTATAGTGTTGCTTTTCCTGTCTTGTTCCACTTATAACCACCAGACTAATCCCCCTTTAAGCCCATCTGTCTTTTCCTTCCCATCTGCAGTCTTATCGGCTACATTTTTATTACTGTGCCTCGTCAGAGTTCCTAACAGTTCACAGCAACCGGCAGTTAATTTTATCAATCACACTGTACGGTGGCATGACTGTCTTATACATACTTGATCCGACATGTGGCTTGCTTTTTTGCAGATTAAGCCAAAGTACTTTTGTGTTTATGGCACTGTTTGTATTTGCTTCCAGGCTCAAATTTGATAGCACGATAGTGAGAGACTTCCTCATAAGAGAACATTCTGTGACGAGAGTCTCAACCACAATTCCCACAGGCTATGCTGCTGTCTTTAAAAACAAAACAAAACACAAACTCTTCAAAATCTAGAGATCACAGTTCTGCTTTCAGGTGCCAGTCGATCTCAGTCTTACTCTCTTTTGTTCTGTCTCTCATACACCATAGGCACTATAGAGCTAAAGCATCTTCACACACCCCCATCTGTTGAGATGAGGCTGAGCCCCCAGAATATTGAGGGGGCAAAGGAGGCCGAGCCCTTCCTTGCCCACTAGTCCTCTCCCTCCCTCCTCTCTCCTACCTTCCTCCACTGCCCTCCACTGCCTTGGGAGATGCTACGCAGCCTGGTACATCCTGGCTGGCAGTCACCCCACCTTGCAATCTTGGGAGATGCCGCACAGCCTGGCGCGGCCTGGCTGGAGGGCACCCTGGGCTGTGTGACTGGTGTAGCCTGGTAGGAAGTTGTCCCAGCCCACCCAGCATCGGGAGACACCGCACAGATACTTAGGAAATCTGTGACAGTTGCACAATGTCATTTGTCATGACATGCGTGACATCATGCACATGCTTCACGTGTTGTGCATGCAATGTCACGCATGTGCGATGCCCCACCTTCCAATGTTGGGTGCAGTTCGGCACCTCTGTCATGCATACACACACATACTGCATGTTTTCCAAATCTCGCCATTTTGTTCACATTAGCAAAGCTGCAGGTTCTAAATGCTACTGGAAAAATCAAACAGCCCACGTTATATTGACCAACACAAACAAGACCTTCTTCCAGTTGTCCTTTATCAGACTGACTTCTCTGAGGCTCAGAATGAGTAACTGAGTTTAGGAGAGCATCCCCAAAAATTAAAGGTGGAAGACATAGGTGCCCTGTTGGCAATAGCAGGAAACCAGCAGCATAAAGCTCCACAATGAGGAGCCATCTGCTGCAGACATCAAGCTTGCAACCTTAGGTAGCATTGCCACCACCTGTTTAAGAGCCTCTAAGCTAGTAGGTTGCAGGGGCATCCATGGCTTTCAGGGTCTCATTCTAGGAACTGGGAAATTGCAGCCTGGTTAATATGATGTGTTGCCCTTGCAGGTTCATTCCAAAGGAGACATATTCTAGGATGCAGAAGATTCCCCATATCACTGCCAGACAAGTCTTTGACAGTATGTTTTGTTCAGAAAAGTGCTTAATTGAACTGGGGACTTCTGCAAAGCAAAACAGATCCTCTCCCGGTGAGCTAGGGCCCTTCTGCAAGGACAGGCAGGGCATGGGCCAGCCATCGTGACCTCACTTTGAAATCAGTGGGGAAACAGGTGCTATCACAGAGTAAATGACTATAGCAGGCAGTGAAGAGATGTCAACAATGCGTAACAACAAAGGGAGTGCCGTTCAGGAAGTGATCCTTACTATGAGAACAGGGATATTGGAAGCACGCCTATATCGTCATCTGCAGAATATTTGAGGGCATAAGATTGAGTTGTTTTGGAGATGTGGCCCTATCTGGTTTACAAGGTGTGCCTTAAAAAATAAATAAATATGCTTTTCTGTTGGAGGCAGTACGCTTCTGACTATCCATTGCTAGAATCCATTGATGGGGGGAGTCCTGTTTCCTTCAGTCTTGCTTGCAGTCTCCCATAGGCATCAGGCTGGCTGCTGTGAGAATGGCACTCAATGGGCCCCTGGCCTGATCCACCAGGATTCTTCTTATGAAACCAGAGCTTGTCATGGTCATTCATGCCTTAGAATGGCAGGATATGAATGACCAAAAAGTTTTTAAAATGTGTGTGGTAGGAATAGCAGATACAGCGTTCTACCTTAGCTTCAGTTAGTTGAAAGACTTCAAGAGTCTGGAATTACCTCTGCCTGAGGTCTTGGAGAGACTTCATTAGGCACAGCAGCACTGGGCTGAACAAACTAAAGCATTCTGGGAAATGATATATAATGAACTGGGAAAAAATGTTTAAAATAACCTTTATTTTTTTTAAAAAAACAGTAGCTTTTTAATTAGGAATTATAGATATGATATCCCAAATGAGCAGAAAAGACTTTTTATGCATGCGACAACAGCCACACAGATGTTACTAGCCCAGAGATGGAAAGAGGATAAAGTCCCTACCACAAAGGAATGGCAAACCAAACTGTTGGAATATGCCAAAATGGCAAAATTGACTGGAAGGCTCAGGAACCAAGAAGACAAAAACTTCAATAAAGAATGGGAAAAAAATATGATTTATTTAGGTGGCCACTGTAAGCAGATGAAAACACTGGCAGAATTTTAACAACACTTGTAATGTAGAAAATATTATGGTTAATATGGAAAGATATAAAATATGGATTATGAAATAATATGCAGTTGAAAAGGTCAACAATAGGACCCATGGAGGGGATGTGGGAAGTTGGAGATTCAGAGAAATGTCTAAATATGGATATGCATTTTGTATTGTTGTAACTATACACTTGTAAAATCAAATAAATTTTTTTTCAAAGTGGATGCAACAAACCTTTGCAAGAGCCACCAGGCTATACACGTGTGACTCATTGTGATGGCTGTTGAATTCCAGGCAAAAGCAGGTTTTTCTTTATTTTATTTTTTTCCACTTTTCAGCTGTCCAAACTGAAATGAAGCAGCTACTTCCTTGGGTCTTGCACAGCCACAGAGGATCGCACTGGGGAATTGCTGGGCTGTGATGTGTGGCTGTGCTTGCAGCCAGCCCTGACCTCTGTTAGCACTTTGCTCTCTCTCTCTCTCTCTCTCTCTCTCTCTCTCTCTCTCTCTGCTTCCTGTTCATGTTAGCTCTGCCTGAACTCTTCTCCCAGGGGGAATGTATGTTCCTTACCAAATGTCCTTCCTACAGCTGAGCCTGGACTGTTCAAATTAAATTATGACTCACCCACAAAACCTCATCTGCGATACCAAGGGGAGAGGGGGAAGGCTCCTTTGTGTGCAGATTCCCCTGCGGTATCTCTGGCAGAATCCATGACGTTAATGCATGTAGCAGCCACTCACCCATTGTAGCATCTAAGCCCTATTCAGGTGTGTGATAATCATGGGTACCAAATGTGTGAAGCAGGTAGCAAGAACACCTGAACTCGTCCTGCCCCTGGGTGCTATAATGGGCATGCTAGCCAAGGGTCCTGCTGTGGCATGTTCAGCCTAAGAACAGAAGATGAGCCTGCTGGAACAGGCCAGTGGTCCATCTAGACCATCATCCAGATGCCTATGTGAAACCCGCAAGCATGACCTGAGCACAAGAGCACATCCCCCTCCATCCTTCTGAAGGAAACCTATTTGAGTATGTATGTACTCAACCAATATTGCCTTCGCTGTGGAGGAAGTGCTGTGTGCCCGTATCTGCATTCAGCACAGCTGCCCTCCAGACTGATGCAAAATATCTGGCGGCAGCAGGGTATGATCAATGGGTACGTCGGCCTCCAAGGGCAGGGCTGGTCCACATGTTCTAGCTGCTCACATTCCACGCTCACCACTCACCAACTGAAGGCCTGAATAGGGCTCTGGTTAGACCCGAATGTAGGAGATCGCCCTGCCAGGAGCATTAAGGTAAAGGTAAAGGTACCCCTGCCCGTACGGGCCAGTCTTGACAGACTCTGGGGTTGTGCGCCCATCTCACTTAAGAGGCCAGGGGCCAGCGCTGTCCGGAGACACTTCCGGGTCACGTGGCCAGCGTGACATCGCTGCTCTGGCGAGCCAGAGCCGCACACGGAAACGCCGTTTACCTTCCCGCTGGTAAGCGGTCCCTATTTATCTACTTACACCCGGAGGTGCTTTCGAACTGCTAGGTTGGCAGGCGCTGGGACCGAGCAGCGGGAGCGCACCCCGCCGCAGGGATTCGAACCGCCGACCTTTCGATCGGCAAGTCCTAGGTGCTGAGGCTTTAACCCACAGCGCCACCATGCAGGTATATTTTGATGCATTGAATAGAATGCAAGTTTATGAGTCATGGCAGTGGGGAGACCATGTGTACAAATTCAACAGGGCCTTGTTTGTTTTGCTGCTATTTTGTTAATGTTGTTAAGATTGTTTTATAGATATGGATGCTATAGTACTTTGTGAATCCCTATAATATGATTTTTGGTGTACCTGTGATGTTTACCTTATTTTTTAGTTGTTTTGTTAATAGTGTTACATAGATGGCAATTGTTTTGTTTGTGATTTGTGATTATTTTACTGATGATTTGTTAAGTATTCTATATGATTTATGCTGTATTCCCAATGTTCCATTATGTTATTTTCAGTTTTTGTTTGTAAGCCACTTTGGGATTTACTTGAATAAAAAGCAGCATAGAAATAGTATTAATCAATCAGATGTGGTTGATCTCCAACTTTCATCAGCCCCAGCCAGCAATGCCGATGGACCGTAGTGACAGGAGCTGCAATCCAGCAAGGTCCTGTTCTCAGACTCCACCCCACTTGCAACTATAGACTTCTGTCCTTTGGCCTGAAGACAGGCACTCCTCCTCCATTGCCTGGTTTCCAATCTGGTGCATTCTTTGCTCTGTTGGCGACAACCTTGGGGATGCCCGGTCTTATTCAACATCTTTACCAACGACTTGGATGATGGACTCAAGGGTATCCTGATCAAATTTGCAGATGACACCAAACTGGGAGAGGTGGCTAACACCCCAGAGGACAGGATCACACTTCAAAATGACCTTGACACATTAGAGAACTGGGCCAAAACAAACAAGATGAATTTTAACAGGGAGAAATGTAAAGTATTGCACTTGGGCAAAAAAAATGAGAGGCACAAATACAAGATGGGTGACACCTGGCTTGAGAGCAGTACATGTGAAAAGGATCTAGGAGTCTTGGTTGACCACAAACTTAACATGAGCCAACAGTGTGACGCGACAGCTAAAAAAGCAAATGCAATTCTGGGCTGCATCAATAGGAGTATAGCATCTAGATCAAGGGAAGTAATAGTGCCACTGTATTCTGCTGTGGTCAGACCTCACCTGGAGTACTGTGTCCAGTTCTGGGCACCACAGTTCAAGAAGGACACTGACAAACTGGAACGTGTCCAGAGGAGGGTAACCAAAATGGTCAAAGGCCTGGAAACGATGCCTTATGAGGAACGGTTAAGGGAGCTGGGCATGTTTAGCCTGGAGAAGAGGAGGTTAAGGGGTGATATGATAGCCATGTTCAAATATATAAAAGGATGTCACATAGAGGAGGGAGAAAGGTTGTTTTCTGCTGCTCCAGAGAAGCGGACACGGAGCAATGGATCCAAACTACAAGAAAGAAGATTCCACCTAAACATTAGGAAGAACTTCCTGACAGAGCTGTTTGACAGTGGAATTTGCTGCCAAGGAGTGTGGTGGAGTCTCCTTCTTTGGAGGTCTTTAAGCAGAGGCTTGACAGCCATATGTCAGGAGCGCTCTGATGGTGTTTCCTGCTTGGCAGGGGGTTGGACTCAATGGCCCTTGTGGTCTCTTTCAACTCTATGATTCTATGATTCTAGTTCCTCGGTATCAGGGAAAGGTGTCCTGGAGAGTCCAGGCTCTGGCCCTGCAGGTACAGGAGGTTCTTCTGGGGACTCATTCTCCCCTGCCTCAGTTGTTCCCTGATCTCCAGCAATAGGCTCAAAGAGCCCTGTACCTGATTGGACTCTGAGTCTAGATCAGTAGTGCAGTGGTAAATTCAGAAGTCTGGGGTCTCTTCATCATAGTTACAACCACACCCCCTTCTGAACTTATACACCCTTACACAATAATCTTGCAATTAGACAACAATAATAATTTGGGATGCGCTGCAACAATCAATGGAGATTGTTATGTGCTGCCTTTCAACTAGATGCACCATTTTCTCTGCATTTACATGGGTGAATGATTTGGAGTGCTCCAATATCTCCTTTTGGAGTGGCTTGTGTTTTCCGTTGACGTTCCATTGCGTGTATGAGAGCTTGCACGCCATTCTCTTGAAAATGAAGCACCTTGTGTTTTCACTTTTGCCAAGCACTTACCTTTGAAACACACAGAACAAGTCCCGCATCCCTTCTCTAGGGCAGTGTTTCCCAACCTTTTTTGGGCAAAGGCACACTTGTTTCATGAAAAAAATCTCGAGGCACACCACCATTAGAAAATGTTTAAAAAATTAACTCTGTGCCTATATTGACTATATATAAAGTAACTCTCTTTAATAGGCATCAAATAAACACAAAGAAAGTACCGGTATTTTATAATTACTTTATTATGAAATAGTAAGTACCGTATTTTTAGGACGCTCCGTCCCATAGGACGCACCTACTTTTTTTGGGGGGGGAAAATAAAGGAAAAATTTTTTTCCTTTATTTCCCCCCCCCAAAACCAGGTCGGGGAACAGTGGGATGGCGGTGCTGCGCCTCCCCGCTGTCCCCCGAGCTTGTGGGGCTGGCCCATGTCTGCCTGGCGCGAGGGGCGCTCTGCTTCAGGGCGCCCCGCGCATCGGGCGGCAGGCTACAGTCCGCAGCATGGGGAACCCTCTGTTTCAGGGCGCCCCACGCGCCCCCACGGGTGCGCAAGGCTTGCCAACACGAGCGCGGAGCACGGGGCGTCCTCCGAAGGAACGCCGCCATCCCGCTGTCCCCCGACTTGGTTAGAAGGCTGGCGGGGGGGGGGGGGAGAAGCCTGCTTTTCCCCGTCGCCAGCCCCGCAAACTCGGGAGACAGCGGGAGAGGCGTAGCGCGCCCACCCGCTGTCTCCCGACATGGTTTGGAGGCTGGCGGAGGGCTTCCTCCTCCCCCAGCCCCGCAAGCTCCCAGAGCTCTGGGTCCCGTTCTGGGGGAGGGGGAAGCTCGGGCTTCCCCCGCCCCAGCCCCGCGTCTCCAGCCGGGAGACGGTCGCGCTTTAGCCCCGTGCGTGCTCTCCCAGCTGGAGAGGTGACGCGCGCCTATGGAGGCTCCTGCCATAGGCGCGCGTCACCTCTCCAGCCGGGAGAGGGTCGCGGGGGGCTGCTTTAGCCCCGTGCGTGCTAAAGCAGCCCCCCGCGACCCTCTCCCCGCTGGAGAGGTGACGCGCGCCTATGGCAGGAGCCTCCATAGGCGCGCGTCACCTCTCCAGCTGGGAGAGCAGGCACGGGGCTAAAGCAGCCCGACTCGCCCGCCTCCCTCCCACGGCACACCCGGCAACTTCTCGCGGCACACTAGTGTGCCGCGGAACACCGGTTGGGAAACACTGCTCTAGGGTGACCCTACCAGCCAATCCTCAGTAGCTGACTCGCCTCCTTTCACTCTGATTTGCCCCAATCAGCGCAAAGGCTGAGAAGGATTTTCAGTGTCTAAAAATCTCCCCTTTCATGCTGATTGGCAGCTCTAGGATGCTAGAGACAGGGGCCCTGCTGCAGAGATAGCGACAGGTCTTCGACCCTGGAGCACTGCACCTTTAACCTCGATTGCTGCTGGACTCTGGGGTCATGACTGCCTCCTTCAGATTCACAGAATTCTGAGATGGCCATTCTGGTTCCTACTTTTTTGCAACATGGGAACTAAATAAAACCTACCCTCCCTGAAGAGGCTGTGCAAACAATTACAAAAGGCAAGTACTTGCTTGTTGGCATTGGGGCGGAGTGGGGCACATGATGTACAGTTAAAACTAAGCACATTTAGCACTGGAGGCTGCCTGGGTGGGAAAGCACACATAAGCTGATCAAAACCCCTGGAAGAAGACCAGGGTGGGGGATGCGGGATAAGGAAAATACATACATTCTTTCTAAAAGTTAACCTGGGAATAGATTATTATTGTCATCTGAAAAGCTAAATGCATAAGCATCCTTGCTACATTTCTACAGCTACAGTAGCCAGCTATTTTCTATATTCTACAGCCACAGTAGCCAGCTATTTTTATTTTTATTTGTTGTTTTGTGTGTGTGTGTGTGTGTGTGTATCAATCACTATATCCTAAGAATATTAAAGCAGTATCTATCTATCACCTATCTATCATCTATCTATCTATCTAGCTATCATCTATCTATCTATCTATCTATCATCTATCTATCATCTATCAATCATCTATCATCTATCTATGTTTTAAAAAACATAAATGTTTAAAACCAGAGGTCATCAACTAACTATTACAGCAAGGTATTTTCTTAATTGCCTGCTTAAGCCTAGTGGCACAGGAAAGTTTTCAGCAGGTGTCTAAAGGTTGAAACAGAAGGCGCCTGCTGGATTTCTGTTGGCAGAGTGTTCCACAGGACTGGGCTGATGCAAAAGACTCGGTTTCTTGTTGCTGTCAGATGGCCGTGTGGCAGAGTTGGATAGACGTCAGGCTTCTCAGATGTAGTTTTTGACCTGAACCCCCGGAGCTGCCTATCAGAGCCAGGTGCAAAAGACACACAATTAGAACCAAAAAACAATGTGTTTCTGAGCTGATGGATTTGTTTAGAGTACCAGCATCTACTGTGTGAAACTCACTGCCTATTGCTATTAGGCAGATAGATGCCTTCGTTGTACTATTTGGGAAGCCTGCTGAAAACTTTTCTTGCTTAGGCAAGCCTACCTGGACATGAAATGTTATAATGTACGTTTGTTGTGTCACTTTTGCCTATATTCAAATCATATTATTATGTCTGGAGGCTATTTTATTACGTCTGCTTTTATTGCTATTTTTAATTAATATTTCATGGTATTCTATGTAAACTGCTTAGAGCTATAGGGAGGAATTCCGATTTTGCGCATCTCAGCCTATCAGATGGCACGGTCCCTCCTTTCTTCTCCTGGGCCAATTTTGGGATGTGTGGGAGGAGCTACATTACACAAGGCAGAAGTCCTTGTGTAAGAATTCTGCTGGCAGGATTTGTAGAATGGTCTCCCCAAGGACGTTCACCTGGTGCTATCATTATGTATCTTTAAATACCAGGCAAAAGCTTTCCTCCATAACCATGCATTTGGCCTTTAACTATCTGTGGCCTTTAAGAGGTGGGTGGGATGTTTTTAATGTATTGTTTTCCCTCCTTGATTTTAATGTATCTATGTGGGGGGTTGTTTGTTTGTAGGTTACTTTGAGTTGACCTGGGCAAGATAAAATAGCTAACAACTGTAATAAATAATACTAATAATATTATTTGTCTAATCTCATCCATGGGGTTGTAGCTGACTAAATTATACTTAGAGCAGACCCATTGAAATTAAAGGACTGAAGTGAGTCACATCCATGCTTTTCAATAGATCTACTCTGAGCAGGACTAACACTGGAGACAAGCCACATACCCTGCCTTAATTGGCATGTAAATCTTGCAAAATAAAATAAATAAAACTGAACTGTGTTGAGCTCAAGAGTCCTTTCACTCAAAAACAAAACAAAACAAAACAGCAGCCCCACTCCTGGTTAGCTGTCTTCATTCCAGCAGTCTAATTTAGGCGTGTGAGCAGGGAAGCTTTTTCACTTTTGCTATTGTTAAACAGTTGGAAGCATGCAACCCTGGCCGATCTATCGCAAATCACCCAGAGATCTGCTGTAGACACTAATCTACCCTCTTGCCTAGTCCTTCTGCAAGGGACTATCTCAGTCTCCCTCTCTCTCCCTGGGAATGCAGCCATTTCTTATGGGAAACCATGGCCAGCTGAGACTAGACTTGCAGGCGCTGGCTTTAGCAAGGTCAGGTGAGACAAAGCTGCACCAGAAAGGAAAGCTTGCCAGCTGTAAATGAGTGAGAAAAGGTGGATTGGAAGCCAAGAGGAACTTTCCACTCCTCCCGTCTGCTCAGAAGGTTAAATACCAAGAAGGGCTGGGAGACTGGGGCGCCTAGCCAGGCCTAGCCATTCCCAGGATCTTAGCACTAGCAGCAGTTGCCAAGCAGAAACTCATATTAGCTCTCTCAGCATAGCAGCTTGCAGATAATTTATTAACATGCTTCCTCCCTCTGCTCAACCACACACTGTTTTAAGGGCCAGCTGTTGCTCGGCCCCTGCTCCTGCCAACCTAGCAGTTCGAAAGCACATCAAAGTGCAAGTAGATAAATAGCTACCG
Organism: Podarcis gaigeae; assembly: GCF_964106915.1. Lineage (NCBI taxonomy): Eukaryota > Metazoa > Chordata > Lepidosauria > Squamata > Lacertidae > Podarcis > Podarcis gaigeae. Next base: position 84,680,928 of record NC_139679.1, on the reverse strand, counting down.
CTCCGGTGGGAAGGTAAACGGCATTTCCGTGTGCTGCTCTGGTTCGCCAGAAGCGGCTTAGTCATGCTGGCCACATGACCCGGAAGCTGTACGCCGGCTCCCTCGGCCAGTAAAGTGAGATGAGTGCCGCAACCCCAGAGTCAGACCTGACTGGTCCTAATGGTTAGGGGTCCCTTTACCTTGTCAGGGCAAGACCATATACAAGCCCACATTTCGTCCTGGTCTGGACCAACCAAGTCCGGATTTTAAAGGAGCAATTTCAGTGGATGCAATAGAATACCCCAGCCATGGTCAGTTTGGGTGGACAACTCCCATCAGCCCAAGCTCGTAGAACCATGCCAGCTGGGGATGGTGGCAGTTGTAGGCTGAAAGCTCAGGAGGGCAGCAGGTTGGTCAAGACAGAAATAGCCCCACAAAAAATGAGTAAAAACTATTCCAAAGTTATCTAAGTTTTGAGACACAGAGTAGAGTGAGATGTCTAGTCTGGAGAAGGGAAGTATAGGGTTGGGGACGTTGACAAGATAATACTCTTCAAATACCTGAATATCTATGATACAGACTAGGGCAACGTTTTGTTCTCTGCTGCCCCAGAGGGCAGGACTAAATATGCTGGGCTTAAGTTACAGGAGGGTGGATTTCAGTTGAACATTAGGAGAGACTTTGTGATGGTGAAAGCAGTTTGACAATGTACAACTACCCTATGGGGGAGGGCAGCTCTTACGCACTGGAGCTCCACAAGCAGCGTTTGGGAATGCTGTAGCCCGGGACTGTCTGCACTGAGCAAGAGGTTGGACTACACTGCTTACAACACGTACACACCCAGCTCTATGATTCATTTGAAAGTTGGTAATAAAGCTTTAGGGATGCGGGTAGTGCTGTGGGTTAAGCCACAGAGCCTAGGACTTGCCGATCAGAAGGTCGGCAGTTCAAATCCCCACGATGGGGTGAGCTCCCGTTGCTCGGTCCCTGCTCCTGCCAACCTAGCAGTTCGAAAGCACGTCAAAGTGCAAGTAGATAAATAGGTACCGCTCCGGCGGGAAGGTAAACGGCGTTTCCGTGCGCTGCTCTGGTTCACCAGAAGTGGCTTAGTCATGCTGGCCACATGACCCGGAAGCTGTACGCCACCTCCCTCGGCCAATAAAGCGAGATGAGCGCCGCAACTCCAGAGTCGGCCACGACTGGACCTAACGGTCAGGGGTCCCTTTACCTTTACCTTTAATAAAGCTTTATTGACCCCCTGGGATGACTCTTTGTATAGCGAAAGGATCGCAGGCTAACGAAAGGGACCAGGTCTTGGTTTCGCAGACCAACTAGCCAAGACAAGATTCTATCTATGGGATTCTATTTAAAGTTTATCCACTCCTGCTTCCTTTTCACCTGTAAATGAGGCTTTGTATTAACAGGCCATTTTATATTATCCTGTTTCTTCTGATTTACATCATGCCTTTAACAGATCACTGCTCACCCTGTTGATGTGCACGTACTTGCCCTGATCCAAAGCCTGCTTATCTAGTCTAGTGTGACTCAGTGGGGATATGGGTCATGGTCCGGGGAGGGGGAACAGAGTGATCTCAGCTCAAATGCCTGCTCAAGCCATGAAACTTATTGGCTGGGCTTTGCTCTCGAGAAAACAGCTCTTGCTCAAAGGACCCTTCATATTTGCTGTCATATGATGTTTCATGGAAGAAGAAGGATGCAATATGCAGGTAATGAGTAAGCAACCCATTTTGATCACTTACCCATGAGCCAATTTTCCAGAAATGCCTAGGGACCCTGTGTCCCTCCAGATGTTGCCAGACTACATTCCCCATCATACCTGACGTTGATCATTCTGACTGAGGCTGGTGGGAGTTGGGGTCCAGTAACCTTTAGAGAGCCACCCCTTGCCTAGGTTGACCTCTGGGACCAAGCTTCCTTGTCTTGCAATTCAGTAAGCAACCCTTAAGAAACTCAACAGGGGACGTTTCCTGGGTGTGCCATATTGGTATGTCTCGTCTATACACAGGAATGGGAGCAGTCTCCATGCTGCTCACAGCTGCTCCAAACAGACTTGTAGGATCAGCATGGGTGATGCAGCTGGTGTGGTACAGAATCCTGATACTAGCTGCCTGGTATCTCTTTCATAGGTCAACATCCTCCTCCAATGCACAATTAGTGGAAGAGCCACTAATCAGTTACCTGGGACCAGCGTAGCACATGGAGATCTGTCCTGCAACACTCTGTGCCCTGCAGCTGCCTGAGACTGCTGCCTCTCTCTGCCTAACAGGAGAGTTGGCCCGGCCTCAAAGCATCACCAGGCACTCTTGGAAACCTTGTCCTCTGTTATGTGGACTGAAAAAGGAGCCAGTGCCTCTTGGTCTGCACACAGTGACTGGAAGCCAAGTTTAGAGAGATCCTGATTATTTTTTGTGATTCCCAGCATAATCACAGGCAGTCCTGTAAGCTCTGCTCCACCTATTCTGCACTAAGCTCTTTTCATGGGCCCGTTTCCATCCCTAAAAGATTTGTCTTTTGAAAAGCTAGAGCGCAACACACACAGAGAGACCTGTGTCAGCTTTGTCTTTCATGTCATTCTCTCTCCTATGAAAATGAGGAGCACAAATGTTGCAACGATGAGTATATTTGTGTACATAACCCCTTCGAGGAGACTCAAAGTGTCTTCAGAGCCGAATCTCATTTGCAGTTGTCTTGTCATCCTGCTCCCTGGCAGGCAGGAAAATGAGGACGTAACCCCAACACAAGGAGAGAGAGACAGAGAGAGCATTTCAACCGGATTTGTTCACGGATTTGCCTGTTCTTGGACAGTCTGCATTTTTAAAGGCATTTTAGACCTGCTTAGCAGCTGAGCAAAATGTAGGACTTCAGAGTTTATAGTGTGACCAAGACTTAAGAGGAGCAAGGACAAGTCTCACATATACGCATACAAGCTTCCAATGTCAGCAGCGACTGCAGGATGCAAGAACAAGTCCAATTTGCAAGTGTTAGCATTACCTTGCGATTAGCACTTCTGGAGTCACCTGAAAGGGCTTTTGTTGTGGCCAAGTTAGAAAGGCCATCTCCACCTAACTCCACCCTGAGCCCAGGAACTCAAGCATTTTTTGCTGTTCTAGTTCGCTCAATGAAGGGACCAAGGAAACAAAGCCAAGCACAGAAGTTTAAGCTGACCATGCACAAAGCCAAACAAGGCAGATAGCAGGGAGTCCAACACAGCAGGGAGGGAGAGCATGCTAATCACATCCTTGTCAAAGAAAGCAGGAGTCGGGGGCAGGATGATTTCGAAGCACTCCATCTACAAGAGATGCTGAACCATCAGCAGTTGTTTCTAAGCTTTGGGGAGCTGGCTTCAGGTACCAGGCCTGTTGGCAGACCAACTCTGTGTTACAAAGATGTCTGAAAATGTGACATGAAGGTTGGCAACATCAACCCTGCTGGGTGGGAATCCCTTGCAGATGACCACAGAGCCTGGAGACAGGCAGACAGGTCGTGCATCCATAGCTGTGACCGGAGGAGGAATGACCACTGGGAGGAGTGCAGAGAGATGAAACTCCATGGTGCATCTGCAGTAGCACAACCAGATGCCTTCATCTGCCCCAGCTGCAACAAAACATGTCTCTCCTGCATTGGTCCCTGCAGCCACAGCAGATGATGTTACCTTCCAACAATTTGACTTCAGCCCCAAAGGTGCACTCCTCCCTTGACTCCTGAGACAGACAGATTTTTGAAGGAGCTTGCTGGTTGGGATTGTCGTGAAGTGAATTTGCCACTGTGCCACTGCTGTCCCAACATGACAGGGCTCATATGACCCAGACCACTGACAGGAGTTGCTCTTGACAGGCTAGCTAACTTCATCCACACATAGATCACCCCTACAAGGAGCATGACATTCACATGGTAACTTCCCCTGGGATCCAAATCTTCTCAAAATGATCTCTTCTAAGGTCCAGAATAATGGGAAAAAAGCACCTTGGGATATCTGTCCCTGTCAAAGAAGAGTTTCCTAGGATGAGGTGTTGACATTACCTAGAAGGGGTAGCAGGGGATTCTGGATGTTTATTTATTTGCCTTAAGTATTTACTTTGCCACCAACACCACCTCGGAAAAATCCTTGCAGACGCCGCCCAGCCATGTGCTCAGCATTTCAAAGTCCCCGTGCAAACTTTCCATCTCCCAGACAGCCTTATCGATGGGCACTTCTGCCTGTTGTTGTCCAGGCAGTTGCCTGACTTCACCTCTACCCAGATAATGAGCCTCTTTTTGCAGCGTTTCTTCTTTCTTTCTTTTGCAACTGATATGCACCTTACACAGCAGTTTTAGGCTCTTTCTCACAGTACAAACTGACCTCTCAGAAAGAGGAAAAAAACTCTGCATGGATGTCAGAAATGTGAGAATTGCAAAACTGCAGACAGGGGCGGACTTGGTTAATATGGGGTCCTAAGCAAGGACAAAATTTGGCACCCCCTGCTTTAAATATTTCTTATTTTCCCAATAATTCCTTTTGGTAAAGTTGCTTTTTATAGATCTTCTCAGTAGGTCACCGTATAAATATAGGCACCATCATCATAATCATCGTCATCATATTATTATTATTATTTTCTGTCCCCTCAGCTTGGCACCCTGTGCAATGGAACTTCCTGCACCACTGTCATGGACTGGTTGGTCGCAGAGGAATGGTGGGAGGAACCAGCCGAGGAACTGCAAGGGAAAAAGGCTCAGAGCCCAGGAAGTGGTGGTGGGACAACAATGAGTGGTCAGAGAGAGAAGACTAGGAAGAGGAGGTGTCGGAAGCTGAAGAGGGAACAGGGCTGTGTGAGCTGGGAGAGTCTGTGTCAGACAGCAGTCCAGGATCAGAGACAGAAGCTGAAGCAGGAGAGGAGGGAAGCTAAGAGGCAGAGGTGGATCTGGCTAGTGAAGAGGCACAGGTGTCTCCCCCTCCTGCTGCAACAAGCTCCCTTCCCCGCTGGTCTCCCACAACCAGGAGATGCATGAAAAGGGCAGAGGAGAGGTTGGCTTCATGCAGGGGCAATCTCAGATTGCTTGGGGGAAACTCTGGAGAGGACTTAGGCAGCTGTGGGAAGGCAGGGGTCTTCAGCCTCCACAACTACCTCATGGGGGCAAGACCTGCCAGAGATGAGTTGCTGTGCTCATTAGGCCAGATACTCCTGTGCAGATCCTGTTTTTGCTAATAAAGAGTTAACTCCAACTTCCTTGGTATGATTTATTGCTGGCTCATTCCTGTCAATCACCCTAAATCCAGCGCTCCTGCCAGGAGGGAAATATTCTGAATTCTTCTCCCCACTCCGTCCCAATCTATCAGTTAAGCAAACAGGAACACTAACCCAACTTTTCTCAATCTGTTTGTCCCCCCACCCCAATATGTGGTTGGACTGTAGCTCATTATCCCTTACTGTAGACCATTGTTGGTTGCGGCTGATGGAACTGGAGTGAATACGTCGATTTCAGTTTCTCTCGGGTTCTCACTTTTGCAGTCTTCATTTTTCCACATCAGTTTGCATTTTTAAAAAGTCCTAATGAAAATTGATCAACATTTTAGTGTGAATATCTTCTGATATGCACATTTGTGTATGCAAATTTGCCTAAGATACACATTTTTGCAAGGCAATTTCCTCTAACATAATGAATTTTTGTACGCCATTTCCACAAATACATGCATTTTTAGGGTCACTTTACCCCAGCATGTGCATTTTTGTACCCTTATCTGTGCCAGAGAACTGCAACACAACTGTGAAAGCTGAGGAATGGCTGTGTTTTGGCCTGTGCATTGTTTCACAAAGCGCCCATCATTTAGTTCACTATTTAAATGTGAACTGAATCTATGTTCTCCCCATCCTTAAATTGGATTCCAAATTACCCAGAAGACAGCAGGTTGGGGGGAGCTGTTTGAACCTCTTGTGGGCTACGGCTGCGTCTCATGACTTCCTTTGTTCACAGTCATGCTTCGATGTGAGTTGCTGCTCCCTGTGGTGGAATTTCCCATCGTAGCCACCCACGTGCTGACAGCTGATCCTCACTCACTGCAGGCTCAAGTGTCTCATGAATTATCCAATGAAGGACAGTAATTTTAAACCTGTATTTGACGATGACATACGGAGGATGGAGATGCAAATCGGATGGGGGTGCTTGTCCGCCGAAGGACACCAAGGACTAAAATAGGACGTCTCTTTCTCTTATGCATTCCTCCAATGTTCCCTTTTCCAGCCTGGCTTTCTGTCCTGGCACACAACTCAGGCTGTTGTTGCTGCTGCTACAATCGCATTTCCCGATGCTCTCAGAAGATGATGGTGCATCTTTGGCACAAAACGTGACTGGCGCATCTGCAGGAGAAGCATCACCGCTGCAGCCTCTGTGCTTGAATATGGATGAGAGGCAGCAAGAGAGAGTGAAGCAGAAATCAACCTCCGGAAACAAAATCTGCTCCTGACACCTGCAAACCAAGTACTAATTTTGATCCTACACAGCAATTCGGATTAAAATAATGTAAAGCAAATTGGACCCGCTCCTTGGCATTCTTCCGATGGAAAACCTTTGAGAGGCTCTCAAATGAGGCTTTCTTTTTAAGCTTTGAGAGGCTCTTTTTAAAACCACTGTGCCATTTCCCAGAACTGCAGGGTGCTCACACTGTCTGCTCTGAACCCAGATTCTTGAGGTGGTAGGAAGGGAACTGGCTTCCACGGTTCAGGCTAACTTCTATCCCTCCTACCAAGGCTTTCCAAAAGCTAGTGCCGGCCCTAGAGACAATCTCTGCCACCTGGATACTTGTGCAATAAAAGCCAGACTTTGTTTAAACAATCACACACTGTACTTCCACCCACAGACTAATGGTGCTCAGCGCTGGCAAAGTCAGAAGAAGCAGTTATGTAACTGGCATTCTGCAAACATAGGAGCCGCTTGAAAGAATTCGGGGACAAGGAGCAAGGAAGGAAAACAAGTCTTGCTCTCACAATAGCCACTCCATTAACGTCATTCGACTCTCTCCAAGTTTTGGGTGGAGATGGCTTTTTTCCCCTTTTCTTTCTATTTTAGACTCCAGAGTGAGGATGTTCTGACATTAAGCAGCAATTCTCAGCTTCAGATATGAATCACATTGTTAAGTTACATCTTAATTTGGCATGTTTAAAACAAAACTGGGCTTGCATCAAATCTGAATATGCAGGAAACCTGCCCTTTCCTTTCAGCTGTGCTGTTATCCGAATATGTTGCTCAAAATAAGGAAGCAGCACTAATGAGTATTTCACAGGAAAGTGTGACATATTCTTTTCCTACAGCAACCCTGGCACCTCTTTTTTTGCATATTATGATTCTATGAGTGAAGATGGATCAAATGATAGAGATGAATGTGTGAAATGGTCTGTGTATCACTTATCTGCATGGTTCCCACCATTAATACTGTTTTCACTGAGTCATGTTTACTGTAATGTACAAGGAAAGAACAAAAGGTATCCCATTTAGAAATTTAGGTGCTGTTTCCTGGAATTTTCAAGGTCCCACATAGGTCATTTTGGAAGTATTTATGTGCACCTGGATTTACTTTGGCAGCCCACCTGTATGCAAAGTAATCTTAAATTTGTTTATGGCTGGTAATAAACCACAACCAGATTCTATTAGAAGCAGTTGAAGGAGGAGACTGTCTCAGAAGGTGGCAGCCTCTCCTCGGTTAGAAGCTTGTAAGGAGGGGCTATGGACATCTTTTGGGGATGCTGTACCAGGGGAGTTCCTGCAGTTCAACTACAAGACCTTTAGAAACACTGTGATTCATTCTAAATGCTGGAGGAAGTTCCATCCACAAAAGAAACTATCACAGAGCAATGCATAATGCGGCAGCAGGATTACTTTCTCTTGTATATTTTCCAGGCCATATTATGCTTGCCTTATATCAATTGCCCTGGTTTATGGCTTGTTGTTGTTGTTTTTGTTTAGTCATTTAGTCGTGTCTGACTCTTTGTGACCCCATGGACCAGAGCACGCCAGGAACTCCTGTCTTCCACTGCTTCACGCAGTTTGGTCAAACTCATGTTAGTAGCTTCGAGCACACTGTCCAACCATCTCGTCCTCTGTCGTCCCCTTCTCTTTGTGCCCTCCATCTTTCCCAACATCAGGGTCTTTTCCAGGGAGTCTTCTCTTCTCATGAGGTAGCCAAAGTATTGGAGCCTCAGCTTCACGATCTGTCCTTCCAGTGAGCACTCAGGACTGATTTCCTTAAGAATGGATAGGTTTGATCTTCTTGCAGTCCATGGGACTCTCAAGAGTCTCCTCCAGCACCATAATTCAAAAGCATCAATTCTTCGGCGATCAGCCTTCTTTATGGTCCAGCTCTCACTTCCATATATCACTACTAGGAAAACCATAGCTTTAACTATACGGTCCTTTGCCGGCAAGGTGATGTCTCTGCTTTTTAAGATGCTATGTAGGTTTGTCATTGCTTTTCTCCCAAGAAGCAGGCGTCTTTTAATTTCGTGACTGCTGTCACCATCATGGAGCCCAAGAAAGTAAAATTACCAGGCCCAATTCAAAGTACTGATGCTTACATATAAAACTTTAAACCAGGGATTCTCAAACTATCTACTACCAGGGCCAAACTGTATGTGGGCCCACTAGTCACAAAGTGGGAATGTTAGGGACAGAGCCAACTACAAAATGGTGCAAGAGGAAGGCAGACTTTGGCATAATCAATTGGCAATTACAATGAATCAAATCCTTCTGTGTTAACTGAAAGAGACTTCTCTCCTTTGCTATTTTCAACATCTCCACCAGTTTCCAAAAAACCATATTTATGAATTGTTTGCTACTTAATTCCTTTTTAAAAACTGAGCTTTCACAATTTGAATGTTTGATAGCTTTTCAATTATTATATGCTTGGAGTACTATGCTAGGAACAGGTTTCCCAAATAAATATTAATAATTTTAAAACCGTTTGAAGGGCAGAGATGATGTGGATGAACAAAGAGGATACCTGAAGGCATCAGAGACAGCTCAATGATGCACTGTTTGAATAGGACCACAGTTCAGCTTGGTAAAGTTATTGCTTACTTTTTTTTTTTAGGTCATGGGGGCACTCACCTTTCACCCCACTTCTCTCACCTCTGGAAAGCCAACATTTGCAGATCTTGCTACTATTATAGTGTATTTTACTGAGTGCTGAAGCAGCAAAGATGTAGTCATCCAGCAGCCCCATAGTCCACATGTTCAGATATACAGAAAACACATTTCTAAGCATCCACCTCTTTTCAGCAGCTGCATCCATTAAAAAGCAGCCAAGAGAGAACTGAGGCAAGCTTGACCTACGTAGCTGGACATCTGAAGCTAGCACTGGAGGTGGAAAGGGCAGCTACAACTTCATTCCTCCAGAGAGGGCCAGCTCAGGACCAGGGAAGCTGTGTGAGCACATGGTGAGCATGTGCAGGAGCGATCGAGCAAGAGTGAACATGTGTGTGTGTGGTTGAGTGTTATGCTAGCGGTCACTGGTTTGTTAAGACAGGGCTAGGAATAACAGGGTAGGGAGCAGACCCACAATGAAGACTGGTATTTGTGTGGAATTCATCCATAACCTTTTAAAGGTATTCACCTAATGCTCAACAGTATGTTGTTAATTTTTACTCCAACATTTCATGCTGGGCACTCTTCCAATTGTCTCAGTTCCAACACAAACATTTTGATGAAGGGCAATCACACTCTGGCACTCTTTAGCAGGAGTAGGCAACCTAATGCCCTTGGGCCAGATGGGGCCCAATTGCCTTCTCAATCCGGCCCACGTACAGTCCAGGAATCAGCGTGTTTTTACATGAGTAAAATGTGTCCTTTTATTTAAAATGCATCTCTGGGTTATTTGTGGTGCCTGCTTGGTGTTTTTACTTGCGTATAATGTGCGTTTTTATTTAAAATGCATCTCTGGGTTATTTGTGGGGCATAGGAATTTGTTCATTCCCCCCCCCCCAAAAAAAATATATATATAGTTCAGCCCACCACATGGTCTGAGGGACAGTTGACTGGCCCTCGGCTGAAAAAGGTTGCTGACCCTTGCTCTATAGTTTCATCCCAGCTCACACCAACTGGCTGACCCAGCGGTGAAAGGGCAAATGGCACACAGAAAAGCTAGAGAAAGTTGACATATATGGGCAAAGACAAGCATCAAAGAGAAGGGAAAGGCCGTGCTTTATAGCTATTTGAAGGTGCAGTTTCATTAACAGCACCAGTGTTTCATATAATTAGTGTTTCACTAATACGAGACTAACATTGATTAGCAGAGCATAATCATATGGGGGAGACAGGCTTGTTGAGTATTGCAGAATCCACTGTTTCATTTGCAGGAATTCTTTGGTATTTCCTGTTTTCAGTTATTGTGAAAAGATGTATAAATGTCCTAGGTTTGTACTGCTTATAAACAGATTGTGTTGGTCATAAATGTCTTTCTTTAGGATTAAGCCCTTTGAAACCTGGTCAGATAGGTGGGCTAGAAATAATAAAATTATTATTCTTAGTTGAAATAAAATAAAAACATTTTATTTCTTGCCTTGGAAAACTGTGTGTGACTTGGCTCAGGACTTAAAATGAAATTGCATATTCTGATAACATGGTGAAAAATAAACACTGAAGCCAAACACATCCCCAGGACACAAGCAAGAGATCTCACACAGGACAATTTATGTGAATTCTCAGCAGGCACAACTTAAAAGCCATACCGTACAGCTCCAGTGGGGGGGGGGGGCCAAGAAGAAGATAACACAGTAGTCAAAGAGGAAAAACAACAAATGCCCTGCTCCACAACATGATTAGAAAGACCAAGAAATGAGGATAGGTAAGAGCTGGGAATAACCATAGCTGCCTGTGTGTTTGGTATCTTAAAGCAGGCGTGATACATCTCATATATCTGTTGATTGTTGGGATCAACTGGGTGCTTTCAATTAGTTTATTAAGGCTCTGCAAAAGGCTTCACCCATTTGCAGGCAAGACTTATGGACTCCTCTAAAAAGGTCACCAATCGCTTTTGGAGGGAATAGTGCAGACTCCAGCAACATGGGCTTCCTGATATGTTCCTCCAACACATACTCTCCACCAAGGAAATCCTACTTGTAGGTAGTTCCAACTTGTTCTGGTTCTACTATTTGTGGGCGAGTCTAATACTAGGAATACACTAGGATAGTCTCTTAAAAATAAATATTTCACTTTATGAAAAGGATGTGAAGGGAAGATCTGTCCACCTTAAGCAAGGGATAATAATCTGCTTGTTTTAACAAAATGACCAAAAACATCCCAGGTCCTTGGAAAGAGAACATTGTCACATACAATGAACAAAAAGAATTTTATTGGTATATATACACACAGGAATAACAGAGGTATTTGAATAATCAAATATGGAATGTTCACGAGAGTTAAAATAAATAATAAAGATACCCAGATGTGTCAGTGCTAACTCTAGCACCACTAAAAGGAAATGCCCGAACAGCTTTGACTCCGATGGGGCCATCCCAACAGAGTCTGTACAGGTTGCTACCACCAGAAAGTGGTCAATATTTCTGGAATACAAAGAGTCACTATAGTGCTTTCTACTGCTTTGCATTCTAAATGTTTATTCACTGCTTTCATCCCTTATTTCTTTAATAATAACTATTAAGTTTTGAAGTCCAAAAACATAACCCGTGTCTTGGCCCTCATGCACCACGCTATCTTCTCCGTAATACCTGCAAGTTGTATGGGCAAAGTCTATCATTCGAACATCAACTGAGCTAGCAGTAGGCTTATAGGCATATGCACCTGCCGATTCATCTGAAGACTCCTCTGAAAGGCCTTCAAGGTCTTCTGGATCAGAGTCCACAGCTACCTCTTGTAATTCCTTTCCATCATAAATGATGAGCAAAGAACTGGAGTAAAAGCGGTAAGATTCCTGTTTCTCCAAGACTGATTTTAATTCAGTCAGTTTCTTTAGAACAGGTTCAAAGAGTTCTCTTCGCAGGTATTTCCCATTATGAAAGAACTGGTAAAGTGCTTCTTTAAATCCTTGGACCGAAAGCTTCCTTCCATGGTATTTATTCATAAACATTAACTGGCCAGAACCTGGCTGATAAACCTGTAGAAAATACAAGGCAAGAAAAGGACTTGTTAGCACTGAATGAAACAGTAACTTTGAATTAAAACCCTCAAAAAATTATATGCTTCAGAAGAGAAGGAAAACTTTTCAAAAGTCTTCTGATATAGCTGAAGGAAGTCAGAGGTGGAATATTCTAATGGCCAAATCATTCATATATAACACGTTTTAATTCCAAAACAGATTCTTAAGGTGTATATTATTGTTTTTCCACTGATGAAATAAGACCATGGAATTTAAGTAGGATTAGAAATTTACTTGGCCACTATTTCAAAAGTCAAGTTACAACATGCATAATGGCATTTGGTAACTCAGCCCAATAACAGCAGTATCATGCCTATGCTTATTAATTCATTTTGAAAAGCTACTGGTGGCAATCTCATGAAGAGGAAAGTGGCCCTTTAAATAAAATTATTGTGTATGTTTACATCGCAGAAGAAATCAATAGCTTGAAGCATATAACTGAGACAATGAAAATATATTTTAACACACCATAACAAATCATATTAGTATCTGCTAAAATGGTAGCAAAGATTAATGAGTCAGTCCTTGAAGACTAAACTGAAATGACGGTACAAGCTGGCCCTCAAATGGATAAAAATTAAGCATGGTGACTAAAACTAGGATCTCTAAAAGCAGAAAGAATGAACTAAGAAACTACTGGAGCAATATCCTGCAGCCTGAAATAAGGAAAGGGACTATGAATACCAGGTTTATACCTTCCAAGCATCATTTGCAAAGGAGATGCTGCTGTTAAAGGGAAATCACAAAGATGTTTACCACTAAAAGTAACAAAGGAAAGGAAAAGTGGGATAGATGACCTCTTCTAGTTGTACAGGAAGGTGAAAAGTTCCTCTCTCATAGTAGTCATTCCATTCAAACCAAGCTTGCATGAAAGTATGCAAAGAGCCAGCAGAGAAGCAAGGAGCCCTAACTATTTTTATTGTCCATACAGCCCCATTCACTTGTATCTTTCACTTACAGAGAATAACTAAACAGCCAGGCAGCAGAACAGCTAACTGCTATCACCTACTCTACCTCTGGACAGTGAAAATGCCTGCAGTGAAGGGAATAAAGTGCACACGGCTAGGCAACTTCCACCCAGCTGTCAGTCCTTTTGAGCAATATGTTGCGATCAAAGTCAACGTGAACAGCCACAATGATCCAAAGGGAAAAGCAGCTTCAATGTATTTATTTACTTTTAAACTGCAAGGTGTCTTAGAAATCTTTCCAGAATGAAAGGTGAAACAAACAAACAAACACCCAAATAAATAGTAACAGCTTGCCTTAGAGTTACAATCATATTATTTGTGGAAGGAGCCTTCCTTTGGCTGTTTTTATGAAGTGTGCACACTACAAAGACTTAGTGCAGACCAACACAAAAAAATCCTTAATAAAAACTATTTTTTTAAAAAAGCAAGGGTGCAGCCTATTAGTATCGTGAATAATTTGCAGTTTATCTGCATTCAAATTTAGTCTTTCAGGACTCCAGGAGAGAATCTGCATTTAAAATAAATCAATCTGCTAGTATGGGAGGGAAGAGAATGCATTGCTAGAGAGGATTTTTGAGTGCATGCTTCACTCCATTAACATGCATGTGGAAACGAACTCTCTGTGATCATCTCCCATATTGGATTTCTTAATCAAGGACAGCCTGATGGTTAAATAGCAAATTCCATGCATGGTGAGAGAAAGGCACAGTGGCTCACTTTCTCCGCTCTTGATAAGGAAGAGCATTGCTCTCAAGTGGCCCATCCGCCTGATTACAGTGATACTGCCACGTTCTGGAGCTTTCTTCAGCAAGATGGTGAATAAAATGTAAAATTTCTAGAAAAGTAGGAAGTGGGAAGGTTACAAAATTGCCTAAAATGAGTAACACCACTGAATTTTTTTGAATTAGAGAAAATAAGGAGGACATCATTCTTAAAGTGCCTGAAATATATAATGAAAAATGTACAGCGCCACTGCACTTAATTCTACTATTTGATGACAACTGTAATCAGTAGCTCACAAAATTCAGAACAGTGCAATGCTTGCCTAAGGAAAGCCAGAATTTTTCCACTTGAAGAGAACACAAATAGAAATTGGTTTCACTCACAGTCTAATAAGCAGAAACTATTCATTCCTGCTCTTTCTGAAACTCACCTGCATACCACAAACTCGGACTCCTATAACTGCTGAAGTGCTCTGCTGACACTTCCGGATCTGATTTGCCTTCTTTTCTTCAGATGCATCATCTCCATGCTGCCGGGTTCCCATCTTGAGATCTAACACACAAGGCACCTCATAACGCGAGGTTAGGTTTTCCAGTAAGATAAATTCTGTTTAGTTAAGGAAAGCTCAGAAAAACTGTGGCCAAAATTACTCTTATACTTGAAGCCGAAATTAAGAAATGTTCCAACCAATAATTAAAATTCTCAATGTTGCCCCTATTATTAGAACTTGTAAAACTTAACTTCACTATTAATGACTGGCATTTTAAACTTATTGTTATCCACCTTTCACTACGAGGTCTCGGGGCAGGATACGAACATTCAATAAAACATATTAAATACCTTACTTGGAACACAGAGATTACTATAGTGCAAAGGAGGGGGAACAACCCAATCTAAAATTACTCATCTGCTCCCAGATGACCAATGTAAAGAGTCTGATGATGGTGCCAGGTAGAGTGATGGCCCCTTTGCCATGGGGAAGGAGTACCATAACTGGGCATATGGGGGGGGGGGGTAACTACAGAGAAGGTCCCCACAATACCACTACCTCTCGGACCTCAAATAGCAGTGCTCCCCCAGCAAGGCCTCCCCTGCTGATTTTAACAGTCAGGCAGGTCTGTATCATAAAATGCCTTGTTTTCCACAAACCAAAGAAAAGCATTGTTCTCTGAGATGATGGAGATTTAGGACAGAACCGATGAAACAATCAATTTGGCTTTGGCAAGCTTTTGCTCTGAAACATAACTCAGGTATAACCTTGGATAAACTATTCAGCTGCTCTTCTCAACTGTATAAAAATATTATAAACTATCCCAATCAGATATTGATAAGTTATCAATATTTCAGACAACATCAGAAAATTTCTCTACAAGGCTTATGCAGAGAACCTGCATATTTTCACTGAACATTTTTCAGTGTTCTAAGTGTTTAATGTCCCCCTGAAAAAAACCCATTATACAGTGGTACCTTGGGTTACAGACGCTTCAGGTTACAGACTCCGCTAACCCAGAAATAGTACCTCACATTAAGAACTTTCCTTCAGGATGAGAACAGAAATCACG
Source organism: Podarcis gaigeae (assembly GCF_964106915.1). NCBI lineage: Eukaryota > Metazoa > Chordata > Lepidosauria > Squamata > Lacertidae > Podarcis > Podarcis gaigeae. The sequence goes on along the minus strand of NC_139679.1, from coordinate 84,665,554 downwards.
TGGCGGCAACAGGAGGCCCCATTAGCTAAAGTGGTACCCCAGGTTAAGAACAGTTTCAGGTTAAAAACGGACCTCCAGAATGAATTAAGTTCTTAACCTTAGGTACCATTGTACATTCATTTCCAGAAGCATACGTTAAATAGGCTACTTACAAGGCAAAATACAGCCAAACATCATCTTTGTGCCACACCAGAGAACCAGCAGCACATTTATTATTTTCGGCACACAGACCCCTTTATCTATTTGCCTCCAATGGCAATCACAGAATGTCAAGGTGTCTACAAGCCACTCCCTCTAGACTGTATCTATATGATTTAGGGAAGTGGGTTTACATGTAGCACATGAGCTCTTTATATACACAAAGAATATGTGTTAAACATGATCTCCCTCTATCAGATATTCTACTGGAAATACAAAGTAGAGAAGAAGAGACAGTAAGCTGCTGGCTCTGTCACTTAAGATAGCATTATTTTTCTCCATACAACTGAACAAAAAAACATACATACTTCTTTGGGCCGATTAAAAAAGCAAACCAAGATATATTTGAACGTGTGATCATGAGAGGTATAGATTAAGCCCTCTGGTGCCATTTGAGGAAAGAATGCTGGTGGTTCCAACATAAAGAAACAGCAGAACTTTACTTCACTGGGTCTATCCACTAATTAAAGCACGAGGTTCCATTTATAAAAAATAGATGTGCACTAAGGAATATCTTGATTTAAAGGCACATCTGTACTCATACCACTGTCAGCACAGATCACTCAACAAACTGTACTGGCTTAGAGGTAGATTGGCTTGGACTGCAGCATGACCAACATGGTTCCTTACATAATGCAGACAATAGCACTACCATCAATATCCTCCACCAACTGCAGAGATTACACATCAATTGTGGGCTACTGTAAAGGTAAATGGTCTGCAGATTTATGTAGCATCAGCCTAAGAACTATGTGAGAGCCTGTATTCCAACAGCAGAAAATAGTACATTGTAGTCACTTCCATCAGCCAATGCTGAGAAACACAAATTTGGTCTAAAAGTTCCCGTTTGAGTGACTTGTCACATTTGATATTTAACTATTCAGTTCCTACGATAATGTGGTTCTTGTTCAGTTGTCTTACATTTATTTGCACAAAGGATACTATATTGATTCCGATGTTTTGCATTTTCCTTCATTCGCTTTAACTGCTGCTGATGACATTTCATACTCCAAGGATTATGGTGTTTAAACTGAGAACTGACATTTCCTTTTTTCTCCACACTGTAATACAGCACTTCAGATTTCTTCAGCAATTCGAATTCTTCCTCTAACTTATGGCTGAAAAATAAGAACCAAACCTTAGTATTAGTGGTCAAGTGGAAGTATCCTAACCTTTCAAAAATCATTTGAAAATATTTGTGCTCTGCTAGCCTTCACTCGTGCATTGCTTACAACTAGCCTATTTCACAATGATTTTTAAACTGAAAAGTGGTATCCACTATCTTTCTTATATTAACAAGTAATTTGTCCCATGGTTTCTCAGTCAAGCCTTCACCCATGTTTTTAAAAGAGTACTGGCATCCGATGAGCACTGATTCTAGTCCACAAAAGCTAAATAAATAAGTGCTTTGTTTGTAAGGTGCCACAATATTTTTGATTGCTTTTGAAGCATCAGCCTAACATGGCCTCTTATATATATATTTGAAGAGCATTATTTAACAGTTGCCACAGTTTGTAACTTTCAAGATTCAAATGACACCATGTTCCAGATATTCTTTTCCTACTGAAAATGCCTCAATCTAATCCTGAAATCAATCAAATTAAATATATTTTAGGCCTGAAAAACTAGAATTTCAGAGCTCCTTACTTAAATTTGAAAAATGACTTTCTAGGCACAAAAATGTACAGTATACAACCCTATCCAGTTTTACCACACTAAGTCTGTAGTTTTTTACGGTTATCTATAAGGAAACCCATTAAATACAATGGGAACTGCTTCCAAGTAAAAATGCTTAGGATTGCACTGCATTTTTTATTTTTTTGTGATTCATGAGATTTGAGTGTACACAGAAGAATCATGTTATTAGCTTTTGCTTTGCTTACTCTTTTTTTTTAGTTACCTTTTCATTTTCTCTTCTTTTCGGTGCTGTCGAACCCACTCCTTAGTTAACTTTTCATTTTCTAGCAATACAGTCTTTTTATTAGTCCACCGTAACAATTTATTTTTAGGTTCACATTCAGAATTATCTAGGCTTTCCAGGTTATCATGGTCCCCATTTAATGGATATGCTATTAGACACAGGTTTCCGTCTTCATCCTCTTCAAAGCTTACCGATACCACACCTTCAGAGGAAAAATAAGATATACAGTTAAAATTAAAGAAATGAGAAGCATATACAGCTTACAACACAACATAATTTTGCACTAAGAATATAGCAACTTTGGTTTTTCTCTTACCCCAGTCCTTAGTTTTTTATCTTGCCACAGGCCAAAACTCATCTGTCAACCTAACAAATATCAAAACATCTAGACAAAGTGACACCTCACAGAGAAGACAATTTATCATGAAGACAACACATTAATGATACAGGAGATTCTTCTCGTGAGCAGAATCACATAGGAATCAAATAATAACAGGAGACGTTTTCAATTATTGAAAATTTTTATTATTTTCTTTTTTAAAAAATCTGACTTATCTGTCCCTAGAAGAGATGTAAAACATTGTATATTTACATCTTGCAGTGAAATGTACCCTGCACAGAAACACCAAAAGCTTTAAGTTTTGCTTAACAGCAAAGCTAAAAGCACTTATCCAAACAAATGGCTTTCAGGAGGGTTAATAGATTCCAGGGGAAAGGAAAGGCTTGCAAGAGCAGAGCAAAACAAGAACAACATCACACATTACAACAGACAACTAATTCAAAGGGTTCCACTTAGAATCACCACGTTTAATTTTACAATTTTTATTTTCCTTGGGGGAATATATTTTATTGATTTCAGTTATGTAGCAGTCTTGCAAAGGAAATAACAAAATGAAGTACAAAACAAATTTGACTGAGATACATCAAAACATGGTGAACTTTGAAAGCATTTTTGCTTCCTCATCTCAGAGTCTCTAGAGCATTGTCTTATGTTTTGAGAGTCTTAGAGGAAAGTTCTGACAGTGCCATATAGGAATGCTATGGCAGAAGTTGTAACAACTGGCTGAATGGGGCTTTTTTTCCTCAGTCCTCTCTCTTTATCCTGAAATCAATCAATCTGTACATTCTTGCCGCTCATCACTAGAGTTCTTGGCGAGAGACTGGCACTTCTGAGCAGGGCAGGCAGCTCTGGGACCTACAGTAGCAAGGGTAGGGAGTGTGGAAGCTCTGACTGACAGTCCTGCTGCCCACACAGGAAAGAGCTACAGGAAAGGGGGGGAAGCCAGCTAGAAAATGGCCTTTGACTTTATCCTGGAAAAAACAACAGAGATGGACCAAATGAGGCCCCCCCTTACCCCTGAATCCCTCCCACACATCTCCAAAAGAGAAAAACCACATATGCTAGTACAATTTATTACATTCTATCAAATATTTATAAAGTACATTTTCATCTATTCATTCCAAAAGCTTGTAATGAGAAGTTTTCAAATGTTTCAGTAAGCGTGCACATCATATAGCAATACAACTAAGAGACATCTCTTAGTCTTTTAATTGGTGAAATAGTGGTTGCTTTATTCAGTGAATAAATATAATACAATGTAAAAAGGTAATCAGATTTTTAAAATTCGGGTATCTTTAATTAAATTCCAGTAGTACCTCATTCAAAGTTAAAAGTTTTGGTCAACTAATGCAATGCTAAGAACTGGAATATCTACTCCCACATACCATCTGAGACAGTCTCTTCAACGGTATTTCACCTTTTGCCTACCTAATGACCGCATTCCCCCCCCCCCATCTCCTTAAGGGCAAAAACAAGCTGAATATGTTTTAACAGTAAATTTTAACTTCCCTGCTGTGCTGACCAAATTGTTAGAGGTAGAAAAGAATCCAAAGAGCCACAATAAACTTCTGTAAGACAAGCAAATCTTATCCAGTTTATTTTTTGTTTTGTTTTAAAAAGTGCCCACATACATACAAATCAGAAAGAAGCAGCACATTATTACTGAAAACATTTACAAGCTATTATCAATATACTTACCTACCTGTGCCTAAGGCCGATCTACAGGCTATCATCAGCAGAGTTGTTCTACTCTAATGCTGTTAGTCAGCCCAAAGACCCACTGGCAAGCATCTCCACCCTGTATCTCCACAGCCTGGCTCAGACAATATCAAAATGCATGAAAAGAAACCCCCTAAAATCTCTTCAGCATAAGAGACTTTAGAGACAAAACAGCACATTTGGATTTACAAAAGGAATAAAAAAGCCCAACCCCCTTCTAAGGTTGGTAACATACCTTCATACTGAGGAGTGAATTTACGCATTTCTGTAGGAAGGGTCTCATAGAACAGATGTTCTCGCTGGATAAGGGGCTTACAGATGGTCTTGTCATTAAACCGGAGGACACAGGAGTGACCTCCAACCTGATGAACAAAAGGCTCTAGCAGGACGCCTTTGGAATAGTGCTCCACTTCCATAGCTCCAAATGCCGGGCTCATCCTTGTAGCACATTAGACACACCAATGTGGCAGTTGTGAAGGCAGCTCACACAGAGATCGCTTCTCCAGTATATGTTTATTCCCGCTAGAAAGTCTATGGAAACAGAAGAAAATCCCTTTTCGTTTAGCAACGTTGTCTGAAAGAGCACAAATAACAGATTCTTTCGCAACCGAGAGTAAGAGAAAGAGAAGTGAAACTCTCCGCTCTGAAGCAGAAACTGAAAAGAGCCAACAAGCTCTAAGCACTGAGACAAACAGGAGTGAGGTCATACCATAATCTGCATACCACGCCTCTCACAATTTTAGCCAATTGGGATTAGCACACAGCTACTAGGCGTGCCTATTATGAAGGAGCAGGGAGAATGTCAGTGCAGAAAGTGGAAGGGGGAGAAGCACTCGCACTGTTTCTCTTGGCTGTTCAAATCTGCTAACCCTTGCAGCATTTTATTATCAGCACAATAGTCCACAGGGCAAAACTGTAGATAAATGACGCATTTCCACCCTTTTCTCTATATCATATTACGGATACCCATCTAGCTTTCTAAAGCCTGTTGTAGATAGAACATGCAATTAACACTGTAAACCAGTGTTTCCATTTGATGCTTCCTTTCTTTTAGTCTGCATGCATACATACATACACACACTATTTATTACTATTCATTTTAAAAAGAGAGAGCCTGGCCACAACCTAAACTAGCCTTTGAAAAGAGTTCCTCAACACCACTTTGAACTCCCCAGGTAATAAAGGAGTTTGCAATTTAGCTTTTTGAGCTTTTAAGAGAGGGGTCCCAGAAGAATAAACACAAGCATTTTCCATTTAATTATTATTTAGTGAGTTTGTATTTTGCACTTTAACTCAAAGGTTCTCAGGATGATACTTAACAATATATTAAAATATACAAATCCATTTAAAAACATATAAACAGAAAATATAAAATGAATCAGAATGTCAAATTAGCTTTTTTGAACTCAAGAGTTTAAAGAAAAGCTTTAGACTTCTGAGAGCAGCTTCCAAAAAGAGAACTAAAAAGAATTCATGTTCAGAAAATTGTGCATACATAGATCATACAAATAGACAGAAATTCACAATCTCCCTCATTTTTAAAACACATCAATACCTATTGTGCGTATTTCTATAAAAGTAGTATGTTCAGCATTGCTTGTTTTATTCTTAGCAACCTTATCTCCAACTTAAACATGAGGATAATCTTAAAAGTTTACTCTGTATCTACATATGTTTTTCTCCTTATAAGATGACAAACATTATATTGTACAGAATTATAGTGGTCTTCAAGACTGAGGACCACACATTTTGAAGCTCAATGGTCTATTTTGATCATCTTGAAAAAGAAAAGCAGAGATGAGCTAAATCCTATTAGCAAATATAGCAAAGGTCTAATATAGTTTAGTCTTTAAGATTTGTAGCTAAAAATAATGTGACCACTGGTTCTCCCATAAAGAGTGTTACATGAACAATCATGCAGCTAATTCTGAGAGACCACAAAGTGTTCTAGGTCGCAGACTTATTTTTAGATAGACCCAAGTACAGAATCACAGTGCAAAGCTGTGCAAAGCATGTCATCTTAGAAATAAATCCCAGAATTCAAAGATCCTTGCTTCCAAGTAGGTGTGCACAAAATTTATCTTAAAACTTAAATGGCAATGGATTGCAGAAACAAACAACTCTTTTTTTATAAAAATTGATAAATTTCTAGAAGTGTGTGTGTGTGTGTGTGTGTGTGCACATGCACAAACATACACAGACACACAGAGGGATTTTAAACAATAGATGTGTATGTGATACTGATAATATTGAACTTATTAGCGCTGAGGATACTTAATTCTTTTTAAGATACATTTTAGATCGTTTTCAAATTTTGTGCATTGTTTTGTTGTTTGCTGCCCTCGGCAGAGTGAACAGAAATTTAACAAATACTTGCTGGACCATAACAATATTATCATCAGGCACACTACCCAGTGAAAATACACTTAACAAAATATTTTGAGGTCAATAATTTCATACCTGTGATACTACAGAAGATAAGCAATGAGTATACCTAATGTTTACTCTTAATGGCTTACTGGTGTGAAGCACATTCTGACTACCTAACTACTATTGCATCCAGTCCATTTCTGCAACACACTTCTATCCAGAAGATGGCACTATTTTTCCAGTTCCAATGAATTACTCTACGATAGCAATACCTTGAGATAAAGATGCATCCCATGATCATCTACTCGGGGTAAGATGCATTGGGTTGTATTCCTACTCAGAACAGACACTGAGTCTATTTTTGAAATATGGCAACCCTAGCTTACTTCCAAATAAACAAGCTACTGTAATCATGACAATACTGTACATTCAAAAAATTGTGCTCTGTCATCGTAACAGAAAATGCATGCATGTGTGCAAACACATAAAGACTTTGTCATAATAATCTCTACAACCTCTGATCCTCACAGAAAAATGTATTTGCTACAGATTTCACCTGATACGCAAACGTATGCCACTCTCCACTCTTCCCCAGCGAGCTCATTAATTTTTCAAGCGCTTTCACAACTTGTTTTCTTTCGTATATGTTCAGAGCAATCCACAGAGGATGCTGAACTGTGTGTATTTACAAAACTGCATTCTCTTGGGTATCACCCAGGACATGATTCAACAGGCCCCACCTTCAAACAAGAGAATAAAAGCTGTCTCTCATACAGGGGCATGCATAATATTCCAGTATTATGCAACAGAATCTTGCTTTTGTTCTTCATGCATTGGTAACCTCCTGCTTACACTACAGAAAAACATTTCCTATTAACATGCCCTTGAAAATGGATTTGAAAAGCATCACAATTAGTCCAGATGTTGCAGTCCCTTATTGACTGATGTGCATTAAAGAATTTGTGACTTCACTGGTTGTCCTTAGACTTCAAAGCACAACTCATAGGTGCTGCTTTTTTAAATTTAACTTTGAAGTCCTAAACAGCCTGTGTCTTGCATACCACACCACAGAGCATCTTCTCATACATACTTCCTCACATAATATCTGGCATGGGCTCTACACCTTTTCACATGCTGGCAAGATCTAGAAGTGGAACTGGCCCTCTCTGGCATCTACTCTTTGGAATAGTCTTCTCTGGGAGAACAGACATCACCATCAACATCACCTCTCTTCCTTGAATCCTTCCCATTGGGTAGATGACAGTAGATCACACACATCTGAGAGGGAGAGGGGAAAAGCAGCTGGAGCAGACCCTGAAGTAGTCTTTGCCTCCCTTTCCCTGGAATTTTACTTGTGATTACATTATTGCTCCCATACCAGAGCATGATATCTCATAGTGAGCATATGGTGAAGCAGAGATCTAAATCACAGGCTTCACAATTCATAACTTGTGTGTTTAACCACTTCACAAAGTTTTCATGGTTCATGGTTTTATTTACTGCACATTTTCAATCTAGACACTGTGTTACCTATACTGATCTTGCTGGTCAGAAGTCCATGTGTAAGCTAAAAGGGATTAAAAACAGTCCCTGTGGGGCTTGCAGCATACTTGACATTTTAAAAACCTGTCTGAATGCAGTTCAAGGCAATCCTAAGCTACTAGATGTCCCTAGGCAAAGTTTTGTTATGTACAGCTTTCCAATGATCCATTCCTGCTTTAGATCAAGGTAACAACGGCATCTTTATTCTTCACACTTCCACCCCAAACAGGATTTTATATCTTTTCCCTCATAATACCATTTATATAACTCTAAAGGAAAAGCGTTTTAACTCCTGCTAAATCTTCTGAGTATAAAACATAAAGTATTTTAATTATTAACAATCTTCCCCAAGAACATAATATCCTACTTAAATATTGAGATGTAGAAAATGACCCATGTGCCTGGGAACATGGAGTTCAATTACTGAAATACAACAAATGCTTTTGTTTTGGCAATGGCCTTTCTAAAAGTCTTCTTTTTTTCAAAATGGCTAACTCTCTCTACTTCATTTTCATTATTTCTGCTCTCTCATTTCTGCCTAACTAAATGTTATCCCCTTAATGAAAAAAATTTCAAGTATTTATTAAACTATCTAGAAAATTATCCAAAATACTGGCTATGCACAGTCTCGAGCATTCAGCATTTAATTAAATGCATCCTTGAAATACAAAACCTAGAATAAACATTGGGTGTTGATATGAATGGAGCCATTAATAGTCACTACTTTAAAAAGAGTAAAGGGAATCTGAATTGAGGTGGGAATTTTTAAAGTTTAAAATTTGCAAAACTCTTGCTTTCCCAATGAGCAAGCCACGTGAGTGAAACTCCTTCACATCAGTCTCCTTCCATCCCTCTCTTTGTTGGCAGACTCTTCACAATACCAAATTGCCTATCTCCCCTCCCTCACTCAATTATTTTGCTTAAATGAACAGACTACCTACTCATCAAGGAAGAGACTGGATGTTGAGGATCAGAAAGTTCCCTGGTACTTGGGACACCTACAATAAATATTTTCCAGCTACTTCTTACAATGATTTTCTTGCCCTACTAGACTATTATGTTCTGGTTTTTCTCTACACATGGAAGTTCCTCCTGAGAAGCTGAGAATGCAGTTTATTCCCAAATCATTCCCTTTCATTTCATATGAACCAGGAATAATCCTCCGGCTTTACACTCACAATTGCTAGAATTACCATTCCACACATAAACCTGCTTTGGGAGAGACGAGAAATCCATCCATAATACTTTTATCTATCCTTTTGTCCAAAGGATCAGGGCAGTAGAAGTGAATAGCCTCACAGCCGCCCCAGTCCCCAGAAGACATCTCTAGTCACCTTCACGGGATACCAAGAACAGAAGAACATTTCAATGTCCCCATTCCTAGCTTCACAAGGAACAAAAAGTAAGTACTGACTTAACAGGGAGCCCACATTATCTAGATATATTTTGTTTCAGAAAGTTTAGTTTTTCTAGTTTTAGAGATTAAAATCTATGCTAAATACCAACAGACTTCCAACACTGGCTTTCATAACTGGATGGAAATCCTACTTCAAGTCCTGTTACTGCATTCATTACGTCAGTACCAGCAGCATTATGTATGAATGGAAATTTTTCAAGAGGTTAATAAAGCAGAGCTCCATAAGAAATCAGCAGCAGCAGCAGGGATGGAAGCAAAGTTTCTCTTGAGAGAGAAAATACAAACAAGTAAAGCAAGAACACAATGATGGAACAGTGCAAAGAACAAAAAGAGGTCAAGAGAAAATAGAACTGTTTATTACATATTTGCCAAAAAAGCTTATTTTTGAGGCAGGACGTGTAGAGACTATTTCAACTATTTAAAAGCATGTGATCCTTAAATCTCCTTGATGGAAGTTAAATCTAAAATTAAGCATCACATCTTAACCATGGAAAATGGTGAAAATTTTATTATCTGTCTAGAACACACACATCTGAAATAAAATGTCACAGTACGAATGAATGCTGTTTGGTGGCTTGCAATTCAAAAGAACAAGATCAGCAGAAATGTAAGTCTATTTTTTGCACAATATTAATCAAAATAAAAGTCACAGTAGATAGAGATGATTGCCTCTGAAAGTATGGTAGAACTAAAACCTACACTGGGGTTAATAATAATTAGGCTTCACGCATCATTAGCTGTACAAATGGAGAGGGGCAAAAAGAGGGGCTTGATCATGCTGATTGCTGGAATCATAATTGGGGCAAGGGAGGGAGAGAAATCAGCTCCTTAACTTCTTCAACAACCAAATGGCACATAAGCTTTAATACACTATCATTTTAATTACAAAACTATCCCCTCTTATATAAAGAAAGATGAAGTATTAAAAATAACACCGACAAAAGCAGTCAAATATTTTCCTTGTTAAAACTTTTAAAAGTAATTTCAGGAGCTCTATGACCATATCATGATTACACTGCTCAGCTTTTATTTCCATTGTACTCTCACAGGACACCTGTAGTCAGCAAGGGACATGCAAACAACATAGTTAAGTAAAGGTGAAACCTTTAAAGTGCAGTGTATCAGTCTAGAAAACTGCAAGATCACATTAAAGGCAAGAGGGCAATGCCTCCTCAACTATCTAATTTATAAACCTTACATGTACATATTACAAGAACTGACCATTTTTGGTAAATGCCAAGAAACGTGAATTCTGACAAGACAATCTCAGATGAATTTTGTGAAAATGTGAGAACAGATAAATAGTATTACAAATTTCTGACATACACAGGTAATGTCACAATTCTGAGACATTGGTTAGGGTTATGATGCAGCTTTAACGAATCCATGTATGCACAGAGACGTTAAATGAACAACGATACAGCGGGGGCGGGGGGAGCTCTGGCCTTCCAGATATTGTTGGATTGCAACCTTCAGTCAGCATGGCTAATTGTCAGGGTTGATGGGAGTTATAGTCCAACAACTATTTGAAGGGCTGCAGATTTCCCATGCACCTGTTGTACAAGATCAGGGTAAAATAAAGTAAAAGCTCCTCTATGATATAGCTGGTTTCTTAATTGCATTGCAAGCCAATGCACATTTTGTAGCTGACAAAAAAAAAAAAAAAATTGTAGAAGATCCAGTTTAGCATCCCTGCATCTTGCTTGAGAGATTAAAATTTTCCATTGCAGGGTAAGTTTTTTTCCACTGTTCCCATGTTCTCTTTCACTTCTCCTCTTTAAAGGTTATTGGATTTTGAAACAATGCAGGAGTAGGGTGTGGACTCCATATTTGAACTGATTGTCATTAGTTTGTCACTTAATAAATTATACATTTTAAAACACACCATACTGGGCTTTATTTAGTAGCATCTAATCAATTTCAATTTATCTAGCAAAATGTTTCTTCAAAAATTTGCTTTCCTCTTCTATCACAAACTATACAAAATACCAAGACACAAAATGACTTGGTTAAAATTATCTGTAATTTGATTACCAGTAAATAACACAGCTTGGACACTCTTTTGAAATATGAGGATCCCCCAACCCAACAAACACTCACCCTATTTGACCCCCCCCAAAAAAAAATCATTCGAACAAAATGTAGCCTTAAGGTTTTGGAAAGATGCTTGCTTGGTTGGTTGGTTCTGTCTGCAATGTCCAGATTCGTTCTGTTATGAGTTTCCATAATGAGTGTACATCTACTTGCATTAGGAAGAATGTAATACAGTGGTACCTTGGTTCCTGAACAGCTTAGTTGTCGAACAAATCGGCTCCCGAACGCAGCAAACCCAGAAGTGTTCCGATTTGCGAAAGTTTTTTCGAAGCCAAAAGTCCGACACAGCTTCTGCTTGAGTGCAAGAAGCTCCTGCAGCTAATTCAAAGCCACATCTTGGTTTCTGAACTGTTTTGGGAGTCGAACGGACTCCTGGGATGGATTAAGTTCAAGAACCAAGGTACCACTGTATATGTGATAACAACAACAGAATACATTCAGTTAGCATTACAGTGGTACCTTGGGTTAAGTATTTAATTCGTTCTGGAGGTCTGTTCTTAACCTGAAACTGTTCTTAACCTGAAGAACCACTTTAGCTAATGGGGCCTCCTGCTGCCGCTGTGCTGCCGCTGCACGATTTCTGTTCTCATCCTGAAGCAAAGTTCTTAACCCAAGGTACTAATTCTGGGTTAGTGGAGTCTGTAACCTGAAGCATATGTAACCTCAAGCATATGTAACCCGAGGTACCACTTACCACTGTATTGTGAATCTAACTGATGGCCCATCGTCCCTGTTGCAACCAATAGATATTGAAATTAATCAATCTTCTGTTTTATCCATCTAACAGGGGCAAGGTCCAAAGTGGCAAACAGCCACAGGGGAGTGGGGATATAAATACATGCCTATTTCTACTACATCCCAGACCATGCCTAGCAAGGAGAAAATAACTCCCTTGTACACCTAGGGGAAGGGGAAAAGAAAGCACGAAAGAAGTATGGACAAGTCTAGATAGGCATAGTTAAATCCATCCTGAATAGATACTTGTAGATACATATTAAACAGTTGTCACAAGTAAACTAATTTTTTTATTAAAAATCAAGCCCTATTAAGACTGGTACAAAAAGTAATCGGACAGAACTGGCAAATCTGAAAAAACAAGGTAATTATTAAGGTAGCTATTGTTTTCAATACGCTTGTTAGAATGACATTAGAATACCTGTCAGCATTTCACCAGAATATAGCTATTCTGTGTGATTTTATAATATATTTTTTCAGTGGTAGGACCACACCCTTATTCTTACTTACACCTCTTGAAATTGTTCCAATATATGGCACCTTACAGTTTTACTCATTTACAGGCCTACTGTGACTCATTTCCTGTTAACTTCTAGTGATTGCTTCTACTAGTCACAGCAGTTTGCTACTGATTTAAATACTATACAATGGGCCCGCAAACAACACATAATATACATACGTGATTGGGACCAGAGGCACGCAACCGAAAAATAAATACAGTGGAACCTCGGTTTTTGAACGTAATCCATTCCGGAAATCCGTTCAACTTCCAAAACATTTGAAAACCAAGGATCAAAGGGCTGTCAGCAAGTTCAATGGGGAAAATTGAAAAACGTGCCTCAGAAGCGATCCGACTACCGAGATGCATTTGAAAACAGAAGCATTCACTTCCGGGTTTTTGGTGTTTGGCTTCTGAGACGTTCGGCAGCCGAGACGTACGAAAACCGAGCTTTGACCATACTGTATTTTTCCATGTATAAGATGCCCCTATGTATAAGAAGATCTCTATTTTTTTAACCCAAAATTAAGAAATCAGTATTTAAAACATGAAAACGGGCAAGGTTTTTCATTTAGAGTGCCAGGGAGAGCTTTTTTTGGGAGATTGCCTTCAAGCCCAGGCAGAAAGCGCCCAGGATCAAAACAGGTGGGCAAGTCTGTTGCCCTCCCGTGCTTTGCAGCCTAAGCTGCAACCTGCCTGATCCTACTCTGCATGAAGACAAAGCAGCAGCGTCCAGGTCCTGGATTCTGAGCCACCAGAGCTGGGAGCAATCCAGGAGTGCTCACAGCCAACTGCATCTCCATGGACAGGGCAAGGTGAAGCAGGTGGGCACTGGAGCCAGAGAAGCCACCCCCTTCCTCCCCAGAATAACACCTTCAGTGAGGATTGGCAGCCGCACAGCTTAAGTCACCAAACTTTGGAACTTTGGAAGGTCAGCTGAAAGATTAGGAAGGCGGGCAGAGTAGAGTCTTCCAGACAGGGCGACGAGGCGTCTACAGGATACCACGTGAAGCTTGAACTCCATGCACCAGGCTCACACCTGGCTGAGGGGGAAATAGTGCCTCTGAGCATGAGCAAAGCGCCTTTCCCCACAGTGTAGCCTGAAAGCAGTCAAGCTTTCCAGCCCTGCCCCACATTCACATTCTGTGTATAAGATGACCGCCAATTCTGGACTGGAAAAAAATCAGCAAAAAAAAGTTGTCTTATACACAGAAAAATACCGTAAATGGGGAGCAGGAGAAACCAGTTATGAAAATAGCTTTTTGAGCCCTCCAGTCTCTAGGAAGGCGGCAGGAAGGCTCCTGAAGCATCCCAGTGCCCGGTTAGCAAGGCAGAGGGCAAGGTCCGAGCCAGACAGGCAGGGATGGTCACACAGGAGGGTAGTTCCAGGGGTTGCTGGCTTTATGTGATTTTGCCTTTGCATATGGACCCCTGGAACCAAACCCTCATGTAGGTGGCAGGCCTACTGTATAGAGATTTGCAACTAACGGAAACAGAGCCATCTGCTTAAGAAAAAAGTTCTAATTTGCCTGAAAAAAATGACGCAGTCAGACCCCCTTATAAAGAGAACAGCAAAGGACTCTAATATAGCTTTATTTTGTGCTCCAGCCTATCTTCACAGCCCTAGTTGGGTGATTCCCTCATGAATTTGACATGTGAGAAACTTATTACCTCTGCCATCATGCCACCCACCCTTTGCCATATGCATACTGAGGGGGAACATCTGTAGAGGAGATCCTCCTATGTGTGTAGGTTTTCCCCCTCCCACCCTGCAGCCAGGGGGGCCTGGCTTAATAGATTACAGTACAGTGGTACCTCGGGTTAAATACTTAATTCGTTAAATACTTAAGAACGGAGGTCCGTTCTTAACCTGAAGCACCACTTTAGCTAATGGGGCCTCCTGCTGCCGCCACGCGATTTCTGTTCTCATCCTGAGGTAAAGTTCTTAACCCGAGGTAATATTTCTGGGTTAGTGGAGTCTGTACTCTGAAGCGTATGTAACCTGAAGCGTATGTAACCCGAGGTACCACTGTATAATGTAAGCATAACTTTTATATGCGCTGGGAAACAAAAAGCATTGTGTGTCTTGCTTTATTGTGATATTTACTTTATTGTGGTGGTCTGGAACCAAACCCACAATTCTCTGTGGTATGTAGTTCTTATATTGACTAGCTGGAAAAAGAGTTTAGGGACAGGAGAAGCTTGATGAAGCTGGTCCTTTCAGCAGAGCTGGCAGAAAGACACAGCGTCTTTTCTCTTGCTGTTGGAATGGCTGCTGCCAGTTAAAGGAGAGTAGGTCTGGTGGAGCTGGGTTTTTCAGGCATAACTGATGGACTGGCCCTGCTTCCCATTATCTCTCACTGTTGCAGCCTGCTGGAATGGAATGTGTGTGCATCATCTTTTAAAACTACTCTGGATGCTTTTGAATGGGCGTAACACATAAGCTCAAGGTCTCGTTTCCCAAAAAGTTGCTACTGCTGTAATTTGTGACCAGCCATAGAACTGCCAGGTCTTCCTACCAACATCAAATACAAGCTCTTGAATTTCCTACTTCTTGGGATGGGGCTGTAGAACAAGGAGTACTTAGAAGTTATGTGGGGCACCAATGCTTTATTTTTCCACAGAAAAAAGTTCATTAATAAGAATTAATGGATGCCAACTGAAAATACAATATAATGCAAACTTGGCAGTTTCATTTCAAAGTTTTTAGCTTTCTTTACTAAACACAAACATGGAAAAATTGATCATTCCAAGTGTGGGGAACTCTTTTCAGTCTGAGAGCCACATTCCCTTCTGAACAAACTAGTGGGGTAGGGTCAGAGGCCAAAGTAGGCAGTGCTATTAAAAGTTAGTTTTACATTCAAATCATGCAACTAGAAAGTCACTTGGATGCCTTAGACAAGCCTCCATTGTACATGTGAAATATGGAACTAATAATACTGAGAGCTGTAGTTGTTAGGATTACTGAAATAATATATATGGTGTGTTTTAAGATGAATACAAATGTCGAGTGTAGTAGCCATGATATAAATGCCCATTCAAGGACAGTCTCATATAGTAAACAATCCTTATCGGGGGAGGAACTGTAGCTCAGGGCACATACGTTTGATGAAAAGGGTGCCATATTCAAACTGATATCATTAGTGTAAAAACAAATCAAGTAGCAAGTAGGGCACCACTGCCAGTCAAAGTAGTAGGCAATACTGGCCTCAACTGATAAATTGTCTGACCCAGCTTAACGTTCCTATTACCAAAGCACTTACACTGATCAAAATGCCTTTGGTTTCCAAAAGGGATGGAAGATGGCATGCTGAATATTAACTGAGAAGAAGCATGTGTCTATAACAAATATCAGTTGGGCATCCAGAAGTTGGGCTGCTCCCAGGATCCTAGGCTATGTACCTCACCTTTCACAGCATGTATAATTTCATCCATCATGCTACATACATCCTACTTCAGCAGGTCCACTACAATAACAACTTCAGTGCTTTCTGATTCAGCATTGTTTATTCTACAAATGGCACCACTGGAAGACATAATCTGGAATTCTGAAATGTAGTACAATTGGTATGCAGATGACACACAGCTCTATCTCTCGTTCCATCCTCTAACCACAGAGAAGTTGTGAAAACTCCAACTTGGTATCTGGAGTCAGTCTTGGCATGGATGGGAGCAAACAAAATGATCCTTAATCCAGGCAATGACGAACTCCATCTGAAGGACTAAGTATGCAGTCTGGGGGTACTCCTGGAACTAATCAAACTATGTAAGCAGGCAAGAGTGCCTTTTATCAGTTTTGTCTAGTTGTGGTCTTACTTCGAAAGCATGGATTTGACTCGTTACTCATGCACTAGTCACATCCATAAATCACAGTAATCATCTGAGCTGGTGCAATGTTGTCTATGTGTGGCTGCTTTCAAAGTTTTAAAAGTGCAATTGGTACAAAGTGTATTTGCCAGAATGTTAGTTAGTGTGTAGGACTTAGCACATTGATATCAACTACATTTTTTTCTGGCCTCAAATTAAAGTGTTGCTTTTAGTCTTTAAAACCCTCAGTGGAATTGGACCACTTCCATCTACATGAATGCGCTCATTCCTTAAGAATGGTTTCAGGGGCTCTACTCCCCAGTTCATCTTCATTGGAAATATGGCTGGGTGGGTATCAGGTGCAGGGCCTTCTCACTGATGGTGCCAGTTCCAAAATACCCTCCTGGGGAGATTGGACAGGCTCTACTTCATCTCACTTTAGATTCTGTGAAATTTTTTATATAGACATCTATACTACTACCTTGCCCATTCCAAATAAATGTAGTCGTACCTTGTGAGTGTTCCGATTTTCGAACCCTCTTTTGGAAGCCAAACATCTGACGGGGCTTCCACAGCTTCCGAATGGCTGCAGGAGCTTCCTGCAGCCAATCAGAAGCCATGCTTTGGTTTCCGAACATTTCGGAAGTTGAACAGACTTCCGGAACAGATTCTGTTCGACTTCCGATGTACAACTGTAAAGGGGTGCTAAAGTTATCTATACTTGAAATATGGCATCCTAGTCAAAACAGATATGCATCATTTTATTTATAAAGTATTTAGCAAGCTTGTTGCAATGGATAGCAGAGGCATTAGTCTCTCCAATCCAAGTAATTCAGCTAAATGGATTATGAAAATGCAAGGGGGTCATACAGCCATCTGTGTCATCACCACCATCTCCAATGGGCTCTATGGTGTGTGAGGGGGATGAGGGATCCCTTCATTGGCCATCAGTGTTCAAAATCAGCCAGGTGCGTTTTGTGACAGGTGTAGGTCCAGTTGCAACTACATATAAATCACTGGCATCTCCATCTGGCTGGCCCCTCCAGCTTTCTTAAGAGGGTAAGCAGAAAAGCTTATTTATTGCATTTATATCCCACCTTTTCCTCCAAGGTGTACATAGTTTACTCCCTCCTCAGTTAATACCCACAAACACTTTGTGAGATAGGCTGGGGGCTATGACTGGCTCAAGATCATCCAGGAAGCTTTATGACTGAGTGGGGATTTGAACCCTGATCTCCCAAGCCCTAGTCCTACACTCTAACCACTACACCAGACTGGATTCCTAGAGTACTTCTACTATAGGGAAGCTATATAAATTAAGTAGGTAAATAAATATGGGGGAAACAGTCTGAAATATTTTCATTGAAGCTTGAATTTGTTTTGTTCTGGATTGTATTATTTGATGTTTTAATGTGTTGTTAACCATTTTGAGATTTTCTCCTTAAAATATAAAGCAGTATAGAAATGAAATGAATAAAAATTGTAATAAAAAACCACATTGAGGAAAAAGACATCTAGACATTCCATTTTGACAACAGTAATCTAGGTTTAAGGCACCATTTGGCGATTAGCTTATATATCTGAGTTTCCTAACACTGCCCAAATCCCACTTTTAATAATATCCCTATTTGTAGAAACTACTACTTTTTGCTTCCTAGTGAAGTCAACTGTTAGAAGATGGTGGGACGTCTTGTAGTTTCACCCCATCCATCAACAAGATCTCCACCTTTACTCCCTTAAACATGCAAGGGAAGGATCACTGGTGGCTGTGAAGCTACTGGCAGACAGCTATAAGATCTTGGCTCTCACATGCCAAACATCCCCAATGACTGTGGGGAACTCACATAAGTAAATTTGAATTATGCAAATACTTCACCTCAAGCAACAGAGTACTGCCCCTTACTAGCAAAGGGGGTGTAAACAACCAAAACAATCCAGTTAACTAAGATGTCAATAGCATTTATTATAAACTGACTACATGCAATATATCTCCGTTAATTTCATTTATAAATTCTAAATCAGGGACTGAGAACCTGTGGTCCTCCAGATGTTGGAACTTCAGCTTCCATCAGCCCCAGGCCGCACAGTCAATGGTAAGGTTTGGCAGGAGTTGTAGTAAAACATCTGGAAGGCTACAGGTTAAATACCCCTATCCTAAATAAGCCAATTTATGTCCAGCTTGTCTTCTATATCATACCTTATCACATATCAGAAGAATGTGGAAAATATGGTGACACAGCCAATGTAATGATGGTTGACAGTCTGTTGTCTAGAAACTGAAGGATCACTCATAACTGATGGGAAATAACCACTCCTGCTCACTGCACAATGGAGCCTTGAAGTACTCACTGGTGACTTAAGCTGTTTTCACTATAAGCATCTGGCGAGAAGGCTGACATCTTTTGTCAATGATTAAGATATGGTAGCCATCTTCATGTATTCTGTATAATTTGGATAATTCTGTACCAGGCTGTAAACTGGGATGCTTTTGAAAGCTATTAAGATTGATGTGGTACAGATAATAATCCACATCCCCTCAAGAGGCCATGGACCACCATATGCATTTCTATCAACATTCCGGAATCTCCAAAGCTTCCTGCAGTCTCCTGGCAAGCTACTTCACTGGTTGCCTTCTGGTTACAACTTTGTTCTCATAACATTTCAACTAACTTTCAACATGACTGCTAGTAATCACTGAACTTCTTCCATGTGTTTGTTTTCTTTTACCTACATTTTTGCACACTTTTGAGCAATTTGCTCTGAAAAAGCATTCTAATAAAATGTTAAGAGCTGTTAAGAGGAAGTTATTTGGGTAGATACTGACTTATTTTTTGCCATGTTAATAATATGCCAACCACAGCAAGTCTGTAGGGCATGGCGTGGTATAAAATCAGGCCAAAACATAAGAAAAATACATCAGAAATACAGAACACCATGATTGTGTCATGTGCATGTCAAAACAACCATAGTACCTCAGGGCTGCTGCTAATATTTTTTCAGGGCAATAAAAGGTCTTTCAACACACAGTGTACTGCCTGGGAAGAAGTCAATTAGACATTCAACTAAATAACTACAGTAATAGGTTACTACAATGTAAGATCAAGATGTTCCAAATTCATGATACAAATCTCATACAAATACACCAGGCAGGTGCAACATGTGGAGAAAGAAAAAAATCAGGAGGGCATATACAAGTACCTGGTTAGTCATCCAGCTTATTTCAAAATTGCAGAGTAACAATGAGTCGTGCATTTCTCATCACAATAAAAGCTTTAAACCACACCCACCCAGAAGTTCAAAGTATCTCACCATTTTATGACCTCCTGGCCGTACGCGAAAGGTTTTCTAACCCTGCGTACACCTTCCGATAAAGGAAAGAGAAATCTCACCCAAGGAGAGAAGGATGACGATTCAAGTGTTAAAACAAACCCAACATAAAAATGCATGTATAATAAAAACGCAATAAAGGGGGGGGGGTTGAAATGTTCGCAGCAATTTTCTTTTCCTCCCCACCCCTGCCCGACCATTTTCAGTTTGGATGCCCGGTGATGCGGGCCCACATCACAAGCCAAACGCAACACAGAGCGCGAGAGAGCGGTGCTCAGATATACCGAGCGGTAAACCAATTCCTGCCGGGTAGGAAGTGGGAAGGGGGATTGCAGAGAGACAAACGAGGGGGGGGGACGACCCACACCATATTCACTGATACCTGGCTGGTACTGGGACGTGTGGGGTTGGGGGGGAGGCAGGGCGCACATTAAAGGCTTCGTTTCCTCATCCTACGCCTCTCCTAGAAGCATCCCTTGGAAACAGCAAGCCTCCCTCTAAGTCTGCTGCCTCCAATGACGCTGCCACGGCGGCGCTTTTGGGGTTTCAACGGCTACAGGAGCCGAGGGAGCCGAATACCTCAGGAGGGCTGCCTGAGGACGACGGGAGAAAGCAACGTGGTGCCGGGGTGCGGATGTGGCAACCGGCTCCACCCGCAGGGAGAAGGGGCGGAAGATGGTGGCCCTGCCACCGGCTCTTCTCAAGCCGGCATGGAAGGGACCTTTGGGCTCCTATCCCGAGACGGGATGAGACTCCTCGGTTCCTCCTCACACCTTGAGACACCCAAGGGTGGGAACGGTAATGTTGGTGGTGATGATAATAACAATACAGTAATAAAAAAACCGAGAGATGCGGTTACCTGCCAAATAGCTCCCCGCCAGCAGCGGCTTCGACTCTTTTGTTTCTCAGAGGCCAAAATGGCGGCGCCGAGCGGGGCGGCCCTTCCCCCGCTGGCAGAGGGTAGGCTCCGCCCCGTGCATCTCCATTGGCTCTGACGGAGCAAGCCTCCGCTGATTGGGGGAGTTAAGGGAGCCAGGCTCTGTTGCTAGGGGAGCCGAGGCGGGCGGCAAGGCATCGTGCGCCGCGTGATGATGGGGACTGGGGGGGGGGGGAGCGGGGAGCAGTTAGGATGGGGACAAGGATGGGGAGGGAGGAAGAGCACGGACTGGGCAGCGAGAGGGGAGCCAAATGTGGGCAGCGACTACTAAAAGGCAGCGGGTGGCGGGGAGCTCTTCCTTATAAATAGGCGGTTAAGCTCAGCTTATGTGCCACTGCCAGCTTTGCTTGGGCCCCTTGAGCGCTTCCCGAGCCGCTCCAGAACATCAAGGCGTCACATAACTTAGCACGCGCTTTTCGCCCGCGCGGTTTTGATCCGGCAACCTGCCCAGCTTTGGGCGACGGCCGTCCTGGTTGTCGTGCGTTAAAGGACTTTCTCCACAACAAGCTTGTGGTGGGTCTTTAGTCTTCCCTCAGTAGCACGGGAGGAGGAGCAGCAGACCGTACTCAGTGTGGCGGTCGCTTGCTCTATCATGGACTGCCCTGGGCCGGTTTTGCCCCCCCCCCCCCCAAATATGCCTTTGTTGCTGGTTAGGAATCACACCGTCTGTGCAGCACAGACCTCAGTATCTTTACACAGAAGTAAAGGCCGAGGGTCCCTGAGCAAGAAGGATTTGTGGGGTCGGGTGGAGATTGGACACTGGTTCACTTCAACCCACCTAACAAGGCTGGGAAAAGCAGCGTGTTTGATTTGCAACGTGAGCGCTTCCATTTAACAAAAGAGATTGTTTCCACAGTAAGAAAAGCAGTTCTTGTTTTTTAAAAATGGTGACCATAGACAGTAACAGCCTGTCTTGTTTGGCCGCCTGAGGCAAAATGTAAAGGTGCTGCACTGCACGCGTTCCACCCACCTACCCACCCCTTGCTGCCTCTGCTGAAGCTTCACTGGGGGTGCAAGGCTGTGGTTTTTGGGGTTCCAGTGAGATTTTGCAAGATAGCCCACAGAGGTCTCCTTAGATTCTGCCACCTGAGGCAGCTTTCTCAGTCTGGTTTATGGTTGGGTTGGCCCTGACAGTCAGCCTCAACAAAAATAACCACACTTATAAACTCCACTCACTTGTGGGATGTTCCCTCTGGAGGAAAGGGGTAGGGAAGCCATTTGTTTTGTGGATGCCTCCTGTGCCCCTTGAAAATCAGGTGGAAGATGGTGCAGGGTCTGTGGAGGGAACTGGTGAAAAATTATCCACCCGGAGTCTCCACTGAATTGTGTTTCCTTCCACAAATGGAAGAAGCATTTCTGGTTGCAGAAGAGCAACGCTAGATTTGACCCAAAATGTCATGCCTCTCCTTACCCCCTTTAAGCACCCCTACCTAGTTCAACTGATGACTGAGTTGCTAAAAGGTTGGGCAAGGGTTAAAGTTTGTTTAAGAATGACAGTGATTATTCGAGGTAATTACTAATAACTTCCTTAATTCTTATGTAACAAGAATAACCATGTACTTTAATTCATTACACTGATCATTAATTTCCCATTACACTTGACCTTCATACAGCTTGCATAAGCTCATCTGCAAATCTGGCCTTTTGCCTAAAGGGTTTGCTTATTTAAGGAAAGTGTTCATTTTAAGTGGCCAAAGCTGCTGAAATCAAAATAGTTGTTCTTATCCATCTTGTGCATTTCAAAGGTGCATACACCTAGGACTTTGAATTAGTAGCACAAAGAGCTTCCATGTGGGTGATTAGTGTGGAATTCTTCTGCCCCCCTTCAGATACCGTACTTTTTATGGAGCGTCCACACAACACCATCATCCAGCTATTGTCATTCTGTATTTTCCTGGTGACCCTTCTGCCTTTTGTTGAGACACTTTCAGGCTGTCACTATTTTTTTGTGTGTGAGAGAGAGATTTAATAACAGCATAAAACAAACTTTAATTGCATGACCTGAATTTGTCAGTATGTGATTACAATTACGATGACAATAAAGATATCATAATCGTAATCGTAATCACATACTGACAAATTCAGGTCATGCAATTAAAGTTGGTTTTATGCTGTTATGCAGCAAACCTGCTTCCCCACCCTCCCACCCCAAAAATTGGTTGTTTTTTAATAAGGTAAACAACAGGAATATGCACTGGAAATTGTGGGATAACAATTGTTTGATGCAGCCTTCTCACAAACAAATCAGAAAGAATGCTCAGTAAATAGTTAATATCACATAACCTCCCCACAAAATCTGTACAAGCAAAGCAGGATCAAATCTGGAAGTTATCTTAAAGTCTTTCCCCCCAGAAAAATGAAAATGTTTAAATACAGCAATGGTCTTAGTCACTACTCCATTTTTTCTAGTCTGAACTATTTATATAATGCATTATGCTGAAGCTTTTAATGTCAAAGTTTTTCAGACTTTTTTACATCAGCTGAATTCCGCCGCTGCCACTCACCCCCCCCCCCAAATTCCACATAATACTATGTGCACCTCTTTTGTTCTTGATGTACTGTTTTATTGGTATCCATGCTCTGATCCTATTGCAAATGATGCTTTGGTCCAGATATGCTGTGAAGCTGTATGAATTACATCCTTCCTGAAACCATCTAAATAAGCCAGCTGTAATAGAGATGTCATCTCTGAAAGAACAGCAGCTGCAAAAGATCATTGCTGGTGTATTTGCCAAGTGACAGGCTCTCTGACAATTAACGTAGTTGGGCTGTGCCACCTAATTAATCACATTCATGGAATGAGACAGTACTGCGCAGTTCCAAATTGCTAGCATTTTGTGCTAATATTAAACTTCTGAAAGGTCGGCAGGGTAAAAGGGGCCAAAGCAAATACACCCCCTCTCCTAACAGCACATATAATAAAGAACTCAGTGTGTACAACGGCAGTACAATGTGCTCAGCATTTGTAGAGAACTGTAAGAGTCAACAATGAGTTGCTGTAGCACATTTTGGACTGTGCTAATAGAAACATCCACGACCCCAAAAGTAATATTACATCTCTGCTCAGCAGTGGCAAGGAACATATTTGCAATACTGTATTTAGTTCAGTAAAGGTTCAGAGTTCAAGAAGGCTGCAGACAAACGGGGGAAATGATTCTGTGAGAAGCTGCAAGTGGCAGAATGGATCAACACAACAAAGTTGTCTGGGGAACAGCTGAAGCAACTGGGCATATTTATTTAAGGAGGAAAGAGGAGAAGATTAGATTGCTTGACAGTTGTCAAATATTTAAAGGGATGTCAAAAGGGAGAGGGAGAGCATTTGTGCCCCTCTGCAAAATGCCAAACAAAAAAAGGGAAAAAGGAGTGGGTTCATTTATGTACATTAGGAAACGTTAGGAACAAAGGGCAGCTCAGCGATGGAATGGATTGCCAGAAAGGTTGCAGAGACTTTTCCTTGAATACAGTCAAATGAAGCCACTGCCCCACCCCACCCTGTGTGGGGGTTTACTAATGGGTAAAAAGGCTTTCCTGTTAGACAATGTAAATTAAAAGTGATGCAAACTGATGCTGGATAGCTTGGATTTGTGTTGTTGATTTGTTTTTTGATACCTATTTTATATATTATAATTTCTCTATTGATTTGTGCATTTTGATCAATTGTTACATACTGCCATGAGAGCCTTTGGGTCAGAGGGCAAAATACAAATTTTAATAATAAAGAAATAATAGCAGGTCTTTCATTTTGTCAGGCTTGTACACAGGAACATAGGAAGCTCAAGTCCATCGGTTCATCTAGTTGAGTATTGATTGACAGGCAGCAGCTCTCCAGGGTTTCGGGCAGGCAGTCTCTCCCAGTCCTGCCTGGGGATTGAACTTGGGACCATCTGCATGCAAGGCAGGTGCTCTTAACACTGATCTACTCCCCTTGTAAATCATTAGCATTCTGTAATGGGCCCTGCAACAAAATGTTGCAGCATGTCCTTGCTTTCTAATTGATGCCCCCATTCAGGGAGCCATCTTATGTCCTCCCCCAGAGTACTATAAGCTATAAAGGGTTCAGGCAGGCAGGTTTCCTCTGCTGCCTAAGCAGTTTACCATTTTTCTTTTCCAGTTGACACTCAGCATTCTGTGGCTTCTGGAGACCACTAAGTCTGTATTTGACTGTTGGGGAAGGCGAAGATGTGTGCCCTCTTGTGGAGTGGGGATTGTTGTTTCAAAATGTTCAGCCGAACATGCTGTCCCCTCATTTTGGTTCTTGTTAGCATTCAGCCACCTAGTTTGCTGATAAAAACTAGGAGTACAGTCCCAGCACTTATGTTCATTCTTCTTGGCAGAACAGTCTTGAGATTTGTGTAGCATGTATACTTTTGATCCAATCTCCCTGCCTGTGTTCTTGCCACTTGGTACTGCAAGGCCAACTTGGGGCTGATTCTCCAAAATCCTCAGATGAATCTGTCTGCAGAGCAGATCATTTTCAGCTCTAGTATTCACAGCTTCCACCCCCACCTATCCATCTGTGTCTCTCTCTCACACCCCATCTCAGCTCAAAAAGATTTTAAGATCTTTCTGTTCTCTTGGTCTTTTGCATAGGTCATGGTCTGTGACAGATGAACACAGTTCAGTTGTGGAACTGCTCGTTTTGTGTCATTACGGTAGTTAGTGGTATGCTGTGAGCTCCTTGTGTTTGGAGACACAATTTCTCCTCAATAATTACTCTTCTGTTTCACAGTACAGAGAGTTTCCCCTTGGGGCATCGTTTCTGTTGTGAGGGTTATTGCATGTGATTCTTTCCCCAAGACACCAGAGTATGCTGTAATGGACAGAGGGCAAATACATTCCATTTATCTTGTCTCAAAGGGTTAGAACATCGACAAACTACCGTCACCTATTGCAGCAGCCATGCATCCTACATTACGGAAGATAATTCTGTATCTGGAAGAGTCCTCTATTTGTCCAGTCCAAGTCAAATTTGAATATAAAGTTCCATAAGAAGGGATAAAGGAGGCATTGCAATTGTCCATCGACTGTTAATCCATTCATTCAGACAAGAGAATGGCTACTGTCCTCCTGCAGCAACATCTTTCCATTTTATGATTTTTTTCTTTTTCTTAAAAAAAAAGAGACTCATATTTGTATATTGAAGATTATGAGCTCCAGCACTGGGGTGCACATTTACGTTGATTATTAGTTTTAAGTGAGGGTTGAATTCTGGGACTATTAGGGGAAAGCTGAAATGCAGAAAAGATGTGCATTCCCTTGATGAACTGAATCAGCCCTTCAACCCGAGTTTTTCTTTTCGAAACACTTTATTCAGAAACTATAAATTATGTAATTGCCCCAATGTGCTCATTTTGTTTGTAATTCAACAATTAGTGGAAAGTGACTGCTGAGGTACAGCCCTTTGAAGCTATTATTGGAAGATGTGAGATTATCTTACACTCCCGTGTGGTTTAGGATAATTATCACATTATTATAGTCATATTAGATTTCTTCAGACTTCACTGCTTCCCCCCCCCCCACTGCACCCAGCCTTTCTTAATTAGCTAGGTGGGATTTGGTTGCAGCTTACACAGGTCATTTAGATGCCTTGACCCCCCCCCCCCACTCCTTGCCAATGATCAGCTTACTGGCTGCTGTAGCTGAAGAGTGTAATAAGAGGATGAGATCAGAACCTGTGTGCCAGGTGTGATGTTATGGCTCACCTCTCGGTCCTCATCCCTTGGCTCTCAGGACTTGCCCTTCTGCCCTTGGCTCAGATGCATTTCATGTTCCCTTTGAGAACAATCGGTTAGCCTCTTTTCCTCGGATCTGTCGTTACTTAGCAATTCCAGATTTCATCTGAAGGATGGCGTTTAGAATAGGACCTCAGTAATGCAGTGCTTCCACAGTGCCCTTTCGTCTGAGCCCTATATCCTTAAGAACAGCAGAAGTGTCCTGCTGAATCAGGCCAGGGGCACATCTAGCCCAGCACTTTCCTCTCACCGTGACCAACCCAATGCACCTAAGACTTGACCATTGGCAGCCACGGCAAGACACAATGCACAGAGCTCTTCTCTTAGCGCCTAGCACTTTGGAGGGTCCACAGCCATGGCAAGGGCCTTTCATCACTCGAGTCAGCAGGTGGAGGATGGGTGGAGTGACCCATCCCTCTTCCGCCCACCCACCCAACCAACCACTCGCCTGGATAGAATTCCTTGTCGCCTAGGGTGACAAAGCAAGTTGCCAGTTACAAGGCTGGGCTTCAGGATCACAGTGCCCTTTTGACACAGCTCTGAAAGACACTGCAGCTCAGTTATATGAGTGCAGAAACAAGACTTGTGCAGCCAGACTAATTATTAATAGTGGGTTATGTTTGCTGTTTGAAGGCTATTTTTGTGACTGTGGAGGTGCAGGTGGTTTGTTTTTGTTTTTTTAATGACATTGAACATAAGCTTCCGTTCTAAAAAATGGATGTACCCACTCACTGGAGCCTATCCAGTTCAGTCACTTGATAGCCTGTAACAATATGAGCCTTCAGAATCCATTTTATCACAGTCAGTGCATTGTGCATACCAGCTAAGGGCCCTGGAAGGACTTCGCATTGACAATAATGTTTGGGGGGGGGGTTGTGCGTGTGCATGAGTGATGAAAGAGTTAACTGGCCCTGATTTCACAGACTGCCTTTGTAGCTGAAGCCATTAAGAGTGATGTGCCGAAAAGAGTGCTTTAGGACTGAATGCTATGTCCTCCAAATTCTCTCTGTGGTCCGTGAAGATCTCATGAAATAATTATTAGAGCAAAGTCATTCGAAAAGCGGAAGGGTTTAAAAAGGCTTAGCTCATCTTCTCCAGCCTGGTGCCCTCCTCCAGATGTTTTGGATTATAGCTCACAGTTATGCTGATTGAGACTGATGAGAGTTGTAGTTCAAAACCTCTCTAGATGAAGGCACTAGGTTGGAGAAAGCTGGCTTTGTTGAACCTGTCATTTCAGTGAGCCCAGATCCTTTCTGTCTTACTGCGTTCTAATTTGTTTGAGGCTGCCCAGAGTGGCTGGGGCAGCTCAGTCAAATTGGTGACATTATTATTATTATTATTATTATTATTATTATTATTATTATTCTGAAAGGACTGCTTGGCAGAGCTAGGTCTCAGCTGGACACCTTTACTAAGCTGTGGCGAAAGATCATTAGGAAAGGAATAAAAAACAAAACGGCAAATATCACGATGCCTTTATCCAAATGTATCTGCACTTAGAATACTGTGTGCACTTCTGGCTCCCATGCCTGGAAATGGTGCAGAAAAGAGCAGCCCAAATTATCGCAGGGTAGAGCAGCTTCTCTTCGAAAAAAGCTTGAAATGTTTGCCACCTTTAGGAAATAAGGCAAGTGATGGGAAACATGAGAGGTGCGTATGCAATCATTCATGGTGTGGAGGAAACAGATAGGGAGAAGTTTTTCTTCCTCATAATACTTGAACCCGGGGTCATCCAGTGAGGCTGAACAGTTGAAGCTTTGGAGCAGTCATGAGGAAATACATCTTCCCTCAGCACGTAGCTGAATTAGGGAATTTGCTGCTACAAGATGTAGTGTGAGAACCACCAGTTTGGATGGCTTCAAAGGGGGATTAAATAAATTCCTGGTGGATGATGCTACTAGGCATGAGGGCTCTCAAAGGCAGCATGCCTCTGAATACCAGTTGTGGCGAAACACAAGTGAGAGAGTGCTGCTGCACACATGCCCCAGTTTTGGGCTTCTCAGAGGACTCCAGTTGGCCATTGGGAACAGGGTGCTGAGATTCCTGCATTGCAGGGAGTTCAACTACATGACCCCTGTGGACCTTTCCAACTCAGTGACTCTAGATAGGCCACTGGTCTGATCAAAAGGGCTCTTCTTGTGTCCTTAAGCAGCTGGAAAATGTCTATATGTCAGGGCTTTGTTTGCTACCATGAAAATTCTCTTTAGGGATTTCCCCAAAGCTTCGGAGATAGTAGGTGGGTGGGCAGCTGCCATTTCCAATAAGCCAGGAATGGGGGAGTCACAGGTGATTAATTTGTACTTTTCTTGCCTAGGGCTGTAATTAATGGGTGATCACTGCCTGATTCGAAGCTCAGTTTAATTGGCCTAATCATATCCAACCAAATCCTAATTAATCTGTAATGTGCAATTTAAGAGGTATTTGTTTTCTAAATTACAATCCAGAAAAAGCTTGGAGGTTTGAAATGTACACTCTGTATGATATCAGTTACACCACGACTGGCTGGCTCAGCAAACTGATAATAAGCGATGGAATTTGGTATATCCGAAACATCAGCTCTTCTAACTCTGCCCAAGATGGAAAGTAACTTCTGCTTGCGTTTCATTGCGCCTTCTCTCCAAAATGAGGTTAACAACATTGCCTTTGTTCGTCTTTTCAGGTTTCCTTTATGGAAAGAAACACCTGCTCTGTTTATTTAGTTTTATTCTTAAATTAAACCCAACCCTTAAACTCAAATTAAAAGATACATTATGTAGCTTTTCTATGTCAGCTGTGATGATGATATTATTATTATTATTGTTGTTGTTGTTGTTGTTGTTGTTAGTATTATTATTAGGATTTGTTACTTACCCATCACCATAACCCAGTGTAGGTTGTAGTAACTAAAAATGCGGTATTGAAAACAGTTCACAACAAATTAAACACCATCAGAAGAATAGGGCAGGCCCTTAAAAAACTTTCTTACGTGTCAAAGCTCAGCGTAAAGAGGTGACTCCCAGATCCTTTATGTACCTTTAGGTTGCTATAGTCTTGTTTAATCCAGATGTTTCCAGTGAGATCACAGAGTAAGCAGCATGAGAATTATAGGGTCAATTGCTTTTGGATACTGCATGTATTCCAGTGAACTTATACTCTGGTTTTTATTACTAACCAAAAATGCTACCACAGAATAAATATGATGGAAAGGACATTGTGAAACTCATTTGGAATATAACTAGTACCAGATTTCCACCATTATTCATTTGAAATATTTGTACACTTTAATTTGCTTCTCTCTAAAGTGTAACACCCTGCTGAATAATCCAATTAATTATTGCAACAGTTTACTAAACCCAACAAAGAATTCACATTTATAAAAAAATCAGCAAGCATTTCAAAACATCTATCAATATCTATCATACGCTAACAGCACAATCAACAGAAATGAGTCTATTGAAATCAGTTGGGCTTGCTGACCCATTAAGATTCCATATGCAGATCAACCCCCACATTAAGGAAATGCTGAGTTCAGCAAATTGTAATGAAAGAATACTAGCATTCTTGTATGATTAAAGGTGAAGACAAATGCAATATTCCTGAAGCAGAGGGCCCAATCTGGGACACATAAACACACATACTTCTCTCTAGGGCTCAGATCTGAAAAAATGGTTTTGTGAGTTTGCAACAGATGCTGGCTGTACACAGCACTGATTAGTTAACAGTCAAAATGGAACTAAGAAACTTCCCTCCCCCCACATCACCAATCACGGGAGCAGTATTTCACTTTAAAAAATGTTCCACATTTAAAATAACAATATAATGAAAAAATATACACGCAGCCCCTTTGAACACAGATGCAGCGCCATTGAAACAACAAGCACGACGAGCGTCGCAACCCCAGAGTCGTCTGCAACTGGACCTAATGGTCAGGGGTCCCTTTACCTTTTTAAGCAGTAACACCACCAGGGCACCAGCTCAGGCAGATGGGAAAAGCCAGGGTGAAGGGGAAGACGCTGCTGATGCCCCCTGGAATCTGCCATCTGAGGCACCCACTTCACTCAACCTACTAGAAGGGCAGGCTGTGTGAGTGCTTGTGGGTGTCTGAGCAATAAAGCGAAACATTGACGGCACAACTTTGATATTGCTAGCGAAACAGATATAGACAACAACAATCCCTTCGCCCTTCTTCCTGTGCTCTCAAATTATTTTCATGAATCATGGCCCCTCATGCAGTTTCAAATTGTCAAACCGCCTTGAGCACCTCGGCAGAAAGGCAATACAGTGGTACCTCGGGTTAAGTACTTAATTCGTTCCGGAGGTCTGTTCTTAACCTGAAACTGTTCTTAACCTGAAGTACCACTTTAGCTAATGAGGCCTCCTGCTGCCGCCATGCTGCCGGAGCATGATTTCTGTTCTCATCCTGAAGCAAAGTTCTGAACCCAAGGTACTATTTCTGGGTTAGCGGAGTCTGTAACCTGAAGCGTATGTAACCTGAGGTACCACTGTACATAAATTCATTCATTCAGTCAATCAGTTTCCTGTACAAATATCAGTTCTGCATTAAAGAATTGCATGCACACTTTCGTGTGCTGGGAGCACACGTGTTTCTGTTGTGCCACACAGACCCACATTCGGAAGCCTCAGAGGAAAGCAGCAGCACCATGTCAAGATCTCCCACCCTTGGCATGCTGGACATGCTGCAGTATCACCAGCACATTGCGCATTGTCCTTTCCCATCCCGCTCAGTGGTGTGCATTGGATGTTGGCAGAGAGAGACACAACGTGGTAAGGTCATAGCTCTGCCTAAAGATGATGGGGGCATGCATGGACAAAGTCAATCCACAGCTGTCAGTTTTGACAGGAGCCCTGTGTTGAATGAAGCATGTCATTCCATGCTGGGAAACAGCCCTATGGGGCCATGGCTCAGCGACAGAGTATCTGCTTTGCATGCAGAAGGTTGCAAATTCAATCCCCACCTAGCATCTCCAGGTAGAGCAGCAAATGTCCCCTGTCTGAAATCTTGCAGAGTTGCGGCCAGTGAGTGTAGACAATACTGGGCTAGAACTAAGGGTCTAAGGCTGTTTCCTATACAGTGGTACCTTGGGTTAAGTACTTAATTCGTTCCGGAGGTCCGTTCTTAACTTGAAACTGTTCTTAACCTGAAGCACCACTTTAGCTAATGGGGCCTCCTGCTGCCGCCGCACCGCTGAAGCACAATTTCTGTTCTCATCCTGAAGCAAAGTTCTTAACCTGAAGCACTATTTCTGGGTTAGCAGAGTCTGTAACCTGAAGTGTATGTAACACGAGGTACCACTGCATTCCTATGGTTGAGCTTATTTCAACAGTGAGCTGGACTCCAGTCCTTCAGTCACCAATAGCCCAGAGTTTTTGAAGGGATTTGCTCATCCACGACTGCACAACCTAAATCAGCAACAAATTAGCATTGCATCCACCTCTTGCGTAAGCCAGGAAACAAATACGGGCCAAGGAAATGTGGGTTCTCTCCACACATTTGTTTGCGTTTGGCCTTTGGACCTCAATGCCATCGGATCGGAATTGCCTGAATGCAGATCCTCCTGGGAACTGATGAAAGCACCGAGGGAAATGCCAAGAGGACAGAATGAATGCTGTCACCATTTGTCCAAGAATGACATTTTCTTGTGCACTTCATTTGTTTGATTTATCCCTTCTCCGCTGCTCTTCCTGCTCCAGGCTTTCTTCCGCTTTCTATTATTAGTGCAGCGTTGTTTGTGTTATATAACCAGGCAGATCGTCCTGACTTGCATATAGTCATTTTCTGCAAATATCTTGACATGCACCAAACGGAGCTAGAATGCTAAATAAAGAGGACTTCATAAATCACTCTGAGTAACAATAGAGCTCTACTCATAAAGTCAGCATTGGAACAGGAGCAGTAATAGATATTCAATTGATCACGTTCACGCACAAAGGATACAGGGGGCACTGTGTAGTGGTTAGTGCAAGGGGGTGTTTGTTTGTTTGTTTGTTTGTTGACTGACTTATTTAAAAAAAAAAAACAGCCACCTCTGCTAGCTAGCAAAGGGCAAGCCAGTGCATTTATCCATAAGATAACACCGATCCACTTTGATGGGCAATGGTGCTAAGGGTTGCGTCAATATCACTTTGTGACTGATGCACACGCTCCCGTCTTGAGATGCAGGCTGATATCACCCTGCAGGAAAGCACGGCATGCCACATCTTCTACTAATCAAGATTATTGATTAACTTTCAGGGATTTCATAAACATGCATTTAAGCCAGAGAATTATGCATGGGCATATAACATTGCCTGATGTCTCTGTCACCTGTGACATAAGCAATTATGTTGAAAGCAAGGATAGATAAATCACAATATTATTGGTTCATGTCACTTTTGCATGTATTTCCTGACAAGTCCATTCCATCCTGATTCCACATTTATTAATTTTAACACGCAGTTTCTGATGGTTAGGTCACTAAGATACTATTCTTGCCTTACAGAAAACATCCCCATATAGACTCAGTTGTCCTTTCCCCTAAATTCAGGTTTATCAACCCCAGAACTTGCAGTTCCTATTCCTCTTTCAATCAGCCTGAATTCTCAAAAGTATTTCAGAATGCCTTGTGAACCCCAGGGTGAGCAATCCCAGGACTTATATGAACCATATTCTAGTGGGAAGAAATAGGGGGCTGTTAGTCACTGTTATGCTAGAAAGGAGCCAGAACAATAAATTCTACATCCATTAAGCCTGTCCTGCATCCAGATCTTATTCCTTTTGATTCCCACCAAGACCTTCTTACTGCTCCCATTTAATGACCCCAGCCAACTTTTCTTGCTTTCATTCATTTATTCAGATGATTTATACGCCACCCTTTGCACAAGTGGTAGGTGGCTTAGGCAACCAGATGAAAAGCCATGAAACAGCACAACCCTTTAAAAACATCTGAACAAGAAATCACAAAAAACCCAAATCCTAATAGCCACGAGGTCTTTTTGTTTGACAGCTCCACCTCTCTCTAGTGAAACTGGGATTGTTTGAACTGCACATCCTTACCTGCGCAGTTTGCATTTCATCCATCTTCCCTGCAGAATTTAGAAGCTACTGTTTTACAGGATCCCAGCCAATAAAACTCAGGACAGAAAGACGGCTGATGCCAACTGTGTGACAGAGCCAGCCTCTTACTATTCCCAGACTTACTATTGTCCAGCCAGGGTAGTGATCTAGGTGAACCCACAGTCTGACTTTGAGCAAGGTGGCTCCCTATGAATAGTAATATTCATAGGGAGCCACCTTGCTCAAAGTCAGACTGTGGGTTCACCTAGAACACTACCCTGGCTGGAAACATCTCTCTAGAGTTTTGGGCAGAGGACTTTTTCCAGCCCTATCTAGAGATTTCAGGGAACTGAACCTGAGACCTTTCGCATGCCAGGTGTGTGTCCTGCCACCAAGCAAGCTCGCGTGACAGTGTCTGGGCATGGGAGTCCCATGCTTGAGGTTGTGTGGTTGACTCACATCATTGTATGAGCACACTGCTTACTGTCACTTTAGAGCACCATATGGCACCAGAAAGGGAAAGGAGAAATGCTCTTGCAATCTGCTTCTTGTCATTGTCACCTGAGATCCCTGCGGAATGCCAGCTGCAGGCTCTCAAGCCATGTCTGCATGTCTGGGAATCCAGTTAGGGCCCCATTTGTATAGCTCTGGGGACATCGTGTGCAGTGTGTTTAAAAAGATACCATTTCCTTGTTTAGGGAAGCTGGGGGAGTGCAGCCTCACTCACTTCGGGGCAAGCCCAAGGGAAGGTTGTCCGTCTGGGAATGTTTGGCATTCCTCCCCTGTTGCTGTAATCCTGTTAAAGTGACTTGCATAATCCTGCATCACTTTTTCAGATTTGTTTTCACTGGAGCCAGTTTGATTGGGATCCTCTAGGTCTCCCTCTGGCACCCGTTGTTCTATTTGTAAGTAAGAAAATCTGCAGTGGACCTTGGAATGGGAGATTGTTCAGCCTAAGGCTGCTTGCTTTATCTGCACAGTGCACCAGATTCTGTCCCTGGAGGTCTAACTACCTGTCATGTTAATTTTATGAATATTTGACATGTCAGGGATTTCAAAAATCTAATCCTAGGCATGGGGGGGGGGGCGGTGGAGGTAGTGCACAGAGAGGGGTGAACCCTTTCCTCCCCATCCTGGGCTCTTTGGGAGGAAGAACAGGATAGACCAGGGGTCAGCAAACCTTTTCAGCAGGAGGCTGGTCCACTGTCCCTCAGACCTTGTGGGGGGCTGGACTATACAGTGGTACCTCGGGTTACATACACATCAGGTTACATATGCTTCAGGTTACAGACTCCACTAACCCAGAAATATTACCTCAGGTTAAGAACTTTGCTTCAGGATGAGAACAGAAATCGTGCTCTGGCAGCGCGGCGGCAGCAGAAGGCCCCATTAGCTAAAATGGTACCTCAGGTTAACAACAGTTTCAGATTAAGAACGCACCTCCGGAACAAATTAAGTACTTAACACGAGGTACCACTGTATTCTGAAGGGGGGGAAATGAATGAATTCCTATGCCCCACAAATAACCCAGAGATGCATTTTAAATAAAAGGACACATTCTACTCATGTAAAAACATGCTGATTCCTGGACCATCCATGGGCCGGATTTAGAAGGCGATTGGGCCGGATCTGGCCCCCAGACCTTAGTTTGCCTACCCATGGGATAGACATTGAAATCATAACAGAAAAAATAAAGAAAGCTCCCACTGGTCTCACAGTGGCCAACCAGGTGCCTCTAGAAAATGCCAAAGCAGGACCCAAGTGCAACAACTCTCTCCCCACTTGTGACTCCAAGCAACAGACATTCAGGCTGCAACTGGCTGTGACATTCAGCAATGAGAGGGGAAAGGCCAGGTCATGCTATGCAAGCCCAAGTACCAAGTGTCGTTTTGTGCAGACACAAGCTTTGCTCCCCATCCCAGCAGCACCGTGTCCTTAAGAGAAGGTGCAACACGCAGGTGGCAGCCAGGGTA
Organism: Podarcis gaigeae; assembly: GCF_964106915.1. Lineage (NCBI taxonomy): Eukaryota > Metazoa > Chordata > Lepidosauria > Squamata > Lacertidae > Podarcis > Podarcis gaigeae. Next base: position 84,629,910 of record NC_139679.1, on the reverse strand, counting down.
GCCTGAATCAGCTGCCCAAGGTGGAAAGTTTTGGGTTTGGATTAGGTGTAAGTACAGAGTAAAGCAGGTCATGGCTAAGGGCTCAGCAGAACAAATCTAGTCAAGATTAAATTAAATATTTAGCAACGATGTAAATAATACACTGGATGCTAATCCTCAACTGTGTCAGGGTAGGAAGGGCGGGGAGGATGAGACAGAGGCAGGGGGGATAGGAGAGAAATGGTGATCGGGAAAGTATAACATTGCGCAGAATTGCAAGGGTGAAAATTAGGAGGTTTAAAAAGTGAGATTGAGGCTTTAGGATTCTGAGATAGGAAGTGTGATAATGTAGTTGGGCTCATGTGAGAGAGCAGGAGTGCCAGTTTGGCCCCGTGACTGTGGGTGCCCGGGGTCATGGGTGCCTTGCAGCGTGCATGGCCCTGGCACCCAAATTTGTGGGTGCTCGGCCCCTTCATAGTGAATTTTGGGCACCCAGGGCCCCAGAGACTTGGCACCTATGAGAGAGAGAGAGAGAGAGAGAGAGAGAGAGAGAGAGAATGGGCAATAAAGCTAGGACTGAGAAAGACTCTTCTCGCGTGGCCCATTGATTGGAATTTATCAGCCAAAATGTTTGCATTTGGGTTCTTTGTGAAATTAGGCCATAGGTAGGTTTGTTTGGATGTAGCTAAAGTTATGTTTCTGTGGGTTTTTCTGTTGTTCAGTGACTTTTGGTTTATTCCAGGTTGTTGCCACCCATAAGTGCCTGTCTAAATTGTAATTTGTTTAAGAATTTAATTTGTTCAGGATGTTTCAAATGTTGCTGTAAAACCACTTTGGCAGGTATTACTGGCTGAAAAGTGGTCTATAAACTTAATCAACCATATGCTCAATACTGGGAACCAGGCATGGTTCATACAGTATAGAGGAGAAAGAGGCAATGGGTGGCAAACCAGTTGTCTGTGTAGCAAGAAAGATATGCATAGATTTATATCAGCTACCTTCTGTTAGAAAACATCCCAGGATTCCTCCTCCTTTGCAGTTAAAGAAAATGGTATGTTGGTGCAGCTAATGAACTCATTGTGGGCTCATTGTGAAATCTAGTTTGGTTTATCTTCACAACTCATCCTAGATAATAACTTCTTGAGAGTTGTAAACCCGCATTCACCCAGAACCATCTTTGACAATGGGAAGCCTGGGATCGAATAGCTTTCTGGCAGCTGGATCTGGGCCAGATGTGAAACATTCTTAAAACTACCTTAGATATAGAAGAGTTTTGCAGCAGGGCCAGGAATGAAAGAGCAATGTCCATGTAGGGCAAAGTTTTTGATCGGGGCCTGGCGCTTTCAGCAGAGAAATAGCCCGTGCAGCCATGGTTTTTAATTAAGCCCATTCAGCAAAATTGTGGAGAAAGATTTAGTAGCACGATGGAGATTTCTTTCCCCTGTTCTATCATCAGGCACTCTCGTAATCTGGGCCATTCATAATATACTTATGATTACAAACCCAGCCCCTTCATTACCCTGTGAGCAAGGTTAGATTCAAAGCCCACAATGCACAGCAGTGAAGGCCATGTGAAAAATGGTGCCATGTCAACAAAGGCTGGGCAAGGCAGCTGGCAAACACACACATGTTCTTACACGCAGCCCCAGCAGGTGGAGAAGGCTCATGTTGTGTTTCTCCTTCGTCACGGGGATTCAAGCAGCTTAACTCATTCATGTTTATAAAGCACATGTTGTTCCTCAATGGAAGACGCTTAAGAGATTATTATTATTCACGATCTCCCCTGTCCTCTGTGTTGCTGAATGATAATATCCCAGAGCACAAGAGGTCTCACTTGCTAATCCCCAGAATGGGCTGCAATTAAAAAGAGAGTAAAGTGATTGATACCAGTCACATCTAGAGCACATGGACCTGTTTGTATTTTGAGGCAGTTCTGACGCCATCCTGAGAAGTTCTTGGCATTTCGTTATAACTCAGATTTATGCAGGATAAATGTGTGCTATTTGCTTGCCTGACACCTTCATAGATTGGCATTTGCAAATACCGCTCAGATAAATGCACCACTGCACATTCCAACTACTCTGAAACAACATGATTGATTGCATGCTCTTGCTTTAACTGTGCAATTGCACAAAACAAGCAAACACCACCACCAGACACAAAGGCATGCACATGACTTCATTGTTTTGTCCATTCTCCCAGCAGATAGACCATCTCAATGCACATCCATATCGCCCTATGACTGAACCTGCAGTATCTTCATGATTTCCATTCACAAAATATCTTTATTGCAAAGGCAGAACAATGTGAAAGGATGTTCTTTAAAGCTCCTGCTTCACCCAATAAATAAATTACCAGTGTAATGCTGCGGATCATCTATGCCTTAACATAAACTAAGCTCCATTTCGCGGTAAACCGTAAATGTGCCCAGGCATACTGCAGTGCCCGTGTATCATGTAAAGAATTGGCAAGGCATCTTCATCAATCGTGCTGCACAACCTGTCCAGTAATGCCATTGATTTATAATAGAGCACATCAATATGCGCTGTTTTTATGAGAGCAACAGGTAAACGGTTGCAATAAGTGCCACAGAAACCATTAGCAACAGTAGCAAAAGGGATTTAGGGAGATTTCTGGGTTGGACAGCGGAACTAGTAGGTAACTGGCCATCACTGGTTGTCATGGCGTTAGGCAAAGCGGCACTGGCAGCTGCTTCTCCTCCTCCTCTTCACAAAGCCAGCTTTACTAGGTAATCATGGTTATTCCCTGTCAACAGACTGTGGCTTAAGCTACTTAATGCAGCTGCTTTGAAATTGCTAACCTTTGCATCACCATAGATAAAAAGGGTGAGAGAGGGTAAAGAATAACTTTCACTTGTTCTAGAGCTGCTCTGCAGACCACTTAACTGCTTAAAAACAAATAACATTTTGCTCCTTTAGGATAGAGCTCTGGAAAGCCCATGTTTATCCAGATTCTAGAAGACATCAAAGCTTGGGCTAACTTTAATATTTGTTGTTTGTGTTGTTGCTGCAGATAGTTAACTTCTCTCCTGAAAAGTTTGGTGACTGAAAATTCAGGGCACTTCCAGACTGTCACACGTTTTCAAAACTCTTTCATACATTTTAGTAGATGCACGTGTATGCTCTTTAAGCATTGTGATAAATAACAGCGGCTAAGTAGTACCCAAATGCTCTTCCAAAAACAAAACAGACTTTTTGCAGCAAAAAAGTGATGGAAAACTACAGTGGAAAATGCAGAATAACAATCACTTGGCGGCAATGTCATATAACCTCAGTGCAGATTTTGTGAAAACAACTTAGGACGATTGCCCAATATACACCTCAGCGGGAAACAACCATAGACATAGTAAAACAAAGGAATGATCAATCAAGCGTGTTGTTGTTGTTTTTAAAGTAGTAAAGCTCATTTGAAGAGGTCATAGGAATGAAAATAATAAACCCTGTTAGATCTTTATCTACTGAAATAGCAAAAATAAGCATTAACTTGTTTGCTAACAACACCTTGAGGTCACCATTTGGCTGCTGCTCCACTTCATAAAATGGGTTAGGGAGTAGGAAGCAAACCCAGCAACCTTAAGGCATTGTAACCAAAGTGGCTAACTCAGTAAAGATAACTGTCCTGAGCAAACTTATTAGTGCCATATTTTGGATCGTAAGGACAAGTCAGAGACAGGCTGCATTTTAGAAAACATTGCTAGGAAACAATGGACCTTTTGCACAAGATAAGGATGAACAAAGTTACTAAATTATATAGACAATTAATGGGATTCATATTAGTGAGGTATAGCTGTGCAGATAAAATGAAAAGCCATAAGCCATAAACTTAATCCTATGAATAACAGAGCTGTCTATGTATCAGATATGCTCCATTATACTGAGTTATCTTACTGGTCTATACTGTATATATCTGTGGAGCACCCTGTCACCACACAGCCCCCTTGGAGGATTTGTAGCACCTCATCACAGTCCTGGATTTGACTGACATTCAGGTAGGGGAGGGGAGCAAAAGAGAAGGTGGGTTGCACAACAGCAGTGGCCATGGCATGGGAGTGAGGAGGGAGGAAAACTAAGGACCCGTCCACATCTCCATTTGCCCTGCCACTTTCCTCTGGGAAAACACGCTCTTTACTGCGGAACTGGAACAAACGGCAATTGAGTTTTCCATAGATTGCCATTTGTTCTGATTCAGCAGTAAAGAGCATGCTTTCTGGGGAAAGCTGTGGGGAAAATGCAAAACCCACTCAGACCCATGCCTAGAAAGTGTGGGACAAGCGAAAACCGCTCAGACACCTGCTTTCTGTAGGATAACCAGCCTCGTATAGCTAACATGCTTAAGTCTATTGCATGAGAGGGTTAATACCATAGAGTAAGCTGTCCTGCCACGCTTAGCTATGTCACTTCTCCTTACCTTGGGAGGAAATAGGTAATCAAGCCTTTGCTGCCCCCCAATCTAGCTGCAAATTCACCATGAAAAGAGGTCTGAGGTGGTTCCTCCAGTTCAGCCACGTGGCTTTCAACATATACCAATAGTTTAGGAATTATTACCACTTTGTAACTAAACTATGTTTTATTGCCTGTGCAGCTTTTTCTGACTGATGTATAGAAAAGCACATCAACCTGAACTTTGTAAGAGAGTTTGTAAGTAAACTATTGTTTAACTTACCAAATGTGTCGTCTGTTCCTATGCTGGGGGAAGAGGGAAACTTTGGAAGGAACTTTTAAAGGGGACAAATTTGGAACTCACTTGGAAGAGCATATCTTAAAGGTTTTACAGCCTATATTTCCATGCTTTACTTTGTGATTTTAAATCTCTGCTGGAGTTCTCTAACCAAACAGTAGTTGCCCCAAACTTGGATCTTGGCATCCAAGGAAATCTTATTTTTTTTCTCTTTTCTTTTTTGAGCCAACACTTTCTAGACATGCAACAAGCAGAAGTGTGAATGAGCCCTAAGAGGGAGAAAGCGATAGTAGAAGTTCAAGTACAGGAGGGATGTAGGAAGAAAAACTGGCAGTGTCAAACAATGGCAAATGTTTGCATAAAGCACTGTGGAACCCTCCCAAGCATTTATCTCCCTAGTTACTTTATTTGTTTTAACTGAAAAGCAGCTTAGAGTTTAATTAGTTTTGTTAACATCAATAGGAAATTCGTTGCTGCCCTTAATCGGAGTAGGGTGCCACACTCAGCCTATCCTGACTTCGTTTCATAGGAGAATACAGAGGAAGAATAAACAGACCCAGGACTTACCAATTATGGCAGGAATGTCTAGATGAAGAACCAGCCGACATTTATGGGGCAATCCTCAGGGAGCACATCAGCAGAATATTACACTCAAGGCTATTTTGTCTCAATGAGTCACTAGGAATCCAGAGATTCTTGCACAGCCCAAACACCTCTGTAAACAGGGACCTTCTCCTGAAATTTACACCCCCAGTTCTGCATCCATCACTTTGCTGGAAATATCACAGTTCAGCAGAGCACTTAATAGCAGATCCCATATTTGTGGGAGGCAGGCAGATTAAAGCCAGCAGGTCTCCCACACACACATCACAAACACTTGGAAAATTGCATTTAGAACTTGGGAAGGTCATTTCTTAAACAGGGTTAACAGGAGATGCAACTAAACAAATGGTGGATTATAGTGGTTGAAACCATATATACACTTCCTTGAAAGTTAAACTCAGTGGAATCAGTGGAACTTATTTTCAATAAGCAAGCATGTTTAGGATCAGGTATTCAGCAGACATAGTATGTTGCTTGTGCTGTATTCTAGCATTGCAGGGGTTGGACTAGATGACCCTCAGGGTCCCTTCCAACTCTACAGTTCATGATTCTATTAATAAAAACTACTGACATCTCCAGTCTGTCAATATTTTGCAGGGATTCAAGCATGTATTGGGAAACTGGCATTTGTGCAATTAAAGTGGACTAAAGCACTCTGTTACCCTAGTGTAATAAATCCAGTTTTTTTTAAAAAAAAACTTTTTGCAGGTAGGAAAGTGAGTGAAATGCATTGTAAAGAGCTCCTGGGTATAGCCTTATAGTAGTCTATGCTAGCATGAACCTGCAATTTTAATGTCATGTTCTTACCATAGGGATTTCTGCATAGTCATAGCACAGCAAGAATTTTCTTCCAGGTCTCACTTTTCCCTTTGAACTTGGACCTGTGCAGTTTTCTTTCCTTTAGAATAGAGTTTCTCTCTCTCTCTCTCTCTCTCTCTCTCTCTCTCTCTCTCTCTCTCTTTCTTAATACACACAAGAATACGTGCACAACTTGTTCCCTTCATGTGCCACCTGCTTAGTTACTTGAGAGCTGACAATTATTTTCTCTCACAGCTGAGCTGTACCAAATGTTTCCTAATACTCAAAAACTTGTAAGGATTGTAGGAGAGAGGGAAGGAGGGAGGGAGGCAGGCGGTTGAAGAAGACCTCAGGGTTTACTCCAGGTGAACCGCCACCCTCTTCACCCACAGAGCCACCTATCACCAACTGCTCTGTGGGAAGGACCCTGATACTGGTATACACATGTCAATATCAATTACTGCAGTTTTCAAATGTTTCTGACATTATTTGTAAGCTGCCTCAGAAAGATTTATAACCTGAATAGTGGCGTATAAATGACTGTAAATCAGGCAGGGGCAACTTCAGGCCAGACATGGCCTTCCATTAGTGGTGGCTGATGCCTAATAGGAGCAGAAGTCAAGGAACCTAACAGTAGGTGGAGTCAATGACAGGATACAGGAACCCTGAGAGAGCAATGTCTTGGCAACCTACGTAGATAGGAGGGAGTCAACCCAGATTTCCTTTCTGTGTCCAATGGCCACGTGACCCAGCTTCCCATGAGTCCTTTCTCCTGTGGCTGCTCCCTCCCTCAGCTGCCATGTCTTTCTCCTCAGTCGCCATGTCCTATTGTGACATCACAGGCAGTCCAGAGCCAATGGCAACAGCTGGGGAAGCACCTGAACAGCCTCCCAGTATTCCTCTTGTGGGAGGTTGGGGAAGGTGTAATGAACAGTGTATTTAGAAAGATATTTCTTTAGAAATAGAAGCTGGCTGGCTTAAGCCCTGTGGTTCTCTTCATTACTTCCACAGGTGGCCTCGAGAAAAGCCTTCCCATCTTCAGGCATCCTGGAAAGCAAACATAGGCACAGTGAGAGGGATGGCTACTATCCAACAGGGTCGCCCAGACATCTTCACTGGCTTCTGACTAGCAACTTCATCCCTAGCCTCAGGCTGCCTGCTTCCACTGGCTTCCACCCATGAATGTCCATAGGCTCATCCATTTATCTTGTGCCTGCAGGGTGACCACCACTGCCCCGTGAACGAACCCGGACACACACCATTTGCTTTGACCACATTCAGAACCTCCCAGTCACGCACACAGACACACACCGGCTGACTTCCAGGAAGAACGCCAACAGACACATTCGCTCGTCAGCCACTCTCAGTTCCATACGCAAATATCCACACAGTTCATGTCAACCAGCTTCTGAACGTAAATGCCAACCCTCTTACATGTGCAAGCAACAACCTGCTTCAGCCTTGTGCCACCCACTAGCTTCCAAATGTGAACTCCACCAGCTTCCACCCACCAACATCTGCCAGCTTCCACTAAGTCCATCGCCAGGCTCCAGACAGCTTCCAACCATGGGCATTGGCCCCCTCCATGCTGCAATCCCACTCAGCAAGCAAACTTGCTTTCTATCACTCCATAGCAACTTGCTGCTGGATGATCTCCTCATTCTGTCTGTTAATTCCATGTGAAATCCAGGAGTCCTGAATGCCACAGCTGTTACCTGCTTTGATCCGTTAGGGAAGGGAGAAAGCCTATCCCCTTGGACCATGTTTATATCCACTCAGTTGCCATGTGTTTTTGTGACATCACAGGCAGTCCACAGCCAATGGCAACAGCTGGGGAGGCATCATTGATGCCTCCTCAGACCACACAATTGTGGGTGCCGCTGGGAAGTAATCTGTTCTTTTGCTTGGTTATTATTAAAATTATGTTGTTGTCGTTGCCACTGCTTTTTATTTTATTATTATTATTACCACGAAATAAATGCCACATTTGCATTCATTGCCCTGCCCACTTTTGCCTGTGACCCCATCCCACTTGCATGTGCCCCCTTCCCCAAGAAGATTTTCCAAAAGAGAACTCAGTCCTCTGGCTGAAAGAGACTCCTCAGCCCTGCTTATGTCAATGGAAACAGGCAGGAAATAATGGTATGCCATAGGTGACTAATCTCCCTAGATTAGGAAACATCATTCTCAGATTGACAAAACCTAACAAGGTACATGAAATGCAATCTTCATGTTAATGAGGGGTATTTTGTCACATGCAATTCAGTGCCATAAAGTTCCTCGTCTTGCTTCTGCTAATTCTACAGAGGAGAAAGAGGACGCTAAGGGGTGGAGAGGGAATGGGGCATTCCTATTTGTGCGGACGTGTCTTTGTGCATGGATGCTGGCAGAGGACAATAACCATGGCTCGTGTTTTCAGATGTGTGCTGCTCCAAATAGGAGTCAGTTTATGAGCTGCCCCGGCCCTCCCCACCCCCACCCCCCGTGCTGTCTTAGCTCTGTTTCTTCAAAATTCTGTAACACTTGGCTGTGCAACCAGAAGAAAATGATGCCTAAAGCCAAATGAAAGATTCTGATAGCACGGTTATAAAAATAGTGTTAATTGCACAGTGCCTGATTTACACCTCTCCACTTACTGTTTACTGGATCAGAAGCAAGCAAGCACCCATTAAAACGACCTGAGTGAGGAGTTCCCAACCATCCTACAGGCACTTTGGTTTCTAAATCTGCTGACATCCCGTCTCAGACAAGTCCTCACCTATTCCAAGAGCTTTGTTTGCCCCACCCCCAAGATCGCTCAAGATCACTGCAATCCATGCTAGAGAACAGTTTGTATTACTCTTATTATCATGATTATTAAACCTTTCTTAGACCCAGGGTGGCATTCTCATCTGGGCAATGTTCTGGGGGCTGCATGCCAGTGCAAGCATCCCAGCAAACAAGAGATGAGTTCGATAACATCCCAACTGGGCAAAAACACTTAAGGCACCTGCAGAGTAGAGCATGTGAGCAGTGCCTTTTTTGCAAACCAATACTCCTATCTCAGATCCTCCAAGTGCCCCTATTTTCCAGGATCGTCCCTGATTTAAAGAAGCCATCCCGGTTTCTGATTTCATCCTAGAATGTCCCACTTTTCCTTAGAATGTCCCTATTTTCACTGGAGAAATGTTGGAGGGTGTTGAGTTGTCCAACCCTCAAGCTGTCTGAAAGCAATCCTGTATAGGGATTTTTTTAAAAAAAGTTTAATGTTTTAATATGTTTTTTCATACGTTGGAAGTTGCCCAGAGTGGCTGGGGCAACCCAGTAAGATGTGTGGGATATAAACAGTAAAATTATCATTATGGAATGGGATGTACCTACTTTCATTGGAGAAATGTTGGAGGGTATGCTATCTTGATAGACATGCAGCGTGCGGGTAGGAGGTACAAAATGGCTGTTGTGCTCAGCAAAAAAAAAAAAAAAAGATGCTGGTACTTCATACCAGGGAGTACTGGTACAAAAAATGCCCTTCCTGTGAGGGATGCGGACTGGGGAGAATCCCGAGGTCCGGACAGAGGGGCTTGGAGGACCACATTCCCTGTTTTGATTGCACTGTTGAAGTCTTAAGCAGTAGAAGAGATGCAGCCTAAGCACACGTTTGGATCCTTCCATGCTGCCTCTCCTTAAACCACATAATAGCTCTGATCCATTTGCTTCTGCCCAGCTGAACAGATCTATAGAGAATAAAATGGCAAAACCTCCAAGCTTGCTAACTCCTGTCCGTTCAGTGACCAGGGACTGAATCCCAAGGGGCCGTGCTGATAAGGACCATTAATGTTCTTGTGTGAAGCACCCTGCTTATCTCAGTGGGACTTGCACAGGAGGCAGTTGCAGGAAAGTGATTAATAAAATGAATTAGAAAATCTGTGTGGGCCCCAGAACTGGAACAGCTTTTGCAGGATGCTGATGGACAGAAACATCAGCAAAGCTCTGCGTAGGAGTGCTTGGTTATAATAGCTGCTGGCGCTGTGGATCAGGCTGAGTCAGAGAGCTCACCCAGAATTACATTTAAAAATGAAAACTACAGAGCAAGATAAACAAGCCATCCATTTCAACTTGAAACAACAGTAATGATATGCTAAGAAAACTGGCCATGAGGCTATCAACTCACGTCATGCCTAAGAACAAAGCGGTAGCAGCCAAGCACATATAATCAGGAGGAAAACCTATATATAGTTTCATCTAAATAAACTTATTCCTGGGAGATGATGAGAGGAATGGGGGAGAGAAGTTAGAATGGGTAAAAAAAGAGGTTGAAAATGGTTGGTTGGTTGGTTTTGAAAAAAGCTCTCTGTGGGTGATCAGTTGAGGCTGCCAGCAATAGTACCCCATCCGTCCCGGGGCAGCCCGCTAGGCAGGGATAGATAGAGGAGAAGATATAATGGGGTGGTAGAGCAAGAGAGGAAGACAGAAAAGAAGGGCAAATGGAAGGCAAAATGTGTGCACAGGCCACAGGTGGACAGGAATGTCTGCTATCTGACATCATATGACATCAGCTGATTCAAATTTTGAGCCATGGCTACAAAGGAATATTGTATTCTTGACTTGAATTCAAGCTGGGATGCAAAGGATCTTGGGCAGCAAAGGGAGCCAAATTCCAAAAGCGCCAACTTTGAGCAGCTTAAATTCAAGCCATGGCTGCATAAGTCAACTCTTTCTTGAACTTTCCAATACCTGACATCATATGATGACAGTCTCAGCTAAGATGAGGCATGGTTTGCCCAAAACAGCCTGCAAAGCCAACCTCCTTCAAAGCCTGTTGTGCCTAATGAGGCCCGTGGGGTGGAGAGATCACTATTATTACCCTACAGGCCCGATGCAAACTGCTGCTGATGGAAAATTTGCTAAGCATGCTGCCACTCTGAAAAGGGCTTCGAGTGAGTCAAATCAATTAGACGTTGCCACTGAGGCACAATGAGAGGGAAGAAGCAAGTAGCCTGTATCCCAAGCAAAGAAAGCAATTTCCTCTGCTGATTTGATTTGCTGAACGGAGTCGCTAGGAAATTGCGGTGCTCAGAAGCATGGGTCACCATACCGCAGAAAGTCATGAGGGGAAGGCTTCAAAAGGGAACAGAACGACCCCACGTCTTTATACAAGTAAACAAAGCAAGGGCTATGCAGATCAAACAGTTTTTGTGTGTGTGCTTTGGGGGGCTGATTTATGTGGCCAAGCAGGATAAAAATACCCCAAGGGCAAGGGAAGAGTCCAATTAGCAATATCCAGTGGAAAGTGGCCCAGTCAGAACAGTTGTCCGGTTTCAACCAGCACTGAACGGAAACAGCTAACTACTCTCCTCCTAATGGCACGCAATGGTGTCTGAATCTGTGTGCTTGCTCTGGTTTATGTCTGAAAGGATGTCCCCCCCCACACACACACACACACACTGCCCATCATTTTAGTACAGCGAACCTAAATAAAGGAAGGAGTACTCTGAGTGAGAGTCTGTGTATTGCTCAGAAAGAGGGAAAGCAGCATCACAATCCACCAGGTTGCTGAGCCGTCATTTAGCTGGCTGGGTTGCAAGTTTTATATTTTATAGCTATATACTATTTTTTAATAAATAATGCTACTTCAGCCTTTTGGTTGAAATGATGGTCAGTACTGAAGTGTGGGGGCGACCTGGGGAAATGGAGAGGAAGCTTATATTTGTAATCCAATTACACAATGTAATGGCCCGTCATATTCACATTCTTCATATTTATTGGGCCTTAGCAGGGTATGTTAAGCTGGTCATAGATGACAAGACTAGGGAATGCCTCTGATCTTATCATTAAGGAGCCTGGGCTTATAGCTGTATAAGCCACCAATGATATAGCAGGTATAGCAGCACCTGTCTTGGCCCACTCTGTCATTTATTGGGTTTCAGAATGCACAAGTGCTGGCTGAAGTTCAGTCCAAGCTATTTATATGGATTAACTAGCCCTGAGTGGAAAGGGTGAGCAGGCTGGGGCTACTAGTACTCAGTGCAAAGGCAGGGAATCCACAGTTCACCTAGCATGGCAGCCCGTGTGGTTCATTTAGGGTGCATGGGCATCTGCAGGGGGGATCAAGGCAGGGGGATTTGCCCACCAGGATAAGCAAATAAAACAAAAAAACACCCAACAACAACAACAACAACAGATAAAACAACCAGGAAGTTGCTAGCATTTTTAGATTCTGAGATGTGCAGCAAAATATGCATCCCCTCTTTTCTGTGTGAAAATCGAGCCTGTTCCCCCCACTTCAGTGATTCATTCCCCTCTCTTTGGAAAAATACCCACAGACAAACATGCCTAGATATCTCTAGAACTGTAAATCCTAGTCCTCTGAAGGTGGTGGTGAAATAGACCAAGAGCAGAAAGGAAGGGTTCTGAGACAGCTATGGCACCACCTAGGGCAGTGATGGCCAAACATGGCCCTCCAACTACAATTCCCATCATCCCTGACCACTGGTCCTGTAAACTAGGGATGATGGGAGTTGTAGTCCCAAAACATCTGGAGGGCCGAGTTTGACCATCACTGACCTAAGGCATGTGAAGGACTGGAGCATTTCAAATATGCTATATATACTCAAATGATTGAGTAGTATGATTCCTGCCCCCTCTTCTTCCTAGACTGCATGGGCCCCTTCCATGGGCCAACCCAATCTTCTCTCTCCTTGGTTTATACCAGGTATGGGGGGAACTTTGATCCTCTAGATGTTGCTGAACTCCCATCATCCATGACCACTGGCCATGCTTGCTGGGGAGGGTGGGAGTTGTAGTACAACAACACCCAGAGGCCCAAAGGTTCCTACACCTGGTTGGTAACAGTAGTCTTCCACACACCGTCCCAATCCAGTATGTACCTTGTATCCATTTCTGGTGGGCTTCCATAGACATGAGGTTATCTTCCAGAACTCGGGGCTTATACAGTGGTACCTCTGGTTGCGAACAGGATCCGTTCCGGAGGCCCATTCGCAACATGAAAAGAGTGCAACCCGCAGCGGCACATCTGCGCACGCGTGGGTTGCGATTCACCACTTCTGCGCATGCGTGTGACTTCTGCACATGAGCAAGTGGCGAAACCCAGAAGTAGCCCTTTCCGGTACTTCTGGGTTGCTGTGGGATGTAACATGAAAGAACATAACACGAAGCGGATGTAACATGAGGTATGACTGTACTTATGATTGTCATCACTGACAATGGTCGATTGTCAGTGATCACACTGGGATGCAATGCTGAGCAGATCACAGCAGTACCAATACTAACATCTTCCCAGATCTACTTTGAAATCCGCCCCCTCCCACTAAAGCTGTTATATAACAGCCCTGTTCTCCACAATTGCATGGATGACAGCTTGAAGGACCCTATTTTTAGATTCTGCTCAGCTTTCTCAATTAAAACAAAAAGCAAAATCGCTCACGGGGGGGGGGGGGGGGGAGAGATATTTCCATTCTGCCATGAAAACAACTTTGCTATAGTAATTAATTGTGCAGATATCAAATCCCCACAAAAGAGAGAACACTGTGGGAATTGGAGGGGGCAGCATCACTTTGTTCAGCAGATCATGCACAAAGCAAGCCCCCTGATGCTTCTTTCAGAAGAGAAACAATGCAGCAAATATGAAAAACAAATTAAATCCCTAGGGGCACAAATGAATGGGATCAGGAGAATGACTCAGGTTTGGGTGTCAAGCAAAACCATAATTTAACAAGGAAAGAACAAGCATTGGATTCATGTGCTTCCTTACTCTGCCCCAGCACTTCCATGAGGGGCCTGGAAAGCTTTTATTTGTAGTTGAGACTAAGTAGCTTGCTGTGTAGTTGATACTAACCACAGTTTAGGGTGCACGCATCATGCAAAACTGTGGTTAATTGAAAACCGGAGCAAAACATTTTGAATTCCTCCTCACAGCCATGCCAGAAGAGGAGAGGGGGCTTAACAGTTCACTGCAGTTTATTCTTATTCTGCTAAACCAGATGTCTGAAGATGGCCTTTGAATGTTTTGTGAAAACAAACCCACCCAGATGATTTCAAGTGGTCCTTAAAAATTAGGGAAATGCAAACCCAAAGCTCTAGCTGAATCCAGGTGTATTGTAGCATCACCAACCTAGAAATTGTACATTTTTTAAAATAAATTTTTCAAATATATATAATAGAGCAATACTTTAGCCCTGGTGTTAATAGATTTTTTTTTAGAGATGTAGTGGTGTACAGAGGCTGGGAAAGTTTCTAGATGCAAAACAGAGATAAGGGTACACACCACAATGCCTCTTTAATACAATCCCCAACCACAATGCCACTGCTAACATAACAGCAAGACAATTCAAAAATGCAAGCCAGGGAGGGAAGAGGAAGAGAAGGTTGGGTCCTCCAACCTAAGACAGTACAGTATCTTGCATCAACCCAGTGGTCCAGCATGGCAAATGTCAGGTGTTTCACAACCTTCCTGTTTTTTTGCAGTTTCTGGCAGGGAGCAAAGCAGGGAGACTGCCCTACATGGCCAGTGAAGAGTTGCCAACTGATTTGCAAGATTTTCTCTGTGCCTTAATTAGCAGCTTGTTGTGCAGACCTTAGCAGGTGATAAGGCTCCTCTCCGCATGCCATAAAAAGCTTCTGAGGCACATACCAAACTCCGTAAGTGAAAAGAACAGGCCAAGTTGCTCCTCTAGTTGCATTCATCTTGGTGGGTTCCAAGTTGTGCAGGCCAGTCGTAATTTTTATTTTTACCAATCCTAAAAATGTAAACTAAAACGACCGATTACAAAATAATACCAGCGTTGCTATGGAGGCGACAGCCTGGTTTCTGTCTGCATCTTTAAAAAAAGAAAAGAAATCTGGCTAGGTTAGACTTGTGCTAACCCTGTAACGGATTTTGTGGAGAAACAGTTGACCTTCATGGGCCCAGAGACTCCTCCTTCCATTAAAGCAAAACAATCCTAACATACAGAGCCTGCCTTTTCCTCTGCATCTGCAAGACGAGGTTGTGGGTGCCCATTCGGTCTCACCCTGTCATAGGGGAACTGACACCTTGTTTCCCACCTTCCCTTCTTTTCCTGGCTAGTGATAAGCATCCTTAACCACTCATCTCAGAGGCACCCAGTGCTTACACCAAATGCCTGTCACCACCTCCTGATGGGCAAAGAGCTCTTGACCCAATCAAGCACCTCCTCTGAAGCACACTGAATAAAAGGGGGCTGGTTGTTTCTTCTTGAGCAATGGGGAAAAGCCTTCCAAGTATGACTGATGTCACTCTGTAAGCCTGTCTCAAATGAGACTAATTAGAACTGTTTCATGAGCTTTCTCTGCTAACTTCTTTTTTCTCCTCCTCTCATTAAATACACCTGCATGCTTTGGAATCTGGGATCTTTCTCCTGGCTCAAAGGATCTGTCCCACCCGTGAGCTCAAGCCACTTGGTCCACTTGGTTAAAGAGGCAACAATAGCTTCCGCCCCAAGTCAGGGGGCAAGTGGGATGTCTTGCCAGGGGTGCCAACTTGAATAAAATATTGGAGGTGGGCAGTAAGCCCCTCACCACATAATAAATGACATGGCATGGTCACACACACACCATTTGAATGGCAATGCCCATCTTCGGGTTGCGGACCGCGGGAAACCTGGAAGTACCGGAATGGGCTACTTCCGGGTTTCACTGCTCTTTTGCATGCACAGAAGCACTAAATCGCACTTCACACATGCGCAGAAGCACCAAATCGCACCAGCGCCTGCGCAGACGCGGCACTTCAGCTTGCGAACGCTGCAGGTTGTGGATGTACCTCCGTCATGGATTACGTCCGCAACCCGAGGTTCCACTGTACTGTAAAAAAAACACACACACACACAGTAGTCCTCCTCAGAGTAAATCCATTGAATTTAACAGACATCTGTTAATTCAAGTGGGTTTCCTCTGACTAGAATGCAGTTGGATACAACCCCTTATTTCTAAATCTGCATTTACACAGAGAAATTAGCATCTGCAAATCTGATGCAAGGTGGTGCCCTCTTTTGTAGTAACGCATTTCTTCTTTTCTGGTGATATGGTAAGTTGCCTGGGCACAGGTTTACCAGCCCAATGAGAATGAGGCCTAAGAAGAACACAACGCCTGCCAAGAGTGTCCCTGCTGCCTCATCAACCTACCGGTACTTTCATTAAAGCAAATAACAGAGGAATGTTTGACTGCTACTTGTGGCGCCGCTATTTTTCTTCTAGAAACTTCCCCTCTCTCTGCTCCATCACTACCACCACCACCAGAAGGAAGAACTATCCACCACTCGATATGCCTACAGGGCCAGTGGGAAGCCTTCACAAAAGATTGACTTCTAGCGATTTCCTGACCCAGCATGAGATTCTGAGCAACATGATGTTTAAAGGAGAGGGCTGCCTGCCTGAGCCAACGCTGTAATTATCGCTCACTGAACAGCATGTTGTCCAGCTCATCGGGCAAGGGGAGGGGCTCAGCAAAAAGAAACCCACCACACTAAGAACTGCAGCACTCCAGATGTGGAAGGGAAATGTAAATGATAACTTCCTGGGAGTTCAGATTCATTAATCTCGATTATTTCCTCCATGGGAGATACTCAGGCGAGGCTCTGAGCAGATTCCCTCAAATCACTCATTGAATAAGATAATGAGAGCAAGGCTCAGGATGTGCACAGCTAGCTTTTATTATTCTTCACTGATTCTCAGCTTCCCACTTGTTATGTCAGATCAGGGTAGTCATTCTTCTGCACTACCACCACCCACCCACCTCAGAATTTGATCACTGGATTCTGCCTTGTCTCTGTCACAGCTTCCTGGAAGCCTTGAAATGTTGACAGGCCTTTGCAGTAGCATAGGAGTGGAGGAGACGCTGTATTTAGGCAGTTGTCTTCAGATGTTTGTCCTTCTAGCCAACGGTAATTTTGTTAAGTTAGTCCATTTTCTACACTACCCATCTCTAAGGGAGAGAGTTTCAGTGTGTTCTGGGAAAATCTTCTCCTGAGGAAAATTCTGAGGAGAGTTTCAGTGTGTTCTGGGAAAACCTTCTCCTGAGGAAAATCTTCTCCTGAGGAAGCCTGTCAGGAGTTTGTGAATATCCTTAAAGATGGTCAAGTTTCTTCATAAAATAGGATGCCCTTCAATATTGATTTCCCCTTGTTCTGCACTGCAGCAGAAGAGTTCTGGGTAATCTGTGGCATATTTTAGGGAGCAAACTCCATCCAGGTACTAGACTTATATCCTTCAAGAGTTGGCAATCCTATTGTGTGCCTACAATGCAGTGCCCTGGCGCTGATATAAACATTGGCACAAAATCATATATTTTTTCCTATAAAATTCAGAGACAGCACCGTTTGGGGAAAAATTTTGTGTACGCTATGAAGAGGCAGTTTAAAGAGAGCAATCAATCTGCAACATAAACCATTGACCTTGATCTGACATTTAAGAGACAGGAAACCCAACCCTGCCTACAAGAGGATCTCATTGTTAATGGACTATAATACATTTAATGACATTAACCCTCTGGTGACCAACATTACAAAGCTCTCTGACACACTAGTTTGCACTGAACCTAGGAGAGCCAGGCTCTGGGTAAAGGGCCTGTCATTTCCCTGAAAGAAATTACTTATACACTTTCAAGGCACAATTTTGGTATGGGGAGGGGGTTGTCGGTGGTTCCTCCTGTAGTTTCACAACTCTCAAGTTACTCTCAAGACCACCTATATCTGTATTTATCATGAGTAATAAAGACTGAGTAACCACACTAAGTGTTCTTAAAATACAGACTATGCAATTTAATCTCAAATTAATACTTTTATAGCACAGAAGTATTTCCTCACTGGTGCTTGATGGGTCAGACATTGCAAAACATGAAAAGGGGAACTGGGCTTTCATGGTATGGTTGCCAACGTTTAAACCTGTCATTGTGCCTTTTTAACAGCAACTTGACATGCAGGTTTGAATGGATGATAATGTTATTATATTCATACCCTGTTGTAGTTCACTTGCTGATTTAGCATATTAAGCTGTTGCTAATAGTACAAGAGCAGCCCAGGCTTTACTTCGGGGTGAGGGGAGGGGAGGGTCAGTTGCTATTGACAACCCTTTTAAAAAATAAATGGAGGGAGATGCAGCCAGTCTCGTTTCTGTACTGCATGTTCAGCACTGTTGAGAATTCCATTCCTTCCATGCTGCAGATGTGTGGAATTGTTACATATCACATGTCTGTTTACATTCCAGCACTGATTACTGGAGCCTTGTGGGAAGAAACTGAGATACGGTGTTTCCGCTCTGTATAGCTTTTGCTTTTGCAGTTCTCTCTCCGAGGAAGAAAGACAGAGAGAGAAGCCATGTTTTTCTTTGTTCTGTTCTGTTTGTTTTAATTTGCAATAAATTAGGCTTCGATGTTACTCCTCAAAGCTGAACTTCTGCTTTTGAACTCTGCTAATCGTGTGCTCATGTCCCTGGATAAGGGCCACATCAGCGTGATGGGAGACCGGAGTGATGAATCCCAGGCAGCGCTGTGTTGAGGGGAGGCTCAAGGCCTCAGCGTTATCACCCAACAAGCACATGTTCCTGTTTTATTTTTATTTTTACAAACACTCTCTCCACCCTGCATTCACCACAAGATACACAAAATATACATGTGGCAAATATGTTTGCTGTATCAAGCATGAATCAGCACAGTGCATGGCAAAGCATGTGCTTTTAATAAGTGGCCTCACATAATTACAGTGCTTCTGTATTTATGATATGTAAGGTATAGAAACCATGCATGTCCCATATACAGATAAGAATCCAGACTACAATCATACCATACATTTGAAACACTATGATACCGTTTGAAATAGTCATGGCTTCCACCAACAAATTTTGGGAGTTGAGGGTGCTGGGAGTTGTTAGGAGATTCCTATTCCCCACACAGAGCTCCAATTCCCAGAGTCCCCTTGGAAGAGGGATTGGTTATTAAACCACTCTGGAATATCACCCATGTTGTCTTCTAATATCTAATAATTTCCCAACAGAATTTCATTCACACATGTTGTTACTTTATTTAAAGCCAAAGCCAACGCTCTGGGCACCCATAACTGGCATAAGATGCCTCCAGGTTTCTGTGATCCCTCTGTCATCTGAATGATGTGGTTAGCTCAGGCTAATTTGAACAAAAGCATCCCAATAACTTAAGAGGGAAGCTCATATGAAATAGCATTAATACCCTCAGACACACTGGCCTCAAAGCATTTTATAATAATAGATGCATGAGTTGTTGCCTAGTTGGTCCACCTGCCTACTAAACCAAGGCCTCATCCATTTAGTGTACCTCCAAGTCCTGTGGATACGCAGAGAGTCATGCCAGAGGTCCATAAAGCTTTACTACCAACGGCCAATTATATTAAGTCATAGAATCATAGTGTTAAGGAGAGGAGCTTCTAGGCCATCTGGTCCAATCTGTTGCTGAATGCAGTAAATCCAGGGTTAGACATCCCCAACGGATGGTTGGCCAGCCTCTGCTTGTGGACCTTCAGGGCACGAGAGCCCACTACCTCTCTAATTGGTTACCTTGTCAAACTACACTTGATGTCACCGTGTTTCTCCTAATGTTCAACTGAATCCTGTCCACCTGTAACTAAATCCCATTATATTTAGTCCTGCCCTTTGAAGCAGCAGAGAGCAAGTCTTTGCCCTCTTCTGTGATAGGTATTCAGATATTTGAAGAGTGCTATAATCTTCTTCAGGCTAACACAGCTGCTTCCTGCAACCTTTCCCCCCCATTAATAAGACTTTCTTCACAGTCAATGTGCACTGGATGGTCCTGCATGCCAGCCAGCTGCATTCACACTGGCTATTTGGGATCTTTGTAGAACAAATGGAGAAAAATAAATTGATGTATCAAGAACATGAGTGCAGGATGCATGCCATGGGGGCATGATGAAGCAGCCATGGACTCATGCTGCAACACAGTTTACAGGTCCCACAAAGCTGCTGACGGTACACCGAGTGTGGGCACAGAGTGATAAGTGTGACTTGAGTTATGAGCTGGCCATGTGGTGGTGCAACCACATTTCCACTCCACCAAATGAAGCACACTAAGCTGTATTCTCGAATCTACCAACATGAGTTTGACCAAACTGCGTGAGGCAGTGGAAGACAGGAGTGCCTGGCGTGCTCTGGTCCATGGGGTCATGAAGAGTCGGACATGACTAAACAACTAAACAACAACAACAAGCTGTATTCCAAGCCAGGTGTGGGTGAGGAGGAAAGGTGTTGGGGCCTAGAATATGTAGGAACTGGTATGGAACAAGTGGTGGAAAGAGAACAAGGGTATTTTAAACATGTCACCCACTGGGAGACTGAAGGAGCAAGGCCTACACAACAGATTATTCTTGGCCATGTAAATACACATCAAACAACTGCAGAATGACTTCATCCCCTCCTGCATTGCCAAAGCCCAATCCTTCCAAATGACTCATTAAGAGCTGCTCACAAGTGGAGTCAGCTCTTAACAGCTCCCTTCAATTACTTCTCCATAAACATTCCCTTTAGCAGAGGCACACAGCAAGATCGAAAAACATGAGGGGGGAGGAGATCACGCAGCAGTAATTATATACTAGCAGCGAGCAGAGAGCACAGAGAATTTCTCTGCAAACCTGTCAACATTCCCAACCTCACAGTGCATCTCTCTAACATTTACTTGGATGCTTTAGGTTTCAATCATATGTGCTCTTAGGTAGGAGTAAGTCTTCCTTTTGGGTAGACATGCATACAGGACTGAGGGTAAAGGTAAAGGTACCCCTGCCCGTACGGGCCAGTCTTGCCAGACTCTGGGGTTGGTGCGCCCATCTCACTCAAGAGGCCGGGGGGCCAGCGCTGTCCGGAGACACTTCCGGGTCACGTGGCCAGCGTGACATCGCTGCTCTGGCCAGAGCCAGAGCCAGAGCCGCACACGGAAACGCCGTTTACCTTCCCACTAGTAAGCGGTCCCTATTTATCTACTTACACCCAGGGGTGCTTTCGAACTGCTAGGTTGGCAGGCGCTGGGACCGAACGACGGGAGCGCACCCCGCCGCAGGGATTCGAACCGCCGACCTTTCGATCGGCAAGCCCTAGGCGCTGAGGCTTTTACCCACAGCGCCACCTGCGTCCCAATACAGGACTGAAGTGAGGAGCAAACATTCTCATGGATGGCACAACACTGTATATTTCTGAATTTATCCACTATCTTTTTTTGTCTCTTGTGCATTCGCATTGCTAATGCAGGTTCTTTCTTCACTTGCACATCCAGGAATATAACTGAAGGGCAGACTATAAATATAAAAAATATATTTTTACTAATTTATTCATTTTCTTACATTTTAGTGTACCTTTCTTCTACCATAGAACCCAAGGTAGCATACATGTGATTCCTAGGCTGTCACCTATCCAGCCAATGACCAGATCCAGACCTGCTTAGCTTCATCAAGGTGATAGCCTTGTGTGCCTTCAGACTATATCAATATGTGTTACTTCATCTGATTTGATTTGATTCTGAGAATACCAAAAGATCAGAACTCACTACAGTAAGCCATAGCTCTGATGATCCCACTATCATTTTATCTAACCACTTAGTAGTCATGATTTTTTTTCAGCTGTCTGATTGTCCCTAGTTATATGTCCTAAGAGAAGAAAATGACCTTGTTCCTTTTCTATGATGAGTGCAGCAAGAAAAACCAATTCTTGGAAAATATTGTTTGAGCAGCAATACAACCATCCCTTTGCACAAAACAAAATTCTAACAATGACAATACGTGTGTGTGTGTGTGTGTGTGTGTGTGTGTGTGTAACTGCACAAAAATACAGTATATACACACACATCTCTGATAGCATTTGATGTGATTTGGTGACCCAGAGATACATACTTCAGACAACATGGTCCAAACTCTGATGAATAGCCTAAAAAGAGATTATAAGAAGTGCTATCTGTGTGTTCCAACAAACAAGTGGCAAAAAACTGCAAGTACAACACAAATGTATCTTTTGAATGTCCCTTTAACACATCCCTTCCCGGATAACTGACCTACACTCTCTTGCCTGCCTCCTTTCCAAACTTCATATACACTCCACTAGTCATGTGGCATGCTGAAGATCATATCATATATTCTATTAGATTATGAGCCCAGGGACAGGGACATTGGTCTCACCTTTTAATATATGTAAAGTACTTAGAAATGTTAGGCACCTTAAAACTGTTTATCATTGTTACTGATAGTGATACCATCTTAATGAGCAAGCAGATTTGGAAGCCTCTTCTTGACTGTCCTGGCTTGCAACAGCTACTACAGGCAGCCAAGACTGTAGGGCTCCTATCCAACCTTTACTTTGGCTCACCCTCCACTCTCCTTCGCAGCAGCACTTAGCATTTCCTTGCCAGGCAGATCAAGGAAAACGCTCCCATCTTGTTTCCTCTAGTAGCCTCAGGTACCTAGCCTCCAGTGCTTCCAGTGCCTTCATTACTTCTTTTAACTTTCTCAGGAACAGTCACGACTTCCATACTGATCCTAATGTCATGGATTCCCCCCCCCCCCGCCATCCAGGTAACAGAAGTGGCAATTATATTTGTCTCATTTTTATTGATATTTAGTGTTCCAGCAAGCATGAGTGTTTGGAGAAAGGCTGTAGTTCAGTGTTGGAGTGTATGCATTGCATGCAAAAGATCACAGGTTCAGTCTCTGTGAGAATTTGTGGCACAGTGGGTCAGTGCAACTCACTATTAACCAGTTTCAAAACTGATCCTGTCAAAGGTGGGCAATGGGATCTGTACTGATCATTCACATCACACTCAGCACATGATATTTTTCGGTAATCACTTCTTGGGCTATGCACACTGTGATGTGGTTAATGTGTTCTATGTAAGTGGGTTAAATACATGCCCCAAGGACACTGGTTGGATCTGCTGCATTGAATTTAGACCTCCCCCCTCTTGTAACAGCCAAATAGCACTCTGGGATGTTATCTCTTCACGTTTTCTAATTCTGCTTTTTCTCCACTGGCAACATTATCAGCAAGGCACACCTGGCAGCAGCTGGCAATCTCAGCAATGGACGACATGAATGATCTCTTACCTGTGAAAGAGTACAAGGACAAAATGGGAGAATATTATTGGGACAAATAATCCGCTGCAACCTTGGATGACGTGGTGTCTCATAAATAAATACCATTCTAGGAACAATATCCCCCTGATGTCAGCTATGGTGAGCTGCAGCCAAAGCCCTAATACATCAATAGTCTTATTGTCTTCAGTGGAAAAACAGCCCTTTTGAGACAATGGATGGATTAAAGGTATATTAATCCTAGAGCTGAGCTGACATTTCTCAGAAGATACTTTTCCTAGAAAACATCTGAGTTCCCCCACTCTTTCTCATCCCCCCACTCCCCAGAAAAAGAAAGCCCTGAGTTAGTTTTTTAAATGGTAGCTGCAGTTTCCTCCAGTGGAATCACACTTACCGTATTTTTCGTCCCATAGGACGCACTGGCCCATAGGACGCACCACGTTTTTTGGGGGGGAAATAAAGAAAAAAAAATTCCCCCCCCCAGGTGCTTGTGGGGCCAGCAGCGGGGAGAAGCGCTCTTCTCCCCGCCGCCAGCCTTCAGACCAGGTCCAGGGACAGCGGGATGGCGCGCTGCGGGCTTCTCCCCACCGTCAGCCTCCAAACCACATTGGGAGACAGCGGGATGGCGGCGTTCCGCCTTCCCGCTGTCCCCCGAGCTTGTGGGGCTGGCGCTAGGGCTCTCCTGAAGCCTGGAGAGCAAGAGGGGTCGGTGCGCACTGACCCATCTCGCTCTCCAGGCTTCAGCGAAAGCCTGCATTCGCCCCATAGGACGCACACACATTTCCCCTTCATTTTTGGAGGGGAAAAAGTGCATCCTATAGGGCAAAAAATACGGTAAGTCCAGGATGTTGGGGTAGATGCAAAGTGGTGGTCGCCATTTGCTGCTGCTGCCACTTGCTGGGTGGATCTGCCAATTTTGGCTTCTCTCCAATTCTCATTTTCCCATTTAAGTTGAATTATCCATCAATTTTTTTAAAAAAAAAAAAGTCTTTGCAAAACTTCACCAGCATTTCTTGCAATTCATTTTAGGTGCGTATTTTTAGAGGTGTGTACAGGCCTCAGGCAAGTAAAGGTAACAGGGATGAAGGTGGTGCTGTGGTCTAAACCACTGAGCCTCTTGGGCTTGCTGATCGTAAGGTCAGCAGTTCGAATCCATGTGACGGGGCAAGCTCCCGTTGCTGTCCCAGCTCCTGCCAACCTAGCAGTTTGAAAGCACACCAGTGCAAATAGATAAATAGGTATCACTGCGGCAGGAAGGTAAATGGAGTTTCTGTGTGCTCTGGTTTCCGTCAGAGTGTTCCATTGCACCAGAAGCGGTTTAATCATGCTGGCCACATGTCCCGGAAAGCTGTCTGTGGACAAACAGTAGCTCCCTCATCCTTAAAGCTGAGATGAGTGTCACACCCCATAATCAAATTCGACTGGACTTAACCATCCAGGGGTCCTTCACCTTTTACTTTTTACTTTACAGGCTCCAAGATTCACCTTACACTGCATCCGTGGTTTTTTGTTTTTTAAAATTGCAATCTGTTTGCCTCTGTACTCTCCCTGCTTCAGCCTCTGCTTTCGTAGCAAGGTCTCTGGAGGGACTCACAGCAAATGACTCATGCAGGCGTAAATAACATAAAACTCTCAAATTTCAAACAATAGCCATTTACCTTCTTCACCATCTTAGTGCTAAAACCAAATAGTCAGCCATGCAAGTGCCACATCCTGGATCAGTCCTGACAACAGCTGTGGAGCTGAGGACCAGCAATCAACTGCTATATGAAGTAAAATGATAGGCAAATGCTAGCAGCTAAGGCCCTCTTAAGATTCCTGCCCTTGTTTTGGAAGCAGGGGACAGCTTGGTCCTGGATCAGGAATTAATAAGAGATTTGAACAAATGGACTCTCAGAACCCCCCACCCCCACCCTATTTCTGAACATAGAAATTGGAGATGGCAGCAATTTGACTGAATTGCTCCAGGGGCAGGAGAAATATTCAACAGGGTTTTTTTGGAATGGAGATTCACAGTGCCAGTAGAACAGCTTCTTTCTCTCTCCCCCTCCCCCCCCCCCCCCGCATGTTGCTGGGAGTTGGGATGGGAGAGAGATTTGGTCCAGTACTCACTTCAATGCAGACCTACCTAATTCTCACCCGCCAAAGGCACACACAAACTGAAACAAAGCTATCCTTCCAACCGGACACATTTTGGGATGCAGTTCTCTATCCTATATTAAAAAAAAATGTGCAAAGAGATTAGGATGATGCTACTGGGACAGAAAAACATGTTCCAAAATGTGCTGCTTCGATATCACCAAGAGGAAGGGTATTGTGGCTTCACAGAGACAGTCTTGATGCAGCACAAGCTTCCACAGGCCACTACTGTATCTATTTCATTACCTGCAAAGACACAGAAATCAGAAGCTGCCTTATACTGTCTACACCAGCCGAACACATTTTGGCACCTGAGGAAGACACCAAAATGGTACCTTCCCTCCCTGCCAAGATATATATGAGATGCAGGTGGCGCTATGATCTAAACCACTTAGCCTAGGGCTTGCCGATCGGAAGGTCAGCGGTTCGAATCCCCACGCTGCACAGCCGTGATTGTGTACATAAATAGTTTCTTCTGGTCCTTCAGGATCTCTGATCCAGGATAAGAAAGATAAACACTGGGATCAGCTGCCCTGGTGCACCTTGCCACCTGAGGCAGTCCCCTCCTCTTGCCTCATGTGTGAGTTAGCCCTGGTCTACATTAACCAGTAGTGCTAGGGGTTTAAGTCTTTCCAAGCCCAACCTGAAGATGCCTGGGGTTGCAACCGGTGCCTTCTGCATGCTTTGTATGTAAAGTCGTACCTCGGAAGTCGAACGGAACCAAGGCGCGGCTTCTGATTGGCTGCAGGAAGCTCCTGCGGCCAATCGGAAGCCATGGAAGCCACAACAGATGTCCAAAGAACGTTTGCAAACCAGAACAATCACTTCCAGGTTCGGGAGCCAAAACATTTGTCTTGCAAGACGTTCGACTTCTGAGGTACAACTGTACTCTTAGTTCCTGCACAAGATGGACTGCTCAAATCAAAACAAAAACTGTGGGCCTTGAAACTGTGCCCTGTGACACTGTCAGTAGAACCTGCTTTAGAGACCCTTCCTCCTCCAAGCCTCATTTCAGCTGAACTTCAAATCTGTCTTTAGTCTCCCGAATTGCTGCCCCCTTATGTGACAAATGTGTTCATAGAGTGTGCTGTTCCTGTTTTACAAAGGAAAGGATGACTTAGAAAATGCCCTGTGCTGGAAAGGTTCCTGCCCTGCAATGTTGGAAATGGGTGTGTAGCTTAGACGAGGGTGGGGAGCCACCCAGCACATCAGTTAGTCCTTTGAACTATTTATAGTTTCTCTGGATTTCTTTTCTATAGTTAAGCCCCCAGCTGTTTGCAAAGGAAAGAGTAAATGCTTGGCAGATAAACTTAGCTGAGGCTCTTCACTTGCATGGGCTCTTTCCTGTATGGCACAGGTCTACCTACACGTACAGAAAGTTTGCTGCACCAGCGGCAGGATGCGTGGGATGGGACTGAGGTTATCGCACTTGGCTCGGATTGCTATTCTTATTTTTCTGACATTTTCCAAGTAATATAACACCCCGGGATTTCGCCTGCTGCCAACATCAAGGCCACTAAGTGACGTCCTTTGCCAGGGGGAAAGAACTTCCTCGTGCAAATATTTATTCCAGGCCCCTGTGCTGCAAGTGTGTGTGTGTTTATGAAAATTGTGAGTTTGCCTGATATAAGGTCACTCTGGTGCTCTCTGTGGCCACATGGCCTTGGTGTCTTGCCCCTCCTGCCTTGTGACATGCGTGCTTTGACGGAGACCTCAGGGATGGATCACTCCTGACCCCCCTCATGATCCCATCGTCAGGGCAAAATCACACGGGATCAGTTTGATGAGATGGCAGAATGTCAGATGCAGGCAAGATTAGAAAAGCAGGAATCAATAAAAGCCTGCCTTATTAATAGATGGCAAAGATAAGATCTTCACAATGAGTTGAAGTAGCAAGTTACTGAGCTCTTGAAATGTCATAACTAGCATTTGCCCTCCAGACAGTTGTTGAAAGTAGGGCCAAAAGCCACTTAGGGAATGGGCACCACTCAGACAAATGTTGGTTGGGATTGGTAAAATTTATAAAGTGTGGGATTGAGGGGTGGTAATTTCTTTCAGAGGGAAAGGAGAGCATGGGTTGAAGGCTTGACTTAATTCAGGGACAGGAAACCTGCTGGTGTGTGTTTTATTTATTTATTTCATCACATTTACATCTCACCTTACTTCTATCATGGAATCCAAAGTGGTGTGTGCATGCAGTTCCCAGGTGATCACAACACTGGCCAGGGCTGAGGGCAGTTGGGAGTCCAACAACATCTGCAGAGCCAAAAGTTCCCAATCCCTGACTCAATTGTATGGACCAGGTCTGGGAATCTAAACCCTCTGCAGGTAGCCAAATTCAGAACAGCCACAGGCCACTGCTGTCCTCTGCCTTGCCAGTAGGTTTTGCAGCTGGCAGACCCCCCACGCCCCCCAGCCCCAGTCCTTAAAACATACTGACTCTTTTCACTCCTTAACACTGCACAGGCTTAAACCTGGTCTTTCTCAACAATGTTATTCCATCTAGCCTTTGCACCAAAAATTACATAAACGTGCACAATTATCTGATCGTTCTGGTTCCGTCTTCTTAGTTTCCTAGCGAGAGACAAAGATCTTTTAGAAAGGCTCATTTCCATAATAAACACAAATGCTGTTTTCCCAAGTCCTAGCGCTTGCCTGAGAACATACACGATGTTCTTTTAACAAAGCCCGGCTCCTCTTCATGATTAATAGAGAAGTGGAGAGAAGGTGTCTGATATGTCACATTTGAAGACAGCTGAAATGCTTCAGGGGAATAAGCAGAGGGCTTCGAGTGTGCCAGCCGCAGCAGCATTTTTAAGATGCTTTCATCCTTTCCAGCTGTAGCATTTCACCCACTATGATTAGTTCAGGGCTAGACTAGTTAAAGAGGCAGACAAGTAACTGGATCACCTTCCTAAAATGGAATTTTTCCAATTCAACAACAGAGAAGAAGGAAGTTCAAATGCCCTGCTTAAGCAAGTCCAGTGAGTCAGCGCTTCTGAATTCAAGCACAATCCCAATTCCCCCCCACTCTCTACATTAATTTTGTTGACACAGGTGGCCTTATATTTCTGCACAATGATTTGGTGCTTGGCTGATGCAGGGATCCAGATGGGAACCCTGAAGGTTGTTTTTCTGTTTCCATGGTATTGCCTATTTGCTACAGGTGAAGAGCAATATCTCCCCGTCTCTGCACTGCACACCAAGGCAGTTCATACCAAGACGTATCAAGGCACTTCACAAGGCAGTAAGGCAATGGCTTTATTTATAGAACACAATTTATATATTGTTTGATTGTTTGATCTGCCCCTTTCCCAGCTCTAAAACAGCCTTGTTGAGCTGTGACAATCAGAACTGTTCCAACTATGATCACACCATGGCTTTTTTAAAGGCAGTACACTATTGGCAGATTTATTTATTATTCCTCTCCTAATGATCCCTAGCATAAAATTCATCTCTTTACAGGTGCAGCGAACGGGTCCCATATTTTTCCTCCCTGCCCCCAAACAGCCCAAGAAGATTCCAAACTCTAAACTACTCATCTGATCTAACAGAAAGGAGCAAAAGACTTCTGCAAAGCCGTTCTGTGTTTTGTTCAACTATATATCTCTCCTGCTTTACTTTCGATCCAATCAAAGCAGCCTAGTAACAAATCAAATTCTACTGTGGAAAACCTGCAGTCGACTTTTCATTCTCCAAGGAGAGCTCAAGATATCAGGGCAGGAGAGAGCTTCTTTTTAGCAGAGTAATCTTTGCCTGCCTTTGGAAACCTACAAACACTTGAAAGGCCCTTGGGAACATTCCAGTCTAATCCCCTTGGATTAGTGGCTTTCAAAAAAATGTTCCGTTCTCTCCTCCCCTCTTTAAGAAAATCAGATTAATAGTGATAATTGTGCATAACAACATTAAGGATGAGCCACTGGATACCTTATCTGGGCAGAGGTCATTGTGTCATGACAACAAGGGACTGTCACATCTTCAGGGACAGTAGCAAAAGTGTCTGTCTCACTCAGATGACAAAACACAGTCTAGGCTAGGGCCTCTGGCAGCCCTTGGCTGAAAACAAAGAGAGGGTGTCATATGGAACAGCACCAGAAATAGAGGGCATTCTCCAGTAAAGTAGATCATCATCATCATTTTTAATTTGTATACCGTCTTTCTATCTTACAATACTCAAGGCGGTTTACAAGCTGAAGAAACAAAAAATGTACATCTTATAACAATCTAATGCAATACAAAAATTGTGATAATAAAACATAACTTTAAAATAGGCAACCTCCATCAAAAAAGTAACATTTAGCAGTCATTATAATAGTATAAAATAATAATATCAACATATAAAAGTTAAACAGAAATCCACTCAACGATTACAATAAATAATATCTAAACTATAATCAATAAAAAAACGGCAAGGCACAGTACATAAAATAATACAATACACATTGAGAAGCAGGGACTAGAGGGTAGAGCAAGGCAGGTGGAAAGAGGCCTTGCCTGATGGAGTCTCTCCCCTCACCTGCAAGTGCAGGGACTGTTAGCTGTGCAATGGAACTTCTCTCCTCTCCTTGTCCATTCCCTGCGTCCCTTGAAATCTGTTCTGGGGGATCTCCCAGCCCTCTGGGAAAGATTTGGGAAAGGCATGGGGCACACGGGGAGAGGAGAGGGAAGGGATAGTTCCATTGTTCCATTGCACAAGTGGAAATCCTTGCACCGGGCTAGATTCACACCCTGGTTTTGGGTCTCCAAAAATTGGACAGCATGCCTTCATCAATGCAGGATTAGGATTACTAAATTTTGCTTACCTCTCCCCACAATCACCTATGTTATTACTCTCTTTGTAACCAGCAGTGGTTCGTAGCCTATTGGGATTGGTAAGGCAGGGAGGCCAATGACAGGCCAATACATGCCCTGTCTTTGGCTTACATCCAACTAAGTGATACTCAGAGTTGACCCACTGAAATCAATGGACTTAAGTCTATTGATTTCAGTCGGCCTACTCTGAATATGATGTACTGTATTGGCCCGAATATAAGCCACACACAAATATAAGCCGCACCTCTAAAATTGGAGGGGTGGGGGAGAAAAAAAGAAAAAATACAGTGGTGCCCCGCAAGACAAATGCCTCGCAAGACGAAAAACCCGCTAGACGAAAGGGTTTTCCTTTTTTGGAGGCGCTTCGCTAAACGAATTTCTCTATGGGGTTGCTTTGCAAGACGAAAAAATCTTGCGAGTTCCTGCGTTTCCCCCCCGCTTTTTTCCGCCCTTTCCCTAAGCGCTAAGCCGCTTATCAGCTGTTCCGCTGATAAGCCGCTTCTCAGCTGATCGCTAAAAGCCGCTAGACCGCTAATAGCGCTAATCCGCTAAGCTGTCAATGGGCTTGCTTCGCAAGACGAAAAAACCGCTAGACGAAGAGAATCGCGGAACGGATTAATTTCGTCTTGCGAGGCACCACTGTACCTGAATATAAGCCACTCCATTCCTCACTGCTTCTGGTTGCATACTGGGGGGGGCGCACTGCATTGCCAGCAGCCTTCCCCCTTCTTCACTTTCTCTTCACAGCGTTGGGGGAGGGGACAGGGGACTACGTAGGGGACGGGCGCCGCTTTGCCACGCTCCTGGTGCTGTTTGCCTGCGTTCCTGCCTACATACCGTAAGATCGGGAATATAAGCAGCACTTTAGCTTTTCATGGTCGGAATTTGGGGTGAAAGTGAGGTTTATATTCAGGCCAATATGGTAGTTGAATGCATCCCTTTGTTCCTTGAGGTTTTGTGCTCAAAACAAGCCAAGGTGCAAGAACAGGGATGATCAACTTGTTTTGCATACAAAACCATTTCAAGGCTACTGACCATGCACAACAGTCTTATAATGAATACTGTGACTTACTGCATATACAGTGGTACCTCAGGTTACATATGCTTCAGGTTACATACGCTTCAGGTTACAGACTCCGCTAACCCAGAAATAATACCTCGGGTTAAGAACTTTGCTTCAGGATGAGAACAGAAATCGTACTCTGGCGGCGCGGCGGCAGCAGGAGGCCCCATTAGCTAAAGTGGTGATTCAGGTTAAGAACAATTTCAGGTTAAGAACGAACCATATCCAGGCATATACAAGAAACTATTTTAGAGATATGAAGACATGCTGTTCCAAATGCTAACCAGCCTTGCCATACCTACTAGTTTTGTTATACAGTAGTTTGTGCTCTCTTGATCATAGTGAATGAACCTATCATTATGGTTTTACTCAAGGAGTCACCTGATGGCCAAATAACAGAATGTTCCTTGACGGCTTGAGCCTTTGGAACGTGACATCCGTCACAGTTTGGAGGAGAGGAGGCTGGTTTTGACAATACTTCTCCCCTGTTCCAGCATATGGATGGGGACAATTGCACACAGACCCCACCCCGATCTGGCATGTGGTCTCCACATGTGGATAGATTGTCTGATGGTCATCTGTGCATGTACATAACATATTTGTTATATATATTGCCTGCCAATTGCTATGACTTGACTGTGATCAGCTCACAGGAACAAGAAGGCCAGCTGCTTCGCTGGAGGCACCTGTGTTCCGGGATGCAATCCCTGATGAGAACCAAGAGGCCCCATCTATATCGGCATTCTGACGGCTTTTGAAAACACATTCCTTGATCTCTGTCCCTGAGTCTCCTGTTCCAATTGCTGGGTTGTTTGAATGAGATGGTTTTACTGTGTATTTTAATTATGGGTGTCTATATTTTAACGTTTGTATAACTAGTTTTTACACTTTGTAAACCACACAGAAGCCTATTTTGACACTGGCATTAAGCGTTATATTAATGAATGAATGAATCACCAGGAAAACAACTGTACAATTTGTACATTCATAGGTAGTAGTCAGACAACCCATGCCCTCATGTGCAGATGGGAATAGCATAGGGATGAACACTCAGGTAATAGGGAAGACCTCTGCGCATTCACTCCCCTCCATGCACTGGGCTAGACTGGAAAGGAGGGGTCAGCAAATATTTCAGCAGGGGGCTGGTCCACTGTCCCCCTGACCTTGTGGGGGGCCAGACTATATTTTGAAAAATTCCTATGCCCCACAAATAACCCAGAGATGCATTTTAAATAAAAGCACACATTCTACTCATGTAAAAAACACCAGGCAGGCCCCACAAATAACCCAGAGATGCATTTTAAATAAAAGGACACATTCTACTCGTGTAAAAACATGCTGATTCCCGGACCATCTGTGGGCCGGATTTAGAAGGAGATTGGGCCGGATCCAGCCCCCGAGCCTTAGTTTGCCTACCCATGGTATTGTCTGAAGCGACCCAGAGACAGCTAGGAAGAATTTGGAGTGAGGATAGTAATTTTGAATCGAGAGAGGGGAAAGAGAAATAGTGCTACGTTGAGAGTTTCTACTGGGGGAGAAACCTTGCGGTAATTGCAACAGCAAATTTCTGGGAATCAAACGCAGTACAGTTGTACCTTGATTTTCAAACAGCTTAGTTCTTGAATGTTTTGGCTCCCAAATGCCACAAACCCAGAAGTGAGTGTTCTGGTTTGCGAACTATTTTTGGAAGCCGAATGTCCAACAGGGCTTCCGCAGCTTCTGATAGGCTGCAGTTGACTTCCAAGGTATGACTGTATTAGTGATTATGTTGCCTGTTTACAGGTCTGCATTTGCTTCCACTGTGTTCCGCTTGCACATTAATAACCAAAACAAATAGTACAAAGACACCTAAGTCTCTGCCGATCTCATTCAAACGAAGTGAAACCTTGTGTAATATCACCACTAGACTTCTTTCTACTTGAGGAATTGGGACTGGGGTGCATAACAGCATCTAACACAAATGCACCAAATGGCATAAAACAGCCTTTGGCTCTTTTTCTTAAATTTACTCTTACAAACCAGTTTGGTTTGGTCAAATAAATCCTGAAAGAAGAAGGCTTGGAGACATGGGAATGCTTGAATAGTAGCTTTTTTGAAGTGGTCTTTAATGGGTTCTGCATGACAGCAGCTGGGGGAGGCAGGCAGGCGAGATGCAGGATTTATTGGCTTGGGAACAGCAAGCTGCTACTCTGGGATAGAATTATCTGGATCGAACAATCTTTAGAAGCACACCATTCATGCTAATTTGCCCTGTCTAGCTTGTATGGTTAATGTAATGGCCTTTGTACCAGAGATAAAATTCTGGAACCCGCTGTCATGGCTAGTGAAGAGTTTCAACATCTCTTCTGAGAATGAAAACACGGTGGTGCCAGATTCAACAGAGAAACTCCAGATGCTGAGAAAGTGAATCTCCAGGGCAACAATTAAAAACGCAGATTTTCCTATCTTCTGTGATGGCAGTCTTCAACTGGCAGGTTGTGACCTGCCACTGAGTCATGCAGTGCCATGTCCAGATTTCAGAGGACCCTGGGAAAGATGCCCTCTGGGGACCCCACCACCACCCTGTCACTTTCCCTCTCCTCCAACCTGGAGAGCATTTCACTTTCTTGATAACTCCAACCTGTTTGTTTGTTTGTTTGTTTGTTTGTTTGTTTGTTTGTTTTTAAAAGAAGTGGGGACTGAGCCCCTTTGTCATTTTGATTAGAACATGTTAAACTGCTTTTTGGAATGTAAAAAAAAACCACCTGTTTTTTAATGTGTGTTCATTGCTGTGTCTGCTGCTGCCCTAGGCTCCTTCAAGTGGAAAAGTGGGAATCATCATCATCATCATCTAAAACTGGGATTATAGAATTACAAAGGTTGCTAGCACACCCAGCAATCTCTAACTTTTTAAGAAAAGTTAGGGGAAATGGTCCTTTCCCCTACTGCCTGCCTAGTTACTTATCACCTTCCCCTGTTGTTGTTGTTGTTGTTGTTGTTGTTGCTCCTCCTCCTCTTTCCCAGGCAGGCAGCTGCAGCCCCCACAGCATCTTAAAATAAAAAAGTCCAGCAGGTGCACTGCTGCAAATGGAGCAAAGCTTGCCCTCTTCAGTTCTCAGAATACCTCTCTGGACCCACAAGAGACCCAGAGGCCCCCTAGGGATTATTGCAACAATAACAAAACTGTTTGCTTGTCTGTGTTTTAAAGACACAGTAGGTTGGAGGCTACTGGCTATTGTGGGGCTGGCATTTGGGAGCCTAGGTTCAGTCCCTCTGATTTCCAGGTAGTGCTGGGAACATCCCCTGCATGGTGCCATGGCAACCTAGGAAGCAGCCTTCCTCGGAGTCAGATTATTGGTCCATCTAGCTTAGTCTCATCTGCAATGACTGGCAGTAGCTCTCCAGGGTTTCAGACAGGGTTTCTCCCAGCCCTACCTGGAGATGCTGGGGACTGAACCTGGGACCTTCTGCGTGCAAGGTTTTGCCACTGAACTATAGCCCTTACCTAATCATGGCAGCCACTGCGACTGAAACTGCCACTGAGCTAGAATGGAGCACTGAACTGACTCAGCTTAAGGCAAGTACATCAGTTCCTAGGTGTGAGCTTACTCAAAACTTAATAAAGATCTTACCTCTGATCTAAAGCCTGCAAATTCTTTATGTTGATGAAATGGATGGAATATTCCACAGCTAATCCAGTGGGAGTTAAATTCATTCTGCCTAGTTGCTGCCTGTTATCTTATTTTGTCTAGGCGGACACCCTAAGTGAGGGAACATTGGGAGTCTTGAAAATATAGCTTCCTCTCACTTGATTTGTATACTTTGACAAGGCCAGCGTGACCCCCTGTAGCCTTTGCAGGATGCAATCAGAAAACTTGAGAGTGAAATATAAATGTTACTGGCATGCCCAGCTTCTCACCAATATCCAGGTAGTTTGTCCCCTTCATGAGGGCTGAGAAGACCAAGCTGAGACTTACTGGATTCCCTGAATCACCTTCCAGCAACTGAGCAATATGTTTGCCGCGTGCTGTCCTCAGGAGTTTCCCGGTTGTGCTAGCTTAGTTATTGCATTCACTTTTCCTTGCATGTCTCCAGTCATTTCAAAGGCTCATAACCATCTCTGGTTTCATGTTATTTTAAGTGATGGATCACTTCCCACTGGCATGTAAGTTTTTGTTGACTCACTTTCAAATTACAAAGGCAAGAACACTTTATACGGAACACACTCGCAATGTTTATAAAACTTTGTATGTTTGGGAAGAAAGTGTGTCAGTGCAAGATGGTTCAGGTTAGCTCAGCCTTTGCTAACCTGGTGCCCTCCAGATGTTTTAGACTACAATTCCCATCAGCCCCAGCCAGGGGCAAAGGCTGGGTTAAAATATAGCAGTTTCAACATTTTTAGTGCTTCCTTTGTAAAAGTGCTGGGCATAATCCAGGAAGGAGTTATGTATAGATCTATTTCCTGACATTTCGAGGGCATACTGATGGCCAAGGCAGCCTACACTGTTCTCCTGATGTTCTGAGCTCCCCACAGCACTCTGTCAACTCTTTCCCCTTCTGATCTACAAGATGTCTGGCAGGTCTCAAAATTATTTATCATGCCCCTTGTTACGTCTTAAGGTTGCTAGGTCAAGGCCCTCAGAGACAACCTAAGAATTTAGGGGGATCTAACCTCCCCTCCCCCCACAACTCTTAACAGTATTACATATAATTCGTGGGGCTGTTTCTAAATACGGAGAGTCCATCTTGTTCTGTTTAATTGGTCAAGGGGATGAGAAGTTTTGGAGTGGGGTGTGTAAATGGATCTTCTTACTAGGGGCATTATATAAGCCCTCTTAATTCCTTGGATTCCTTCTCCCAGATCACAGAAACTAGGTTTCTAGGTTAAACACTTAGATCCTTGGAAATTGCACAGCAATTTGCTGTTTGATCACAGGTGAGTTGACTGTAAATAGCAGTCACAAATAATTGCCATCTATCAATCAATCTAATATAAGCTCCTAATGTTTTTGTAGATGTAGATATGGATAGGGAATAAGGCCACTCCTTCCAATCCACTCATGGAACTGTGGGAAAGTTCGGGGCCAAGGCTGGCCTAGTTCTTCCAGGAGACCTATTTCTGGCATTTCCTGAGGTGTCAGACAGTTAACTGAAGGATACGGAAACTTGGCTCAGCCTCTTTCGCCTGGATTACTAAGGAACGGGATTGTGTGATTACTTGTGAGTGCCTATTCTTAGTTAGCCTCAGCAGAACGAGAGCCAAAGAAACTTCCCATTTCCTGATCTTATTAACGAGGGTCTATTTTGTAACACCGGCTAACCAAATGGAGTGATGCAAGAGAAACTTTCCCCGTACTCCTGTTTCACTGCTGTCATTTCCCACCCCTTCCCCCTCAGTTGCGGCTATCAGTAACACTGTTTTATTGCCAGATTTGTTGGCAAGCTTTCCTGCTACTGCTTTGAAGGGGACAGGACTAGAGTATGGGCAGTTTTTATTATGATATATTTTTTTAAAGGGGGGCATGATTCTAAGAAAGCTTAGAAGTTAAGGGCAAGGAACTAGTGCTGTACAGTGTCACCTCTGGATATGAATTTAATTCGTTCTGGGGGTCCGTGTGCACCCTGAAACATTCGTATCCAGAGGTGGCTGTTCTGCACAGGTGCGCGTGGCAGTAGCCCACTTCTGCACAGGCACAGGCTCTGGAAGCATTCCCATTACTTCCAGGTTTGCCGCATGTATATCCCGAAGAATACGCAATGAGGGCGGAACCTGAGGTTCCACTGTACTGCATTCAGGTACGGCTAGAGATATGCAAGGAGAGGTGTCTGGGGAGCAACGAGAAGTGGATGATTTTGTAGACAGAGTTCTTAACAGAAGTAATGGGGTACAGCTGAGATAATGTGAGTCTAGAAAGGAGAAGTTGGAATAGTTAAGATGAAAGATGCCCAGAGGGGGCAGAGAGGAAGGGCCATAATTTTTTGTAATGTAAGAGGAAGAAGTGGCATAATTTGGTGACAGACTTAATACAGGCAAGTCATGGTAGATGGCACTACCCACTACTCTCCTGGAAAACAGGGGTCAAACCAGAAATTAAGGGGTTTCCCCCATTTATGATTGCTAGAGAATTGATTCAAATTATTGCTTCACCTAGGCAGGGGTCAGCTCAATATATTTTCTTGCCTGAGGCAGAACAGCAAATGATGCCCACTTCCAAGTATGCATCATGCCCATGGATGCCCAAGTTGTTTCGGCACCTGAGGTGGACAATCCCACAAACGTATTTCCCTAGGAGTAAACAGACAATCATCAATGAAATAGCTAAACACTTGCTACAAAACCCAGAGTGATTCCAGATGGGACTTAATATTGCAAATCATTCTGATATCACAGACAGTTAATTAACAACATGGATCCCCTCCCCTTTGACAATCTGGATTCAATGGAGGAAAATTGCAGGCTGGCAATTTGATGCCAACAACTCATGCAAATAATGTGAAAAATTTGCATGCATGAGAAACACCAATACCACAATACCTATGGGGAAGGGTTGTAGCTTCCAGACAGAGGTTCCTAGGTTCAGTCCCTGGCACCTTCAGTTATGGCTGGGAAAGAGTCTTGCCTGAAACTCTGGAGAACCGCTGTCAGTGTAGACAATCCCAAGCTTTATGGACCAATGGTCTGGTTCCGTATAGAATCATAGAATTGTAGAATTTGAAGGGCCCCAAAGGGTTACCTAGTCTAATCTCCTGCAGTGCAGGAATCATGGGATCCTTATGTTCTCAACACTCACCTGGAAGCAGCCCCAAACCAGCTGCCTAGGGTAGCTGCCACAATCTGCCACACTAATACCTGCATAGAGGTAAGGTATCCATTCTTTACAAAGGTTTGCAGGCCAACCCCTTTGGACAGAGGAAGCTTTGTATTTTGGTCCTTTTCTTCTCAGGATTGTTGGGTAACAAGCAGAATGTGGGACAACCGGGAACTCAAATGGGTAAAAGGTAAAAGAATTTCACGTGATTCGTTATGTGAAGGTCTCAAAGGGCACCGACTGCAAGCTTATCTGCTGGGTTTTTTGTTTTGTTTGCCCAGAGCCATCGACTTAGGTTATATTTAGCAAAATGCTTCTGCAACTGGACAAGACTTCCTGTCCTGACAATTCCCTCTGTGTTTGTGTGTTCTTAGTACATTTACCTCTTGACCTCACCGTAGTTGCTTAAGTTTCCAGGCCTTGCACACGGTAGGTACGTGGTCCAGGCACCCGTTACAGTGTTCACTTTAACGCTGAATCAGAACAAACAGCAATTCACATTTTCCACAGATTGCTGTTTGCTCCATTTTAATGGTACAGAGTGGGTTTTCGTGGGGAAAGTGTCAGGGCAAAAAAAGAGACATGGAGCTTTAAAGCATGAACCTGTACCTAGAAACCTGACATGAAAGGAAGTCTGGGGGAGCCCTGAGTGATGCAAAATCATCCTTGACAAAGTTCTCTTTTGCATACCTGCCAAGTGTCTCGCTTTAAGTGGGACATCCTAGATTTACAGCAGCTGCCTTGGCAGCATGGTGCGGGAGCTGTCCTGGATTTTGGTTAGGGTATGCTTTTGTATGCTGAAGCTCTTGAGACAGTGTAGCTTACTAGGCATAACAAATAAGTAATGTTTTCATTATGATACTAGAAGAAAGATCACTCTCATTTAACTGAGGTCTGGGGAGAGCAGTTTCCTCTCATCTTTAACAAGGGAACCTTCCTTCGATCTGCACAGATTCGCTGGTTCCATGCCACATTTTAGTTTCACATGTGCAAAACAATATCTGGCATGCTGGGAACTATGACAAGTTCCTCTTGGCCAGCTGAGCCTTCCAGCCAGTTGAGATGGCCAAGAGCGACTTGTATTGCTGACATCAAATGCTCAAAAACATGAGTCAACTGTCCTTAACAAAATCACAGAACAATAGATTTCAGTAATGCATGCAATAGATCCAGTACCTCTTTTGATTTCAATTCCCTGCAATGAGTCTGAGCTTTTTGGTTAAGCTGAGGTCATGTTTTCAGCATTTCTCTGCCATGACGAGGGCAAACGAAACCTGAGCTTTTTTTTTAAAAAAAGAGCAGTCATTTGAAGGCCACACAAATGATCCTTCTGTGCTCCGTAGACCACATCCTGCAATGGTGCTCCTAAACGACAGCAAGCAAATAAATAAAAACCGGCAGTGCTATTGCCAGCCACGGTTTCCCATTATATGGACAGAGCAAACACTATGTAGCAGATGTTCCAGCTTCCCAGTTTTGCCATAACAGCAGGACTTAAAGGAAAGAGTGTGCTGAGAGAGGAACAAGATGGGAGAGGATTTTGATTAGGTTCACATTTATCACCTAATTTTCACTCTCAGTCGGTAGAGCATGATTTTCTTAATCTCCAGGTTGTGGGTTCGAACCCCACGTTGGGCAAAAGATTCCCAACAGATTCCTGCAGGAGGTTGGACTAGATGTCCCTCACGGGCCCTTCCAAGTTCTGTGATTTGAAATTTGCACTTCTCTGTATTCTGCAATGCACTTCTCCAGCAAAATATACAAAATTCACATAGTGGGGTAAAGTGTATACATGCATTTATTGGTGAAAGTAATGAAGAGAGAGAAGTGTGTTATGTTAAGAGAAACTGCAAAAATAAGCTAGGGAAAATTGCATACCAAAATGTGTATATTAGGAGAAAGCTAAAATGCTGGTGTGTTTTCAGGAGCACTTTTTGGCCATAGGCTTTACACGGCTCCAGGACTGTGGGGATCACCCACCCTGGAAACAGAACACTTATTTATGGATGGGTATGTGACAATCCACCACCTTCTGGCCTATTGGAATGCTGGAGCATGCATGGCCTGCAGAGGACAGAAACTGGTGAAATGGCTCCATTGACAAAACTGCACAATTCTCTGAGGAGAGGAAGGCTGTGAATAAGGGTAGGCAGAACGGAGCGCAGCCTTGTTTTTGGCAAGTGCAGCAGAAATGCTTCCTGGGGCACGAATTCTCTTTCGTGAGGCAGAAGCTCCGGCCCCACAGCGCCCTCTAGTGCCACGCTGCAGCACTGAGTAAACAGCAGCAGGGAGAGGCAGACTGTCTTTGCAGCATCAAACATTATCTCCCATTTTGCCCAGATCGCCTTGCCCTCTGCTTATATCCATGCCATCATAATTAATTTATTACTCAGATGAGCTGACGTTGACCGAGAAGGGAAAGACAAGTAGGTTGCTTTGTTTTTAGCCCTGTCCTTCACTCATAGGGAGGAAAAAAAACCAGGCTAACGCGAGAGGCATTGGAAGATGTCCGGGTACAGAGCTCGCCTCTGGTCTAAATGGTTCACCCAAATTGAGCTGATGAGAATGAGTGTGACTGAGCCACATTCAGAAGTGGCCGGGACTGGTTTGGGTGCCTTGAAAAACATGACTGGGTGTTCCCTGCACAGCAAAGAGACGTCAGGGACAA
Organism: Podarcis gaigeae; assembly: GCF_964106915.1. Lineage (NCBI taxonomy): Eukaryota > Metazoa > Chordata > Lepidosauria > Squamata > Lacertidae > Podarcis > Podarcis gaigeae. The sequence goes on along the minus strand of NC_139679.1, from coordinate 84,589,299 downwards.
GTAGAGGTTTTAAACAATTAAACAAAAGCATTTCCTGTATAAAGAGGCCAGCTGGCAGGCTGTTTAATCTCCCTTCTTTTAGCAATAAGGACATGAAGGTAAATAGGGACTTCTTGCCAAAGCCGATGGAGTGAATGACAGGACTGCAGAATCAGAGAACATGACTCGGTGAATTTTGCTTTCCAAACACCCCTCTGATCTGAGACGGACATTTCTTTCTTTTTTTTAACAGCTTCACTAGTAAAAGGCAATAATGACTGTTAAATTGTTGAAGGTTAACCAGTTTGGCAAAGTGATCTGAATTAGCAAAAACAATGAATGCCATGGCTGTTCTGAACTGCCTGCCATCACCATTAGATCTACCAACCAGTCAGCATTTTCTCAGTTTGATCCCTAAAATGATGTTCTTGCAAATAGCTAGGAGTCTGAAAAGCCAGAATCTATTAGGCTCTGCTCAGCTCAGCTCTGCCTGTTTTCTGTCTGGCCCTGCCTATCAGATCCACCATAATCCATTAAAAATAAAACCTGCCACGGTCCCAACCTGCCCTTAAATCACAAGAGGTTTTTTTGGAAATCAATAATTAGAATCCACTCTGATGAGCATTTTTTATTTTTTAAAAATGACCCAGGGATGCATGATTTGTTTCACAGATATGCTTGCAAAAACTCTGAATTAGAATCTCAAAATGGGCAGATTATCAGATGAAGGTTTGACAACTCTGGAGGTTAGCTACCAGTGATGTTGACAAAGTTTGCAATTCCATCTCTTGGAATTTTGGCATCCATCTTTCTTGGGAGACAATGGAGGAGTGTGTCTTTGGGGGTGAAGTAAAAATATGAATATTAATTTTGACCACTTGCAATGCTCACCGTTAATACACTACTATGCACAAGCTATATGCACTATGCACTATCCCCAGCTCTGATTTCAATCTAAGTCAGAGATGAACACCTCCATTCCAATCCACCTCTGCTACGACTGCTACTCCAGCAGCAATAACATTGCCCTCCTCCTTCATACAATGAATGCTGCCCCAGCAATAGCATCTCGAGCACAAAGAACCCTGGGAAATATTGCTTCTCCAGGGCACCTGACTAATGCTGCCATAGAAGCAGATCCAGCTGAAGATATTTTGCTGCCTGAGATGCAGCAGCAAATGCTATCCCTCTCCCAAGTCAATGCACACAGTGCTCAAGGCCACCCAGTTATTTTGGCATCTGGGGCAGGAAATCTCCTCCCTGGAAGTAAAAATACAATAGCAATAAACTAAATAACAAATATGTCATCCTTTAATGACACCCAAAATCAGCTGCCTGAGGTGGCTGCTTTCCTTGGTCTAATGGTAGGGCAGGCCCATTCAGGAAAGACTGATGGATGGAGAGGAGAGAAAGGGAACTCGTTTTCTGTTGCTTGTAGCCATCAGGTAATGAAAGATTGTCCAGAGTGGTAGTGAGCTGAGGGCTCAGAGGTGGCAAATATGAATGAATTTAAGAACTGTTGGTGAGGGATAAAACTTTTCTCCTCTTCCAGTCCTGGGCGAAAGCGTAGCTATCCCACAGTAAATGTTCAGCGTGGAAGCACACTCAAGAGAATGAATGAATCTCCCCGTATATCACACTTAAAGGTAAAGGTAAAGGTACCCCTGCCCGTACGGGCCAGTCTTGACAGACTCTGGGGTTGTGCGCCCATCTCACTCAAGAGGCCAGGGGCCAGCGCTGTCCGGAGACACTTCCGGGTCACGTGGCCAGCGTGACATCGCTGCTCTGGCGAGCCAGAGCCGCACACGGAAACGCCGTTTACCTTCCCGCTAGAAAGCGGTCCCTATTTATCTACTTGCACCCGGAGGTGCTTTCGAACTGCTAGGTTGGCAGGCGCTGGGACCGAGCAGCGGGAGCGCACCCCACTTACTGTTTATCAAATATTTTAGCACATTTACCTATAACTTAAGATTCAGGACCCCAAACTGCATTGTGACCAACCTAAGGTGGGTTCCACTAACACAGTGTTTCCCAACCTTTTTTGGGCAAAGGCACACTTGTTTCATGAAAAAAATCTCGAGGCACACCACCATTAGAAAATGTTTAAAAAATTAACTCTGTGCCTATATTGACTATATATAAAGTAACTCTCTTTAATAGGAATCAAATAAACACAAATAAAGTATTTTATAATTACTTTATTATGAAATAGTAAGTAAACAGAAATATGAAAAATTATAAAATACTTTATTCAGTGAACCTGTGAGGGCCCGCCCTTTGCGGCAGCCGATTGGCTGCCGCCGTGGGCAGTGAATATTAATGATGTATCATTTTTGTGCTTCATGCTGTGGCCACAGACATGTGATCTGATGGTGAATTTGGGGTGACCCAATGCAAAAATCCTGAGGATCCATGTGGATCCATGTTTTGTAACCACATTTTTGCACCACTGCAGCCCCAGGCAACAGTGGGTGCATGATTTTTGGAGGGCAGGCTGTAGCCATGGACATGCTATGTGATCTGTTGGTGAATTTGGGGTGACCCAATGCAAAGATCCTGAGGATCCATGTGGATCCATGCTTTTAAACCACATTTTAAGTGGGGAGGGAAGGAAAAACACAGAACGGACAAGGAGCACGAGAGGGGTGTGCAGAGAAGCAGCTGGCTAAGAATGCAGGAGAGGGGTATAACGGGGAGGGAGGAAAGGAAGGCAAAAGTTTTCCCTCACCTACTCACCCAAGCCAGCCAGCTCGCACGCTCTCTCTCTCTCTCCCCCTCCTGCCTGCTTGCCTGGAGGGGAGGGGCTTTCCCTGCTCTTTGTTCCGTTTGAGCAAGCACAGCAAGGAAACAGAGGCGGGTGGGCAGTAAGACCCTGAGGCAAGTGCGGCTTGTGCTTGCTCAGCAGCTTCTTCACGGTGCTCCGCGGAACGGTGTTCTTCATCCCGCCGGCGGCGGCTCCCTCTCTTTCCTCTCAAGCAGAGCGGCCTTCCTGCTCCAGCCGCGCCTGCGCCTGAGGAGTTTCGAATCTGCCGCCGCGCGCAGGGTGACGTCACGGCCGCCGCCGGGCCAATCCGCCTGCTCGGCCCCGCCTCCCTTCTTCTTGCCTCCCTCACGAGAGGAAGCGCCTCCCTCGCGCACGGCGGATGCAGCCTGAGCAGAGTCCCCTCTCGCTTAGAGCAGTGTTTCCCAAGCGGCACACGAGGCAACGTCTCGCGGCACACTAGTGTGCCGCGGAACACCGGTTGGGAAACACTGCACTAACAACTCAACCTCTGTAAAAAAAATGTGTGTTTTTTCTTTTTCAGAGAGGGATTGATAAAGAAAAGGAAGAAGAGAGGGGGAAGTAGGAAGAAGAGGGTGATGGAGAAAGATAAACATGTGGGAACAGCAGGCCAGAAATATATAGCTAAAGGAAAATGGAAAAGTGGCTTTCATGTACCAAATCGGTTGGGGTAAAACATGGGTAACAAGACCAAGGATGTTAAAATCTACTGGAACAAGCTATTTTCTACCCACAGTTGCTTCAAGTTTTCCCTCATGAATGGCTGGGCATGGGGAAGGAAAAGAGATGGGATATGCCATTTGTGTCTCACAGCTTTGAAGTAAACATATGGCTTTGAATTCCTAGAATTTCCCAATTCCAATTTGTCTCCAGACAGACCCATGCTTGCGTGAACATTGCCTTTGCAGATCTCTCAGCACACAAGGCCTGTCTGTCATAATCAGAGTATCCTGGAATAACCTCTTCATACTGCTTCCTCTTTTCAGTCTTTGGTTTTTAAAAGGACCTACTTGGCTATATTTTCAGGCAGCAGGATAGAGCAGAACGTGCCCCAAACTTTCCATACAAGGGCTCAATCCAAAGCTAAGGGCCCCAATTCCACAGAGCACACATTATGCACAAGTAGGGTTGGGTGCTATTTGCAAAAGAAACTGGTATCCCAGTCAGCTATATATATCAAAGAGACGGGCAGGAGAAATCCAGTACCTATTCATATCCTGCATTTTATCCTAAGTAGTTTTTTTTTTTAGTTTTTTTTTACATACACAGATACAGAGAGAGCCCAGTTTTCAGATCAGGCTTTAGAATTGCATCTATGCCTTTATCTATTATTATTAATAGAAGTATTAGAGGAAGAAGAAGCAACAGTTTTATCACCCTCCTACCTTTCAGTCGTATTTCAGAGTGGCTTACAAAAGTAATAAAACCAGTGCTTTTTCTGGGGGGACACAGGGGTACCCAACAATACCCCTAAACATTTTGTGAATCTTTGTACTTTTGACCAGTTACTGTATTTATTTTTCCCGATTTGAACTATAAAATGGTGATTTTCTTGAGTCAAAATGAGAGTACACCTAAACATTTTTTTTAGAAAAAAGCACTGAATGAAACTATATTGCTGTGGATACAGCTCCTGCTTAGACTGGGTGAAAGAATCTTTATCTGTCTTGGTGATCCCAATGGAGAAAGTTAAACATGTGCTTAGCTCCAGATATAAAGAGAATTTGTGCTTTGTTATTTGAAGACAAGGATGTATGATCCGTCTCTCAGAAACCCTCCCAAATATTCTGTGCTGCTTTCTTCACTCAAGAATCCCCCAACAATACTGCAATACTCTCTTCCTCATGATATCCAGCAATTGATATCCGCAGTGGACCTAAATTCATGAGAGAGTACCGGTATATTGCACATAGAAATAGAATGATGGTTACTTTGAATCAGTTATAGATTCACACCCTCAGTGCTCAAAGATATTTGACTGAGAAATCACAGGAAGGAAAGCTATCTACAGTACTGCCTCCGAAGACTCAGGGCAAGGAGTGGGGGAGAAGCTGTTAATATGCCCTTCTTGCACTGAGAACCAAAATGCTTCTCCTGTTCTGGAGACCTTCTGCTCTGAAGCACATTTCCCCATTTGCCTGCAAAGGAGAATATTTGGTCCAAATAACAAAAGTGTAGGGGTGGGGGGAGAGAGGCGGCAGCTAAAGTGATCTGCTCATGTTGTGCCATGTGAGGACGGCATTGTGCAAAGCGTCGCTGTTAGCAGTGTGTGTGTGTGTGTGTGATGAGTATGTGTTTCTGAGTTTAAATCTGCCCCCCCTCCAAAAAAATATACAAAGGGGGCAAAGGAAGAGGCGTGTGGCCATTGCTGGACTGTGACACAGCAGCTGAGAGCTGCCGGGCTATGTTAACAATAGCAGTAGATATTAAAAGGTCAGAGGGAGGAAGGGAGGGAATAAGAGAGCGGTTTATTTTAAATACAGTTGATGGAAGTGAAAATAAGCACACACAAAAACCACTTGAGCCAGCATTGGTAGATTATTCCTGGTAGGCTGCAAAGAACAACTTCCAGGGGCAACAAGGGTGAGGTTACTTATTCAAAACCAGTGAATTTCTCTTTTCTTCTCTTCCCTCTCTGGTATCATTCTGCTTTCTAAAAATAGTCAGCTGTAGATGTTCTATTTATTTCATATAATTTACACACTGTTTGGTTGTGGCTGTTTTAAAAAAAGCCTTCAAAGCCTTTTCTTTCCATTCTGTTGGTGCAATTAAGGAAGTGGAGACCAGGAGAGGTTGTCACAGAGGCACCTAAATGTCCCCTGGTTAGAAGAACATAGTTTTCCTTCCCAATCCATTTCTCCCCTAGGAGAGACTGATATCTCATGGGAAGTTCTGACTGACTGGTCCAGACATCCCCTTTTTATGTCCACTCTAGGGATGTTGTACTTGACTGCTCTGTGTTTCGCATCCCACACCCTTGGACTGAGAAAGGTTTCCCATCCCTATTCTAGGGCACAAAAACATGAGAAGAGCCCTGCTGGATCAGGCCAATGGCCCATCAAAGCCCAACATCCTGTTCTCACAGTGGCCAACCCGATGCCTGTGGAAAACTGCAAGTCGAACCCAAGCACAAGAGCATTCTCCTCTCCTGTGTTTCCCACTAACTGTGTATTCAGAAATATTGCTGCCTCTGACCATTAAAGCAGAGCATAGCCAGCATGGCTAGTAGCCTCTTTTAAGGCCATCCAAGATGGTGGCAATCACTGCCTCTTGTGGAAGCAAGTGCTATAGTTTAACTATAGGCAGCATGAAGAATACTTTCATCTGTCCTGAGTCTTCCAACATTCACCTTCCTTCTAGTTCCAAGAGAGAAGGAGAAAAAAATTCTCCTCTATCCACTGCCTCTATGCCATGGATAATTTTATAAACAACTATCATGCCAACTCTTAACCGCCTTTTCTCTAAACTAAGAAGTCCCAAACATCCCTCGTAGGCCTTGTAACCTTCTCAAGGTGTGTTGGAAACCCCAACTTTGCATTGCAAATTATATTACTGGGAAACAGACAGAGGCTTCATCCTGACTCATTGCGACAGTTATTCCTTTTCATACAAAAACACACCTGTGCACACCCACACAAGTGCCTCACTCACACAACTAAGCATTTTGATTGCTCCTCTGCTAGTAGAAACGGGAGTGGAAAGGTTTGCTAGTAGGTGTGTGTCTTTTACTGACAACTAAATATCAGGGTTACTAATTAGACATATATAGCACCCCTGCAGCCAGTAATCACAGCTTTGAATAACACATAGTTCTCTGAGTTTTCTACTGGTCAGCACAGCTTCTTGGAGGTGACAAATACAGTGGACTTCCACTTATACAAAGTTCACATGGGTGGAGTGGAAGTTGAGGAGAATCTGAACCTGTAAATTGTTAGTGTACCTTCCATACACGGAAGCGCTGCATATTCTATATGGCTTCTGCATGTTACTCAGCCTCATGGATTCCTGCACCTTGTCGAATTGCGACATTTGGAAATGAAGGTGCTTTGCAGTGGTATGTGATCTGAAAACCATCTTGACTGGGAATGTAAAGCAACTCAATGCATATCAAATATGTGGGGGGGGGGGGAGAGAAATATCAGCTCATTAAATATATGTGTAAATGTAGCCTCAAAAATGTCTCTGAAAAATAGTAACCATTGCCTTATACAGAATTTGGGCAAAGCTAAACATCTACCCACCACATGCTGAGGCAAAGGAAACAATAATCATTTCAAGCTAGGGAATTTTGTGGACAAATAGTTTGATCTTCCTAAAATTTATTTCAGAGAAATTAACAAGATTGGTGTCCAAATCCAAACCATGTTGGATCAGGACTTTGATACCCAGGTGGTTTGTGTTATGTAGTGAAGTTTCACCCTGGGCCAGCAGGGGGATACTGTATATAGTTTTCACTCAGGTCTGTAGATAGTTTTCACTCAGGTCCACGTCAGTTATTTTAGGCGGGAACTCTGGGCTGTTGTTGCTACAATGTTGACAGCCGGCTGCCTATAAAAGCAGGCCGGCTGAGCTGTTGCAGTCAGTTCTATTCCAGCTTACAAAATAAAGAGCTACTTGGAGAAATCACTGTGTCGTCTGCTATGTCAACCCACAACTTAACACTGGTGACGAGGATGGGATAGATGGACATCAGAGCACAGCCAGATGCGGCCAGCCTCTGAACTGAGCTGAATCACTGAGCTGAATCACAGAGCGAAATCACTGAGCGAAATCACTGGACCAATTCAGAACCAGTTCAGAGCTGACTGTTCTGGCTAAGAGCACTGTGTTCCATACATCGCCCTTCACGCCAGCCTCTGAATCATGGGACTCCTACCTCGCTCGGTTCGACTGCTACCTCCAAGCCAACGAGCTGACAGCAGTATCAAAGGATCGGAAGCGGGGCCTATTCCTCAGCCTCTGTGGGCCTGAGGTGTTTGAGACGGCCCGAGCATTGGTTGTGCCTGAAGCAGTCCAGGCAACACCATGGGACACGATCCAAGAGAAGCTCCGCAACCACTACGCACCAAAGCCGTCCAAGATTGCTGCCCGCCATGCGTTCTACCACCGGAACCAGGCAGAGGGGGAGTCAATCAACAACTACACCACCGCCCTGCGACAGGCTGCAATGCACTGTGAGTTCCGAGACTTAGACGATGCCCTGATGGATCAAATCGTCTGCGGGGTCCGGGACATCCATCTGCAACGGCGTCTCCTCGCCAAGCCAGACCTCACGCTACAGAAAGCCATTGAGGAGGCTGTGGCCTCAGAAGCTGCTGAACGCTCCGCCCAGGAGATCCGCAAGTCCAGCAGCCCGCGTCTTGCTAGGGAGCCAGTTCTGGTGCATCATGAAGAGGCCAGCAGTGATGAGGCATCCTCCAGTGAAGACGATGACGTGCACCAGACAAATCGGGAGCGCAGGAAGTTCCAACAGAAGTCCAAGGGCCAACCGGAATGTGCCGGCTGCGGAGGCAACCATTCCCGTGCCAAGTGTCGATTCAGAGACGCCATCTGTAGGAAGTGTTCCAGAAGGGGCCACATCGCTAAGGTCTGCCGATCGACTCCGTCTGACACCCCCCTCATCGACTCGCAAGTCCAAGTCTTCACTCCAGTCTGCCAAGGGAAGTTGTTTCGCTCTCACCAACTGCCACTGCCCGTCTGGAACCACGATTGGCCAAACCGACTCGCCTACGCGACGCAAGCTGAACGTCACGGTGCTCATTGAAGGAGCTCCATGTGACATGGAGATCGACACCGGGTCTGCCCTGTCCATCGTGTCATGGAGCACCATCAAAAGACTGGTACCCAGAGTGTCCAAAAGGCAACTCGACTCTCACCGCGTACACCTGAGAGACTACCAGGGAAACGACATTCCCGTGGTAGGCGTTGGCCGGTTCTGGATCGCCTTCAAGGATTTTTCGGGCCTGCTCCAGTTGGTGGTGGTCGAAGGTCAGCGGCCAAGCCTCCTAGGGCTAGACTGGTTTGATGCCCTCGGCCTGGAAGTCACCGGCATCAACTGCATCTCTAACGCAGAGACTGAGGGTCTGGTCAAAGACTTTGCCGAGGTTTTCGACGGCACCTTGGGGCAATATACAGGTACGCCCATCTCCTTTAGCCTTGATCCACAAGTCGCCCCCATCAAGCTAAAGCCACGCCGGGTTCCCTTTGCTCTCAAGGCTAAGGTGGACGAACAACTGGACAAACTGATCGCCCAAGGAGTTTTGGAGCCGGTTGACCACGCCAAGTGGGAAACCCCCATCGTCACGCCTGTCAAGCCAGATGGGTCGGTGAGAATCTGCGCTGACTACAAGTGCACGATCAACAAGGCACTTCAGCAGCACGCTTATCCGGTTCCTGTTGTCCAACACCTGCTGCATTCCCTGGGTGAGGGTAAGGTCTTCGCTAAGCTGGACCTTGCCCAAGCCTATCAACAACTGCCCGTCGATGATGCCACTGCTGAAGCCCAGACGATCGTCACCCACCGGGGGGCATTCCGTTGCCGCCGGTTGCAGTTCGGGGTGAGTGTGGCTCCTGGCATCTTCCAAAGCCTTATGGAGCGTCTCCTGCAAGGGCTTCCGGGCATGGTACCATATTTTGATGACGTCTTGGTGTCTGCAGACTCACACCAGCAGCTGTTCCAGCGCCTCCGTGCCGTGCTGACCAGGTTCCAAGAGGCTGGGCTCAAGGTAAAGAGGGAAAGTGCCAGATCGCCGTTCCACAGGTAGAGTTCCTGGGCTATCTTATCGATGCCTCCGGCCTTCACCCGACCACATCCAAGATCCGCGCTATCCAGCAGGCCCCCACCCCAAAGAACAAGACGGAGTTGCAGGCGTTCCTGGGGCTGCTGAACTTTTATAACATGTTCCTGCCCCACAAAGCCACAGTGGCTGAGCCTCTTCACTGACTCCTTAGCACAAAGACGCCTTGGGCCTGGGGTCATCGGGAGACGACGGCCTTCAACGCGGTCAAGGCTCTCCTTTCATCAGACAGTGTGCTGGTACAGTACAGTGAATCCAGGCCGCTGGTCCTTGCCTGCGACGCCTCACCTTTTGGCATCGGTGCTGTCCTTAGTCACCGTTTTCCAGACAGAAGAGAAGCACCGCTCGCCTACTTTTCCAGGATGCTATCTCCGACGGAACGGAATTACAGACAGCTCGACAAGGAGGCACTGGCACTTGTGGCTGGAGTGAAGAGGTTCCATGAATACCTCTATGGCAGGACTTTTGACCTCATCACTGACCACAAGCCACTCCTGGGCCTCCTCGCCGGTGATCGTCCAACTCCACCGGTCCTCTTGCCACGCATGCTGCGATGGACTGTTTTCCTGGCTGCCTACCACTACCGGCTCATCCATCGCCCGGGGAAATCGATGGGCTATGCCGACGCCCTCAGCCGTTGCCCTCTTCCAGCATTTGTGGAAGACCCGGCTCCAGCTTCATCGCTCCTTCTGATTGAGGATCTTCCGGCAGCGCCTGTATCGGCTGCCACTGTGGCCTCTGCGTCTGCCCAGGATCGCACCATCAGCTGGGTGCTCAACTGGGTGTGGAGGGGGTGGCCACAAGGGCCTTTTGCATCGGAGTTCCAGCCCTTCACAACCAGACAACATGAACTCTCAGCTCATCGCGGCTGTCTGCTGTGGGGAGACCGCGTCGTGATTCCCCAGGGACTCCGTCAGCGCGTCCTGGAGGCTCTGCACGTTGGCCACCCGGGAATTGTCAAAATGAAGGCGTTGGCTCGGTGTTACGTCTGGTGGCCTAATATGGACGATGCCATCACTGCCTGTCAAGCGTGCCAAGAGTCGAGGCCTGCACCACCGGCAGCTAAGGGACACACCTGGGAGACGCCAAAGACACCCTGGTCGAGGGTGCACATCGATCTGGCTGGCCCCTTTCATGGCCGGACCTTTATGGTAGTGGTGGACGCCTATTCCAAATGGCTGGAGGTCGCCCTGATGCCCTCCACCACTACCGAAGCCGTCATCCGGGTGCTGCGAGGCCTGTTTGCAACGCATGGGTGTCCTGATGTCCTTGTCTCTGACAACAGACCACAGTTCACGTCAGGCACGTTTGAGCGGTATCTTTTGGGACTGGGCATCCGCCATGCCCTAACGGCACCCTTTCATCCATCCAGCAACGGGCAAGCGGAAAGAATGGTGCGCTCGGCAAAAGAGGCACTGGCGCGCCTGGACCGGGGAGACTGGCATGAGCGGGTCGCCGAATACTTGTTCGTGCAACACATCACCCCTCATGCGGCCACAGGGCGGAGTCCTGCTGAACTGCTTATGGGCCGCCGCCTCAGGTCACCGCTTGACCGGCTACACCCAGACCTTGCCGTGGCTGAACCCCCAGGCTGTGCCAACGCGCCACGGTCATTTGTCCCAGGAAACCAGGTCTTTGCCCGGAACTATGTGGGGGACATTCCTTGGGTGCCAGCAACAGTAGTGGGAGTCACTGGACCTCGCTCATACCAGGTGGCACTCGAAGACGGACGCTTGTGGCGACGGCACATAGACCAGCTTAGGTGCAGGGTTGGGGACTTGGACACTACCGAGGTGCCCCCAACTGCGCTTGCGGCTCCAGAAGAGACACGTACAGATGGCGAGGCCCCACCTACACCTCCCTCGCAAACTGCTAGCGTGGAGCCGAACCAAGCCGCTTCAGAGGGTCTGCCAGACTTACCACAGACTCAGACCACTCCACTTGCGGAGGCTCCACCCACAGCAGCGGATCCAGGGGAGTTGGTTCCAACGCCACCTAGGGTCGCACCACAGCCTCAGCAAGAACTGTGTGGCCCTCCGGACTTGGCTACCAGTCCCCGGCGGTCTGGCAGAGTTCCCAAGCGCCCAACTTATTTAAAGGACTATGTTGTTGGACATGTATCACTGTTGGTCTAAGTATGGGAAATGTAACCGATATGCTTTTGTGCCTAATTGAACCATTACGCGTAGTGCTGTATATAAGGAAACCATTACGATTGTAACTAACGCCTTATCTCGGTGGGGAGGGGTGTTATGTAGTGAAGTTTCACCCTGGGCCAGCAGGGGGATACTGTATATAGTTTTCACTCAGGTCCACGTCAGTTATTTTAGGCGGGAACTCTGGGCTGTTGTTGCTACAATGTTGACAGCCAGCTGCCTATAAAAGCAGGCCGGCTGAGCTGTTGCAGTCAGTTCTATTCCAGCTTACAAAATAAAGAGCTACTTGGAGAAATCACTGTGTCGTCTGCTATGTCAACCCACAACTTAACAGTTTGCATAATGCAAAGGCTGCAATCTCCAAATAGCGCACTTACCAAGAAGATGCCCCATTCAATTGTGGGGCTTCTGATTCAACATACGTAGGGCCACACTGTCAAGTATGCAGCTAGATTTTCTATTTGCTAGGCAGGTGAGGTTCTCTGGGGGTGGCTCATCCCGTTTCACCACCTGAGGCAAAACGGGAAGTTGCTGCTCCCCCTCTGCCAAAGCCTCATTTACAGAGGTCATGCGTCGGCTTCTTGCTTCTCCAGTAGCATTGGCTGGAGTGGCGAGGCACCCATAGGGGTGCTGCCCAAGGCAGCTGCTTCAATCTGCCTCAATGGTGGGCCGGTCCTGAGGTTCACATATCCTTAAGGCTTCATATCACAGCAGAACTCCAGAATGACTTCTTCTACCTTTGCAATGTTACAGCATTCAAGAAGCCAATACAGTGGCACCTCGGGTTAAGTACTTAATTCGTTCCGGAGGTCCGTTCTTAACCTGAAACTGTTCTTAACCTGAAGCACCACTTTAGCTAATGGGGCCTCCTGCTGCTGCCACACCGCCGGAGCATGATTTCTGTTCTCATCCTGAAGCAAAGTTCTTAACCTGAAGCACTATTTCTGGGTTAGCAGAGTCTGTAACCTGAAGCGTATGTAGCTTGAGGTTACCACTGTATAGGGGGATAAATCATAGCAGTGCAGGTTGTGGAGGGGAGCAAGGAGAAAGAAGCAAACTTGTCACTCAGCATCAGGCTTCCACCTTCCCTGGAGTAAATGGGCACCGCAGCTTAACTTTCAGCAGATTGCATGGACAGCCATTTTCTGATTCACAAAGAGCAATGAAAGCACTCCTCTTCTATCAGTATCCAGCAAAGACTTTTTCTTGCTGACAATCTTGCCTACAATTCTGAGAATGCCTCCTTCACCCGGCAGCCTTAAATGGGCACTGGCATGATTCTGTCAAGTCCATTCTGATGGAAAGAGCCTGGCAGCCAGAGCAGAGCCTTCTGGCCCCTGTGCTCTGCCTTCCGGTTCTGCTGACTTGAAAGGAACAGTTCTTGCAGGCTGTTCTGACAGGCAAAGAGATGGTTAGATACTGCAGTGCAAAAATAAAACTCTGATTCACAACCCATCGTGTTTCACACACTGTGATGGAAAAGCCAGGCCTTGCCCAGAACAGGGCCACGCTGTCCTGTTATTCAAAACTATGCAGAGGTGTGTTTGCAGATGAAGAATGCCGATTGGTGGGTGATCAAGGCAGCAAATCATCTCTGCCACCTAGGAATATGCTCTCGAATGGTCAGCCCTCACACCTACTGCAGACTGGGAGGAGGTGTGAAACTGGTGTATCAGATGTGGACCAAGAAACTTGAAAGTGGGGCTGAACCAGAGGAAGGAAAGGAGCTCTAAATGTTTTTTTGACTTGTCCCCTGACTGGTGGAAATTGAAAGGCTGCTATTGTTGAGTGTTGTTTTTTTAACTTTTAATTCTCAGGTGGGTGCCATTGCCGTTATAAGAGAACAAGGGGCAGGCGTTCACGGTGAGTTCTGTCACCTCTTTTTCTAGAAAATTAGCACTGGTCCCAACCCACTTGAGTTGTGTGTAGTATACACAGGGAATGTGGATGTGCGTGTGGGTTCAGACGTGCGTAACGACACCAGGGTAAGGTATGCATTAAAATGCATATATTGGTAAAAATAGCATTCAAAAATATTAGGGAAATATACAAAAATGCATATATTAGGAAAATTGCATATTGTGCATATTAAGAGAACATATACTAAAATGCTGATGAATTTTCATTGGAAAACTGATGTGGAGAACTGAAATTAAAACTGGAAAAGTGAGAAACCAAACTTGATCTCTCTCTCTCTCTCTGCTCTGTTGTGTGCAGTGCTTTTTTCTCACAAAATATTTACGGGTACTCTCACTTTGACTCAAGAAAATCACCATTTTATAGTTCAAATGGAAAGAAATACAGTAAATGGACAAAAGTACAAAGATTCACAAAATGTTTAGGGGTATGTGTACCCCTGCATCCCCCCAGAAAAAAGCAGTGTGTGTGTGTGTGTGTGTGTGTGTGTGTGTGTCGTACAGGTCTAGGCCAGTTGACTCAGAAGTGGAGCATCCTACTGAGTTCGATAACAATGGATTTCTATTATTTCTTTATTTCTTTAATTTGTATACCACCCTTCATCCATAGATCTCAGGATGGTTCACATCTCTAGTAAGTGTGTGCCTTGGACTGCAGCCTTGCCTGCCTTCCTGTTGCTAGAGAGAGGGACAACTTTATCTTGGTAAATTGTTGATATATATCTGCAGCACTCCTCTCATAAGTAGGTACTCTCTGTTTATAGATTACTGCTGAGCTTTGTAAGAGCAACAATGGACAGTTTATCATCTCATGGGGGGGGGGTGAAGCCTTGAGTTTTTGTATTGCTAGGACAGCTAACGAAATGATAATGTTGTTTGTTTTCAGTATTCCTTTGCCTCTGTTGGCCCTGAGCCGTTCAAGGAAAGGACTGTGACTTCTGGTAATGTTTGTGCTTGGCCTGTGATATGATATGACAAAGAGGAGCCTGACATCGCTTGAGTGTTCTGTTCCTCTTGTGGGTTCAGTGCAATGTAAGGATTTCCTGTCAAACCCCTAATTCCTTCGAACAACAGCGCCTCTGAGATTACTCTTGTCTGTCTTCCTTTCGTGTGCCAACCATAGCAGATAGGGTTGCTGAACAGTGAGTCATAGCTTCCAGATGAACCAATCTAGCTCTTCAGAGCTTAAATATCAGTTAGAAAGGTACGAAACAGAGAAGAGTCTGAGGCTCTTGACCTAGCTGCTCCAGCCAGCTTTCAAGTTCATTGATTCATTCATTATTTTCTTTGTCGCTTATCCATAGCCATCCATAATGTCGTTTATCCATAGCCGAAACCATGCTCAAGGCAACTTACAATATGACAAAAATTACATAATTATAAACATAACAAAAGTAGTCATAAACAATAAATAAAACATCAAAAAGTACACAACCAAAGTGTACAATTTTCACATAAATCATAAGAACAAAAAATAAAATATACCAGAAAAATCAATTATCAAAAACAGCAACAACCCCTTCCCCAACTAAAACCCTAAACAACACCCTAGCACAAGAGTCTGTCCAGCAGCCTCAGCTTTTGTAGATGGAGTCAATCAGGGCAAAGGTTGTTGAGGTAATGCATCAGCTTGGACTTGTCTTTCCGTGCCAGTTTTGCTAGTGATGCTTGCTTGGAAAATGCTGAACATTCAAGTCCTTCTGTCTCTAGGCCACATGACCCACATATGCATTCCTGTCAAATCAGTTCTGCACTTAGTTTCTGTGACTTTTGGTACCCACTGAACAGAACACAAGCCTGAAGTGGGGCGTGTTTTTCATTCATCCTAACTCTCTAGCCCCTGCCAACATCCTTCTGAAATGTTGTGAGTTACTTCCTGGGGGCACCTCAATGATTTATGCTATTTTCATAATAAAATAGTTGCCTGCTAAAGCACCGGGAAGAGACATAGATCTCTCTTCTTTTTTTTTTTTTTTTTTTTTTGTTCTCCCTCCTCCCTCCAAAAAACAAAACTTCAAAATTATCTACCTCAGAAACCTTGTACTGTATGTACATTGGTGGGTTTATTATCTCAGAGGAGATCAAGTGATTCCATTTTTATCTACCTAAAACAGTAATGGTTGCCTTAGGAAGATAACCACTGCAGCTATTTTTCTAAAAAATTCTGAGGCTTCATCCTCAGAAGTGGATGCCTACAAATTTCATCTGTTTCTGCCAAAAGCTTTTTAAAAAGTTACATACATTTCCTTTTTTGCTGTGGGTGCTAGTGGTAGGTGGGTGAGATTTAAAGGTGTCTTGCACAAAAAACCTTGACATTGTTTGACTGTAATTTGGGAGGATTTATCCATTCTGGACAGCCTGCATATGCCTGCAAAATTTATCCCCTTCTGTCAAAAGCTGTTTTTTATTCCCCTTAAAAGTGAATGGGAGAAAAATAAGGGTTCCCCTCCCCCCGAAGTATATTCAGATTCAGGCCCCAAGCCAAATCAGGCAGCCTCTGAAGCACTTTGCTTTCTGAAGTGCTGGACTGAGATCTAAGCCAGTCTTGAGGCTTGTGTACACCTCTAGCTTTTACACAAGGCAACAGATATTGCTCACATTAGAAAGCTGAAGTGACGGTGGTAAGGGAGGCACAGGGGGTTTCTTTTACACTGACTAAAAGAAGTTAAAGATTACAACATCTGCAAAATTACATTAACTCAAAGGCCACAGTACAACACAGTGCTGGATTAGGGTAGGTTAATATTAGTTAATAATGATTAATAATGAAGTTATTACAGAGCCTGAGTGGACAGGTGCACAGGAGGGGGGAAACAAAATAGATTATAAAATATTTCCTCAGTAGAACATTTCCTTCTGCAGAAGTAGTTTGTGCCCACAAAAACAAAGAGAAATTCTCCAGGACTCAGTCTGTTGTTCTTTCTGGCTCTTCCCACCAGCTTTTTCTCACCATTTTTAGATTGTTTTTCTAACCCCAGAGACACTTCAATGGATGAGATTCCTTTGGGTACTCTGCAATATAGATGCAAATCACGTCTTCTTGACAGATACATGCCTCCACAGTTGCTACTAAACCAGAGCACAGGGGCGGCAATCACCCTTCACCCAACAATATTGGGTGCGTGAAACATCCCACACTACTACAAGAGGAAAGGTTTTCCCTGGTGGACAGCAGAAACTCCTCTATTTTCACTTGTTCTGAAGGGAGAGAGCAAACAAGGTCAGCCTGGATCAGCACACACACAAGCCCTGGGATTGTACGACCTTTAGACTGCACCATGTCAGAGCCAGTTTAAAGGGCAGCTGAGGACTTTCAGGGAAAGATGACAGCAGTGGAAGAAGAGGATGAGGAGACGACACAGCGATACCACTAGGGCAGGGGTAGGCAACCTAAGGCCCGTGGGCCGGATGCAGCCCAATCGCCTTCTCAATCTGGCCCATGGACGGTCCGAGAATCAGCATGTTTTTACATGAGTTGAATGTGTCCTTTTATTTAAAATGCATCTCTGGGTTATTTGTGGGGCATAGGAATTCATTCATCCCCCCCCCCAAAAAAATAGTCCAGCCCACTACATGGTCTGAGGGATGGTGGACCGGCCTACGGCTGAAAAAGGTTGCTGACCCCTGCACTAGGGGAACAAACAACTATGGTATGTTTAAAGTACAAGCTGGCATATCGGAAAAGATTGTTGATGCAGTTGTGGGAATATTGACCAGGTTGGATTGAGGGACAATGTTCTACACTCTGCCTTATAACCCCATTCTCTTCTGCTGCCAAGTCCACCCTGTGTCTACTCTTCAGGTGTGCTGCTTTGTGCCTGGAACAAACCACAAACCAGGGCACTTCAATTCCACGCCAGGGGCTCTGATACAGGGATGGTGCAGAGGGCTCAAACCCCTACCCCCCCCGACATTTTCAGAGGGCAAACTGGGGTGCACACACCCCACCAACCCTGTCGCTCGCCCACAGTTTAGCATTCTATCCAAACCATCGTTAGTCTGAACTAAGTCCAAAACATCTGGAGGGAACCAGGCTGGAGGAGGCTGTGAAACATCTGAAAGATTTCAGACAAGAATAATGAGCTTGGATTCACACAGCAAAAAAACTCTCCTTCGTGCTGCTGGTCTTTCACACCTTGTTTTTTATCATGCCCACACCCTCGTCCCTTGATACTTTATCCCAAAGATGCTTACGAGGCTAGTAAATAATTAGCTGTTTGTACCTTACCAGAGCAAAGAGCTGACAGAGCCTGTGACTTTTGCCTTTTAAGGAAAGGAAAATATGCAGGATAGGATATTTCTCCCACCACCGCTATATCTTCTTGTTTCCTCCACCTCCTGTAAATGCCAACCTGCCTGGAAAAAGGACTGAGCAAGTGCAGCTTGGAATGTCCTCCTAATCCCCAGGTCAGAGATTGGCAACCGACTATTGAGAAATCGCCCTTGGATAGTTTTCTCTTGAAGCCACAGCAATGGACTACTAGGATTGTTCGGTCAGCAGCCTTGCTAGATTCTGTGCGTAACTTTAGGGTAAAGGAAACCTCAGACACTTTTTTTTCTACCAGGGATGCCATGGAAGGAGGATGGGTTTGGGTAGTGGGACATTGCCCCTCTTGCATGTCAGAACAGCTGGGGCTGTGCTTTGGGAGGAAAGGTATTTAGGATCAACTCACCTATTCTTCCTTCAGAGTGGCTATTAGAGTGGATAAGATAGATATTGTTATTATTATTTCAGTTATGAATCATTTCCTTTCAAATGTCTCATAATGCATTGAACACATATGTAAAACAACTGCATGTATCAAAACAATTTAAAAACTGCATATAAAAGAACAATAATTTTATTATTTATACCCCACCCATCTGGTTGGGTTGACCCAGCCACTCTGGGCGGCTTCCAACACATGTAAAAACATAATTACAGCCATATGAATGCATGAAGAGAGAATCATGTGTATGAATAAAGAATCCAGTTTTCCTTTTGCTAGTAAGAAATGACTCTATTGTTAGATCAGAGCCAGCTCCATACAAGGTGCTGCGCTAAGCATGTGCCCTGGAAACTAGCTGAAGGTCTTCAAACCAAACTGGACAACCAATTGCTGGGGATTTCTCTAGCAGTGGATTTTTTGCCTTGTGCCAAAGATGGAGTTACAGTAAGTAGACTCATAGGCTGGGTGGGCCTTGAATGTTAAGATTGGTGAATGAGGGATGTCTTATGACAGAGGTCTTGTGCCCCCCAAAAGCCAGTGAAGTGGCAGAACAGCTGAAGATGTATAGAAACAGCTATATGATGATCCGGTGCTTTTTATCTGGGGGAATGCATACCCCTAAACATTTTGTGAATCTAGGTTTGGCCTCACTGAGGGGCAGTATTTCAATATGAGTAGGAAAATGAGAGTACCCCTAAACATATTTTTTTTTAGAAAAAAGCACTGCCTATTACGAATGCCTCTAGGTCCTTCAAGCACAGTTGTCTGGTAGCAGGGCCAAGGGATGCATTTATGAAAAGCAAAGCGATGCAAAATTTTCTGTCCCAAACTCATTATCTTGAATCAAATCCTTATCGATTGAAAGAAAGAAAAAAACCACCTTGGAAGAACTGTGCCTAGGATTGTACCCTAAGAGCATTTTCAGCCAGAGCGTCTCCTCCCTGCACTTTCCTTACCCCTCTCCAGAGACACTCGGCAAAGAAAGCATTTGCTCAGGAAATGTGCTGTACAGCGAGAACATTTTCCCTCCCTGATTCGACGGTTCTAGGAAATGAAGACCACACAATGAACTGCAATGCATATTCTTTTTTTAAATTTGGCTGAATTCCAGACAGGAACGCAGCAGGCCGAGAGCCAAAGCTGATGGTGGCAACCATGTTTGTTGTTTGCCTAACTACCCTGTTCATGTCTGAAGCAGGGGGACAATGGGTCATATAGGTATAGGAAGAGTCTTTCCCTGGGATGGCTCAATGGCCAAACAACTTTTCCTCCCAGCTTGGCTCCCATATCAAAGTGAGCTCAGTTAGGAGGAAAGTGTTTGTGGCAACGGGCCATGGGGACATAAAGTGGAGCTGCCCTAATCCATGCACCTTTAACATTATATCCTGCCCCTTTCTACATGAATAGGGAAGATACAACCTAGATCAGACTAAGGATTAAGGAGATAGTTCATGAGACTCTTACTCTCAGGATCGTGGGTTCGAGTCCAACGTTCGGCAAAAGATTCCTGCATTGCAGGGGGTTGGACTAGATGACCCTTGGGATCCCTTCCAACTCCCTTCCAAGATTCCATGACTTCACCAAACCTGGGTTGTGTACACATTACCATGGACTCTGGCACCAGCGCACTCCAACTTGGTTTGAAGCCAAGTACACAATGTTTTGGCCACCTCATGAGAAGAGAAGACTCCTTGGAACAGACCCTGATGTTGGGAAAGATGGAGGGCACAAGGAGAAGGGGACGACAGAGGACAAGATGGTTGGACAGTGTTCTCGAAGCTGCCAGCATGAGTTTGACCAAGCTGCGGGAGGCAGTGGAAGACAGGAGTGCCTGGCCTGCTCTGGTCCATGGGGTCAGAAAGAGTCGGACACGACTAAACGACTAAACAACAACAACAACAAAACACATAATGTTAGCCACAAGCAGTGCAGTTTTTCTAGAAAAAGAGGTGCCGGAACTCACCTTGAACACTTCCCTCATTCCCTTAGAATGGCAATGGCCCCCACCTGAGAGGTGCCGGAACTGAGTTCTGGTGAGTTCCTGCTGAAAAGCAAGCCCTGGTCACAATCCATTTTTACCCTGGAGTCTCTTGAGAAACACCCCGATTTGATGTGATTGCGCATGCTCAGCTGACAGCAAATGCACAGATGACAATTTCCTTGCACAGAATGGGATTGCAGGTGCAGGGAAGCAAATCAGGTCAGGGCCGTCTCTCCCTGGGGGTGCAAAGGGTGCGGGGCACCTGGGCGCTGAAGCCGCCTTAGCTCTTAACCATGATCACAGTTGATCGCTGGGTCATTTCCGTTCTATTTTGCGAAAGAGCTATCGCTGCCACTTTTTATTTTTTCATGTTAGCGGGTTTCGCTGTTCGCCTCCTTAAAAGCTGGACATCTTAGACTTGTGCCCCTAAAAAAATCTCAGCAACTTTGACCTGCCCCCCTCAAAAAATGGGGGCAGATCTTTGCACCCTGGCGGTGCATATGCTAAAGACGGCCCTGAATCGGGTGATATGCATTGGGCAAAGACACCCTGCTTCCTTTCCGGCATGTTCAACAGCTGCAAATGCAACTTGAAAGTCAGCATATTGGAAAAGCCTTGCTGCATTTTCAGCCACTAATGCAGAGCTTTCCAAACTGCGTGTCACGACATGTTGGTGTGTCGGCTGCAGTGTGTCGGTGTGTCGTGTGAACTCTCCCCGTGCTCCTCCCGGGGCTGGAAAGGAGTTAGTTTAACCTCCGGTTTGCTAGTAAAACTGAATTACTGTGTCGTGAAATGATGCCTGTCTAAAAAGTGCGTCACCGACATGAAAAGTTTGGAAAGCTCTGCACTCATGTGTATGTAGCCCTGGTTCCCCTCAAATGTTTTGCACTGCAACTGCCTTCATCCTTCACTGATGGCCACACTGGCTGCAGCTGATGGGAGTTGGAGATCAACCTCATCTGGAAGACACCAGAGTGGGGAAGCCCCAACAAAATAGAGAAGTGATGCGTGACAGCAGCTCATTGCCAGGTGGTTTCCATATGCCAAACTCCAAGGGGGGAAATAAGGATGTTGTAATGAAAATGAGAGACCAGGGTCAACAAAAGCAATGAATACAGCAGATTGAGAAGTTTCACCTCAGGGAACTTATATTAGATCACAATCACTGCAATAGGTTCTGTGGTCTCCATTTACACTGCCTTCCCATTATTTGTGTCCATAAAAGGGTCTCCAGGCAGTACGACCATTTGAGAATAAAGAGCCCACAGTTTAGGATCATCTGCAGCTGGTGAGAAGGAAACCCAGTTTCTGTATATTATCCTCAGCTGAACTGTTATACAACCAGAGGGACACATGAAGATGGCCGAGTGAGAAATGTAAACAACGTTTCTGCCAAAAACACAAGTTCAAAACTAGTAGGAGGGGAGGGGAGGCGGGAAGTTGAGAGAGAAGCCAGGGAGGGTTTGAGATCACAGGCGCCCGGGACGAAAACAACACAGAGGGCTAAAGCAATAGCATGGAAGTCAATGGCACGAACTGGAAATGTGAAGAGGGCGAGGGCTTCTGCATCCCCAACAAAGCGGGAGCCGATTTGCACTTGTACCAATTTATATGTGTAGGTGCAAATTCAGAAGTAATTATTACAATTTAAATAGAAATATTATACATCCCAGCAGGCAAAGGCTGCAACCACAAGGTGATTTGAGCACCTGCCCATTCCAGGTGTGTTCCCTGTACGTCCAAGGTCCCTGGGGACACAGGTGGCACCGTGGTCTAAATCCCTGAGCCTCTTGAGCTTGCCAATTGGAAGGTTGGTAGTTCGAATCCCCGTGACAGGGTGAGCTCCCATTGCTTTGTCGCAGCTCCTACCAGCCTATCAGTTTGAAAGCATACCAATGCAAGTAGATAAATAGGTAGTGCTGTGGTGGGAAGGTAAATGGCATTTCTGTGCACTCTGGTTTCTGTCACGGTGTTCCGTTGCGCCAGAAGCGGTTTAGTTATGCTGGCCGCATGACCTGGAAAGCTTCTGTGGACAAACGCTGGCTCCCTTGGCCTGAAAAGCAAGATGAGTGCCGCACCCCATAGTCACATTTGACTGGACTTAACTGTCCAGGGGTCCTTTGCCTTGCCTTACCCAAGGTCCTTGCCCTTCCTTCTTAGGGTTATTTATGTTTAAACTGGGCTTGAATCAGGTAGGCCACCCGAAGTTTAAGATCCAGGGGAAATGAAAGAAAGCTGGTGTTTGGGGTGATGGCAGTGCAGCTCACTGAGGAAGTTACCAGAAAGCCAGGCCAGAAGAAGATGGCTCCTCTTTCTTTTTGTGAATGTTCACTTACCCAGTGCTTTTAGAAGCCTATTAGGGGGCTTGGCTTGGCTTACGTGTTTTCATTAACAGCCTTTCTTCCTACAATTTGAGCACTGGGACACTTATGGGGCAATGCTTATCATTACAGTCATTGGGTGGCATTCAACTAAGTTTTATTCTGAGTAGACCCAGTGAAATTAATGAACATGACTAAGTTAGGTCCGGTGATTTCAATAGGTTTACTCTGAGTAAAACTTAGTTGCATGCCACCCCATCCGGGCCTAATAATCCCTGCAGGCTAGAGTTTCACACTGGCTTTAAAAGGAATATCTAGCTTTATATATATTTCTTACACAAAACTTTCTCAGGGCTCAGTTCAAGATTTAAACATGTTTCAGCGTTGCTCTCATTCCTTGCACGAAGTCTCTCGATGGCATCTTTGAGCAGCAAGAGGTCTTTTTTAAAAAAGCTTCAGAGGAAGAGCAGGTGAGAAAGGGAACTTTGTGAAGTAGCATACTCAGAAAGCTGATAGAAGTTTTAGTGGGGCTAGCAGATGAAAACCTCCTAGGCAGCTTGAAACCAAGATACAGAACTGGCCTCATTATGTCCTTCTAAATGGTTATCCAAATTTCTCAGAGCAAGCCTTTTAGTGTGGCTCCCTCTCTTCTGGGGAATAGTATTCCTGTCACGATAGGAAAGGAGCCCACTATCTGCGTCTTCCAGGAACAACTGAAGATAGTTTTTGTTCTGACTGGCCTTCCCAGATGGATAAATGGCTGGGTTGTTTTTGTTTTGCCATAAGTGTCCTCTTGTTGGGTTTTAGTCTCGTTTTAAGTATATTTGCCATTTTTTCTGTCTTTAACAGTTTTTAATTAAGCTGCCTTGAGGCAGTTGTTTAGAAGGCAATTAATAAATTGATGATGAGAAGAAGACAAAGAAGAGCCAGTCTAAAAATCCAAATTAATGCTTAAGATTAAATCACTTCTTCTGAAACCACAGGTTTCAAACCAGGTATGATTTCCTTACCGTATCTGACATCACTCTATTTGCCAGTGACTATATCCTGAGGCACGCCATGCCCTCTTACACCAATAAATCTTTACTAATTCTCAGTGCCTGTGTGTAGGAGTGTGTACGTGCTGGATATAAACTCCAGGGAAATATTTATGGGAGGGATTTTAATTCTTCTTGGCTACAGGATTTTGTTTGTTTCCTTGGGTGATGTGTTGGCAAGGGTAAGAGAAGCCTCATGAGAGAGTCTGTGGTTCTTCGGAAGGGAAATGAGTCTCTGCTCAGGATAACGGACAAGTTTTAACAAGCAGTGGCACCTCACACCTAAGGCCAAAACTCATGGCGTGATGCTGGAAATTTGTGATCCGATCTCCTGATTTGTTTTTTTTTAAAACTAAAGCAACCACAAGCATCTCTGATTCTTATCAAAGCAGTAGCACTGGGAAAGTAGGTGTTTAACCCTTTCCTCTGCGCTATTTGCCCAAAGCAGTCACATTAGGTTGGAAAGGCATGATACAGGTAAATAAAGAAACTAGTACCAGGACTTTTTTACCTGTAGGAACCAGGGGAAAGAATTTATATGGGATACTACTGGATCACCCCTTTCCACATATTTATCAACCATCTGAACAAATTCATCAGTGTTAGAGAGGACTTACCTTTGGAGAAGCCATGCTTATTCTTCTTCACAAGACTTGTTCTTCTATATCAGGAATGGGGAACTTGTGACCTTCCTGATATTGCTGGGACTGCAACTCCCATCAGCTCCAGCTCATTGGAGGTTTCAAGCAGAGTTTGGATGGCCATCTGCCAGGGATAATTTGGTGGAGATTTCTGCATTGCAGGGAGCTGGATTAGATAACGCTTGTGTCCTTTCCGACTCTACAATTCTATGATTCTATTATCTCTGTCTTACAACTTGAAAGGATTTATAATCATATAAGATGGCTCCTGCTAGATCAGACAAGGGAGCATCTAATCCATTTTGTTCCCATCCATCTGTGGAGAGCTCAGAAGCAGGACATGAGCACAGGATCACTCTCTCCAACTGGAACCCAGAGATGACCAACCTAGAACCATTTTGATTCCTAAACTGAGCAAATGTTTTCTCTGCAAGGTCAAAGTGGGAAACCTTCCATTGTCTCTTTCCTCACAAATCCTGTCTTAAGGGCACATTTAAGATATGAATAGGGTGTGAGCCTGTGACCTGGCCCAGGAACTAAGTATTTATCATTACAAAAGACTGCCCAGGCTCCCCAGGAAATCCAATCATGTAACCTGCTAGACAGGAGATAAACAACGACAGGAGAAAAACAACATTCAAATTTCTGTTTAGACCGCCTTTTTGTGGTATGATGTATCTGAAGGGTGGCCTTAGGTTACACCCCTTCTGTGATGTATGTATGATGTTTCTGGGGGTGGTCTTGATCTACAGGGTGGCAATTTCAAAAGTCTTTATAAGGCCTTGCACGCCATTTTTCTGGGTTCCTCCTTTCTCCTGCGGGTGAGGGGAGTTCCCTGTTGCAACAGATCAATAAAGATCAAGCTTACTAGCTGCTTTACTTCTCAATATTCTCTGGTTGGCCTCTGTTATCTTCTCCTACCAATAGGGAACCTATGTAAGGACTCCATATGGGCTCTTGGATACCCCATAAGGGAAAAGGGCAATTTTTGTTTACAACATAGGTCTTCCCTTTATGCAGACAAATGTTTCACCACACCTTGATTAAAATTTGGTGGAGTCACCTGGTAACATTTGTTCCCAAATCATAGCCCAGGGCCCATTAGCTTGTTGTGCCAGCTCCAGGGAAAGGAATTTTGTTTGTCTGAGAACCAAGCACTGTTCTAAGGTACCTGCTATTGTTTTCTTCTGCTGGGATTTCCCCACAGTCCCTTGGTTTGTTTCAGAAGGGGGTGGGGGTGGGGTCCAAGACCTTGAATGACTTGATCCAGAGGTGTAAATTCTTACAGGGTCCTTTTGTAGACCAGGTTAATGATTTAACCTGTTCTGAGCTAACTTGCCATTAAACTTCCAAGTCCAGACATTTTATGGAATAAGCTTTAGCCTTGACAGCTCTCAGCTCCAAAGGGTCTGAAACCCCAACCACAGACACAGCTTGTTCTGCACATAGTAAAGTCTCACTCATTGCAGTGCAATGGACATTCTCCTAATCTAGATTGTGCTGTGTAAGAAAACTGCCAGAGGACAGCACTGAACACGATTCCTTTATCAAATAATCACTGCAACCACACCTGTCTCCTCAGATAAAAAGGGTAACAAACAACAGCTTGATGAATCTAGACAAGAGGTCGCCTGTGCCACTAGAATGGAAGGGTCCTTCTTCACCTTCCGGGGTATTTGCTAAAGTGGAGCACTGAATCTCCATCCAGATTGTCTGACTTGCTCCTGTTCTGTGCCCTAACTTTTTGGGGTAGATCAGGGTCTACTAACTAACAGATATTGTAGATGATTTGCAGTAGAGCAGAAACAAAAAGCCCTCCCCCCTTTCCAAACAATGCTGCTAAAATGCTTGCTGGGGGTGGGGGTTAAACAGGAGTGGATTTTTCTGTGACAGGATTGTGAGCTCAGTTCTGGTAATAAAAACAAAATCCTCAGCTGAGCATGAACTCAGAGGCACCCCATTCCTTAATCCTAAGCATATGTCTGTTCCTCTGAGTTGCTTTGGCTGGTCTGTCTCAGGGTTCCAATAAAAATGAAAGGTTGAATCCAAACTATTTGAAGCACACCCACCCACTCAAAAAAAGAATTCTGGGAAGCGTAGTTAACCTCCTCACAGTGCTACCATTCCCAGCACCCCTTAACAAATGACACTTCCAGGATTATTGGAGGAGGTGCTTTAAAATGCACAGTGTGTATACAGCCTAAGTAAGTTGAGCTGGTTTCAATTGTCTCGCTGGTTTCAATGGGACCCAAATTCAATTAACTTAGTCTGGCTCCCACGTCTCCTGAAGTCTGCCTGCCCTTGCTTATAGTCACTTGAATGGCCCAGAACAATTTTACTACTGAACTTCTCAAACAGATTCAAAGAACCACCTGATTGGGTGGCAAGGAAGGGGCAGAATGAGACATTAATATATTTAAAATTAGGTAATCAGAATAGGCTTGCTCCACGTCTGGTTAGCCACACCTAGAAATACCTAGGTTTGTACCAAGCAGAATAGTCATGATCAACCCATCTAATGGAAGAGATTTACTTAAGCTGCATCTTAGCCAGTGCTCAGCTCACCAAGGGGGGAGCAAGTAGGGAGAAGTGATCTCTTTCCTTCCCCTTTTGTGATGGCTTCTGTTTTTAGAAGGGGGAGGACATAATTTGACAGGTGGCTTAAAGAATTCTTCTAACTCTGGGGCCCGCAGTTGAACACTGATCTTCCCAATGCAGTCCTCCAGTCACACTAGCACAAAAGCATTGGTCTTCTCTTTCACAGTTGGCATCTATCAGCAGCCACTCCAGCCAGCTGCAGCTAATGGAATAAGGAGGTTGTAGCACCCACGCCATCAGCTTAACTGTGGGTCCACCTGTCTCCCACCCTGACCCCCACCATCCCTGAACAGTTGCATTCAAGCTGGTCATCCTAATAACTTTGCAACTTTAAGAGCCAAGAGACTGCGATGCGGCAGAGCAATGCTTTAATCCATTGCAAGGGACAGGGCAGACATTCCTGACATTTATTACAACTAGTATAACAAGCTCAGTAAAAAGGGGGTTTTAACTTGGCTGCCACAGTTAATACTCAAATGGGAGACACGTTTTTATGAGCGATCCTCATAATTCTTGCTCCAAAGACAGTATTTCCTTTGCCGTTGTTGTCACTTATTTTGTTAGCAACCTCCTTTTCTAAATTACAGTATAATTCATCTTTTACCTATATGCTCTACACTGGACAGTGCCTGCCCGCAGGCTTACAATCTAAAAGACATGACACAAAAGGTAAAAAGGATAGGGAGGGAAGATGACAAGTGAGCTCAAGCACCTAGCCAATATCATTTTACCATCACTTAAGGCAATCTTGTGTCCTTTACAGATATTCACTGTACAGAAATCCTGGAGTAAACATCAGTGGCCACAATAGGATACACAATGTGCCAGGAGATGAAGATCAGGACCCCGTGTTTAAAACCCAACAAGCAGTCATTGTAGGAAGAAGGAAAAACAAATATATTGGCTTAAGGAAAAGTACAATAACTCCAGCTGTCTTAGTGACTAGAAGAATCCTTTTAAGGGAGGCAATGCTGCCACCTGCTGCCACTGTCGGGAACTTGACCATCTTCTGTACCAGAGCTTTTAAATGACAAAATCCAGAAATTTGTCAAATCTCCTTCCCTTATCCTTTTTCTCTTAGCCCAAAGAAGATTGCTGGGACAAAACGGGTTTGCTTTTTGCAGTTACACCCCCTTTTCTTCATTTGCTCTCCAGTAAAAGGTCTCATGTTGAAATTCCTCTGTGCCTTCACAGTTCCTTCAAGCCGTTCCAAATATGGCTGTTCTTTCTTCCGAATAAATGATGCAGTTTGCAGGGCTTTGCTAGCAGCAATCAAACTGCGCAAGCCTGGTTCTAGCAGAAAGCAAGAAAGCTGGATTAGCCTTCTGCCAGGAGATGGCCATGCTGTCAGATAACATTTTTTTAAAGGAAATGTTGTAGTGGTGTGCTCAGGAGCAGCTGAAGGGTTTGTTTACGAGCGAATCGCTTCCCAGTGAAAACATGCAAAGTGATGAACATTTCAGCATTACATCATGCCTTCAGGTGCAGCCTCAAGATGCACAAAAGCCACTCTTCTACATAGAGCCAGTGTGGTGTAGTGGTTAAGAGCGGTAGTCTCGTAATCTGGGGAACCGGGTTCGCTTCCCCGCTCCTCCACATGCAGCTGCTGGGTGACCTTGGGCCAGTCACACTTCTCTGAAGTCTCTCAGCCCCACTCACCTCACAGAGTGTTTGTTGTGGGGGAGGAAGGGAAAGGAGAATGTTAGCCGCTTTGAGACTCCTTAAAGGGAGTGAAAGGCGGGATATCAAATCCAAACTCTTCTTCTTCTTCTTCTTCACCCAAATGACGGGAGGCTGCATGGGAGTGACACAGCCGCTGTGTGAGAGCCAGTCCTGTAAGGACTTCCCAACAGTCTTCCAGCATCCCTTCAAGAAAGCTGGCTCCTCCATCTCTGGGGTTTGCAGCCCCTTTACTGTCACAGAATCAGCAAATTATTCTCTATGCGGACATGCATGCATACCCTCCAAGTGTCCCTATATTCCAGGGACCGTCCCACAATTATGAAAGCCACCCAGCTTCTGATTTGATCCCAGAATGCCCCTGTTTCCCCTGCCAGTGCTGCCTCTGCTGAGCTCAGGGAGGAGGAGGAGGAGCCAGCACTTGTCCCAAGTGGCAATAACAATAGTGGTGGTCATGGCTGTGAGGGAGCACCCTGTTGCCTCTTGATGGCTGCCAGCCTCCTCCCTCCGTAGCAGCTGCTGGAGAGCAGGCCAGGAGGAGGAGAGGCTGTTAACCCCATGGGACACACCAGCTCTGAGGGGCAGGCAGAGGGCAGGAAGAAAGAGGAAGCAGAGCAGAGCTCAAGGAGTCTTGGGCTTTGTTTATTAAAAAAAAAAAGCTTTGTGCATCTCCGTCTAATCTTGTCCCTTTCTAAAATGTATTTATTGTTGTGCATGTTTCTTTTTGTAAATCTGCTAAGGAATAAAATAAAATAAAATTGGGATTAAGGGATTTTCTCAGGATGGGGGAGGGAGCATATGCTGTGTCCCATTGGTGCAGTGGTGCCTTTCTTCTGAAGGGAAATTGTCTGTGGGGGCAGGGGACAAGAAACAGGGAAGTCAAGGAAGGCCACTTTGGGGGGGGGGTGAGAAAAGTCCCTGTTTTCATCTGAGGGTATGAACATGCGCATACACAGATACATGCTAGCCAAGAGAGACCAAGCGCACTTTCTAAAATAACAGGAATCTCCCATCTTCCCATCCCCATTCTTGCTTTTAGGCTAAAGAGCAAAATAATTTGGATGCTTTGTAAGTGTATTCTGCCACTCCATCATGCGACTGGGAGCCAGGCTCTTCAAATAATTAGATCTCCTCTGGTGCATATCCTTCTCCCAATATATTTTCCTCTTTCCAAGTCCCCGTTTAGTTGCTTGGATTTTCTGACTTCTTTGCTGGTCTTGAAAACATGCCTGAATATGTCCTTATACAACAAATCACCCCCCCTTCCTTCTTTTTGCTATCAGCCCTTTGAGTGTGGCATAGAACTGATTTTCTACTACTGTACTGTCATGTTTTTAAAAGTAAGTCCTCGTAAATGGCTTGCTCTTGAAACACACCCACACACCCACACACCCCTGCCTCTGCTGCCACCTTCACAACTCATGCTTAAGCTCATAGCCTTATGGTTTCCTGCCCTTTGTGGTCTCTAGATGGTGCTATCCCCTTTGAAAACCCATAAAGCTAATGTTATTTTGCGATGAAGATTTTGTTGCGTGCAAAATGCAAATACATCATTACTAAGAAAGGGATTTCTCAGCTGAAACTTGGATTCCTGTTGGGGGTTCTCTGCAGGAAACCAATGCCACTCATTTATCCAGGGCCATTGTTCGCCAGGTGGAAATACTAGTGACAGCGCAGACCCACAGGGGAGCCAGATGTCCCCAGAGCATCAATGCACCATTGAACAAAGCAGGCATTCCTTATTTCAGAACACCACAGCTGGCAACACTACACTGAGCAGCTATATCACAGCCCAAGAATCCTTTCAAAACAACAAGGCAGGTTTGCTTAAAAGAACACTGGGGTAGCCTTCGGAATGGTTTATCCCACCTGATGTCTTGCTAAATTCTCTCTGCAGTGGGTTGATAAGGGAGTGGTTGAGAAACAAGGGATGGGGCTAGAGATCCTGTCAAGCAAAAGTACCATCCATATTGTCACCTGAGCACTCTGTTCCTTAATGGTGTCTGAGAACCACAGGGCAGCATTGTTAGGACACTGACATGTCCTTGCAAGAAAAGGACTGCAGCTCAGTAGTGGAGCACATTCAAAAAGGCCTCAGGTTCCACCCTTAGCATCTCCAGGTAGATCTGGGAAACACTTCTCACTGCAAGGCTGGAAAATATCTGCCAATCAGTATGGACCAGACTTCTTTCAACTGTGGATCCAACCAGGTACTCCCATCATCCCTGACCATTGGGTTAAGCTGGCTTGGAATGGCTGGGGTTGTGGTCTGACATCATTTAGGAACTGAAGATGGAAGGTGTTGGTGCAAAGTCTAGACAACACTGAGCCAGGTGGAGCAATGTTCTAGGGCAGCTTTGTGTGTTCCTGTGGCATTTCCCTCACAAAGAGCAACATGGAGAATTGTCACCTATTCAGTCACAAGAACTACAAATTTCTCCCTTTCCTCCCCCATATTGCTCAGAAATTACATGGAAGGTGAATGAAGGTGAGACCTTCTGTGTCTCAATGCAGCTTGTTGTTAATTTCCCCTTCCACCTCAGGAGCATTATAATATATCATATTCATAAGCATTTAAGGCAAACATGGGGAAAAGCGATGGATAAACAACAAAAGCCCTTTGCAGCAGGGGAGTAGGAACATCACTTCAGGCCTTCCCACGCAAAGAAAAACAATGTGGCTTCCTTCTATCCAAATTTACCACAGGAGAGAAGGAGGCTGCTCCTCCTGGATGAAGGAAACAGCTTCTCTATGAGCAAGTGCCATTTTTCAAACTCAAATTTGCCTCACTGAAATGAATGAGACTAGAAGAGCCTTTTTTTTCTATAAACAGCAATTGAGCTCCTTTTCTGCATGGTTGTCTTTTGCAGCACTTTTGAGCTTCCACTGAGCTCTGAGCCCAGGCCTCTTAGAAATGGACTGCCGCCGTGTTTTCACATCACAGCCAATACACAGACAGGCCAATGTCCAGGCTCTCTTCCCATACACCAGAGTCTAAAGTTCAGTCCTCCACATCAGTTTCAGGATATATATTTTTTAAGTCCTCACGAAAATCCACCAGGTTTGTAGTGCAATTTTCTCCTAACAGACATGTTTGCATGCAATTGTGCCTCACATACACAATTTTGCAAAGCAACTATCCCCAAAATAATGCATCTGTGTATGTTATTTTGACTAAAATATGTATTTTTAATGGATACTTTACACAAGTATATGCATTCTTGTAGAAATTTCTCGGCTGGAGAATGACACTGCAAAATTCAGAGTCTCGAAGGATGGCTGCGTTTCAATTCATGTACCATTTCGGTCCACCTTTAAATGCAGATGGAACTGAATTTCTCTCCCATCTCTGGAGGATCTTTTTTTTCCTGTCAAGAGGCATTATGCCTCATGTGTGTAATCTGCTGGAGACTGCAAACCAGCAGTGGGCAAGGCCAGAGCCAAAGGCACCCCACCTTTCCCCCTCAGTGTTACTTTCTGCCACCCCTTTGTTTTCTTGGCCACTGCCAACCCAAGCCAGAGAGGAGAGCATCATTCCCACCCACTGTCAGGAGCAAGCCAGCAGTAAATCACACCAGGCAAGTTGGAGTTAACTCTTTATTAGCAAGAACATGATCTGCACAGACTTGGCAGTGTTTCAGGCCTAATGAGCACAGCAGCTCATCCCCAGGAGGTCTTGCCCCATAGATGAGTTGCTGGGGCTGAAAGTCCCCACCTCTCCTCAGCCGTACAAGTCCCATCCTCTCCAGGGTTTTCCCCAAGCAATCAGAGACTGTGCCTGTGTGAAGCCAACCTCTCCTCCACCCTTTTCATGTCTCTTCTAGTTCTGGGACACCAGTGGGAAGGGAAACTTGTCACAGCAGGAGGGGGAGACACCTGTGCCTCTTCGCCAGGAGGACTTATCTCTGCCTCTGGCCTCCTTCCTCCCTTGCTTCAGCTTCTGCCTCTGATTCTGGACTTCTCCCTGCCACAGACTCCCCCAGCTCACTCAGCCCTATTGCCTCTTCAGCTTCTGAGACTGTCTTCTCCCTCTGACCACTCATCATTGTCCCACCACCAAACCGTGGGCTCCAAGCCTTCTTCCTTTGAGGGTTCCCCAGCTAGTTCCTCCCATCACCAAACAGCCTCGGCCCAGTATACCTGAAGGAGCGTCTCCACCCCATTGTTCAATCTGGACACTGAGGTCCAGCTCTGAGGGCCTTCTGGCAGTTCCCTCATTGAGAGAAGTGAGGTTGCAGGGAACCAGGCAGAGGGCCTTCTCGGTAGTGGCGCCTCCCCTGTGGAACGCCAAGGAATAAATAAACAACTATCTGACTTTTAGAAGACATCTGAAGGCAGCCTTGTTTAGGGAAGTTTTTAATGTTTGATGTTTTCTTGTGTTTTTAATGTTCTGTTGGAAGCCGCCCAGAGTGGTTGGGAAGGCCTGGCCAGATAGGCGAGGTATAAGTAATAATCAGCATCAGCATCGTCGTCATCATCATCATCATTCCTCTGCACCCCAACCAGTCAATGACATCCAGCCCCCCAGTTCCACACACAAAAGAAATAAATTATTATTATTATTATTATTATTATTATTATTATTATTATTATGTTGTGATGTCAAGCTTTGTTCAGCATACACAAATTGTTTGAAGCTGTGTGAGAGAGGGGGGTATGTGTGTCCATTATTCAGATCTTTCTTGGTCTCTTTTAATTGGAGGGAAGGAGAAAGAACATTGTATGCCCCACAAAAGAATGCATATTAGCACTTGCTAAGCTGCTTATGGGGAGAAGGGGGGCAGGTTATGGGGAAAATGGAACTGTTTCCAAAATTACAGAACTGCACAGGTGTCGGGGTGATACCTACACCCCTGCAACAAAATGCAGGGAGACATTCTCTGCAGGCAGCGCAAAGTATCCAAACGACATGAATGCAACAGCTCTTTAAAGCAGGGGCAGATGGTGGCAACTCCCTGCAAGAGATGAGCTCTACCTGCACTGTCAGACACAAGCAGGGTTTGGAGGAGCATGGGCAATTCTCCAGATGGCAGCTGTTTCAGCAGGAACTTGAAGCTTTGGCACGGCCACATCTGATGCGTAGGCAGTGACAGCACAGACAGAGCCTTGGGCGACTTCTCAGCGTAGGAATTAAAAAGGTAGAAACCAAAAAACAACTAGTATGACTAGAATATCACACCTGGCTGGCTGTTAGCCTGCTCTGTTCCCATTAAAGGTAAAGGTAAAGGGACCCCTGACCATTAGGTCCAGTCACGAACGACTCTGGGGTTGCGGCGCTCATCTCGCTTTACTGGCCGAGGGAGCCGGCGTACAGTTTCCGGGTCATGTGGCCAGCATGACTAAGTCGCTTCTGGCGAACCAGAGCAGCGCACGGAAATGCCGTTTACCTTCCCGCCAGAGCGGTACCTATTTATCTACTTGCACTTTGACGTGCTTTTGAAGCTGCTAGGTTGGCAGGAGCAGGGACCGAGCAACAGAAGCTCACCCCGTCACGGGGATTCAAACCACCGACCTTCTGATCGGCAAGACCTAGGCTCTGTGGTTTAACCCACAGCGCCACCCGTGTTCCTCTGTTCCCATTATGGGAATCTAAAAT
Source organism: Podarcis gaigeae (assembly GCF_964106915.1). Classification (NCBI taxonomy): domain Eukaryota; kingdom Metazoa; phylum Chordata; class Lepidosauria; order Squamata; family Lacertidae; genus Podarcis; species Podarcis gaigeae. The sequence continues at coordinate 84,555,106 of NC_139679.1, read as the reverse complement.
TCAACTAAGAGCATGCAAATGGGGTCATGCATTCTAACCCAACAACCACACTTTAAAGGACTTGAGCTTAGCAGAACTCTACCTGAGCTCCTGGATATAAGAGTCACAGTTCACTAATGTCCATAATATTGGTTTAGATAGTTTGCTGCTAACTCCCAAACCAGGAAGTTACTTGCAGCGTTCTGCTGGAGGTCCAGAGAGAACGTGCAGGAGCATGTATTGCACATCACTGAATGGCACAACGCCCAAATAAAAAAGAACCTTTATGATGACATTGATTTAAAAATAAAGAACCGGTTCTTTATTCATGCAGGGTGATTCTCCCAGCGCCTTGTGTCTTAAAAGGAGAGCAGAAAACTCTGCTTCTGTTGTGGGACAGACATGATGAATTTATCATAAAGGCAAAGGCAGAAGAAGGCTGCCCTCCAAGGGTTTTTCCTAACTCGGGCTTTCAAAACAATGCACTGCTAAAACCTTTCTGTCCCTCTACAAACTGAAATGTCATATGAGGATAGTTAAGTCTAGAGAGGTGCAGCCACTTTAGAAAACAGGAGAAAGCAAATATCTCTCTCTCTCTCTCTCTCTCTCTCTCTCTCTCTCTCTCTCTCACACACACACACACACACACACTGCAAGTTGCAAGCGGGCTGTAATAAAGCCCAGTCTTGGAACAGCAAGAAAGGTGAAACAGAGGTGAAGGTGATGTCATGCTTAAATAAATTGTATGAGGCAGGCCTTTAAACAGTTACATGCTCCAGCCTGAAAAAATCTAAGCCCCTTCATTGTCACTGGTGAACTGGACAGCTTCTCATTAAGCACTTAGCAGTGCATATATGAATAACAACAGTTAAGGATTAAATCTATTGTAGTCACTTTAATTACAAGAGAGGACTCTTATGGAGCAAAAAGCCGCTAACAGACACAGACAGAATTTCCATCCCTGCTCTAATAGGCTGAACACGTTATGCTATTTGATGCAAAATTTAGCTCAGCATCCCCATAAGGATCACTAATATAAGCGCCACAGCCACAGGGATTTAAAACCAGACAATGGTGGGGAGAGAGATGTTGCCAGTTCCTCTGTTTACTGATCTCAGTAAAGCAATATGCCCATTTCTCTCTCATACAAGACTCACAGCAAGTTCTGCAATATGGACACACCCAAAGAATTATTCTCGGTCACTTTCCCCCCCTGGGGTGCATTAAACCCAAATATCCTGTTTTGCCGCAGTACTGAAGTGCTACCATTTCACAAGCGGGATTGTTCAGTGAAGGTTATGCGTTATTCCTGAGTGTCAATAACTTTTTTGTGAGTATTTGGACCTTGCTTTTTAACTAAACATAGTCCCGTGGCGCTTGCATTGAACATCCATCTGGATTTGCTTGCGGGGAGGCTAGACGACGTTTCTTATTTAATGAGCATTTGCTACTATTTGCTTGTGGCTTCGACGACGTTGCTTCAAAGGAAATGCTATCCCATGTGCTCCAATGCATTTCCCTGTTGTTATGTACTGAGTTGAATAGGATCCAAAAGGCAGCAGTCTGACTGGTCCTAGAACAATAGGATTCAGAATGCAGCAGTCTGATTGGCCCACAGGAGCCAATCCAGCTTCAGGTGGAAGTGAATCCGCAACCTGATTGGCCTACAGGTGAATCCCAGAATTAGCCAATCACGTGGGGCCCATTGTGTAAATAAGGTATATAAAGGAGACATTCTGGGGGAACTTCCATTCCTCCTCACCACTATGAGCTGAATAAAGAGCATGAAATCCACTCTCGACTCCGAGTATATTTCACCTGTCACTTTCCTTATCGAAAAAGTCTGATCTTTGGAGGGAAATCAGTTTGTTGCACGTGACCTCCACATCACCTTTAATTTGCTTGAATGCAATTGAATCCCATCCCCAAATAAGAGGCAGTCTGGAAGTGCCTCCACATTTCTTTACCTGAATGGCCCAAGAAGGGAATAGAATTAAACAGGTTTGGATGTAGATGATCCATTTGCCTACAAACAGGGTGCCATTTACTCAGAACTGTTTCCAGATGCTGGCATCAATGGGCCTTTGCCAAGGCTTACATCCCTGTAGGGGTGCAGTACCAGTCTCTGGAAACACCTTCCCCCGTTTCTCCCCGTCTTTGCACTTGCTGTCCATTTACACATGCACTCACATTCTCTTTTAAATCCAGGCATAAAAACAAGCATTATAGCATATCAAGACTATCTATAGCGTGCGGATATTTAGTTTGGAAGGGGTGGATTGCAAACTGAATAAGGTCCCAGTATTGTGAAAACATTTAAAAGAGAACTAGTTTTCTTTCAGTTTACATTTTAATTAAGTCCTTTTGCCGACATGACACTGACTTCTGAAAGCCATACCAAAATAAAATAAAATTCTAACTCCTCTGGTTTTTGTAGGCATCAAGATGCCAGTCTCTTTGAGTGGTAGTTGACCAAGTCCTACTCAGAGCAGACTGACTGAAATCCATGTACTTAAGTTAGTCGTGTCCATTAATTCCAGCAAGTCTAAGTATGTCTTAGTTGGATACCACCCTTTGTTTTTATTTCCATCAGTTGCAGCAATGTTGATCAAGCAATTACTGGATAAAAGCACACATTTTCCCGATCCCCTCGAATAAAAAGGTGGAATGTTTCCTTTCTCCACCTGTGCAAGAGATAGACCAGCAATGGGTCAAACACAGGGATGCTATGTATCACGTTTCAAAAGGTACTATGGCAGTCGTAAATGCAAGTTTAGAATACACAAATACTTACAAATTAGAAGAAACCATACCTTTAGCACTTACAACTGGGGAAGAAATGGAGTAGCCATACAACTACATTATGGTCCCATGAACTCAGCAGCCCCACAGAAAAGCAGAAGGAATGCTGAGAACCAAAGTCTGCCTACAAAATTATTCTGAAGTTGCAATGTGCAATCAGCATACTTTGGAATGGATCCACTGACTTATTAGGGATACTCTGGACTAAGCGTACAATAGGCTACAAGCAGGGATGGGGAAACTGTGGCCTTCCAGGTGATGCAGAATTGCAACTCCCATCATCCCTGGCTGTTGGCCATGCCAATTGGGGCTGATGGGAACTGGAGTCCAACAACTGTTGGGGAGCCACAGTTTCCCAACCACGACGCTACTGCCTAAGTACCCATACCACTCACTGTAAATTATAGCTACTGTAGACTTTACAATGATGTTTGTTGTCTGTTTCTTGGTATGGGAGATTTTCAGAAACCTCATTAATGTGTGTGGGTTTTTTGTTTTGTTTTGGTTTGTTTTTTTTAAAAAGGAGCATCACAAATAAGAAGATGAAACAAACCTGGTTCAGAAACTTCACTCAGCTAAAGAGCTGAAACGGCAAATGAGTACAAATACCTAGAAGAAGGAAAGCTGATCATATTTTCTAAGCTCTGGTCCAATAAACTTGAAAATGCATCTGATAAAGAATTCACTTTAGAGTACCCTAATTAGATTTTATTTTTACATGTAGACATTCCCCCCCCTCCCCTCCCAGCCAAGACATTACCATTCACAGAATTCACAGAATTCATTAAGAAACTCAATTATTTACATCAAAATAACTCAGCAGAACAAACAATTAAGAAAAGAGCTGAGAAAACAGCTCATCCCAACTTTAACCTGAATTGGATCACTTGTGCATCTATCTACATACAGCATTATTGCTTGGGAAAAGTCCCATCTAGATGGAAAAAAATGGCTCCAGAAATGGCTCCGCTTGGTTTATTAACTGCACAGAAAGATCACTTTTCACAGGGAATATGCTAACTGCTTGAATCAGGAACAGTCCTGTTGATTTCAGTAGACCTATGCTCTGTCTGTGTGTTTGTTTAGTACATAGTGAATTTCCCCCTTGAGTCTGAATCCCGAAGCCAGTTACCCCAAAATTGTTTGAATACTACAACCATAAAAAAACCTTTCCTGATTCAAATCAGATTATACCAATTATTTCAGCATTACTGACTATTAAGGCAGTACATACGTAAGAAACGGAGCTCTTGAGGGATACAAAAACTCATCCATAATAAATCAGTGTAAACATTGCAGAGTTGCAGATTCTCCAAAACTTCCGTGCCCTTAAATTTTTATGCATTGCCTTCCTTCTCTGCTGAAATCATAAATTGATGAGCGACATAAACAGCACTTTAGCAACCACCTGGATCCTAAGAATCATTTGTAACAATTGTTTATCATGCAAGGCCATATATACTAAGAGGCAGGTACATCCCTTCGCTCTCAGTCTATGAAGTTTTGCTCCTTACTGGTTTTTCCTATATGTTTCAAGATGAATGTCATTGGCATCTACATTCCAATTAGCCAGATATTGTGCTAGATCACATAACACAGCTGCATAAACCTAGGAGTGGCCAGTACATTCTGTGATATAGAATTTTCTGAACTGAGGTCATAGTCTAGTTAATATATAAATAATTATATTACATGTATGCTAAAGGTAAAGGCCAATGGATATGCAGGGTACATACTTTCTGGATAATTCAGGAACTTCGCAAAGAAATTCACTAAAGTCAGAAAGAATCTGAAAGATCTGTCCTTATTCCAGCTTCTTCTCATGTTACTAGATTTACAATTCAATGAAAAATTACCAAAGACAGTTTAAGAAATGGGTACATTTCTGGCAAGGTAAGATAGGTCCGACTCTGTCTAGCTAGCATGCATGTTATCTAGCCCAACTTGGATAGAAAGGAGTGGGAAACGTTATCAAAAAATAGACGGAAAGTGCCTGAACGGAAAAATTAGAGTCATAACTCTGATGGCTCTTTTACTACACCCAAAATATCTGGATAATGTAAACTTTATTGGACTTTATTGGACTCAGTATCCCACGAGCCACCTCACTGACGGTCCTACAAATTAAATATATCAATTAATCTGGTTTCTTCAGGGATTTTGGCACAGTCACCAAGTTCTGTATGAGACCCCTGAGAATTGATCAAATCAGCAGTATTTCATCATAACTGAAACATCTAGCTTAAGGGTTCAACTTGACAGTGGGCGGTTCAAGCCAGCTTCTTATTTTGATCCATATTCTGCACCGTAGCTAAAAACTCCAGGAGGAGCTTTGCCGTCTTCCTGGGCCGTTCCACGACTACCGAGTGTCCACAGTTTTCCAGAATGTGTACCTGACAGCCAGGAATCGATTTTGCTAGGATGTCCGCTCCTGAAACATCTAGGACCTAGACGAGGAGAAAAAGGATTCAACTAAAGAGGAACTGGTGTCACTCATGTGGACGACATGCTTGTCAAAAGACCGTGGAAACATGCCAAAGGGGAAACAGAGGGCAACCTTTTGCTCAGTTCCTTGGCCTGGATCAGAAAAACTGTCAGAAGAAGCATTCCACAAAGGCTAGCATTGTGATATAATGTGCCTCTTGAGGATGGCGCGTTTCTTGTTTTTTTAAAATTAAGACTGACGTTTAAACAAAGTTGGCTCTAATGGAACGCCCAATACAAATAGCAAGGGCATGTGGGGTATTTTTTTTGGGGGGGTGATCTTTATTTGGATTGCAGAGGAGGTGTCAAAGCTGCACCCCAGGTTCTGATCAGGGCCCCCACACTCTTACCATTCATTCTTGCATTCACACAACTGCTAACTGATCCAGTTGTGCCACGGTTAGTTTGGCCCATATGTAAACAGCAACACTTGACCAAACTGAAGGAGGGAACCAACGATAATGGGGATGCAAAAACAAAGAAGACACACACTCACACTCTCGACAGCTGAGCACTAAACCTGAATTTAATATATAACCCAAACACTGTATTGGTGTATCCCCCAGATTTGCATCAACCCACATTTGTTTTTTCCTGATGACAGTTCATTTCTATGGTGCCAAACCACAGGAAGACTTCATGCCGTAAGAAATCTCACACAGATCTGTCTCCTGCTCCATCTCTATCTCCCAAGACCTCTGCCCTGCCCTCAGTTCCCCACAGATTTCCTCCTTGCCTGCAGATCTGTAGCTAAGGACCGCCCCATTCAACAATCACGCTGTTTCATTCTGTTTGTGTGGCATAAGCACATGAGCATACACAGAAACCACAGTGAGCTACCGTTTCCCCACGAACAAACACACAGAGTGTCATGGACAAATGTTAAAACTGCCTCAGTGTTGGAACTTCTTGACATTTGAAGCAGCTCATCATGGTCAACTCTTGTGGACCAAAAATATCTCAGCTTGCAGGGCTGATTTGTACCCGCTCCAGCATTGCTGCAGTTGCTCAGCAACTAGGGACAGGCATGCTTGGGGAGAAGGGAAAGAGATCAACTACCAGCAGGAAATAGGATACGATTGTTGGAGGCTTTCTGAACACTACATATTCTTAGCCCCCAAACCAATTTCTGTACCTGCTCATCCAAATCAGCCTTGCTTACATTCAGCTTTGCCCTCCGTCCCCATTCCCCCACCCCGCACCGGCGCTCCTCCATACACAATCATTTCCTCCTCCTACTCACTGATAATTTCTTCACATTCCCCTCATTTCCTTCCCGTAGTTAACATTTTTCAGCTTTCTTTTTAACTGTGCCAGCAAATCATAGAACAGTTCCCCTTTTTAGTTGTCACGGCAACGTCTCTCTCGCTAACTTACAGATCTTGTGCTAATGGTACCTTTTCTCAAAACACATTTGGAACTCGGGGTGAATTGGTATTCGGCGCAACCTTTTTTTAAAAAAAATAATCATACAACCCTCACTCATCCCTCATCCAACCGTTTTGTACAGGTGTGGGAGCACAACATTCCCATTCAATTCAATGGAGCCAGCAAATTTGTATACACAGGAATATGCACACGGGTCTGCTACCTCTGCCAAAATGAATGGGGAAATCTTTGAGCACATGTAAGAGTTTGGCGTGTCCAATGGAGAAGGAATGGGCAGATCAGTCGATTTGCACCTTGAGTCTGTGTACGCTCCATATTTTTATAGCACACAAACATACAACCCAAAGAATCCTGGGAACTATAGTCAGTTAATGGTGCTGGGAATTGTATCTCTGTTAGAGGAACAATTGCAGTTTGAATGCGCGCATTCATCAAAAAGCGAGTTCTGTCCCATGATTATTATTTTTAACTTTATAAAACTTGTATTTAAATATGTATTTTAATGTTTAAATACATATTTTACTTCAGCGTATGCATTTCTAAATGTATTTCACCCAAAAATGCATTTTTATTTTTACACATTTCATTAAAGTTTTTTTAGAAGGGGGAAATCTGAAGAATAATGGTGTTCTGATCTGCACAAGGCACAAATTACGTCCGTCTCTTTAAAAATTCTCCTCTGCCTCTATGTGCAATTCTCTTATCCAATATCATCCCCTCATCTCCCACTACATTTAATCAAGACAAAAGTCCACTTGAGCAGGCAGGGATCTTTCGTTCTCACACATTACATAGAAGGAAAATGAGCGGTAGAAGACAGGCGCAAATGCAGCTTTCCTAATCTGATGAGGTGGGGTTTGGTCTTACACCATATAGCACGTTTGCTAATCTTTAAGTTGCCGTCATTATCTGCCTGCTCTCCCTATTGGTTACTCTGCTGTTCTAATTTATCTTTACATGTTGCACTAAGGAGAGAAGAGGAGAAGGAAGCAGAAACAAATTGGCTGAGGCACCTGATCTTGCTTTCCCCAGATGATCTGCGTTGCAGCTTTGATCTTGCTCATGTTTTCATAAAGCGAGTTGACGGACTTCTCATCTGCAATCTCAAAAAACACTTTCCAGAAGAGGAAAAAGGAGGAGGAGGAGAGAGAGAGAATCAGTCTAGCTCAGCTTCATTGCACACAACTCAGATTTTAACGAGCTGGGTTTTTAACCTTTTACTCCTATCTCCCCACCCAAAGAAAACCATCGTGCAGTTTGGGTCAATGAAACAGCAGAAGGAAGAAAAAGATTTCCCACGGCATAAATAACAAAAGGAAAACCTTCCTGGCCAGAGAGGGATGTGTGCAAAAGCCTTTGGAGGAAGTTCCCTTTCTTCAAAGTCACTTGATGTGTGTCTGACATCAAAATCTGCATCTCCACATTCTGTTCTTCGCCACCCACGCCAACACTTCCCCATATAGTTTAGGCCATAGGTGGGAATCCGTGCCCCTGCAGAAGGGACTACAACTCCCATCGTCCCTGAGCACTGACCATGCTGGCTGTGATTGATAGGGTTTGGAGTCTAATTTTATCTGGAGGACCACAGGTCCTCCACCCCTAAGCTATGTGCCTGCAATTCCAAACCTCTGCTGTGAGACACAACAGTCAAACAGAACCTCAAGATCCAGGAGGCTGTTGATCTGGTGATACTAGATTCCCGGGGAAAGTGTCTGGCATGGCAGGAATGGGGAATTTGTGGCCTCCCAGGTGTTGTTGCACCACAATCCCCATCAGCCCCAGAAAAGAATTAATCAGTTTGCAGGCCCCTCAACCTAGAAAACTGCAGGAGTTCTGCATGACAATCTTCCCGCCTTTTCCACAGGTTAACACTCCAGTCGCTCACATGACAAGTCATGAGGCGGCATGCACAATGCTCCCTGTCCATGCTTTGGGGTTTGTTTGTTTTTGGCCTAACATCAACGTGCCTTGTTATTTCAGCACAGAAGGTCATGCCCAAAAGGTATATCCTAGAAGAATGGCAGAACTTAGAGGGAGAAGGACAGCATAGAGAAATGACATGTGTCAATGACGTTCACCGCAACATGGTGGTGGTGAAGCAGTGGAACAGGCGTACACACTGTGGAAAGAATGTTAGAAAGTGGGGCCGAAGCGCTAGCCTTACAAACAGTTGAACTAATGCAATAAACCCCACAGCTGTTGTTCCGCTGATTCTGGAGGGCCAGAGGTTCTCTCCATCTTTGTGTATGACCATGAAATTCGTTTCTGGCCTGTAAGCTTCCCAAGGGTATATGGCTGGTTGCTGTTGGCAACAGAATTATAAGACCAGGTGCACCTTTGGTCTGAGACAGAGGAGTTCTCCTTTCGTTCCTATGGTGGCATACACAAAGCCTCAGCAATCCCCACTGTTTCATTTCCTTAAAGACATTTTTAACCTGTGCGCTGCTTCAATATTGCCATCCCATGGGCCTAAAACCAAATCAAACCATGGGGGGTGGGGGGAGCAGGCAAGCATCCGACCCACGGTGTAGACTGCACAGAAGCGACAAACACCAATTCCAATCCCAAGCTAGAGAAATGACATGATGCACTTACATTTGCGGTAGAAGTCATTGTGCGGGATGCGGACATCGACGAGGCCCTGCAGGATCTACAAACACATAATGGCGTCTTAGAAGAATGGTTTGTGGAGGGCAAGGCTCTCAGGGGCTTCTAGCCACTATGGCTATACTCTGCCTCCACTGTCAGAGGCATCATGCTTCTCCACACCAGGTGGCGGGAGTGTTGCTGTGTTCAGGGCCTGCTAGCAGGCTTCCCACATGCATCCGGTTGGGCACTGTGAGAGAGCATGATGCTGGACCAGACAGGCCCCTGGCCTGAACAAGCAGGGCTCTTATTACGTCCCTATGTTTCATAACAGGGCAAGCACACCATGTCCATCTGCTCCCCCTCTCTTTCCCAGTAGGAGAGGTTTTCTGGACACATCACAGAATCCATGCTGGCAATCAGGACTCTTGAGCATTGCACAACGCAGCCGAGGCGTAAACCCGCTTGGAGACACACTGCAGCAAGTAGAGGCAGGGAACCTGGGCAAAGAAGCTTGGGGGCTGCTAGAAGGATGAGAGCCAACATGGAATGCACTCAAACTAAAGATTACAAATCTGTAGGGCACGGCGGGGGGACCTGAGGCCTTCCAGAAGTTGCTGGACTACAACTCCTATTGTCCCCAACCACTAGGCACGCTGGGCAGGGAGGGGGGAAGGTGAAGGGCCTCAGGTTCCTCATCCAAGCTGTAAGGGGAAAGGAGGCACATCTTCCACATAGAGAAAGTTAGAATCCTGCTTCAGAAAGATCGCCGAGGGGAGGATGAATCACAGCTCTGCACAATTTTTAAAGCAATTGTTTCGCACTTTGCTTGCCCTGTGTAAACCCACGCAGATCAGACTTCAAGGGAAATCAGGTTTCCTTGTCAGGGAAAGCTTGGCTCTTCAGAACAGGCTGCACACACACACACACACACACACACACACACACACACACACCACATCCATTTCACTTGTTCTTCCCAATTTTCAAAATCATATCTTGCATATAGCACCTTGGTATCTATCTGCTCTCTCTACAAACACCCACACGGCTACTAAGGAACATTCAGCACAGAACTTGAGAAAGGTGGGGAAGAATTAATGCTGTGGAAAAGGAAAGCAATACCAACCAGATGAAAATTTAAAACACAATCTGAAGCAAGTGACACTGAGTTCAGCAGAGCACACTCTCAGGAGGCTGCGTATAGGGTTGCAGTTATGCTAATCCTATTATATTGGCCATTGTGCTAAAAGTAGGGCTAAATTGCATGAGTGTGTGTTATATAACCTGGACTCTCCTTGAAGGCTGCTGTGATGAGGTCCTACACTTCCAAATTTATCAGTACACCGTGGGTTAGGTTCAAATCCATGGCTTTCAAAATCCGCTAGACCTCATGGATTTTGAGATAAGGAATTATATCTGAAGCTCAGAAACCAGAAAGCTAAACAGGAGGTGTACAAGAGTGTGCTAATTTCCAAGTGTTACAATTTGTACAGTTGATTTGTGACTGAGGTACTGATTCATGGTGAGTTTTGCTTTCTAAGTTGGAAAAAAATAGGACTTCCTATTATCAAGCCTACCTAGGAACCAGGAAGCAGCTGTACAGGTGCCGAATTAAAATTTTAAGGATTAAAGGGACAGAATTCATTCATAAATAGTAATTGAAGCCCTTCCTTTTTCAACAAGACCTATAACTGGATTTTGTGTTGTTGTTGTTTTTTAGCCCCAGTCTGTAGATGTATTAGATTTGAAACTGTCTTTACATAGGAAAACATTTCATTTTTACATAGGAAACATTTCTTGTTTTTATTGCTGTTGCATTCGTTGTCAGATTGCTTTAAGGCACTTTATAGGAAGCGATTCACAAATGGAATTCATTCATTAAAATGCATGTTACCTCAGAACTGGTAGAAGCCAACCAGTTAGGAGGCGACATTGTGGGTGGCGGGGGGGTGGGGTGGATACTGTACTTTGCTTTAATCAAATGTTTACCAAGGCAGCAACCAGCCTCGACTTAAGAAGAACAGCCTTGGGGTGGGGGTGAGGGGGCTAGAGAAGATTCCCAATTAAGGGCGCCTCTGCCATTCATACTTCTCACCTGCTGGGGCACTTTGAAGCGTACGTAAGAGCAAAGCTTTAACATTTCTGCCATTTCCTCCGGGGTGGATGGAATCAGGGGAATCTGGCTGAGGGACTTAGACTCCTTCAGCTCCCGCAGTAGCTTAACAAATTTGCTTTCCATGACAGGCGGCAGCCCTGCAGGAAAAAAGAGAAGAACAGCCATATGCTGAGCTCCAGAAGCAACGCAATAGGTAGGCGGCCTTGACAAGCCTTTAATTCCTCCAACAATCCTTCCAGAGAAAACATGCCAATTATTTCTTAAAGTCACAAGCAAGGAAGGAGGGGGTGGGGTGTGTCAGGACCTGACTTAATCTTACCTCCCAAGTACAGAACCACCACGTTCGTCACGTAGGGTGAAATGACACTTTGAGTTGCATACATGGCTGTCACCAAGTCACCTCCTGCACGTTTGGGATATCAAAGGCAAAGATAGCCAAGGTGAGGCCCTCCAGATGTATCTGGACTACAATTCCCATCATCCCTGGCCATTGACTGGGACTGACAGGAGTTCAGTGATCCAAGCTCTGGGGCAGGCATAGGCAAACTCCGGCCCTCTAAATGACTACAATTCCCATCATCCCTGACCACTGGTCCTGTTAGCTAGGGATGATGGGAATTGTAGTTCCAAAACATCTGGAGGACCAGAGTTTGCCTATGCCTGCTCTGGGGGATACCGTGTCGGCCACCTTTCATCTAGGGTGACTCAGACTCATGGTGAGCTGTGTTTCCCAACCATTGCTGAGTGCAGCTGCTGGTGAAGGGCCTGCAGGATGCTCAGCACTTTGATGTGTTGACATTAGGATTAGGAAGAAGGTAGTTAGACACTGATTTGCTCTTTCCAATAACAGCCACGTGTCTGTTATAACAGAATGGGACTTTTCCGTAGCAGCTCCCCATTTGTGGAATGTTCTCCCCAGGAAGATTTGCCTGGCTCCTTCATCAGCATCAGAATTTATTATTTATACCTCGCCCATCTGGCTGGGTTTCCTCAGCCACTCTGGGCGGCTCCCAACACAATATTAAAAACACAATAAAACATCAAACATTAAAAACGTCCCTGAACAGGGCTGCACATCCTGAGTATTTCAATTCACCAGACACGTGGACCGTGGACACATCTTCTGCCTCAGGAGGCAAAGTTCATTTGTGGCACTCACCCGCAGGGCATACAAGACTTAAGCTGCAGATCTCCGCTGGGTACTGAGCAGCATAAACTCCTGCAACGTTTCCGCCCATGGAAGTTCCAAGTAGATGGAAGGGTTTCCTGTTCAGATTGATACATTCAACAAACTGAAAAGATAAAAAAAAACACACTTGGGTTACTATGGGGCAGGCAGCAATTGCAGTAGAGTTGGGAGAGATGAGAGGAACTGCCTTGGAAATTAATACTCACACAAGTAATAGCGCATTAGATTCAGCACCATAACAGATGTTAAGGGGCAGCCCAGAGGAAGTTAGGTTATGCACAGTGCCCTTACCCGGCTCTTCTTTTAGTAGTCTTAAGAAAGTATTAGTGTTGCTTATGGTTGGGGGGGATTGGCTTAACTGTGCTGGGAAGAAGAAGAGTTTGGATTTGATATCCCGCTTTATCACTACCTGAAGGAGTCTCAAAGCAGCTAACATTCTCCTTTCCCTTCCTCCCCCACAACAAACACTGTGAGGTGAGTGGGGCTGAGAGACTTCAAAGAAGTGTGACTACCCCAAGGTTGCCCAGCAGCTGCATGTGGAGGAGCAGGGAAGCAAACCCGGGAGCAGGGAAGCGAACCCGGTTCCCCAGATTACAAGTCTACCGCTCTTAACCACTACACCACACTGGCTCTCAGAGCAGGTACTGCAACTTTAACAGCAGCCAAATTCTATCCTAGGTCTGGGAAAGCTAAAAACAGGCATCGAAACCCTCTTCAGGTATTCAGAGTAAATGTGTGGAAAGGGTAGTGTTTATTTATCTCATTTATATCCCACCTTTCCTCCAAGCTGTCGAACATGCTTCTCCCCCTCCTCACTGAATCCCCACAACAACCCTGTGAGGTAGGTTAGGCTAAGAGACAGTGACTGAGCCAAGGTCACCCAGCGAGCTTCATGGACGAGTGGAGATTCAAACCTTGGTCTCCCAGATCTTAGTCTGACACTCTAACCACTGCACCAGGCTGGCTTTCTGTGTGCACACAACCCCATCCTCTTTGTCCTCATCCCCACAGGAAAATTTTGCTCATCAGTCACGAAGGTCTGAAGGGGGCTTCTAGGCATGTTCGGTGCATGTGGAGTTAAAAGAGGGGAGGGGTGCGCAAAGAAGCCCCTGCCCCCCAACATCCCCATGAAAGTCAGCTTCACTTCAGACCTTCCCTTCCCATGCTGATGAGGATGTCTACATGTGTCTGAGGGAATGAACACAGAATCCTTGAGATCCAGAACCCTGTTAAGACAAGGCTCCTGGTCACAGGGAGTATTCTAAGTAAACTTTGATGATTCCCTCAATCTCCCTTCAGAGCATGCGTGGCCAACATGGAAAGGTTTGAACAGACACCCGACGTCCACAGTGACATTGTAGGTGGGACTTGTGGGTGCGCCCCTCCTCACCCTTCATTTTAGCCCTCAGGTAAATGGTCCTTCTGTCCCCAGGGGTTCAGAACAGCGGCCTTCAACACTGCTAAGTGGACAGACAGGAAAACCAGCACATCCTATGAACAGGTCCAAAGCAACTGAAAACAAACATCTTACCAGAGGGAAAGCCTGCGAGCTAAGAGTTTGATGGCTGTCCACTGATTCTCAGACCCTGGCTCTGAATTGTCTTTTTAATATATTTGATCCACTTATGTTTATGGAAATGCTGAGAGCATAAACAAGTCTGACAAAGCAAGCCACATATTAGCAGCTCAGCTGCTGACAGAAAGGAGGGGCAATTTTTACAAGGCAAAGAAGCTACTTCAATAATAATAATAATAATAATAATAATAATAATAATAATAATTTATTATTTATACCCCGCCCATCTGGGCGGCTTCCAAAAGAATATTAAAATACTGTGATACATCAAACATTAAAAGCTTCCCTAAACAGGGCTGCCTTCAGATGTCTTCTCAAAGTCTGGTAGTTGTTGTTCTCTTTGACATCTGGTGGGAGGGTATTCCACAGGGAGGGCGCCACTACCAAGAAGGCCCTCTGCCTGGTTCCCTGTAACTTGGCTTCTCGCAGTGAGGGAACCGCCAGAAGGCCCTCGGTGCTGGACCTCAGTGTCTGGGTAGAATGATGGGGTTGGAGACACTCCTTCAGATATACTGGACCAAGGCCGTTTAGGGCTTTAAAGGTCAGCACCAACACTATGAATTGTGCTCGGAAACGTACTGGGAGCCAATGTAGGTCTTTCAAGACCAGTGTTATATGATCTCGGCAGCCGCTCCCAGTCACCAGTCTGGCTGCTGCATTCTGGATTAGTTGTAGTTTCCGGGTCACCTTCAAAGGTAGCCCCACGTAGAGCACATTGCAGTAGTCCAAGTGGAAGATAACCAGACCATGCACCACTCTGGCAAGGCAGTCCGCAGGCAGATAGGGTCTCAGCCTGCATACCAGATGGATAACTTCTCATAACTCAGGATGTATGGGAGATGGGAAAGGAAGTGGAAGATATTAGCCATGCTCTGCAATTCAGTTCCTTTGGAATACAGTGGTACTTCAGGTTACAAATATCTCAGGTTACAAACACTTTGGGTTACAGACTTCGCTAAACCAGAAGTAGTACCTCGGGTTAAGAACTTTGCCTCAGGATGAGAACAGAAATTGCGTGGTGGCGGCAGGAGACCCCATTAGCTAAAGTGGTACCTCAGGTTAAGAACAGTTTCAGGTTAAGAATGGACCTGGTCTCATGAGACAGAGCATTTCACCAGGTCGGAGCCAGTGTTGAGAAGGCCCTGGCTCTGGTTGAGGTTAATCTAACTTCCTTAGGGCCCGGGACCTCTAGGGTGTTGCTATTTATGGACTTAAGGTCCCCCATGGGGCACACCAGGAGAGGCGGTCCCGTAGATACGAGGGTCCTAGGCTGTGAAGGGCTTTAAAGGTCAAAACCAGCACCTTAAATCTGACCCTGTACTCCAACAGGAGCCAGTGCAGCTGGAAAAGCACTGGGTGAATATGCTCCCATGGCAGAAACCCCGTGAGGAGCCTCGCTGCAGCATTCTGCTGCAGCATTCTGTTTCTGGGACAGCTTCAAGGGCAGCCCCGCGTAGAGCAAATTACAGTAGTCAAGCCTGCAGGTGACCGTCGCATGTGCTGATTAGGTTAGATATGGGTCGCAGGTGGCACTGTGGGTAAAACCTCAGCGCCTAGGACTTGCCGATAGCATGGTCGGCGGTTCGAATCCCCGCGGCGGGGTGAGCTCCTGTCGTTCGGTCCCAGCTCCTGCCCACCTAGAAGTTCGAAAGCACCCTTAAGTGCAAGTAGATAAATAGGTACCGCTTTATAGCGGGAAGGCAAACGGCGTTTCCGTGTGCTGCTCTGGTGCCGGTTCGCCAGAGCAGCTTCGTCACGCTGGCCACGTGACCCGGAAGTGTCTGCGGACAGCGCTGGCTCCCGGCCTCTAGAGTGAGATGAGCGCACAACCCTAGAGTCTGTCAAGACTGGCCCGTACGGGCAGGGATACCTTTACCTTTACCTTTAAGTTTAGATATAGTTGCAATAATTTAAGTTTTCAAAACTACCCATCTTGCCATAGGATGGAAGGCCCTGATGCCTGGCAGTTCAGACATGGCTGAGCCTGCTATGCAGGTGCTCACTGGGTAATGCCAAGGCCCTTCCTGCTCTCATGATTTTTCTCTCTTTAAGCCAGTCTTTTAGCAGACAGCCCTTCAAATGGGAGCTCTTCCCTTTGTAAAGGAGGAAACAGACAGTCACCTTACAACCTGCAAACCAATTCTTTTGATCACTGATGGACTTAGATCTTCACAGGACAGGATGTGAAGAATTAAAGAGATTAAGGATTTGAGAGTCAGAACGCAGACAAGAGAATCTTTTGAGACTCTAAATAGCTGGCATGTCTGCTGGCCAGGAAGGAAGCAAGGAAGGAAGGAAGGAAGGAAGGAAGGAAGGAAGGAAGGAAGGAGAGAGCTTTCAGAAGGGAGAGTCACTGTACTGAAATATTGGGATATCTCTCCAGGGTTTTGCTGTAACCCATCTCCTATCACTCTTTACAACATTGCTTAATCTTCCCCAAACTCTCCAAATCAAAACACTAGTCACCTCCGAACAGTGAGTTCTAAATCAATCCATGGACTCAAGAAGGTGGAGCAGAGAGAACATCCCAAGCGTTTCCAGGGTCATTTCTGGAGCATTTATTACCTGGTGTATTCGTTTCACTTGGCCATAGATTGAGTAGTCATCTAGGGATGAGCGAGTGGTACCCTCATGGCCAGGCATGTCAACACAAATCAAGTGCAGGTTCTTTGGAAGGAACTGCGGGAAACAAGTGTCATGTGGTTAGGATGGAGGAGAGGTCACACCAGAAGCAAATTGGAACAAATTTCCAACCCCTGCCCTCATGGTGGAAGTGGAGCTGAGCACTTGCATTGGCAACGGATGAATTGTATTAACACTGGCCCCATGCAAGCTATTCCTTAAAAGCAAAAATATATGAAGAGAATTCTTATAAAAGAGAGAGGGAGAGAAGCATGCACACATGCCGTTACCACAAAGTCTTCTGTGTGAATCCTAATGTCCTCAGCATATGATTTTTTTTAAAGACACTTAATCCCAAAGAAAGCAAGTAGGCAACCTCCCCTCCCAATCTCATCACAATAATTCATTTGCAGTTAGCAAGCAGCAGCTTCACAGGGATCGAAAATAGGAGTATTCTGAGCACAGGTGGCTCCGCAGTAGATGCAGAAGTGTGACAGCCCAAACTTTCCACAGAACTAACAGGGACAACCATGGCATGCTCACGTTGAGCAGCTGGCTTTCCATACTGAACATGTGGGTGGCCAGGAAAATGGTACCTACATTTTCCCATGGTGAAAGCCAGGCATGATCCCGAACAAATGGACCATTTGAACTTATCCTCAAGGCCGATTCACCTGTTACATTTTCAGCATGGCTGATAGCACAAACCCATTGCTGGCACATTAATATATGGATTTTATATCACTTGGGTGCTTCCCCTATAGCAGCGCTGATGGAAGGAAGACATGACCTGCAGTGGGAAGCCTGTGGCCTTCTGGGGGTTACTGCATGGCACAAATCAGCCATAGGAAAGTGACAAGGGCACACTGGAATTGGCTGCAACTTAGCCCAAGAGCAGAATGTTGTCCCTCCCAGGTGAAACTGTTATTTCCTCATAGAGAAGGAAAAGTGTACCTTGACTACAGAAAGCCACATATCTTTGTGGGCCGAGAATCCATGCAGCATGAGCACAGAGGGCCGGTGGCCAGGCCTCCCTCGGTAGGAGTAGCAGAACTGGTAGTCGTCGTAGTTCACGTATCGAACTTGCATACCCAGGGCGCGGCGCCAGTACCTGAGAGCAGCAGCAGGGGCGGGACAAAGGAGAAGGGTTGCAACACAGCAGCCTCAGCACAAGAGCAAAGCATTTCTGCAATGAATTCAAATCACCACTGCCTTCTCCCCCTGCAGCGTGACTGCCACACTTGAACTTGTTTTTTAGGAACACCCGGTGTCAGACAGGCAGTCTCCTCCAGTCCTACCTGGTATCTGAACCTGGAACTTTCCACATGTGAAGCAGACTCTCCACCCTGAGCTACAGCCCCTGGCATCCCATGCCTTCCTTCCCACAAGGTTGTGAATCACAATGTGACCCTCTCCCACTTTCCCCTTGCGCCAATCTTTTTCATAGTTCTCCCTTTACTGAAACAACCAGAGCCGCCTCTCTAATCCCTTTGTAACAATTTCCCCTGCTTAGGCATTTAAAATAGCTTTACTGATTGATGAACCTTCCTGGCAAGCAATTTATCCCCACTCAGAAATGAACCAATGACATCTGCGCCCATGAGGAGCTAATCCTCCGAGTCAGCCGGAGTAACCGGGGTAATAAAGGCCTGCCTAGCAACAGGCGAAAAAGGCATGCTTTGGTAATAAGATAATGCAGAATTCTCCCAGCAGCATTTACATTAATGGAATAGCCACAGCAATAACCATCTGTACAGGAAGGGATCTAAAAATCCCAGTTAAGAAAGATTATGCATCTATACATACATATGTAGACTTAGTAGCCCCTCTATAAGCATAAGAAGGAAGCTGTAAGGCAGGGAGGAACTTTTGGTCCTCCAGATGTTGTTGGACTCCAGTTCCCATCATCCCTGACCATGCTGGCCGGGGCTGATGGGAGTTGGATTCCAACAACATCTGGAGGGCCAAAGATCCCCTAGCCTAGTGTTAATGAGTGTGCGTGCGACTCCACTAACCTACAAGAGACATATACTACAACTGTTATGGTTGGTTCAGCAGTTGAACACCTTCTTTACATGCAGAAGGTCTCTAGCTCCATCCCTGGAACCTCCAGTTTAAAAAGGAGGAACGGCAGCAGGTGCTCAGAAAGACCTCTACCTAAGGCCCTGGACAACTGCTACCAGGCAGAGTAGAAAATACATGTATTTTAAGAAGTACGTTGGCCTTGTGTTTTATGTTACGGCATTTTAGTGTACATTGCCATATTTACTAGGAGCTTATAAGCACTCTTATAAATAAAGTAAATCAATATACTGGGTTAGATGGACAAATTGTTTGACTTAGTGAAAGGCACCTTCCTGTGTTGCTATGAGGAAGCTGTATGCGCAGATGAAGCCTTCAGGAGGTGGTCTGGAAAGACTGTGAACTTTCTGTCTATATGCTTGATCACCCAACACCACAGGTATGGTGGGAGTGCATAAGTGTTTCATACTTCCATGCCATGCCTAGAAATGAGCCAGTTCAGCTGAATATGTGAAGCAGGCTTAGGAACAAACACTATCTGATCAGCACTGGTGATGAGAAAAGGCTTCGTTATCCGCTTGGCCAGCTTAAGGCAGTCTGAGTTTAGTGGACAAGTTGAAGGAGCTCCATGCTCCCAAATGGTTCTAAGTCAGTCTTCGTCAACCTGACACCCTCCAGATGTTTCGGACTTCAACTCCCACCAGCTCCTGCACAGCTGGAGAGCATCAGGTTGGCCAAAGCTGTTCTACATGCACACCAGGCTTTGTCCAATTACCTCTTCCAACTGTGAACTAACTGTGCTACATTGGACGCCACTGCCAAAGGGGACCTTTGACTTTTGGGGGTGTTGCTGTATGAAGCAGGAATCTAAACTACAGAAGGAAAGGAAGTCTTTGCAACTACTGCTCATTCAGAAGTTAAGAACTATTGATCATTCGGTTTCTGGCAACGCCCACGATTCAATGGTTGTTGTTCTCCGTAGCGCCTCCAGGGGCTGTGAAGGAGTTCAGGCAGAGGAAAGGAAGGGAATGAGGCATAAACCCTCCTGATGTTTCCCAGTGGGGTCTAGGAAGTTCACTGCATCCTGCAGTGTTGCACAATCCCATGTCTGCCAATTTGGAAGGCAGAACCGGAGCGATCTTGGAGTGTGCCCCCACCATGGATGAGCCTCCGTTATGGCATGATTTGTGGAAGGTTCCACCTCAATCTGGATAATTGGCGTTAATCAAGAGGTGCTTCTGAAGCATCATATGCAAATAGGCTGCAATCAATCAGCTGCCGAAAGAACTCAGACTGGTTTTTAAATAAATAAAATTTAAGCACCATTGATCATTCACTCTAATTGTGGCAAACGTTTTGGGAAGTACATAGGCTTTCTAGGAAGGCAACACCAATCAGAGCCAGGATTCTAAATAACTTACCAGTAGTATATTCTGATCAATGCTGAAGGCCACAGAAGGAAGGATGCCACAAATGCCAAAATTGGGATAGCCAGAGTGCCTCCCGCTATTACAAACATGTTCAGCACATCAAGGTCCATTTTGTTCTCTTGGTGGCTCTACCTCAACTGCAAAAATAGATTTTAAAAATGGTCAGTTATAAGCACTGGAAATCATGAACAAGAGGCAGAAGGCAAGTATATCCCAGGATGCAACGGATACTTTACCAGACCAGCTTTGAAACCCTGCCCTACCCTTGCAAATCCCCCCTGGACTGTTTCCAGACCATTTCTCGCCATTTGTGCTCTAAGACCAAATGCAACTGCATCAAAGAAAGGCAATGGGAGAGAGTCAGGTGGCCATAGAGAAAAAAAGGATGGGAGGTATTCTTCCTTTCATTCCCTCTCCCTGTGGCCTCTGATGGTACTGGAGGCAAGAGGGAAATACTTCTCTGGCTCAGATTTTGGTCCGAGCCAGAGAAGAACTCCAGAGTCTGGCATTTCAGGTGAGCACAGTGAGCCAGACTCAAATTTCCACATCTAGAAATGCAAATCTTGATGACATCACTAATTTCATTCCAGCAGGCTGCAGCGAGGGAAAAGTGAGGCAGCAAAGCCCAACCAGCACAGTTGGAATCGACTGCCATTTAGCACCTCCTGACTTCAAACTGTCTCCTGAAGTGAATATTCCCCCAGGTCATTAAACACCTGCACCATGGAACAGTACAAAAGAAGGCTCCGATTTGAAGGGTTTGTAAGCAAGGATTGCAGGCTTACCAGTCAGTGGGTGATGTAGGAGGAGCACCACCACCTGCAGCCCTCTAAGTCCCACAGCACCTTAATTATTCTCTCTCTTTCCTAGCGCAGAGTGCTTGGAAAGAAAGGGAAAGCATTACAGGGCCTGAGGAACCTAGAGTCCTGCAGGTGGCAATAAAGGTAAAGGTAAAGGTACCCCTGCCCGTACGGGCCAGTCTTGACAGACTCTGGGGTTGTGCGCCCATCTCACTCAAGAGGCCAGGGGCCAGCGCTGTCCGGAGACACTTCCGGGTCACGTGGCCAGCGTGACATCGCTGCTCTGGCAAGCCAGAGCCGCACACGGAAACGCTGTTTACCTTCCCGCTGGTAAGCGGTCCCTATTTATCTACTTGCACCTGGGGGTGCTTTCGAACTGCTAGGTTGGCAGGCGCTGGGACCGAGCAGCGGGAGCGCACCCCGCCGCAGGGATTCGAACCGCCGACCTTTCGATCGGCCCGCAGGTGGCAATGCTTCTCCTCTATTGCTGGCAGCCCACAGCAGTGAAAGCAGAGGTATCTCCAAGGCTCCACTACTCTGGATGGGGGTTACAGCAGCAAGAGGCCAGCAATGAAAGAGAAGGACCAACACCTGCACTAGTCTAGGCTCCCTGGTTTGAGTTCTGCCCTCAGCACTCATTCAGGAAAGCCTAAGCAAAGGGACTTCCCTTCCCAATGCTTCTGGGCCTCTCCTAGAGCCAGACTGGATCCAAGAGGGACTGGAGAGAAGGAAGATGATGTGGAAGCAGAGGCTGAAGCTATCTCACCCAGAGAGTCTATTTACCATGTAAAGTAAGTAAGACCCCTCACCCCCAAAATATATATTATATTAAAGAAGAGGCCAATGTCAGCCATATTTAGCTCCAGCATTTGCCTGACCATGCCAATGCTGACACCACACATGGAATTGGCACATGGATTTTCTTCTTCTTCTTCCCCTTTCCTTTTGTATCCCATCTACTACACAGTAAGCCATTTCTGTATTATAATATACAAACTGCCCATGACAATCTGACAGAAAACCATTCTATAAAAACAGTAAATACACAAAATATTTGTGAAGCAGCAGAGCACTGAAACAGTAGACTCACATTGCCCTGTTCCAAATGTGTTAATTTAAGTTTCTATGACATCAGTCAACAAAACTTCTCTCAAGCTTTACCACGGCATAACCATTTTTAACATCTCTCTGTAAACGGCTTGTGTTCCATCATGTTTGAACGCAGCCACCATTGTCCCAGCCCCAAAGAAAACAGCAACTAACTGCCTAAAGGACTACAGACCTATTGCATTAACATCTGTAGTGATGAAATACTTTGAGCGATTGGTCCTTCAACACCTTAGGACATGTTTTCCTTCGGATTTTGATAAACTTCAGTTCGCTTATAGGAGAAATAGGTCAACAGATGATGCCATAGCTACAGCCTTTCACCTTCCAACGAGTCATCTGGAGAGACCGGGGAATTATGTTAGAATGTTGTTTATGGATTATAGCTCGGCTTTTAATACCATCCTTCCGGACATTCTTATCAAAAACCTGATGGAACTAGACCTTTCTTCTACCATCTGTGACTGGATTAAAGACTTTCTGAAGGATCGGACACAAACAGTGAGGATTGGGCCTGTTACATCTACCTCCCTGAAGCTCAGCACTGGCACCCCACAGGGATGTGTGCTGAGTCCCTACCTATACTCGTTGTATACATGTGACTATATTTCACCAGATCCATCCACTGTAATTATTAAGTTTGCAGTTGATACGACCATAATGGGTCTAATTACAGGTGGAGATGAATCAGCATACAGGGGGGAGGTTCAAAAAGTATCTACGTGGTGCCTAGAGAATAACTTGCAACTAACTTGCAACTAGCAAGACAATGAAGATGGTGTTGGACTTTTGGAGGAAGAGAGGGGAACTAGCCCCGTTGTATATCAGGCGGGGGTTGTGTGGAGAGAGTCTCTTCTTTTAAATTCCTGGGAGTTTACCTTAGTGAAGACCTCACTTTTAAAAACAATATAACTCAGGTGGTTAGGAAGGCCCAACAGAGACTCCATTTTCTCAGGGTCTTGCGAAAGAACAATGTTAAACAACAATTGATGACCTCCTTCTAACTGGTCCACAATAGGAAGTGTCCTCTCATATTGTATCACAGTGTGGTACATTGACTTGACAGCCACGGACAGAAAGTCTTTACAGAGGGTGGTGAACACAGCACATGATATCATGGGCTATCCCCTGAGCCCTCTAGATGACATCGCAAGGGATCGTTGCCTTAGGAGAGCGAGAAAAATTCTCAGGAACGATTCACACCTCTTTAATCTTCTACCCTCGGGCAGGAGATATAGAAGTATAATCAGTCATAAAGGTAAAGGTAAAGGTACCCCTGCCCGTACGGGCCAGTCTTGCCAGACTCTGGGGTTGTGCGCCCATCTCACTTAAGAGGCCAGGGGCCAGCGCTGTCCGGAGACACTTCCGGGTCACGTGGCCAGCGTGACATCGCTGCTCTGGCGAGCCAGAGCCGCACACGGAAACGCCGTTTACCTTCCCGCTGGTAAGCGGTCCCTATTCATCTACTTGCACCCGGAGGTGCTTTCAAACTGCTAGGTTGGCAGGCGCTGGGACCGAGCAGCGGGAGCGCACCCCGCCGCAGGGATTCGAACCGCCGACCTTTCGATCAGCAAGTCCTAGGCGCTGAGGCTTTAACCCACAGCGCCACCTGCGTCCATAATCAGTCATACCAACAGGCTAAAAAACAATTTCTATGCGTAAGCTGTTAGGCTGCTGAATGGAAAATAATATAGTGCAACAGACTTTCGGGGTTGGTGTGTTGTGCAACAAGCACACAGAGTGCAATGAGATTGAGTGTTTGGGGGGGGGACTTGGTTAATTTCATTGTACACAGGTTGTACATTGACAATAAAGGTATTCTATTCTATTCTATGCTATTCTATTCACATACATTTTTCCCCAGTTCACAAAGAATTTCTCTTCCGGTTTCCTAGAGCAGCCTTTCCCACCCAGATGCGCTCCAGATTTTGCTGAACAGATTTTGTATGACCATTGGCCATGTTCTCTGGCACTGATGGGAGATGGAAGCCAACCCCACTGGGTTCTCTACCCACAATTTAAATACTACATCACAAGCAGAAACTTGTTGAAGTGTTGCTTTCTCCACCACAGAGATTGCATAAAGCTGCATTCCTTGAATATCTTCCCCAGAGCATAAATAAGGCCCCAAACCTACAAGCACATTGTATATAAAAACGCAATTCACAATATAAATATTCCCAATCACAATTTCAATGAAGCATCTGGAAATTAATTACACAATGCTGCTTACTCAAGTATTATTAATCAGAACTGATTAAGGAAACAGAAATGTCAGACATTTTCTTCAAACAATGTCCCTCTGGACACATTGAAGTTTCTTATTCTGAAATAAAATTCCCTCTAGATTTATGTTAAGGATACTAGGGCAGCTTTTATGAGCTGGAAACACAAAAAAGACTCAGAAAACAATTGGTGCAACCCTTACCACACAAGCCAACAGCTAACCATGCCAGCTCATCTTTTTATCAAAACCATATCTCTGTCTGATGCAAGCAGCATCCAGGAATGCTGAATGTACTATACAGAGGGTGTGACAAGTTGAGACATCCTGATCATTATGAATGGCCAACTAGAGAGTTGCAATAGACAGGAACAAAACAATGCTAACTCTCCCTAGATTGTGGGAATTCCTCTTCAGGAAGTGAGCACTCCAGCTCTGGAGAAGCAACAGAGAAGCAGTTTGAAACTAGTTTGCAGTTTGAATGAGGAGTGGAAACTAGGAGACTGAGAATTAAGGATTGCCTGAAGCATCTTAAAGTGCAGAATCTTCTCTCTTTCTCTCTGGAAATCTGGTACAGGACGAGTAGATCTGCTTGCCTGCATATACTTTATAGGCAACTGCTTGCTTCTACTTTGCCACTGTGTGGATATTACCAAATGGAGCAAAGGCATCTCACTGCTCAGAAATGGGGAATACATAGTAACAGATCAGAGATAGCTAAATGAGGTATAATACATTTCACACCTGAAAGTAGCTTCAACTCAGAATACATTCTGAAGGCACCGTGTACGCACACAGGGGATGAATCTAACATGTAATGGGCAGAACTCAGCTATTGCCTCCCTGATGATTCCTCTGAATGTTTCCTCTTCTCACTTCTTCTACCAAAATTTTCTTCAATCTACAAGCACCAAGGTACATCATTCTACAACTCTGACCAATAACTGCAGAGTATTTTTCATTGCAGTCAGCAGATTCTTGTTCAGTACACCTCCCCCCTTCTCTCTCTCTCTCTCTCAGGATGCATTACATAATCTACACAGCAAATTTCTTCAAGGGATGTTCAGCAAACTGAAGATAAATGGCAGCATCCGGAAATGCTGGGGCAGCAGGCCAGATTAAAATGCTTGCAGTTGCGATAACTGCAGGTAACTGCCTGTCTTGCTCAGAGAGAGTAAAGCAGGGATGTTACAGGAGATGAACAGGATCACGGAAGAAACTTCAGACCCAAAGAAAGTATATTGAGGAGAAGCAGCCATAAAGTTACAGGAAGATCTACATCTGTACTGGGCAAATCTTTTCCACATGTTCATGCACATTTCCAGTTTTACAAATCAGGAGTGGAACACATGTAGGCCACCAGATGCTGCTGAAGTCCAATTCCCAGCAGCCCAGCCAGCATGGCCAATGGTCTATGGGCAATGATAGTAGACGTTCAACATCTGGAGGGTCACAGGTTTCACTTCCCTGTTATAAACCAGCACTGCCTGCATATGAAGCACACCGGATATTAGCAAAGCTTTAAGTTAGGTATACAAGTAGATTTTACCAGCATATAACTAACAAGCATTTTCTGGAACAGAGTAGATCAACAGGAAAAACTTCAAGACAATCTACAGTTCAGAGAAATGTCAACTTTCAAAAGTATTGGAATGAAGACTTGGAAAGCATAGCAAATTGCAGGTATCAGTAAACCAGGGTTTCTCCCCTATTCCCTAATAATTACTTTTACTGACAACATGTTTCCCACCCAACTGCTATCTTCTAATTATGAAGGCCCCAAACCATTCTTCTTACATGATGGGTTCAGTTGAACACCTTCCCCCAAAAAGTATGGCCTTTAAGACGTGGAGTACAGAAGCTCAAGTGATGTACTAAGCTGCACATGGCAATCCCTGGTCCGTGAAAAGGATCTAGGGGTCTTGGTGGACCACAAGCTTAACATGAGTCAACAGTGCGACATAGCAGCAAAAAAAGCTAATGCTATTCTAGGCTGCATCAATAGAAGTGTAGTGTCCAAGGGAACTTCAAGGGAAGTAATAGTACCACACTATTCTGCCTTGGTCAGACCATATCTGGAATATTGTGTCCAATTCTGGGCACCACAATTTAAGAAGGCTGTTGACAAGCTGGAACATGCGCAGAGGAGAGCAACCAAGATAATTAAGGGTCTGGAAACTAAGCCTTACAAGGAGCACTTGAAGGAGCCGGGTATGTTAAGCCTGGAAAAGAGAAGATTGAGAGGAGATATGATAGCTGTCTTCAAATATCTTAAGGGCTGTCACATGGAAGAGGGGACATGCTTGTTTTCTCCTGATCTGGGGGGGGGGGGGATAGGACTCGAACCAATGGCTTCAAGTTACAAGAAAGGAGATTCCGACTAAACATTTGGAAAAACTTTCAGACAGAAAGAGCTGTTTGGCCGTGGAACAGAGTCCCACGAGAGGTGGTGGACTCTCCATCTTTGCAGTTTTTTAAGCAAAGGTTGGATGGCCATCTGTCATGGATGCTTTAGCCGAGATTCTTGCATTGCAAGGGTTTGGACAAGATGACCCTTGTGTACCTTCCAGCTCTAAGATTCTATGACAGGGGTCAGCAACCTTTTTCAGCCATGGGCCGGTCCACCGTCCCTCAGACCATGTGGTGGCCAGGACTATATTTTGAAAAAAATAATGAACGAATTCCTGTGGCCCACAAATAACATTTGAGATGCATTTTAAATAAAAGGACACATTCTACTCATGTAAAAACATGCTGATTCTCGGACTGTGCGTGGGCCGGATTGAGAAGGCGATTGGGTTGCATCCAGCCCCCGAGTCTTAGGTTGCCTACCCCTATTCGATTATATCCTCAGAGAAGCTCCTTCCTACACCTTTTTCAAGCTGTGCAGTATTCTTCTCGAAGTACAGTGATGAGAACTGGTCACATATTCCAAGCACTGTTGCACCACAGATTTGTATAAGGGCATCGTGACATTGGCAGATTTATTTTCAACTATTTTCCTAATGATCTCCAATATAAGAGCTCGCTTTTTTCACAGCAGCCACACATAGGGCCAATGTTTTCCTTGAGCCACCGACCACAACCCAAAGAACTCTTTCCTGGTCAGTTGCTGCCAGCTCAGATCCCATCAGCATATATGCAAAGTTCGGATTTTATTTATTTATTTTGCCCCAGTGTGCATCACTTTACATTTGCTTACACTGACTGACATTTGCCATTTTAACATCCTTTCCTCTGGTTTGGAACAATCCTTTGGGAGCTCCTTAGAACTGTAAGGTTGGAAAGGACCACAAGGGTCATCTAGTCCAATGCCCTGCAATGCAGGAATCTTTTGCCCAATATGAAGCTCAAACCTACAATCCCAGGATTAAGAGCCTCATGCTCTACTGACTGAACCATGAGCCATAATCCTTGCTGTCCCTTTTTCTTTTTTTACCACCTTAAATAATTCGGTGACTTTGCCATTTCATGGCCCTAACCCCATCCTCCGGCATCCACTATCAAATCTAACTGGTGTCCTTCATGCAACCTTACATACCAGTTTACTTATCTTCCTGTTTAGCAAAGATCTGACCGTCCTCCCTAAAACCTTTCTATGAAAGAGATCTGTCCCTGTGCACAGTCCTAGTCCAATTTAGACTCCCTTGGAGATGTGTTCAAAACATTTCCACCAGTTGGCAGGTCTTGATGTGAGACCTGTAGCTGGGCTTTTAAGAACCATTTGATCTGCAGCACATAGCAAGTGCTCACGCTTATCTTGCTGGTTCTCTGCAACTCAAGCCGCTTTTAATGCTTTTAAAGGCGCATAAGGAGGCCACGGCAGGTTTCCTTCTCTCACCAAGTAGCTGGCAATCCTACCCACAGGAGTAAGAGCCAGGGAATAATTGGAAATCCCAATCCTCTAGTAATTGCTTCATCTCCTGGGACCTTTCAAATAGCCACCTACACCCTGCTGAAATTTCTTCATCTACACAAGCCTTAAAAGTTCAGGAGCCCTGTCCTTTTTTCTCACCTGGGTCCCCTACTGCTTAATCTGAAATTTAAGCATGCAACCTTTTAATCTTTTTTCGCAGGAAGCTTCTCACAAGGCATTTGGGGCAGACATTGGCTCTGGAATTCAACTGTTCTCTTCTTATAGCTCAGCGGCAGAGCACCTGCTTTGCATTCAGAAGGTTCCTGGTTCAACCTCAGGCATCTCCAGGTAAGGCCGGCAGAGATCTCCAACCTGAATTCCTGGAGTGCCATCATTAATGCCACTGGGTCTGACTCACAACAAAGTAGCTTCCTATGTTCTTATTATGGGGCTTATTTTGCCATATTTGTTTTTAGCGCTGTAATTTTTACATATTCTAACAACTGATTGTAGAATTGTAGAGTTGGAAGGGACCACAAGGGTCATCTAGTTCAACTCCCTGCAATGCAGGAATCTTTTGCCCAACACAGGGCTCGAACCCACGGCTCTGAGATTGAGAGTCTCATGCTCTACCGACTGAGCTATCCAGGACTGTTGTTTACATTGTGCACAGCACTGGGATCCTTTACAAGGAAGGGTGGTATATAAATGGAATAATTATTAATGATTAAAACTTAAAATATGAATCCTTCAGATGTTAACTCAGCATTTTCAACTTAGGTTTGTATTTCTAGCTACTAACATGTAGATTTGTTGTACAAGAAATTTGTTTTGTTTTGTTTTGCCTTTCTCAGAGAAACTTGAGGCATATAGAAGACTGTGCAACTTCAGATATGGTAGCTCACTGAGTGACCTTGGGCCAATCACAGTCTCTCAGCTCAACCTACCTCAAAAGACTGTTGTGAAGATAAAGTGGGGAAAGGAGAACCATGGGCACCACTTTGAGCTCCTTGTGGGGTGAAGGTGATATAAAATATGTAATAATAATAAATAAAGCACTCCTGGAATTGGATGTTGTCTCCTCTGGCTTCCTGTTGGTGAAATGTACAGTGGTACCTTGGGTTAGTTACGAACTTAATTCGTTCCAGAGGTTCGTTCTTAACCCAAAATTGTTCTTAACCTGAGGCAAACTTTCACTAATGGGGCCTCCCTCTGCTGCCATGCCGCCAGCACGCAATTTCCGTTCTCATCCTGGGGCAAAGTTTGTAACCCGAGGTACTACTTCCAGGTTAGCGGAATTTGTAACCCAAAGTGTTTGTAACCCAAAGCGTTTGTAACCCGAGGTACCACTGTATAAGGAAATCATGTGGATTAATCTCTGGCTCTTTGATTGTTAACAAGTTTCTGACTATAAAAAGCCACCTCATCCTTTGCCAGATAACCCTGGCTTCGTCTACTATGACTGCAAGGGGGTCTTTTCCAGTCCTGCGACATTTTTAGATAAATCAATCCATTTTTCTTTCTTTTCTATTCTTCTTCTTTCTTTTTTTTAGAGTATATTGTTTCAAAAATTAAGTGCATGCTTCTTGGCTCAACACCATCTGATTAATCGTCTCTCTTCCCTTCTGCAAAAATGAAGCTGTACGTCACAGTCCTCTTTGCACAGTGCAGTGAGCAACATATAACCAAACAAATCCTCCCTGACATATTAAGATTTCTCGGCCGCATCCAATATTTCCTCTAGTCTTCTCGGGACTGGCGTGGTCCTCCATTAAAGTCTCAAAGCATCAAGCGGCAAAACCTTCCTGCCCTCCAGTCATGGCTTCAGAATAGAACGTTCTTAAAGTATTAATAAAAAGGGGGGCAGTGCAAGAAAGTACATTATTTTACTGCTTTCGTATTAGAACGCTGGGCTGAAATTGTGGCACTTTCACAGCTAAAAGGCTAGATGGGGGTAGCGAATGTGGCATCCTCCACTATGCCATAAGAATTCCAGACATATCTGTGTTAGGCCTGGCATACATCAAAGTTCACATCTGAGTTTAGGAAGATATAAAGGCCGGCTCTATTGTTAGGCGTAGGCCGCCTCAGGCAGTAGATTCTGGGATGCAGGGGGCAGCAGTGCCAGTCACTCCTTCTAAGCCATTCTCCTGTTAGAGGACAACAACAACAAAATGTGTGTGTCATGTAGTGTGTCCTGTCCCCACCCCCCAAGCTAGACAGATGCCCTCAAGTACATGGAGGGTGCTGTCCCATTATAAATGCTGAAGTAAGAATCAATGGCTAGCCTGTTCAGAGTCTATAGGGAGACACTGCATTGTCCTTTGTTCCATGCAGCAACTGCCTTGCGTTGGCACTGGGAGGTTCCTTCCCCCCTTCAGCTATCATATGTGGCATGGATTCCTGGCTGGCATCACCCAGAGCCATTTGCTCTGCAGGCTTCTTTTGGCAAGATAGCTGCTTTCTACTTGTGGTCTGCTGGCCACAGTGGCAGGACATGAGGGCAACAGTTTCTCTCCCCACTGGTGTTTCCTAGCAATCAGTATTCAGGGGCACGCTGCCTGGTTACTCTCACAATCCCTGGTTACTATCAGCAGTGGCATAATTGGTGTATGCCAAAAATCAGCTTCACTGCCTCTCCGATATTTTGCCACTGGAAGAACCATATTACAGTGGTACCTTGGGTTACTTCGTTTTGGAGGTCCATTCTTAACCTGAAACTGTTCTTAACCTGAGGTACTACTTTGGCTAATGGGGTCTCCTGCTGCCGCCGTGCAATTTCTGTTCTCATCCTGAAGCAAAGTTCTTAACCCAAGGTACTACTTCCAGGTTAGTGGAGTCTGTAACCTGAAGCGTCTGTAACCTGAACCATCTATAAACCAAGGTTACAGCAATAAAAGGTAAAAGTTAAAGGACCCCTGGATGGTTAAGTCCAGTCAAAGGTGACTATGGGGTGCGGCACTAATCTTACTTTCAGGCCGAGGGAGCCAGCATTTGTCCACAGATAGGTTTCCGGGTCATGTGGCTAGCATGACTAAATCGCTTCTGACGCAACAAAACACCGTGACGGAAACCAGAGAGTACAGAAACGTCGTTTACCTTCCTGCCACAGTGCTACCTGTTTATCTACTTGCACTGGTGTGCTTTCAAACTGCTAGGTTGGCAGAAACTGGGACAGAGCAACAGGAACTCACCCTGTCATGGGGATTCGAACCACTGATCTACTGATCGGCAAGCCCAAGAGGCTCAGTGGTTTAGACCACATCGCCGCCCATGTCCCAATTTACCTTTACCTATTACAGCAATACTTCCCACACAGCAATAAAGGATATTGGATATGGCTTCACAGACACAAGCCAGTACAACCTGTGTCTACAGGCCCACCATATTTAGCAATGCATACGTTGTTGCTCATACTTGATGCAAATACCATCCCCCACGCAGTGACTGCTTGCACAGAGTGGGAGACAGCTCAAGTTTTTAAAAATGGGGAGGAGATGGAAGAACATACCCATTTTTACATCCACACTATGAAATTACGGTAGTTTCTTCAGCTTTAAAGCAAGTACAGTGGTACTTCGGGTTAAGAACTAAATTCGTTCTGGAGGGCTGTTCTTAACCTGAAACTGTTCTTAACCTGAAGCACCACTTTAGCTAATGGGGCCGCCTGCTGCTGCTGCACAGCCGGAGCACGATTTCTGTTCTCATCCTGAAGCAAAGTTCTTAACCCGAGGTACTATTTCTGGGTTAGCGGAGTCTGTAACCTGAAGCGTATGTAACCTGAAGCGTATGTAACCCAAGGTACCACTGTATAAGGAAAAAGGATGGGGGGGGTGGAATTCATGCAACCTAAAGAACACTGGCACCGACAGGATGGGAATTTTTGTCTCAGTGCAAATAGTGAGAGAGAGGATTCTTACATGTGATTTATATGAAATAGTTCTCAACCACCCTTCATCACAAAATTTCACAGCAATGTCATGACAATGGCTAGGGGGGATTAAACCTTTCAGGCCTGCCTGCAAGGTCCCAGTCCTTCCCACCACAGTCCCCACCACCACCACAGCTATTTGCATGGGGGGGGGGCGACCCACATTACTGGTTAAATGCAAAAACAAACTTTCATTTATCCCCATCAGATTTCTACATAGCAACCTAGAGGCTCTCCTACCTACAACATAGCAAAATCAAATATTCAGGACTTTATATAGTCTCCATTTTTTCTATACCAGAAATGTACCACATACCAGGTGTTATTGCCCTTTGGTTCAGCTGTCCACAAAACACATGCCAAGTCCTTTGACAGAGCTAGGCACACTTCAGATGCCTTTCGCATACCAAAATGGATGGCAATGCAGGATAAGATGCTGAAAAAAGCCTTTTTTAAAAAAGAAGACGAAGAAACGAACCTACTTTCTACAACCAGTGCACCTTTTACACTGACATTACAGACATGGGGAAAGAAGCGGGTCACCAGGGGTCCTTCATGAGATCAGATCACACACACCTATCTTCCAGTAATCCGGAATAACCGCCGATTATCAGCACCTGATTCTGTCCTCCGAGCACTAAAGCAGATTACAGCTGCCACTCCGAGCATAAACAGACAGCAACGAACCGAGAAACAAAGGAGAGGCGAGCGTGCCTTCGACGGAGTAACGGAGAAGGTGCCCGATATCCAGGGGAACTTACAGAGGGTTTGGGAGCCTTTCAGCCCGATACTAGAAGTCTTGCGAGTCCCACCGTGTCCAACGGGGGCTGGCTCCCTGAGGACGATCCTAACCGACGTGCCAAGCGACCGTGTGAATGCGCCAGAAGCGACACCGCTTCCTGGGCTGACACAGCAAAAACGTCCGCTCGTTGAGGGGACGCAAACCGGCGGATCTCTCGACCCATACATGACGCGTGACCGGTCGGTCGGCGGAGGAGAGGGGGCTGCCTGGCCTAAAGAACGAGCGAGGAGGATAGGCGGGCCTGGGCATTTATTTTAGCCGGGAAAGCATCCTCTCTCCCTCGCCCGCCCGGCTGCCTTCGCTGCACTGGCCAGCATCCAAGCCAGGGATGCCTGTGCAAGCGCGCCCTTGAGCCACACCGGCCTGGCCCTCCGGAGTCCGACCCCCGCTGCCAACATCGTGACACAGCAGGGCCCTCTGCTCGTCGCACGGTCCCCGATGCGCCACCGGCCGGCGCCTGGGGCAAGCCACGCAGGAGGAGCACCGCACGCAAGCGATGCCGCAGCGCCTTCCTCCGGCTGCCCTCGCTCGCCTGCCTTGCATTCCACCGAGTCTGCTCACTCCATCGCAGCAGCGGCAGCGGCAGCGGAGGCTGTCTTCTCTCCCCGCTCCCCCGCCGGCCTGTTAACCTCCCAGCCCCTCTCCCCACCGGCTTGCCCTCCTCCCTCTCCCCTTCCCCGGCCCCCAGCCGCTCTGCGATGCAAACCCCCCACCACCCCCACCTTGCGCTGCACCAGCTCGCTTGCCTCGCTGCACCTGCTTCTTCGGCTGCGCGGCGGGGGGTGGGGGCGGGTTCCAACCCCGGGAATCGGCGCGCGCGCGCGCAGCGCCCCAGCACTACCACCACCTCGGCTCGGCGGCCGGCGCCTTTGGCCACCACCCCCTTTCTTTTCTGTCGATTGAACCTTAAAGGCAAGGGCCGCGCGTGATTCCCCACCCTCCGACAGAAAAGGGGTTGGCTCAACGGAAGGCCCTTCCCCGCCTCCTCGCAACGACAAGGCAGGCCGAGGCCACCCAGGCGGCTTTGCGCTCGACTTCGGAGCCGAGAGAGCTGCTCTTCCGCGCCAGACGATGGACAGAGATGGGGAATAAAGGCGGCAAAGGATCGGCCCGCCGCGTTCTGCACTTACTGGATTCTTGGGATGCGACCCCAAATTAGTGTAGAGTCGCGGAGAGATTCGCCTTTGGCTCAAATGAAGCGGCATTTTCACGCTGGCACCTTTGGGGTGCCTCCACGCCGCCCCATCCCGAGCAGTGCTTTCCCCACACACATCCCTGTGCAAACGATAAAACGGAGCTAAAAATTGTTCATTCCGCACCCAAAGATGCTTTTTCCTTCGGCAAAAAACCCAGCCCCCAAAACGCAGTTGTTATATGGGGTTTATTAGAAGTATTTATGTGCTGTTGTTTTCCTGCCCTGAAAAGTGATACAATATTATAATATAGGCTTGTGCAGTCCTGTTTTTCTAGAAAATGAGGTGCCAGGGCTCACCACTGATGGGATGCTATGATTCTACACATGACTGTGGCCTGATGGGAAGTCTTGCTCCTAAGCTTCGCTTCTGTACATAATGCTGCACAAACCATTCTAATACTAAGACATTCACTCACCACCTTAGAATGTTCAGTGCACATTGAGTTCAGGAAAACATTGTACCTGACCCGTTCTTAATGCATAGTTGACCACATCTACGGATGAATGCTATATCAATCACTAGTAAAAGTTTAATAAGGAGGTTTTCACGCCTGTCCAATTCTGTGTTCCCTTTCCCACTCTTTAATCTATTGGTGATTAATGACTATATGCAACCTTTGCTTTGTACTTGTGTTGACCAATCAGCAATAAGCACATACGTGGCAATGCTGTAATATTCAATAAAAGAGACTCCTCGAGACTTGCTCAAGAGGTGTCTCCCAGATGACGCTCGCTACCTGTCTGCCATTATTTCAATCCAACACACCACGAACTTCTCCCTTGTTCTCCTAGAGTGGCAATGACACCTACCTGAGAAGTGCCGGAGTTGAGGTCCTGTGAGCTCTGCCTAAAAAAAAAAGAAAGCCCTGGGCTTGTGTATTTGTATAATACAGTAAAATATAATACAGACTTCTGTAAGGTGCCATGGGGTGCACTTTGGCACTTTTAGACACTGGGTGCATTGCCACTTTAGATGGCAATGCACATTACTTCACATACATGGTCTCTTCCAGACAACCGTAAGAACAGAAGCAGGGCTGCTGGATGATGCCAACAGCCCATCTAATCCACCTTCCTGTTTTCAGAGCAGCCAACCAGTTGCCTGTGGAAAACCCACAAGCAGGATTCAAGGGCACTCTTCCCTCCTGTGGTTTCCAGAAACTGGTATTCTGAAGCACTGTTACCTCCAACATAGGGCCTGAAGAACATAAGAAGAGTCCTGCTGGGTCAGGACAATGACCTCCCTACTCCAGCATCCTTTCTCACGGTGGCCAACCACACTGGATCCCCACCAACTGGTATTCTGAGGTATACCACCTCCAGTACTAGAGGTAGTACGTAGCCATAATGACTAGTAGCCACTGATAGCCTTATCCACCATGAATTCATATTAACACCTTCAAAAAGTCATCCAGGTTGGTGGTCATCACTACATCTCGTGGAGAACAAATGCCACAATTCTAATTGTGAGCTGGCTGAAATAGTACCTCCTTTTGCTTGCCCTGGATCTTCCAAATTCAGCTCATTGGGTAGCCCTGGGTTCTAATACTACGAGGAAGGGAGAAAAAAGAAAACCCACCTACTTTCTCCATATCATGCATAATTGTACACATCTAAATAATGTCTCCACTACTCCCCTTTACTCTAAACTCAATACTGCAAATATTGTAACCTTCACAAGAAAGTTGCCCCAGCTCCTTGGTTATTTTGATTGTCCTTTTATGTACCTTTTCCAGTTCTACAATATCCTTTTCTGAGTTACAGTGACAAGAATTGTATACAGAGTTCCAAGTCCAGTTGCACTTTAGATATGCATAATAGCATTATTATATTGGCAGTTCTGTTTCCACTCCCATTCCTGCCAGAATTACTTACGTTAACAAAATCTGCCTTGTTCACTGTGACAACCTTGTTGAATATGTAGGTATGAGCTGGTCTCTTAGCTTTTGTCAGGGAACTGCCATCGGAAGAACAGGTGGTAGAAAGGCTCCAGGAGAATAGGAGAGACTCTGCAGCAGAAGAGGGAACCAGTAGGGGGAGAGCAGGAGCTCAAAGGGAAAGGGAGTCGGAGGGGAGGCTCTGGGATACTTCCAGTGAGAACAGTGAGGAGGTAACAAGACCCCCTTTAGGAACCCCCACCCCTCGCCGGAAGCTGTCACGCAGAGAGTCCAGGAGGCGCATGTCCGTCAAACAGCTTTTATGTTGGAGTAAGTTCCGTAGACGCCCACTGTCGGATTCTACCAGCGACTGACGGAGTCATGCTTTGGGGGCTCCGTTAGAGACTCAGGTCGGCTGACCAGCCAAAACCCGGAGGGATCAAGCTTTACGCACAAGCAGCTCATTATCCCATCACAGCAATCCGACAGTCTTTGAAAGCAGCTTGTGCAAGCAGAGGGCATCATGAGCGAACCAGCCGGAACCGGAGGAGCAGGAGCTGGAGCTGGAGCGGGTCCAAGCCTGGAAGAAAGGTACAGGGCGTTGGAGGTCCAGCTCGCGCTGCAAACGGCGAGGCTCGAGGAGAGGAGGGCTCAAGATGCGGATAAGGGAAAAACCACCCCACTTGCCAGAAAGGTGCCTGGATTGGTGCAGAAATTTGGGGGGGATCCCAGGAACTATCAAGCCTTTAGAACAGAGATGCAATATGCTCTCAATCTACTGTTTGATGACTTCCCCGATGAGAACTCTAGAGTGGCGTACGTTATTGGCCATCTAGAGGGAGGGGCGAAGGACTGGGTTCGACCCCTGATGGCAGCCAACAATGAAATCTTAAAGGACACGAGGAAGTTTTTCCTCGCCATGGACCTGATGTTTTCCAGCAAGATTGAGCAGGGAGTGGTGCGCAGGCAGTTAATGGCGTGTAAACAGGGGAGCCGATCTGTACGTGAGTACTGGACTGAGTTCACCATGTTGATACATAGACTGGGGTGGGACCTAGCGAGTGAACCTATTCAAATGCTGTTTGAAGAAGGGCTCTCTCCGGCAGTGAAAGATGAACTTTCCCGGGCGCCTAGGGCGGAGTCTATGGACCAGCTGACTAAATCTGCGCTGTCCATAGGAGCGTGCCAGGAGGCAAGAGCTTTGGAAAAGCGGGAAGGAAAGGGGGAACGTTGGAAGGACTTCCGCATTCCAGAGATTCCGGGGCAGCCTTTCCCGCCAGCAGAGCCGATGGAACTTGGAACAGCGCGCGCGCAGTTTCAAACACCAGTGAAGGGCGGAGGAAGGAGGGAAAGAGTGCCAAGAAATGTTATCTCTGCCAACAGCCAGGTCACTTTGCCAGAGTCTGTCCGCAAAGGAAGGAATGGCAAGGGATGGCGGGAACTGTTGGGGGGAAGGAGGAAGAAGAAATCAAGGAGCAAGTAAAAGCCAACGCCTGGCTGCCAACATCAGGGCACAGCAGCCAGGCCAAGGAGTAGTGAATGTGCCCACGCCGGAACCTCCAAGACCAGCGCTTGTGATAGAGGTGTTGCTGGAACTGTCAAACGGACACCCACTAAAGATAAAAGCGCTATTGGATTCAGGCAGCTCCTGTAATTTCATGAGTAAGGAGTTTGCAGCTGAACACCAGATACAGACTATCCCATTAAGTAAGCCTTTGCAGGTTACCACGATTGATGGGAGGGAACTGTTGGGAGGAGAAGTGAGCCAACAGACTGTGCCAATGATAATGAGGGTGGCAAGACACACAGAACTGATAGCGTTTAACGTAGCCACCTTGGGAGGAGCTCCTATTATTTTGGGGATGAGCTGGCTGGCACTACATGATCCGCTAGTAGGCTGGCATCAGAGGGTGGTTTCCTTTGGATCAGCACATTGTCTAGAACACTGCAAGGAGGGAGAGGCTCAGGCAGGGGCCAGGGCCACTCTAGCAGGGATGGAAGTGATGGACAAGGGGAAGGTGCCACGACAATACGCTGACTTGATTGACGTATTCAGCGAAAAGGAAGCAGATAAACTGCCCCCGCACAGACCCTTTGACTGTCAAATTACCTTACTCCCAGGAGCACAATTGCCAGTGGGCAAGCTGTATGCGATGTCAGACAGTGAGATGCAGGAGTTAAGGGAGTTCATTGACAAGAATCTCAAGCGAGGTTTCATCAGAGAGTCACGAGCGGTGGGGGGCAGCCCAGTGTTCTTTGTGGACAAAAAAAACACGGGTAAACCCAGGCTTGTGTGTGATTTCAGGGCCCTAAATGCAGTGTCAGAACCAGTGACTTTCCCTATGCCTAGAATTGATGACATTCTGACACGGGTGAGAAAAGGGAAAATTTTTACCAAGCTGGACCTTAGGGGGGCATATAACTTGATACGTGTGAGAAAGGGGGATGAGTGGAAGACCACTATGTTCACCCCCTTGGGGGCTTTTGAGTACCTGGTTATGCCTTTCGGATTACAAGGGGGCTCAGCCTGTTTTCAATCATTCATGAATCACGTCCTGGGGCCATTGCTCTACAAGAACTGCGCAGCGTTCTTAGATGACGTCCTGGTGTACTCTGAAAATGAGGAGCAGCATGTGCGAGATGTAAGAGAGGTACTGAGCAAACTGCGAGAAAACCGGCTGTGGGTGAAACTGGAGAAGTGTCAGTTTCATACCAGGGAGGTGGAATTCCTGGGGTACCGGTTGTCTGACAAGGGATTGGCCATGGATCCCAGCAAGGTTCAAGCAGTACTGGAATGGAAAACACCAAAGACCAAGAAGGACGTGCAAAGGTTCCTGGGCTTCGGAAACTTCTATAGGAAGTTCATCAAAAACTTTGCCCATTTAACAGCGCCCATCACGGATTGTCTTAGCAGCAAGAAGAAATTTGTTTGGACGGAAGAAGCGCAGTGGGCGTTCGAACACTTAAAGCAGGCGTTTGCGTCGGAAGAGCAACTTTTGCACGTGGATCTACAACAACCAATGAGAGTGGAGACTGACGCGTCAGACCGAGCAGTGGGGGCCGTGCTTCTCCAGCCGGGAAAAGATACGTCTGAATGGAGACCGTGTGCATTCTTCTCGCGGAAGTTGAACAAATCCGAGAGGAACTACACAGTATACGACCGAGAACTGCTCGCCATTCATGAAGCATTCCGGAAATGGCGGCACTTGCTGATTGGGGCGCAGCACAAGGTTCAAGTCAGAACTGATCACAAAAATCTGGAATACTGGAGAACAGCCCGAGTGCTGAACCAGAGACAAGTGAGATGGGCCCAGGAGTTCTCCAAATTCCACTTTGAAATTCGTTACGTGCCAGGCTCCGAGAACGTAAGGGCGGACGCTCTTTCCAGGAAACCTGAGTACTTAGAGGGGGAGGGAGCGCCTGAGGAAAGGCATGTAATCCCTGAGGACCGCTGGGTGTGTGGGGCGGCTTTGGTGGGGCAGAGGGAATTGATAGCGAGTACTGAGAACGATGAATACGCCCAAGAGAAACTAAGAGAACTCAGGAGGACAGAGGAGAACACAGGGGGGTTTGAAGAAAAGAACGGGGCGTTGTATTACAAAGGGGCACTGTACATACCCGATGGGGAACTGAGGGGCAGAGTACTCAAGCAGTTGCACGACAGCCCCACAGCGGGGCACTTCGGGCAGCACAAGACCATGTGGTTGGTTACCAGGGAGTTTTGGTGGCCCAAGGTGAGGGAGGACGTACGGGAATATGTCAGGGGGTGCGACAGGTGCCAGCGAGCGAAAGG
Source organism: Podarcis gaigeae (assembly GCF_964106915.1). Taxonomy (NCBI): domain Eukaryota; kingdom Metazoa; phylum Chordata; class Lepidosauria; order Squamata; family Lacertidae; genus Podarcis; species Podarcis gaigeae. The sequence continues at coordinate 84,515,323 of NC_139679.1, read as the reverse complement.
GGAGAGGCTGGCACCGGCGGGGCTATTAAGAACAGGTGGTAGAAAGGCTCCAGGAGAATAGGAGAGACTCTGCAGCAGAAGAGGGAACCAGTAGGGGGAGAGCAGGAGCTCAAAGGGAAAGGGAGTCGGAGGGGAGGCTCTGGGATACTTCCAGTGAGAACAGTGAGGAGGTAACAAGACCCCCTTTAGGAACCCCCACCCCTCGCCGGAAGCTGTCACGCAGAGAGTCCAGGAGGCGCATGTCCGTCAAACAGCTTTTATGTTGGAGTAAGTTCCGTAGACGCCCACTGTCGGATTCTACCAGTGACTGACGGAGTCATGCTTTGGGGGCTCCGTTAGAGACTCAGGTCGGCTGACCAGCCAAAACCCGGAGGGATCAAGCTTTACGCACAAGCAGCTCATTATCCCATCACAGCTTTGAAGCTATTAAACCATGATAGATGTTGAATTCTTTGGCATTTCATAGATAAGTAATCTTGCCATGCAGCAACCAGTTTTGCTGGTTTTACCTTGCACAAAACCTCCAACCAGGTTTTAAATTTGTTTAATGATGCAGAATTGCCTAGGGAGGAGATGGGTTTGTGATGTCACTGATGTTAGCCAATATATACCTTCCTTGCTCAGATTTTCAGGCTACTCCACTATAAAAACATCTACCATCAAGCCCGGCTTTTCAAAATCTCATTTAGAAAGCATGAAAACCACCACCATCAATTTGAAAATGTCTTATCAGTCTTCACTGTATTGGGGCTGTTTGAAGTACCTGAACTAACCTTTGGAATGATTTATTAAAGATAATGCTAACAGCCAATAAAGGAAATCCATGCGTCAAAGTTTAACTGGTCTTTAGAGAACTTTCCATAGTCCTTTGATAAAATAATGTTTAAAGAATGTTTAAAGAAGGATGTATCAAAATGGGATCACTGCACACTAAGTAAAGGTTAGTTGCACTCTGAAAAGCCTGACACTAATAAATAGCTTTTTATAGTGCAGTGAACACTTGTTTTCACAACAAAGGGAACTCCCTGTTCAGGTGCAGGGATGTAATCAAGGAAAAATGGGAGCATGAGGGATATATTTGGCTTATTTGCTAAAGCAACTTCTTCAAAATAGCCTTAACAGATTACAGATTAGCAGTGGGTGAATAATAATAATAATAATAATTTATTATTTATACCCAGCCCATCTGGCTGGGCTTCCCCAGCCACTCTGGGCAGCTTCCAAAAAATTACTTAAAAGTAATTTCACACTACAATAAAAATAATTGAAAACATAGGAAAATAGTTTAAAATAATTGTGCACGCGTGCACACACACAATTTCAAATCCAGTAGAGATACCAACTGGAGTTAAAAAACAACAACAACACCAATGTCTATTTGGAAGGCTTGTGGAAAGCGGAAAGTCCTCAACAGATGCCAAAAGGACAATAGAAAAGGCATCTGTCTGATATGCAAGGGGCAAGGCAACAAGATGACCATGCCCCCTCCTTGGCCTGCAGGCCAGATACTTCCTTGTCTATGTTTCATGTTGATGGCATCCCCAACATGGCCCCAGCTTGGTGGGGTGTGGTCATGTTTCCAAGGGCACTGTGGATGTCATAGAATCATAGATTGGTGGCATTGGAAGGGACACTGAGGGTCATCTGGTTCAACTCCCTGCAATGCAGGAATCTTAACTAAACCATCCAGGATAGATGGCCATCCAACCTCCAAGGAAGGAGAGGCCTTTGCCTTCTGAGGGAGTCTGACTGTTCCACTGTCGAACAGCTCTGTCAGAAAATTCTTCCTGATGCTTAGTCAGAATCTCCTTTCTTGGAACTTGAGTTCATTGGTTCCCTTAGCTCCCGGTTCCTCTCTGCCTTAATGGAGGCAGCCACCATGACAGCGGGAGATCGTTGGCAAAGGAAAAGCAAGGATATATCAGGAAGAACAAGGATATATTTTGAGTTCTTCACTTGTAGTTTTATAAATCATTTAAAGTGTCAACATGAATAGAAATTATTAATATTGCAGTTGTTGTATAGGGGATTATTATCATTACTGGAACGTAATGGAAATTAATAAGATTTTGGAATGCAGAAATAAAGAAAATCAACAAATCATCAAATCTAGCACGCGGGGGGCCACTTTATCTAAATTATATAATTCGGCATTTGAATTATTGGTATTAATAATTGTATTATAAATTGGTATTGTTATAATGAGGCTATTTTTGGATTGTAATTGAAAACTAATTAAAATTATTCTGAATTCATTGATTTCCTCGAGAACCGGGGAAAACAAGCTTGCTCCATCTGGGAAACCCAGACAGATGGGCGGAGTAGAAATAAATTAGTAGTAGTAGTAGTAGTAGTAGTGACAGCCCTTTAGATATTTGAAGACAACTATCATATGTCCTCTCAGTCACTTCTTGTCTAGGCTAAACATATGCAATTCCCTTAACTGTTCATTGGTTTCCAGACTCTTGATCATCTTGGTCGCCCTCCTCTGAACATGTTCCAGCTTGTCAATATCCTTCTTAAATTGTGGTGCCCAAAACTGGACACAGTACTCCAGGTGTAGTCTAACCAAGGCAGAACAGAGTGGTATTATTACTTCCCTTAATCTGGACACTACAGTGGTGCCTCGCAAGACGAAATTAATTCGTTCCGCAAGTTTTTTCTTCTTGCAAGTTTTTCGTCTTGCAAAGCACGGTTTCCCATAGGAATGCATTGAAAATCAATCAATGCGTTCCTATGGAGACCGTCTGGGGACAGAGGGGAAGCGCCGCGCACCTTCCCCTCTGTCCCCGGACCTGTTTTAAAGCAAGGGGCAGCGGGGAGAAGATCGCTTCTCCCCGTTGCCGCCCCTTGGTTCAAAAGGGGTCCGGGGACAGAGGGGAAGACGCGCTGTGCTTCCCCGCTATCCCCAGAGCTTGCGGGGTAAGCTTCGTTTTGCGAAGCAAGCCCATAGGGAAATGCGTCTTGCGAAGCGGCTAAGAAAACGAAAAACTCCTTCGTCTAGCGAGTTTTTCGTCTTCTGAGGCGTTTGTCTTGCGGGGTACCACTGTATACTTCTGTCCATGCAGCCTAGAATAGCATTAGCAAGTAGCTCCAACACACCAACTGCATCTTCAAATCCAGGATCAATGGTCAATGGTGTTGTTGTCCCACTATCCTGCATCCTAGATCTCTTATCTATGTCAGCATTTCCCGGCACTGCTTCAAAAAGAAAATGGCGGGGGGGGGGGGCAGAGGTGAAAGATGGTGGGAAGCAGGAATGATGGGGAAATCCTTCTGCTCCCAGCAATTGTTTGGCCTATTGTACAGGTTATTTATCTACTATCTCTTTTGGAATGTGGTTTGTTTGTTTGTTTGTTTGTTTGTTTGTTTGTTTGTTTGTTTGTTTACTGCCCTGCTTTCAACCTATGTGGACATTTTCTTCATCTGCCAAGGGTCACCATTCACCCAGGAGACAACTGTGGTTGTCAGAAAGCTAGTCCATTCCTGTGTATGCTTCAAGCCTTTGTATCCATAGCTGAACGACTTCTGAAGTGAAACAAACCAACTAACCATGAGCAGAAGTAAGGTGGCCAGGTGAAAAGGGGGATAGGGCTCCTATGTATGGCTACTCCATACAAAAGCAGTTTGTATGGAGTACCACCAGTTTCACAATCTCCCCCAGGCAGCACTATGGTGCCTGGCAAATGTTTTCTTCTAGTTTTAAGTAGGTGTGCAACTTTGTGTAAGAGACAATAATCCATTTGATGAAAGTGATACAGAAATGTTGAAAGGCTTAAGGCTCCTGATTATTTGGTTATCAGGTGTAATTAACTATGGCGTAAGCAACTGTCATCATCATTCTTATGATGAGAGATAATTGTCTCTTTGCGAAAAAGAATTTTGATCCATTTTTCACAAGGAACCTATTATCCAGCTCTTCGTTATACAATGCTCTATATAATCGTAAAAGAGGAATAACTTGTTTGACAGAGAACTGCCTTGTGTGCTGTCATTCCTGACTCTGTCTTAAGGAATATGTTTGTTCGCCTACAAGCTTTAAATTATACAGGAGTAAATTTAAAGTAAAGCTAGTGAAGTGAAGTTCAGGCATTCCCCCACCCCAACTTACCTGTGTCCTACTCACATGGCTCCAGGAAATAAACAAACATATGGAATCATACTAGGAAATGCTGGGGAGTCCTCATGGCTCGTGAGGAGCATCCCCGGAGCCCAAAGAGACTGTCAGTGAGGGTAGAGGAAGCCCCAAATAGACTGGAGGTACACCGGGGCTTTGTTTAGGCTGCTCAGCTTCCCCGTCTTAACAGCTGACACACAGCGTAGAGCAGCAATAGCAGCAGTCACTTTCCCACACGTCCTTCAGCCTCCAACTGGCCCCAAAGTTTCAACTGTAGTTGAAGAGAGAGTTGTGTGGCGAGAGAGAGGGAGAGAGCAGGGGAAACATTTTAGTGAGTGCTGCCCACTTTATTTCACTTACGCACCCAAAGTCCTGGAATGTAACCACATAAGGGGGGGGGGGGGCTGCCTGTATAGTAGCCGAGTACAGTAAATTAAGTAACATGGTCCAAAAATTCAACCATTCAGTTGCATACAAGCAAAACGGTACATGTTTATTCAGAATAAGTTAAGTCCCACTATATTTAATAGGACTTTCTCTCTAGTAAGTGTATTTAGAAGTGCTCCCATAAGAATTCAGTGCTACCTGATGTAAGAATGGGAACCACATTCAAGTCTGTTTCATGCAATCGCTTTTCAACTACAAAGACTACCTTTTCTTGCTATATTCAAATAAGGCAAGAGTTTGTGTGAATGACCCTCCAGAACTCACAGAGCAAATGGTCAGCTATTTCCATATATGGCACCATGTGCATATTCCAATTCAGGAAGCCAGGAAAGGTCTGGACCTTTCTGCTAACAAATAAGTTTGCTAACCTACCATATCACTTCCAGAGGTATGGTATCAGGAACGTGGACTCTCAGAGTGCAGGGGAAGAGTTAGACTCAGAAATTGAATTAAGTGGACGAGGGATCAACTCAGCAGATGAGAGCTGGCTGACAGAGTCGAGAAAGGGCAGTTCGAACCCCCCCCCCCACTTCCCAGGGAAGACTCTGTTAGCTCTAAGAAGAGGAAGAGTTGGAAGGCAGCCAGAGCGTTGCTAGGCAATCAGCAGATAAGCAGCGGTCTGAGTCTGTGTTGAGTGGAAGTGGGGAGGGGGCAGGCCAGCCTCTCAGTCCCCATTCGAGGCGACTGGATAAGAGCAGAGGGCAATGGAAGGGCAAGAGGGAAAAGGCGGGAGTTTGGCGTCCTTCCTGCTGTGGAATGGACGAAGATTCAGACTGGCCAACTATTGTAAATGCAAGCAGGCGAGAAGCTGTGCTCTGGATGTGTCTTTTTTAAAATAAACTTACGTACATAAAACTGCCGGAGAGTCATTCCTTCTTATCAGGACTTGCTTGCCTACCAGAGATCATTACATGTGGCTTGGGCTGGATTTGAAGGCCAAACTCCAGGGGCTCCCAAACCACTACCCAGAAAGTGACAGATAATGAGGTTAAAGGCTAACATTTGCCTTGTTTGCACCATCAGTCAGAGCAACCAGACCCTTGCCCTCTTGGCTAATAAAAACCAACAGAGAGGGAACAGCTGGCTGGGCCAGGGAGGTAATCAATGCCTCCTTACGAGAGGGGGTGGTTCCTGCCTGTTTGAAGAAGGCAGTGGTAAAACCACTCTTTAAGAATACTTCCCTGGATTCAGAAAACCTAACTAACTACTGACCAGTTGCTAATCTCCCTTTCCTGGGCAAAGTTCTGGAGCAAGTGGTTGCAGACCAGATCCAAGTGCTTTTGGAAGAAACTGATTTTCTGGATCCATTTCAATCGGCCTGGTTTTGGTACAGAAACTGCTTTGGTTGCCTTGTATGGTGACCTCTGTTGAGAGAGAGACAAGAGAAACATCCCTGTTAATTCTTCTCGACCTCTCAGCGGCTTTCGATACCATCGACCATGGTATCCTTCTGGAGTGACTCTCCGAACTAGGGATGGGTGGCACCGCTCTGCAGCGGTTCCAGTCCTACTTGGATGGTCGTTCCCAGAGGGTGTTACTTGGGGAATGCTCTTCAGCCCCATGGAACCTTCAATGTGGGGTTCTGCAGGGCTCAATCCTATCCCCCTTGTTGGTTAATTTATATATGAAACTGCTGGGTGGGGTTATCCGGAGATTCAGAGTATGTTGTCAGCAGTATGCTGATGACACTCAGCTCTATTTCTCCTTTACATTTGCAGGTGTGGCGGTAGAAGCGCTGGACCAGTGTCTTGCCTCAGTAATGGCCTGGATGAGAGCCAACAAACTGAAGCTCAATCCACACAAGACCGAGGCACTGTTAGTGGGGGGTTCTCTAGACCGGATGGGTGGGAGATTGCCTGCTGTTGATGGAGTTACACTTCCTCTGAAGGAGCAGGTTTGTAGCTTGGGGATACTCCTGGATCTTTGGCTGTTGCTCGAGGCTCAGGTGGCCTCAGTGGCCTGGAGTGCCTTCCATCAGCTTCGGCTGGTGGCCCAGCAATGCCCCTATCTGGACAGAGATAGCATAACTACTGTTGCTTATGCTCTGATAACCTCAAGGCTAGACTACTGCAATGAGTTATACATAGGGATTTCTCTGAAGATGGTTCAGAAACTTAAGCTTGTGCCGAATTCAGCAACCAGGCTGCTCACCAGAGCACTATGGTTTGATCATATTACACCAATACTGGTTTGACTGCACTGGCTACCAATTAGTTTCTGGGCTCAATTCAAGGTGCTGGTTTTGACCTATAAAGCCTTAAATGGCTCAGGACCACAATAGCTCAAGGACCGCCTCTTTCTATATGAACCTACCAGGACCCTGATCTCATCTTCTGAGGCCGTTTTTCATGTGCCTCCTCCTCGAGAGGTCTGGAGGGTGGCAACACAAAAATGGGCCTTCTCTGCAGTGGCTCCCCGTCTGTGGGATGCTCTCCCTAGGGAAGTTCGCATGGCGCCTTCATTATACACCTTTAGGTGCCAGGTAAAAATGTTCCTTTTTAACCAGGCCTTTGGTTGATCTGATTGACATCTTATCCCCTTTTAAAATGTGGGTCTTTTTAGGGGGTGGAATGTTATTGGGATGTTGTATATATATTGTTTTTTATGTTGATCTTTTCTGTGAACTGCCCTGAGACCTCAGGGTACAAGGCGGTATATAAATTCAATAAAGAAGGAGGAGGAGAAGGAGGAGGATTGGGGCAGGTCACCACAGTATCTCTCCTTCCTTCCTTGACTTTTTAACCCAGTGTGGCTGGCTAGACATGTACATGGTTTCAGATGTCCATGTATTATGTTTATTTTAAATGTATATTATCCTTTTCTACAACAAAATAGTGCTTCTTTCCAAAGAAATGTATTGAGCACTAGAGCAGTAGAAGTTACCATTTTATTCCCAAATATGTGATTGTGCTATAATAATAAGAAGAAGAAGAAGAAGAAGAATTTATTATTTATGCCCCACCCATCTGGCTGGGCTTCCCCAGCCACTCTGGGCAGTTTCCAAAAAAATATTAAAATACAGTAATATATCAAACATTAAAAGCTTCCCTAAACAAATTTGCTATAATTTGAGGGCATTTAAACTGCAAAAGTGCAGGCCCCTGCAGTGTTTCTTTCTGATCAGGGTTAGCAAACTGCTTTTTGTTCATTTGTTGCCCTAATGTATCAGGAATGTAAAACGATTGTAAAGCATGAAATGACTGCAGGGAGACCGGCAAGGAAGAATTATGTGAAGTGAGTGTCTCACAACTGAAGTTATACACATTGCAATCTAAACAGAGTGCAGAAGATAAGACCATTAGGTCATGCCCTAAAATTACTTCGTCACCCACACTACTGCTTGTTTCCCCTCAAATCCAGCTATGTTAACTAGCCTTGGTATTTTGTCCTATCCCCTTATTTGCAGCTGTTTTGGTGCAATCAGAGGCTCCAGATGTCACAGTTAAGGATGAGACAAGCAAGGATGCAGCTAGACAGCTGTGCCTGGATTCAGATCTAATAAGATATACGGCATCTGTTTCCACAGCCTTTCTTCAAAGCAATTCTATGCTAGCTTTCAGACCTCTGGCTAGCCACATTGCATATTCCCATTTGCACCTCACACTGCCATACTGATCACTGCTGCTTGGCTGCAGGAGGATAAACCAGATCCCTGTGCCAGAGTGAAATAGTATGGCTGTGATCCAAAGCCACTTTACCCGAAAGTAAGCCCAAGTGAATTCAGTAGGACTTACCTCTGAGTAGACATTCTTAGGACTGCTGTAACAAACTTTTTGCTGCCAAATCCAGCGTTCTCCTAGGATCCTTCACTTGTGTTGAGGCCCAAAAAATATTCAGTTCCCCTCTGACTGGACTATGGAATCCATGCCATTGATCTAAACTGTGTTGCACAATTGGATCCTGAAGTTTAGAAAAGAAACACAAAACCTTGCTTTTCACTCACCTGAGTGCAAAGTACCCTGCCTGTGCTGCATGATAATCCTGGGGTTTTCTAAAAGACTCAGATGACTGAGTAAGCAATTATAAACCCTGCCACCTGCTGGACACAATTCCTTAGCTCAAAGGCCATGTTGCCAGCTGCAGTTACAATCCTGTGTGCATGTTTGCACTGTAAAACGACACCTAGCACTTTGACAACCTGGGATGTTCTGGCATACCTGCCAACACTTCACATTAACTCAGGAAAGTAAATATGAGTTGAGCTAATGACCTCAAAACACGCCTGGTCTATTTCATTGACATTTCACACATTTTGATCCAGGATGGGAGTTTCAAATTAATTTTAATTAGGTCACCATGTGATAATTAAGTAGTTACACGTATTACTGAAATTGTAATAAGGAGCATAAAAGGGCACACGTGACTGTGGCCAGGTTTTCATGTGTGCGTTTGCAAACACCCTGTCATTATTGGATGATGCACCTTCAGATGGTAAGAACATCATGTCCTAAAAAACTTGACTTCTTATTAGTCCCAGATTTCAGAAGAGGGTTGCTAACTGATTGTTTGCCATGTGGTCCAAATCAGCAAACAAGGCAGGGATGTGGTTGGACTCCATCATCTCAGACGGATGTTTTATGGTGGATGTATCCTGCAATAAAGTCATGGCACAATTAGAGTGCATACGAGGTGGATTTCCCCACGCTGCCACATATTGCTGCCAGAGGAGCTACAGCATGAAAAAAGGATCTAGATCTATAGACCCCCACTGATATTTCAGCAGGATATGCACTGATTGGAAGCGAAGCAGTGTGATCACTCCAAAACTTTTGCAAAGTGGAATTTCATGTGACCACACCAATAGCATCATGAGCACAATCACAATGGACGCACAACAGAAAGGACGCATGGAAGGGTTCTGGCTTTGGCCATGCTGGCTGGGTGTCATAGGCCAGGAGTCAGCTTCACCTGCTGAGCAGCAGCCTGAAGGAGCAGAAGGCAAAGTGACACCTGCTGATGATCAGCCTTCTTGCTCCGGATGAGAACCAGCTGGCTCCAGCTTTCTTAAGCTGGGTTTCCAGCCTCAGTCAGTTGCTGGAAACATGTATCGTTCCTGGCCAGACCTTGCTGCTTCTTGCTTCCCGTGCCCTTGGACCCTCGGCTTTCTTGACTCCAGGGTTGTCTGACTATGTGAACTGAGATACTCCGGACCTTAGGACTGGACTGAACCTTGAGACTCTACCTCCAGGCAAGTACCCAACCCCCACCCCGAGACTCAGCTGGTTGGCTGGCTTCTCCCTCCACTGAGCTCCACCATGGCTGGCAGCACAGGACTACGACACTGGAGACTGATGGTTCAATGACATTGTGGTGGAACTACGTGTTCTCCATTATTGATCTAAGGGTGCGATAATGTTATTGCTTCCAGACTTTTGGCAGCAAACATTATTAGCTTGAATCCAACCTTGATTGCCCCTTGTAAATTAGGACTGTAAGTATAGATTCAGCCAACCCTAAGCTGTTCCATAGGTTCCTTAGGCTCCCATTCCCTAGGCCAGCTCATCTTCAGAGTGGACTTTGATGATGGTGGTGGTTTTTTCCCCTCCTGCAAAGTTGGTACCAGGATAGTTCTATGCTTAGGATGCATTCATCTGCCCCGACTGCAACAAAACATTTCTCTCCCATATTGTTATCTACAGCCACAGCAGCTGCTGTAACTGTCCACCGGTCTGACATTACCTCATCCTTTTTCTCCCAAGACAGATGGATGCCAACAACAATATAATTTTTTGGGGGTGTCCCTAACAATTTGTTTTATTTCTGTTAATAGTAATAATAAATGCATATGCCACTTAATACCAAAATAAGCTTTTAAGAAGTTTCCAAGCATAAAAACCAATTACAGTAACGTTAAACTATAAAAACCCATAATTAAAAGATGTAATCAAACAGTCCCATTAAAACACAAGTACTGTAATTAAAACAGGTCAGGAGATCAGTTGTGACTACAAAAGCCTACACACACACGCTAGAGAACTTCAAGGGAAGTTTGCTTGAATCCACTTATTGACAATGCAAGCAGTCTCATAAAGTGCCAGGCACTGAGCAAAAGGAATAAGCCCAGTAAGCATAGCACAGGTTTATTAAGCCAAGAACAATGCTCTGTTACGCCTGCCAACTTCTGATGCATTGATATGTTGTTATTATTATTATTATTTATGTTAGCTACTAAATAAAAAATAGTAGTAAAACGATCATTAGTATCCAAGGGCGAGATACAAATTAAAAATATCTATTGGAATGCAGCATATTTTGTATTCCAGTCTCCTCCCCGCACACACCAAATTTCCATTTAAAGTTCATGTCGCTCTGCCTTCATATTTCTCCCAGTGCTTTCCTTTTGTCACGTATGCTCCCATCTCCCTCTATTTGTCTAGTCCTGGAACACTCACATCTGTGCTTTCATTGTTGCTTGTGCCTTGACCCCAGAGCTATTTTGGAAGACTAAGATTTGCCACCTAAATGGAACTGATGAAAACCTGCCAGAGCCGCTGCTCATTTGCATTTGCCGTGTACGGTAAAATATAGAACTGGAGCTGGGGTGCCAGTTCAGAATTCACCAAATGGGCATTTTCTTGAACGTCCCCCATTCCCCCACCCCCTGAGCAGCCTATCTCCAGAAGATCCCTACCCCCTTCCTGTTTAGCTGTTGCTAGAGAAGCAATCTGCGCCACATTTCTCTTATCTCTCTCCCCAGACTTCCTCTCTGCCTTGGAAAGGATCATCAGAATAATTGCCAGGTGGCTAGAGAACTAGCAGCTGTTGCCCTTGGAAATTCCCTGTTGACTTCCCACTTCTGCTCTGAGTTTCCCTCATGTGGCTTTGGGCTTCTCTACTTTTTCTTTCCTTCTCAGGATTTCTGTTTCGGGGACAAACACTCACAGAAGAAGGGCCCGGCTGGATTAGGCCCGAAGCCTATCTATCTCATCAGTCCCAGGTAGCATATTCAGGAATTGGCACGAATTATGGGAGTTGTAGTTCATCATCTGGAGGTCTACAGGTTCGCCACCCCTTCTTTACCATTTCCCCTTTGGGGGTCTATAGATCTAGCCATGAGTGTGGAAGGGACACAGACACTTGCCCTAGCTCACAAACCTCTTGCATGTCATTCTGGAGGGTGTTTCATGCAGGGGTATAGCTAGGGACTGGCTAGGTTGGCTCCCACCCAGGGGTGCGTGCAAGAATTGTGACTGTCCACTCTTGCTAGGAGTCCGCCCACCCATCTACATGCTCTCCGGGCCACTCCTCCTTTGCTCTGGGCAGCGGGGCAAGGCACACAGGCTCCTCTGGGCCCCTTGGCAGATGAGATTGCTAGCATGGACCATCACAGCAGTACTGTGGGGGCTCCTCAGCTGGCCAGTGGCACTATTAGAAGAGTGAAATTTTGAGTTTCTGCTCCATGGTCTCTCCTGGCTTCAGAGCTGCCAATACATCTCCTTGCCAAGGGTGCAAAGAAGCCTAGGTACACCTTTGGTTTCATGCTAGGAATTTCCTATAGTCCTCTCTGGAGGTCCTCTTAAGAGTGGGAGTAGTGGTGTTACCAAGTTTGCATCCCTGCCCCACCCCATTGCCCTGATTGTTCACTCCCTCTCCTCTGCTAATCCAGGCAAAAAGGGTTCCGGGAGGGAGATGGAGACAAAGGGAATCAGTAGTAGTATTTTATTTATTAATTATCATTGATTTATTGGATTTGAATTTATTTATTGAATTTATATACCACCCTATGTCTGGGGTGCCAGGGCGGTTCACAGAATAAAACCAAGATATAAAACCACAAAATACCTAATAAAAAGAAAAACCCATTTCTTCTCTTCTTGCTGACTGGATAGTAGAGGAGAACTGGATCCCTTTTAAAGCATTAGATTGGGTACAGTTGTGTACAATCTCATAGGGGACACTTTTATAGAGAAGTGGATTGCTCCAAAATCTTAGTTGGGGTGCACATTCCCATTCCCTTATCTGGAATCCTCATCTGGGGGGTCATCATGCGTTTAAGAGCATTGTGGCAAACCAACAGTTTTGATAGCAGAGAATTGCTGTGGACCTGAAAGCAGACACACACACACACACACACACACACACACACACACACACACACACAAAATATGGGGTGGATCAGCATTTCTTATGAGGTGCAAGAGCACATCAACCAGTTCCTTATTAAGTCTTCTTATCAAACTTTGCTGTGAACGTTTCCGTAAATAAGGAACTCGGAACAAACTTCAGTTTTGTATTCCCCCATGACGTTCAAGAAGAAGCCTAGTCAATTGTGGAAGTTGGCTCTAAATTCAGGTAATCCCCTATGGCAAAAAGTTGAGTTCCTCAGCAACAGATGTTAGTCCCAAAAATAGAGAAGTTGGTGGCTTGTGGAAGAAGCCAGTGACATGCACCTTAATTTGCATAGGAATCATGAAATATAACAGCTAAATTCCACTGGTTTTTGCAGACCAAGTGCTGAGTGAGAGAAGAACACCTCACTGCGTTTTCTTTTGGCCCAGGTTTGAAAAGATGTCACGTGTTTCTCTGTTTCTGCTTTTCTCTTTTCACGCAGCTCTGAGCCTTAAAATCTGCTCTTTCAACGTGAGGTCATTTGGAGAAGCCAAGCGAACAAGACCAGAAATCTTGGACGTCATTGTAGAGGTATGTTGTTCGCTCTGCGGGATTAAATAAATACTCAGCTGAACGGAGGGACATTTTATCTAGCTCATCTTTCAGGGTATTTTATCTTCACACAGCCAAGTCCTGCTAATGAATGGCTGAGCATTAATAAATCTGCTGTGTTCCTAACAGCGGAAGAATCAATTTGCAGACCTGAAGCCATATGTTCAGCAAGATTTATTTACACATTAAATCTAGCAGAAATACAATGCTGAATGCTGTTGCAGATGAACATGAGGGATTATGGGAACATTTTGATGGGCAAGAAAAATTGTCCCCTTCTCATCTATAGTCTCATCAGACGTTGCTTCGTTACTAGCATGCTAAATTTGTTTAATCACCGCTATGAAGTACTCTGGTCTCATTAAGGAGAAATTACAATCACAAAATAAGTTGGACCCTTGCAGACAAAAGTGATTGTATTATAAACACCTTCTGAGTGATTTAAGCACTTTGGTGCCATTCAAAAACCTGTGCATCGGATGCTTGTAAACAAGAACAATACATCGCCTTTGCATTGCAACGAGCTCTGCTTGAAGCCATTTAGCACTTTTAAAGTGTACAAGAAGACTTACAAATGCAAGCGCTGTTCTGAATCCTTCCTCTCCCAGCAAATTATGAACTTCAAATCTTTTCTTTGACAGTGACAAAATGAGGGCACACGCAGCGTTTTGTGACATGACTATTTCTGTATCTGCTTGCAGACTCAATTCTGTAATTTTATTTTATTTTTAAAAAGTGGCCCAAAATCCTAATTTGGCTGAGTGGCTTTAAACCAGTGATTCAGCACACAATACATGAATGCTAAATTCAAGTCAGCAATTCAGATGCCTCTATGGATCTTCTGCCACCATTAGAGCTATAGTTTGTCCTTTAAACTTAGGAACACAGAAAGCTGTCCTATACTAAGACAGGTAATTGGTCCAGCCAGTTTAGTATTGTCTGACTGACAGAGGATCTCCAGGATTTTAGAGAGGAATCCCAGCCCTACTTGGAGACGCTGGGGGTTGATCTGGAGACTTTCCACAGTCCTCTGTCATGGACCATCATCCTTCCCCAAATGAAGCCTGCCAATAGCTTCATACTGGAACATGCCCAAGTTTACTCAGAGTAGACCCATTGAAGTTAATGAACATGTCTAAGATAGGTTGATTGATTCCAGGGCTTGCTTTTAAGCTAAATGCATTATTCTTCCCTGATTCTATATTTAATGTTTCCCCTCCCTCCAAAGAGCTCTGGACAACATGGGCAGAGGTGTCTCTCTCCTCATCCTCTACATTATCTTTGTCATTGTTTCAGCTTTATATGTACTTTCTATGTCTATTCAGGAGTTCCATTGAGTTCAATGGAACTTATTCCCCAGGTACAAGGGCATTGGGTTGCAGACTTATTTTATTCACATCCTTTCTTTTCATTTGGGGGGAGGGTCACAAGGTGGCTTGCAATCACACAAGAGGACAATAAAATAATATTAAAGGCAACATGACGTCCTTGCAAAATGCATATCGTCGATAAAGCATATAGCACAACATCAAAACAGCAGTAGAGAAACATAGCAAGAAAAGATTGAGCTAGCTGTAAAGCAATTTTTATCCTCATACCAATTCTTTGGGTATGTTAGGCTGAGAGATAGTGACTGTCCCAAGTTCAGCCAGTACCTCGGGTTAAGAACTTAATTCGTTCTGGAGGTCTGTTCTTAACCTGAAACTGATCTTAACCTGAAGCACTTTAGCTAATGGGGCCTCCTGCTGCCACTGTGCCACCACTGCACAATTTCTGTTCTTATCCTGAAGCAAAGTTCTTAACCTGAGGTACTACTTCTGGTTAGCAGAATCTGTAACCTGAAGCGTCTGTAACCTGAAGCGTATGTAACCCAAGGTATCACTGTATTGTGGAGCAGCATATTAAACTGGGATTCCCCCACTCCACTTCAGTCTAAATCCAGCACACTACCCACCATGTGCTGTTTTAATGTGATAACCAGCCAAAGAAAGGGTTTTTCAAATGTTTCAAAGAAGCACCCTGGCAGTCTGGTTGCACCTGACCTGGAAGACTTCGTTCTCCAAATATTTTGCCAAAAGACTCCATCTCACTTTGGTTGTTTCTGCAAGAAAGAGAGAAGGTTTGGGCACCTCAGCTGAGTGCCTGTATAGCTGAACTCTCCCCATAAGAAACCCATCTCAGGTTATTGCCACCTCATTTAGTGTTGGGGCATTTTGTCAATATCATCTTGTGTTTATATTTTTGAGGTGGGGTGTTGTTTTTAAAAAGCTTTTACTGTGTAAGCCACCTTGAAGTTTTGCTTCGAAGAGCAGCCTATAAATTGTTTGAATAAATGAATGAAATTATGGCAATGTTTTTAGATGTTCTTAATGTTTTGAACTGTTTTAATAGGTCTTTATTCATTTTTAATTGCATCGTTTTGCCAGGGGTTTCTTTGGTTTTCACCCAGAGCTCATTTGGGAGGGATGTGAGATAGAAATTTAATAGTTGATGTAATATAAATCATAATTGTATTCTTTTACTGGTTTGCTGCAAATGAATGCAGAGTACAGAGGCATGAACCTGCCTGTGTACCTTAAGACACTTTAGAATTTTCACTTACCCAATCCTTTCAATCTCTTGGAACATCATCCCATTTCTTAAAGGATAGTCTCACAGTATTTATATAGTCTTCAACCCATTATTTTCCATGGCTTCACAATAGATGTGAATACCAGCAAATCAAATACTGCCTCAGCCACTAGCTTTGAGATATCTGGAATTCTAGAATACACAAGGCATTAATTGGCTTTGCCTCTCTCTAAATCCCTTCATCTATCAAGAACAGTGACCTGCAGATGGGCTATACACTTTCTAAACTTTTTTTTCCACGTACCACATAACTGTTCCCACATTTATCCACCTTTTTAAAGAAGAGTTGGGGGTGGATTTGCACAAAAGTACTCTGGAAAATGGGGAAGCATGTGAATCACTGAGGGATCAGCTAATCAGTGCCATGCACAGTTTGTTTCAAACTTGCAGAACAGTCTTTTTCATAGTATGGATTTGGAAAAGGATAGATGTGTTTGGACTGAACTAAGTGAGAGTGCTTC
Organism: Podarcis gaigeae; assembly: GCF_964106915.1. Lineage (NCBI taxonomy): Eukaryota > Metazoa > Chordata > Lepidosauria > Squamata > Lacertidae > Podarcis > Podarcis gaigeae. Next base: position 84,499,006 of record NC_139679.1, on the reverse strand, counting down.
GAGAATATTGCTGCTACTCTCAGAATTTTGCTTCTGTCTTCCCTCTAAGTCAGGAGCTCTCTAGTACAGGAGCTGAAAGACCAGGAATTTTTTTGAAGCCCATTTCTGATAGGTGAAATGTTCAGGAAGAATGCAAAGCCTGTTTATTCTGGGAATTCCAAGTGTGTCAAATAAAGCATTCTTCAGAATGTTCTTTCTTTCCTCCTGCAGGTTATTTCTCAGTGTGACATCATGCTACTGATGGAAATAAAGGACAACAGCAACAGGCTATGCCCCTTCCTCTTAGAGAAATTGAACGGGTGAGATGGGAATGTCAAATTTATTTTAAAAATGCAGAGTCAGATCAAGGGTTTTTTGGAGTTGGGGTCTTGGGCAAAAAGCTTTCAGTGGGCCCACTTCTCAGCTGGCCCACCTTCTTGCTACTGCCATCGCTGTTCATTAGGGCCAGGTGGCTCATGAGGCAGGATGAGGCAGCCTCCTTTGGTGGTAGAGTGCTACAAGGCAGCACCCCCAGAGACTCCCCACCCCGCCACCCCCACTAATGGTGGAGAAGCAGTGGTAGTTTCTGGTGAGATCTCATGAGATCTCTTCAGAATCCACCGCAGCTTCATGGGCACTGCTGCACGACCCAAGTAAGGGAGACTGGTAGTGGTGGCATCAGCTTCCTGTTTCACCTCAGGTGACTAAACAGGATGTGCCGCCCAGTGGAGGACCTAAAATTTTTGGGCCCTGAAGCTTGAACTGTCATGGAAGGCCCCTTCGCAACCAGCAACTAGGTCTGGATAACCACTGCTATCTTCTTCAATAAGGTTGCTCCATGACAGATCACCACACTCTCAGACTTTGTTGAAGTGTATATACAACAAAAAAAGTTAATCAATTTGAGTTGTGTGACTCAAATTGGGTCTACTATACCCAAAATCTTTAAGCAATGTGGACTGAAGTAGCTCCTGGGGCCCCTCCAGGATAAGAGGCCCTGAAGCTTAAGCCTCATTAGTTCCATAGTAGATCCGCCCCTGGTGCTGCCCCTGCTGTTCATTCATTTGCCCAGAAGGAGAGGTCAAGGAAAGTGAAGGCTGCTGCTTCTCTTCCTCCTTGCCCTTGGCATAGTTTGTGCACTTGGAGAGACTGAGCATGCAGGACCATAACACAGTGGTAGAGCACCTGCTTTGCATGCAGAAGGTCCCAGGTTCAATCCTTGACATCACCAGTTGTATTTTATGATTTTCCTGATATTGTAAGTGAGTTGGAACTGGTCTGTGACCATAATAATAAAATTCATTCATACACCAGTTAGGGCTGGGGATCTTCTTCTTTAGCAATCACTCATAGCCGAGTAAGATTGTCTTCCATAAACATGGTTTTAACAGTGAATCCTTAAGTGACTGTGGAGGCCAATTCTGGATCCACACGTCCTTCCACAGTGGGGACATAGGTTTCTGGGCGGGAGTTGATCATGGTGAGAGTTTGCCAAGCATGCCTTCCTCTTAGGGCTTTTCTCTCTTTCGCTCTGAGTTTGAGTGTCTTCAAAGCCCATGACACCTTTGGCTGGGAATATTCCCTGCTATAAACCCCTGAGAACCACTGCTGGTCAATCAGGACAACACTGATCTCACTGAAAGGCAGCTTTCAATGTTTCTAAGCAGCAAAAGCTAGGAGTAGGAAGGGAGGGGCCAGTGGGCCCCTTCTGGGATGTAGGCCTCCGGAGGTGACCAACTATGGCAGAGGAGAGGAGAATCAATGCTGAAGAAGGCCTCCCCTTTTCAAGCATGCCATGGTGGGTGCATCCAATATGGTGGATTAATTCCTTAACTCACACTTCTGGCCCCCTCACAACACATTGTTTGGGAAATCACTGCTCTAGCCCTCTCAAGCGCATTTCTTTCTCTGCCAGAGATGGGGAACGTTTGGGTCTTCTTAGACAATTCCCATCATCCTTAACCATTGGCCATGGTGGCTGGGGCTGATGGAAGATGGAGTCCAACAACATCTGGAGGACCACTGGTTCCCCTTCCCTATGGTATGATATTCCCCCCCCCCCCAGAAACATTATCCACACTACAGACCATCCCACCTAGCAGAGCAGGAGAACCTTGGGATGGACTGTGTCAGGGAAGAAAGGGGATTTTGCTCAGATAGTTAAGCAATGAGCTCCTCCACATGCCAGAGCCAGAAGCATTGGCCACCGTTTGTGTTTTACAATGGTGCATGTGTTTCCTGTGTATTCTTTCAAATATATAAAAAATAATCATTTTTCTCCAGTCACTCGCAAGAAAAGTACAGTTATGTGGTCAGCAATCGGTTAGGAAGAAGGACCTATAAGGAACAATATGCTTTTTTCTACAGGTAAGTGCATTTTGCAACTTTCTGCATGAGGCATTCTTTGGAAACCGCAAGGAAATAAGCTGGTGTATTAGCCTTCAATTCCCAGTTTAGATTGTATATCTCTTGGGGAAAGGGACCTGTCTTTTGTATACATATTAAACTCTGTACTCTCTGATGATAAAGGTAAAGGTAAAGGTACCCCTGCCCATACGGGCCAGTCGTGTCCGATTCTGGGGTTGCACGCCCATCTCGCTTAAGGGGCCGGGGGCCAGCGCTGTCCGCAGACACTTCCGGGTCACGTGGCCAGCATGACAAGCTGCATCTGGTGAGCCAGCGCAGCACATGGAACGCCATTTACCTTCCCGCTAGTAAGCGGTCCCTATTTATCTACTTGCACCCAGGGGTGCTTTCAAACTGCTAGATTGGCAGGCGCTGGGACCGAGCAACGGGAGCGCACCCCGCCGCGGGGATTCAAACCACCGACTTGACGATCGGCAAGTCCTAGGCGCTGAGGTTTTACCCACAGCGCCACCCGAGTCCACTCTCTGATGATACTGGGTAATAAATAAGAATAAAAGACTCCTCTGGGGCATCTAGATTGGCGTGGCAGACTTGGGAGTGGTTATACTAGCTGTAATATTGGGGGCCTCTCCAGACACCCTTTTTATTGCACATTCATGATAATTTGTGCTCACAATGCTATCGGTGCGTTCTCACATGACTTGAAAGCATTGGATTTTGCAGGAGACTCCCACACTGAAACCAGCAAAACAACCCTCCCTTCCCCTGGGGAAAATGCCTATAGAGCACCCTGGAAGTGATGGCCTTATTGACCATTGACCATGGTGGCCCATTGGTCAAACAAGGATTTCTTCCAGCGCTACTCACTGTACAGAAGCAGTATTCATATTTCTTTCAGATATATGGATGTTATTGGATCCAAAGACTAGTATCTCCCATTTGCCTTTTTTCATTCAATGAATAAGCAAAAACTAACTTGCAAGAGATCTTCTCACCTGGAAAACTACTTTAAGTATCCTCACCAAGGGTAGCCTCCAGACGTTGGACTTCAGCTCCCATCAGTTCCCAGGCAGCATGGTCAGTGGTCAGCAACGATGGGAGTCGTCGTACAACATCTTGAGGACACCACATTGGCTAACCCTGATCTGCACTAACATCCCCTTGTTGCATCACTTTTTGTTTTATATTGTCCTCTCACAGCATCTCAATGGCTTCATGGCATCCAAGCATTAAGCTCTGAACATTTCTCATATATACATGCTTCCGTCTTTTAGGACTGTGGTGGGTTGATGCTTCTGTAAAAGCAAAACAAAAAACAACCACCACCACATAACTCTGAACACATGATTTTCTGTTCCTGAAATGCATTTTCACCCCACTTATACAGCAGAACATGCAAGGATTTCATAGCTTCAGGTAGTTGTATTACTGAGCCAGAAAATTTGAGATTATGAAAACTAGCTTGCTTTTTTGCAGCATTTTCATTGTTGATTGTAGTCTTATTAGCTACCTTGTGGATCTTGGGACAGAAAGTCAGTCTATACATTAAAAAAAGAAAAAGGTCTAAACTATTTGAGAGAGCTGATATTCTGTCTGTCTGTTAATTCACACTGCAGATCAAAAATGGTGTCAGTGAAGCAAATCTATCAGTATCCTGATCTGCAGCCTGATGACGAAGATGCACTTTCCAGGGAGCCTTATGTTGTCTGGTTCTCTTCTCCAAAAACGGGTGAGACATTGCTGAGCATGCACTATCCTCCTCCTGTGTGTTTCATAACCCACAAGCAGAGATACAGGAAAAGGGTGAGCACTAGGGAAGCCCCAGATCTTTATTTTAGACTCCACTGATGAGCTCCGAATGGCAAGCCTCAATGTAGGGCCTGCTGTCTAGGCAGCTTATGGGGCCAAGCCTGCTTAGCTTCAGGAGTGGAAATGCATTATGGGCCTTCATGGGATTCTGTGAGCCACAGAGCACTCTTCAATCCCAATTTGGCTGAGGTTACTCTGCAGTTTCTTTAACTTCATGATTAATCCACCCTTGATTGCAGCCTTTTATAGAACCACAAACATAATCCAGAACTCGCCGCACGTTGACTTATTTGTGCCAAATTTAATTAAGGTCCTAAACATTAAATAAGTCAAAACTGTAAAACTCCAAGCACTTTGCAATGAGATCCGTTGACTTCAACATTTTCCAGCACTGCAAAGCAGCTAGGCTTCTAAGCGTGATTAATGTCCTAGAGCTAGATAGTTGGACATAGAAAACATCTGAAGATAGGGTAGTAAGTAGCAAGAGGAATGCAGTGTGGCACATGATTTAAATGGTTGAATTATAATTCTCATTAATATATTGAGGCTTAAAGGTCCATACAATAATGTGCAGGGCTCTGTCTACAAATTTTGCTGGAGGGGGCAAAAGTCTGCACTGCTACCAACCCTTCTCTTGCAGCTTCATGTAGTCTCCACCGCCATCACTGAGAGGATGAAGACACAGGCTTCCGTCTCTCGATGGCACCGATAAGGGACAGGACACAATGAGACAAAATCTTTTCCCCCTTTATGTCCCATGCAGGCTTCCGTCTCTCAGTGGTGGTAGTGATGGCAGTGGGACAACAAGGAAGGGAGGAAAGTGTTTTTCCCCGTTGTCTCCCACCAAGAGAATAAAGCCTGCAGGCTCATGTCCTGTCCCACAGCCACTTCTCACCTTCCTCTTCCTGGGGCAGGCAAAGAGATGGGCTTTTCTAATCAGCAGCAACCTGCCAGACCATAAAGAGTCACCAAACATGTACCAAGGCCATTGTGTACCCCTGTCCTCTTTCTCCCGTGCTGCAGGGCAGGATGCTGTTTTGCCGCTCCCCCAATCTGCTGCCCAGGGCATGTGCCCCCTTCCCCTCCCCTTGATCCAGGCCTGGGAATATGCATATTTTGCAATGGTAACATGTCAACATCAAGATGTCCTTTTTCATCCCAGTTTTCAATAGGATTCCCAACACACATCCTTGAATGGAAAAAAGACCACATGCTGGTGAGAGCAGTTCCACTGCAGATGCTAAGCAGTCCTTGGGTCTGAGCACTTAGTTGTATGGAAGGCCACCTGAAAGCATCTGTAACCCACTCAGATCTTTAAAGGAAGTGCAGAGTCCAAAACTGTGTAAATCCTCCCTTTTACTCTGCACCCAGTGCACTTCCATCCCTGGTTTGGGAAGTAGGGTACACATTGTGTTAGCCAGACCAAGAGGAAGGAAGGAAGGAAGGAAGGAAGGAAGGAAGGAAGGAAGGAAGGAAGGAGCTATTCAAGAGGTGTAGATCTGAATGTACAAAAGTGTAGCATGAGAATTGATGCTAAGCAGAATCAGAGACAAAATGGGCCTGCTAAGATCTGGAAACCATTCTGGGCCCTAACAATCAAACTTCTTATATAATTACAAAACTTCAATGTACTTGATACTGAAAGAAAGATGGACAATGGGGGTTGTTTTGTCTTTAGAAATACAAAGACTGTTATGTTTTGGTAGGCTCAGGTGCCACATGAGCTTAACTCAAGACCCTCCAATTCCATGACCTGTAAAAGGCAATATACCTAATAAACATATTAGATCTGTCAGTTTTTCTAACCATGATGGGAGTGAGTTTTGGAAATGCTGATCATCTTATTTTTTCAATGTTTGCTTCTTAAGTGGTCAGGGAATTTGTGATAATCCCTCTGCACACAACACCTGAAATGGCTGTTCGGGAAATTGATGAACTCTATGACGTGTACTTAGATGTAAGACAACGCTTCAAGTCTGAGGTCAGTCGCTGTTTCCTTGGTGCGTTTGTGCTAAAGTTGTGCTGAATATCAGCCCACCCCACCCCTGTGAACATCGGAACTTAGAAAGCTGCCTTCTGCTGAGTCAGACCAATGGGCCATCTTGCTCAGCATTCTCTGTGTTGACTGGCAGGAGCTGTCCAGGATTTCAGATGGGGGTCTCTCTCAGCCCTACCTAGAGACCAGGGATTGTGATCTTCCCTATGCTAAGCAGAGACTTTACCACTGAGCTACTGCACTTCTCCTAAAGCTCCTAGTCAAAGTGTGGCTTGGTTGTTCTGAGCAGCCCAGCCATGTTCCTGGAGACAGGATTACTACTGCCTGTCATCCATACTAATGAATGAAGTCATTTCAGAATTTTATCTCTCCCTCTTCCTCATAATCACACACCATTAACTTCCTCTTCTTTTTCATTTCTCTGATACTCCCCATAGATCTCTTTGCACCTGAAGATCTATTGAGATAATTCTCATATGTGGTTGGCACACCCAGGGAAATTCATCAGTGACTCTGTGAGCCAGTCTGATCTGGGTGTGCCTGCTGCCATGATAGGGTGCCTTTGCTAAGAAGCTCAAAATAGGTCACTTTACTTTCCCAATAATAAAAAGTGATGGAGGAAGTTGTCATACCTTTCTGCCCCTGCTTTCTGCAATCCTGTCTCTTCAAATTTGTCTTTTCACAATCTCCTGTCCCACCTTGTAGAATTTCGTCTTCATGGGAGACTTCAACGCTGGCTGTGGCTATGTTGCGAAGAAACACTGGAAGAATATCAGACTGAGAAATCACACTGAATTTGTTTGGCTGATTGATGACAAAACTGACACGACGGTGAAAGCCAGCACCCGCTGCCCCTATGACAGGTAACAGCTGGTTTTAGAGCTGACTTGTGAACCCTCCCAGCTAGAGCCTCTGCTAAGCTACCTATTATCTGCGGTGTTGGAAGAACTCTGCTGGTTACCTTAACAAAATGCATGTTGATTTACAACAGGTCGTTAATATTGTGAGGGGTGAAGTGTGCACCTGGGCTATCTATGCATGGATAAATTATTGCATATTTGGTCTCTTACCTGTGTGACATCACATCCAGCTATTAATCTATGGATAACCAATCTGTGACAAGTGCAAGAAATGGGCCTAGGCAGCTGGAGACTGTGACTTTCCTGGACTGGAGCAGATTGGCCAATCTAGCTTCCAGTGCTCCATTAAGAACATACACTGGAACGTAAGAGTCCTGCCAAAAACCTATCAGAGTCCAGCATCTTGTTCTCTAAGCAGCCAACCAGATGCCTAAGGGAAACTCACAAGCAGGGCCTCACCACAACAGCGCTCTCCCCACTTACAATTCCTGGCAGCAGGTATTCAGAGACATACTGCCTCCAGCAGTGAAGGGTGGAACATAGTCATCATGGCCATTCATTTGTCTAATCCTTTTTTAAAAGCCACACATGGTGTCTATTTTGGAAGTGAAATCCATTGTTTATATGACAGTGTGTGAAGACATTCTTCCTATTCCTTGGCTCAGAAGAATAAAGTTATACCAATGCTATCCTCAAACCCTTGGTGAGTTAGGGACTTCCCCTGCATGTGATGACAGGCTCTGGCAGATTGAGCAGACGAGTCCACCAGTCAAGAAGGTGGTTTCTGCATATACTGTAGAGGGAAGTGAGGGGCAGGTGGGGCTCGTCAACCTGGGAAGGTAGCTCATCTGGGAGAAGGAAAACTTTGATCCTAAACCTCCACTGCCTTGTGAGACATCTTTGGGGGGAGGGAGGCTGAGGGGTAAACTCGACACAAATCCAGAGAGGAGGCCCCAAGGTGGTTGGATGGTGTCTTGTACGCCTTCTTTTAGTAGCTCCTGCAACCAAGCTGATGCCCAAAGTACTACTCTGCTTTCCTTTGGACCACATCAGCGAGGCTGAGGTGGGGGTCTTGTCACCTGGGCAGCCCAGACCTCCATACACACTGCCCAGGTTTATGCCTCAGGAGGTCACTTCGGTGCTGCTAGCACTTCGGTGCTCTTCACCCCGAGAAGCACACTCCATTGTTTCTCAAGGCAGACAGATGCCAACAATTACCAAGGCACAATGGGCTTCATGGAGAAAAGTTTTTCTTCCTCCCTCACAACACTAGAATTCAATGGAGCTGAATATTGGGAGATTTGGGACAGATAAAAGAATGTACTGTTTCACACAGCTCATAGGCTATGGAACTCGCTCCCATAAGAGGCAATGATCGCCACCAACTTGGATGGCTTTAAGAGGATTGGGCAAACTCATGGGGAATAAGCCTATCCATGGCTGCTAGCCAGGATGACTATGCTCTGCCTCCACAGCAGGAGACAGCAGTGCTTCTAATTGCCAGTTGCTGGAAACTGCAGGAGGGGAGAGCGCTCTTGGGCTTGCAGATTTCCCACAGGTATCTAGGTGGCTACTGTTAGAACATGATGCTGGGCTAAAAGGACCATTGGCCTGATCCTGTGCTCTCGTCTTATGTTCTTATATGTACTACAGTGTGAACTTGAAGGCCACCTCCTCATACTTCATACCTGCCTTGTTGCACACGTTTTGTTGAATTTGTTGTATTCCATCATTCTTGCACATCCTACTGCACTATGCAAGAAAAGAAGAATGAGAACAACTGAAACCATTCTAAAATATTTAAAAGTCTACAAAAGAGTCAAAATGTTGCATGCATCAGTGATCCGGGGATCCAGGGAAGCAGGCTAGCCACCACTGTGATCCCCCATTGAGAGGCAGTAAGGGCAAGTTAATTGCAGCTTTTGCGACAGAACCATTCCTGGGTTGCACGTTGTCCTCCTCCCTGTGCAAGCCCTTTGGTTGAGTTCCAGACAGAAAACTTTTGACCTCCATGAAGTCTGCCAGGATAATCACCTGAACATACTGATGCTCACGATGAACTCATTCCCTGCTGTTGGCACAGCACTTTCCCTCCCTCTGCCCACGCTGTTACCCTTGGCAAGATCACCTCCTTCCCTTGTTCCCGAAACAGCTGGCAGGCAAGCGCTGTGTTAGATAGGAGTGTACTTCTGAGTCACAATCCAGCCTCCTTTCCCAGCAGTGTGCATCAGGTAGTGTCAGGATGATTAGTGATGTCTGAACATAGTCCTGTGAGGACGGGCAGTTTGGGAGAAAGAGAGAAATAGCTTGGGGAAGCTCTTCTCCGGTTGCTTTTTGCACAAAGCACTGCACAGACAAATGTGTCAGGTGGGTGTCTGTATCCCTGTGGCAGCCTACCTGCAGTGGAATGAACTTCACCCAGCTGAGAGCAAACGTTCAAACCCTGAAGATCTCCAGAGGACTTCGCATTGCAGAATTAGATGGAGAAAGAGGCTGGTATCATTGGGTTAGTAACTGCATTCCTAAGCAGTGGTGAATTGGTGAGAGTCCCAAGGCCAAGATAGAGAGGCTGGGGGGGGGGCTTTTTGTTCCCCTCTGGGCCTGAGGTTCCCCATCCGTGATCTGAGATACACAGCCGGCTAACCTTCATGCTTCTCAGAATTTTGACTTACCAAGTAAGGCCTGACACCAGAACAAGAATATCAGAAGCAGTCCTAATAACAAGCACTAAAGCTTACCTGTATCTGTGCAGCTCAGCCAGAAATACTTGAGAACCCACCACGTTTGGGATAATTTTAATTGGTTATTCTTTTGTTTTTCCTAGCTTTATGACTAATGGAAACTGATGCACTATTGAGGCACTTAAATTGCCATTTTTCATCGTCCTCTACCACCCACGGAAAGATGAAATAGCAGCTAAGAGACAAGCTATTTGTGGATCAGCTTAATTGCTGGAGTTTGCAGGCAACTCGCCTTGCCTTGCCTCTGGGTCACTTGCGAATTCATCTTTGTGCTATCAAAACCCACCATGCTCCCTGCTCACCTTTTCTTTCTGACAGCAGCATATGTATTCTCCTCCTGCACAGCAGGCTAACACCCAGTGGTCTTGTTTTCGCCTCTTACAGGATTGTGCTCCATGGGGAGAAACTCATAAATGCTGTTGTGCCAGACTCAGCCGGCATCTTTGATTTTCAGAGGGCCTTTTCGATGACTGAAGCACAGGTTTGTGTAAGACAGGAATAGTACACAAGCGGAGTGTTTTCGCGTTCTCGTCCTGCATCCGCCGGAGCTTGAGTCCACAGCTGCACTGAGTCAAAACTGGGGAAGCAGACCAGTGAGAGAGGCAGGCAGCCAGTCGAGGGGAAACAAGCAGGTAGAGCCGAGAAGCAGGAAGAACCATGAGTTGAGAAATATAGGGAATCACATAACAGAATTCCAGGCCCATCTGCAGAGATAGACAGGTGTGTGCCATGTGTGCAGCCAACATACTTCCAACACTTTATCCCCCACTGTGTTTGTCTACGCAAATCAGAGACCTGTGTGGATCAAGCTATGTAAACAGCTGGAGTAACACAACTCCAACAACTGAGGAGCCAAGAACATGATTTATGTAGTACCTGCAGCTGCATCAGTGGCTAAACCGTGAGCTGATAACAAAATACGCCACTTTAGAGCTGTACTTTGGCAGTCTTTAGATGAATGGCCTGCCAGTTCTGACCTCCTTTTTTACTCCTTTACCTAATCCTCAGACCTTAGTTGGCACAAAAGAGTCTTTGAGAAAGAGTATTCTTGCAGAGTATTGCTGCTTTTATTCTTAAAAAGTTGTCTTCTCCAACCACAATCGAGATCGACAGCTTTTTACACACACCAAACACAACCAGCTTTCTACCATCCAACCAACCCACACCCAACACTAACATTGGCCACTCTGTATATACAGGTACAATTAGGTGAAAGGTTGCATGAGTCATTGTAGGCCGCTGACTCATGCTGACTTAGTCCTTTTAGCATTAAAGAAACAGCGGCCAATTTTTGGCCGTGACATGGCCCATGTGCTCTGTCAGTGCGTCCTGCCACTGATAGGGCACTCCAACTAGCCCCTGCCCCCTAGTGTCCCTGGGAGGAGATAGAGCTCAGTGGCATAGCATCTGCTATGCATGCAGAGGGGCCCAGTTTCATATAATTATAGAATCACAGGACTATAGAATTGGGGAAAGCCCTGAGGATCATCTAGTCCAACCCCCTGCAATGGAGCTGTCCCATACGGGGATCAAACTTGCAACCTTGGCATTATCAGCACCATGCTTTAACCAACTGAGCTGTCCAAGTAGAGCTAGGGGGGACTCTTGTCCTGAACCTGGAGAGCCACTGCCAGTCAGTGGGGACAATGCTGAGTTACAAAGACCAGTGGTCTGATCCTAAGTTCCTGTGCACACACAGCAGGAGTGTCTGCAAGGAGGGAGGCTTTCTGCAGGCTGCTACACACGCAAAGGAGCCCATGTGCATCTAGAATCCTGATTGTGCTGGGCACAGTGGCATAGTGTGGGCAGCGCCACAGGGCAGTTACCCTGGGTGCAAAATTCTTAGGGGCACAAAATTTCAAAAGGAAAAAAAGGATTAATAAATAATAGTGGGCCCTCCTGCTAACACAGAATGTCTCCCAATGTTCATGTGGATGGGCTGCGGAGCGGATTTGAGCTATGGCTGGTTGCTAGGGCGCCTTCTGCATGGGCTTTAAAAACATGACCACTCTCCCTTGGCCATGGCTGCCACTTGTGTTGGCTGCCAAGCTATTGTCCCTTCACTCCAGCCTATTGGCAAGCAGTGCTAAGGATACTTGCCTTGCCCCAGACACTGGCAACCCATGCTACGCCACTGGAAGGATGTACAGATGACAAGCATGGATCTAGGGTGTGATGTCATGGTCAGGACTACTCAGCACAGCCTTCTCACATGTTGGCAGAATGCACAAGAAGTTCCCCCGAAGAAGGCTAATGTGGCATGGGGAAACCCACACTAACACACTAACACAGTGCATTGTGCTGCAGCATTGTGCTGCAGTCTTCACGATCTATTCCCTGTGCTATAATGTAGTAGAGCTCTCAGGTTGGTTGCATATTCCATATGTGTCCTTGTCGGCCAGATGCATCCATAGCCTTCCTGAGCAATTCGGCTTTGGATATGTGAAAGCATAGCAGCCAAATTTATTGGTGGCTTCCCTAGAATAAGGGCTATGCACCTCACTTAGGGGCTATCTTTGTGTGGCTTTGTATAGCAACAAATGGCAATTACTCAATGCAGTATGGCTTTTAAATATTTGTATGCAAGGGACAGGGTGTCCAATTAATCCACCTATTGTGTCCCTTACTCTGCAGGCTTTAGCAGTGAGTGATCACTTTCCAGTAGAGTTCCAGCTGAGAGCCAGCAGACATTCCCCAAGACGAGCAAGAGCAAGCAATCGTAGGCGCCTCTTGCAACAGGGCTAGACAGGATACTGCTGTTCTCCGAAGAGAAAAGAAATTGGATGTATATTCACAAGAAAAGAGTGGGTTTAGTTTCTGACCTTTTCCTTGATGTATATTGGCCTCCCATATGGCCTATTTCACCAAAAATATGCAAACCGAAACTATTTTTATTGTTAAAAGCATTCAAGGTTAAATAAAATAAACGAGCTAAAATTAACTTTGCCGTAACCTGAAAGACAAACGCAGTGAGGCAATCTGAATGCCTTAGCAATGTCTTCAGCAGGGGTTGTTTGGTGAAACAATTTGTTCAGAGTTGTTCGGCATCTCTGCCTGTTCCCAACGTCAGTCTTCTGGCCAAAGATATTTTACAATCAAGAACTCAGAAAGAAGCTACAGAAACACACTTTTTGCCATTGACTGACTCCAATCTTGTAGGTGGGTGCATGCACACGGGCGCGCACACGCACACACACACACACACGTCACACGTTCTTTGAAGTTAGAGAAATGTGAAATTGTTGATTTAGGTGGAATTCCAAAGGTTACCAAAATAAAAACCTAGCACTGAGACACTGAGTACTCAACTCTCCCCTCAGATCAGATCCAAGAAGAATGTGCCTTAAGGTTTTTTCAGTTTTTCCAATTTTAAGTTCAGTTCAGAGGGAGCAGTTTAACCCTCAAGAAATTTCATCAGCGTTCTAATACATACGTTTTTATAAATAAGCTTGCCTAACATAAGCAATTTCATCTGATGTAGTGCATTTTTGAGTGATATTTTCACTAGCATACACATTTGTACACACACACACACACACACACACCGGAATATGCCTTTTCATGCACATTACTTGGTTGGAGAACTTTGCTGCAAAATCCAGAGAACTTCAAATATTCAACAATGGCAGTGTTTCTGTTAGCCTATGGTTCCAAGGAGTGTGAATTACTGAATATTCACCTTACATACAAACTTAATCAAGTCTTCTCCCTCATCCTTAATCAAACCCAGATTCTCAGTCTGGATGATCTGAGACCATGCAAGTAGGTTGGAAAATGATGCTTTACATTTGCCTTTCTAGATTATTGCAATTTTAAAGGTGGGCCAGTATGATGAATGTTGTAACGCTAGACTAAATTTTATTTCACAGCTTGATCTTCCTTGGGTGCTCAGGATCTAATTTCTTCCCGTATTAAGGTGACAGGGAAAATTATCCTCGTCAGACTGATTAATGACTTGGGTGGCTTTTTGTCCTTTTCTCTCTCTTATGAAACCATCTGTTTTATCTTCACTCAAATTGTTTGTCTTTGCACACCATGCACAAAGTGATGTCCTTTGTTGGATCAATTAATATGCAGCATGTTGGAAGGGAGATACAAGTAGCACAGGGCTGTTCTCCAAGATCACAATGAAAGGTAGCATTACATGGCAGGCTGATATGAACCTAGAAAAAGGATTGTCCTTAGAAGCAAAGCAGCAAAATGGGTGAGAACTGAAGAGGAGGAACACACCTTTGGTTAGATCTGTAATCATGTACAGCCAGTTTTCCCACCCTCCTCTTTGCATATTGCAGAACATCAGCGGGACTGGAAGAAGCATCCCAAGGTAGCTGGTTGGTGCATTTACCCTTTTCATTCATTCATTGCATTTGTATCTCACCTTTTTCTCCAAGGAGCTAAAGGTGGCACGCATGGTTCTCTCTCTCCTCATTTAACCCCCACAACAACCCTGTGAGGGGGGGTTAAGTTGAAATTACTTGCCCAGGGTCACTCAGTGAGCTGCATGGCCAAATGGGACTCGCAGGTCCCAGTCCAACACTCTTAACCACTACACCACACTGGCTCTCCATTTTGGTTTTTTTGGTTTTTTGTTTTTTTAATCATGATTTTTATTGAGTTTTCCATATTTCGTTTCATTACATTACACATATCTACAGCTTACATTATTACTCAAAAAGAGTGTTGACCTCCTTCATTCCCTCTTTTCTGACATCCCTATAACTTTAACATATCTATCGCATTTCAATTCCACATTACCAAACATTTCATGTTAAAGCTACAAACGTTTTCAAATGTTTACAATTTTCTTTCAAATAATCAATAAATTTGCTCCAGTCCTTTTGAAACCTTTCATCAGGTCGATTCCTGATTTTCCCCGTCAACTTCGCCAGTTCCATGAATTCTACCATCTTTATCTTCCAATCATCCAGGGTGGGGAGTTCTTGCTGCTTCCATCTTTGAGCCAGGAGGATTCTTGCAGCCGTTGTGGCATACATAAACAAATTTACATCTTTTTTGTGAATTTCCTTGCCAATTAACCCCAATAAAAATGCCTCTGGTTTTTTGCTAAATTATATTTTAATACCTTTTTTAATTCGTTGTAGATAATATCCCAGAAGGCCTTAACCTTAGTGCAGGACCACCAACTGGCTCTCCATTTTGATGTTCCAGCACTCACTACCATGAACCACAGAGCCCACGGTGCTTCCATGTTCAACCACATGGGCCAGCAGTAGAAGGATCAGCATGGAGATATAGTGAAAGCAATCCTAAAATGGGCAGGAATTGGAGTGAAAAGGGAATGTGGCATCTCCTATTTTAAAATTTGATGGATGGTAGGACTTACATTTTCTTGGAAGTGTAGCCCACCAGTGTTGGGCAGCTGGGGTGAAAAATTCAATTGGTGAGAGTTTTATTTGGATACGGCCCATAGGGTTGCATCCAACTTGGTGCACAATGAAGTGCAATGGAAGTTCCTCTTTCTCTCTCTTCCCTGTGCCCCCAAAAATGTGCTAATGTTCCATCCCTCACCCTCTGGAGCAGATTTTGCAGCTGAATAGGAGGGCTGTAGTGGAAAGGGAAAAGACGTTCTGTTGTGCAAGCGGAAATCTGTTGCAGAACCTCAGCATTACTTAATTTTGCCCCAAAGGAGGAATATTTGAACTAGCCAATGACATATCAGAGAGAGAGGAGAAATGTATTTTTTGTGCAGGCAAACAGCCAGATAGTAACACAACAATGCCCTACTTGTTCTCTTACTTTCGTCAGCCAGCCATATTCCTCTACATACTATAGATCAGGGCTCTAATGTGATTTCTTATGAGAGAAATATGGAGATATCAAATAACTGCTTTGTTAACAAAGAGGTTTCACCCTCCCCAGACATCTCTCTACTGCAGATTTTTGAAATGCCATGGGAAATGTTTGTTAATGACTATGAGTATTCTGTTTTTCCACCCTTCCCTCTGCTTTCTTCCCTACAAAAAACAAAATTATTCAACTTCCGTTTATATACTTTGGCCTTTGGTCCGGCTGTTGGGACAAAAATATATGAAAGCTGACACAGTGACTCTAAACATGGCAGTCTCCCGAAATCAATGCTCTTTAACATTTAGTAGTTGGGGAATGCAAACAAGACACTGTTTTTAAAAGGAACACGAACTGGCACATGGAGACAATTATCCCATAGGGAGGATGCGCTCAAGCTAGGACAATGGAAGAAGTTGATGGGGAAACAAAACAGGAATAGACAATTCCATAACCTCCCCTTGTCTCAGTCCCCCAAGACTGAAGACAGAATAATGATAAATATAGAACATGCTGACTGGCTCACACCAGACCAGATAGGTTTCAATTACATGTTCTTGCACAAGAACTACCATGATCTCCAGACCTGATGCAGAGATTCTCAAAATGTGGGGTTGGCCTCCCTTAGGAAAGGCACATTCCAGGAAAAATAGGATTCTGAGACAGGGAAAGGACTCGGTAGTTAGAGCACATGTTCTGCATGAATCATAAAATTATACAATTGCAAAGTTTGAGAAACTTGACAAGACGTGCAGGGTTTCTTAGAGGCTATCAGAAAGAAGCTATATGCATATCACTCAAGAAACCACAATCCAATGAAAACGGGTGTAGTGAGCTCCCAAGCCCCTGACTCAAATCTTATTGTAGGCACAAATTTACTAGGAGTCATAGGTATGCCATCAGTTTCTCAGCCTCTGTCTTCTCTCCACTGCCATCAATTGGCAATACGGAGATAATTACAGGCCTGTTGTACAAATAACAGAGATATTATGTGTGATGTAACTTTAAATGTGCTGTACATGCAGGCCCTGCTTACTGAACACAATCCATTCCCACAATCATTTGGTAGACAAGTGTTTGCATAACGAGCCCACGGTGTCCATTGATTTCTATGGGAACATTCCTAATTCAGGATTGCTCCAATCTCCCCACCCCTACTTTCCCCTCCAATGGTTTCTTCCTGAAATGTCTACAGCCAACCAACAAAGAGAGACAAAGGGGGGAACTTATTTTTCCAATAGCTCCTGCTCTCTGTTTTACCCAATCTTCCCCTCCCTGAATGGCTTCTGCCCCAAAATGGCTGCCGCCAACCAGCAAAGCAGAAACAAGCAAGAAACTAAGGAAGTGGGCCAACTGTCTGTTTGGATATCAGAATCAGAACCTGGAGTGTATAGTAGAGTTTGGGGATAATTATGTTTGGATAAGTGACCTTTCGCATAGCAAGCATGCAGATAGCAGGAGCTGCTTGCATATAAAATATTGTAATAATCACTGCCACCTCATTTCTGACACACCCTTCACCAGTACGTCCCATTACAACAATTTAAAGTTCAGTATTAAAAAAAACAGTTAAATGACCGTCATAGGACTAGGGTGGGTCCTGAAAACACACATTTCAGGTGACAAAGGTCAGGGTAAGAGGTATTTCATGATGAATCATGCTGTGATATACTAGAAGGGCTGATCACACCACTAGGTGGAGTGAGTTTGTTGCCCAGGCAGCTGATTTTGGATGCAATGGTAGCAAATTGTGATTTCATTTATTATTGCTGTAGTTTTATTACTGGGAAGAGACCCTGAGGCATTTTCTGCCAAAAATAATTGGACCAGCCTTGGGTACTATACATCATGGATTTGAGGGTAAGGGCAGTACTTACTGTTCCCCTTCTGTGTGATCAGGGCGGCAAAGGTGGCAAAGGCTCTGTGTTTGCTTCAGATGGGACGTTGCCTGCTTCCGGTGGAAATGCAACCAAGCAAGAACTCAATCATTCCCTGTACTATTGGTCTAGGACAAGAGACTTCTTTTGTTCTCATATTTCAGCTGGGGGTAGCTTTTAAATTTGCTGTTGGCTTCTCTACCCTAAAGAATTGTGCTGTAACCCACCGTGTGATCTTCAGTATATGAATTTAATAAACAATGTTGTTGTTTAGTCATTTGGTCATATCCGACTCTTCGTGACCCCATGGACCAGAGCACGCCAGGCACTCCTGTCTTCCACTGACTCCCGCAGCTTGGTCAAACTCATGTTAGTAGCTTCTGTAACACTGTCCAACCATCTCGTCCTCTGTCGTCCCCTTCTCCTTGTGCCCTCCATCTTTCCCAACATCAGGGTCTTTTCCAGGGAGTCTTCTCTTCTCATGAGGTGGCCCAAGTATTGGAGCCTCAGCTTCAGGATCTGTCCTTCCAGTGAGGACTCAGGGCTGATTTCCTTAAGAATGGATAGATTTGATCTTCTTGTTTCTCTTGTCCCTTTGCCACGACAAGGCAGTGATCCATGAAAGAGTAATACACAATGATAATAAATAGGCCAACCACTACTATATCCTTTGGTCAAAGCCCTTCCTGAGACTTTAGAAGGGCATTGTGGGGAGAAGACTTAAATGAATTTGAAAATCTTATCTTATTTCCTTGTAGCTCTTAAAAGCAGGAGCATTTCTACATTTTATATATTTTTTGTATCACATTTTCCCCACCAGGGGGAGCATGAAGTCCTTGCTGTTGAAAACAAGGCAATGATTCAGATATAAAGCATTTGATTTATTTTTCTGACTAAAATTCAGGAATATTTGTTTGGTCTGAGTTTTGTTTACTTCAGGTTCCCCTGAGATTTATTTCCAAGCTCTACAAGTGTGTGCGCACGCACACACACACATACATACATGGATAAAACCACGCTTTTACAAGCCCAGTTGTCCTCTGAAGCCTCGCTGGCCAAGCCCAAGATGACAGCCATGTTTTCATTAGAACAATCCTAGCTGAGCAAATACAGAGCTCAGATAGGAAAAACTGAGGGCTCAGTACTTCTGACTCAGGACAAACTCCCATTTTCTCTAGTGAAGTCATTTCCTTGTGACTCGTCTGGGAATATCCACAGATAATGGTTTACAGAATTTTGTGTGTGTCAACAATGAAATTATTCCTCTAAAATGGCTTCATTCCACTCCAAAGAAGCCAGAAATACACAACCGCACCTCTCTTTCCATCAAAAAGCTATCAACTGTTGGTCCCCACAGTGAAATACATTCACATTTTAAAATAAACAAGTGCAGTTGATGTGGCTCCTGTTTGTCTTCCATGGGGTTTCTCTGCTTGTTTGCCATGGTCTCATTTCTTTGTTTATTCACTCAAATCAATGTTTGGGATTGTTTATATATTTTCGTCTACGTTGCATTGTGTTGAAAAGCTCCTTGTTTGTTCTCTGTCTGCCCTTGACTTCACTGGCTAACTGGAAAATAAATAACTGTCCATTTGTAGCTGAGTTTGGTGGGCAGACTAATGTAACTACACAATGCGAAAAAGATTTGAGGCATTCATAAATCAAAGGAAGGAAGGAAGGAAGGAAGGAAGGAAGGAAGGAAGGAAGGAAGGAAGGAATCCTAAAATAAGCTTTGCTATGTTTTCATCACACCACCAAGCTATGGGTCGTATTCACTCAGTGTAAACCAACTGAAATGAATGACCATGGCTAACTTAAGTCCATTCATTTCAGTGAGTCTACTTTGAGTAGACATTTGTTGACTACAATCCTATAATTCCCATGATTCTTCAGGGTAAGCCAAATTGGCCTATAAAAGAGATACATTTATAGTTTTGGCATGACCTCATTGTCCGTCTTTGCAGAGAAAAGCATTATATTCAGATGTCAATTATTTTAGCAATGAACAACCCACTGCGGAAGTGCAACTCATTGTGTTTGTATTTCTAAACAATCTTATCTTCTGGATCAAGCTCAGGGGAAACTAAGGTGGAATCTACACACATATAAAAAAGCTGTGAAAATGTTTTTTTAATTAAAAAAACATTTTGAAAAATACATTGAATTTTGCATAGCTCACTTTTGTCATCTAGTGTCACATTTGTACATTGCACTCTACAACACATTTAAGATGCTTTATTTGCAGCTGTGTAGCTGAGTCCCAATTCACTCTGTCTACAGCAGAAGTCATTTGTGTAGAGTTGGTTAAGAATGGGAGAGCATTTCAATTCAGTTTCATTAAAGTACAATCGATTTCATACATTCCAAACAATGTCAGCACCAAAACAAGTATAACCATCGAAATCTTCACTTATCTGAATTTTTCAAGGGAGTTCTCCAGCCAGACAATATTTACAAAAATGCATCTATTGCTGGAAATTATGTACTAAAGTGCATTATATTAGGAGAAATCACTAGCAAAAATGCATACGTTATTCAAAACTGTATACAAATATGTGTCTTAGGAGAAATTCACACTAAAATGCTGAATAATTTTCATGATTTTTTTTTCAAATTGCTAGTTGTGCAGGATTGAATTTAAGAATGGAAAAATGAGAAACTGAAAGAAACAAAACTGACAAATCCTTCCATCTCTAGTGCTGATGGGGCTGTAGATGGGACATCATTAATCCGCCTCCCATAAAACAATTTTTGCCATGTTTTAAATTTTATTCTCCTTTTTTGAAGTACAGTGGTACCTCAGGTTAAGTACTTAATTCATTCCGGAGGTACGTTTTTAACCTGAAACTGTTCTTAACCTGAAGCACCATTTTAGCCAATGGGGCCTCCCGCTGCACCGCCGGAGCACGATATCTGTTCTCATCCTGAAGCAAAGTTCTTAACCCGAGGTACTATTTCTGGGTTAGCGGAGTCTGTAACCTGAAGCGTATGTAACCCAAAGTGTATGTAACCCGAGGTACCACTGTAACATATTAATGTATATTCAACCAAATAATGGAACAAGTTCTGATTTCTCACTCTGGGTTGCCTGAACACCAAAGTGGAGAATAACAACCAAGAGAGACTGGAACAGTCTGGAGGAAACTGAGGACCCCCTCCTCTTATGCCAGATATGAAAGCTCAAATCTCTGTTTCTGAAGCGGGAATTAAAAATACCCCACAACAATTAGAAATGAGAAGAATAAAACTAAGCAGTGTTAACTTGTCAATTTTAATCAAAACCATAACTTTTCAACTGCTTGGCCTTCAGCCACCCAGCCACAATGTCCCCCCTTGTCCTCCTGCCATTCATAGCTCAGCATAGCCCATGAGGACAAAAACAAGCAAAAAGTAAGTATATCTTGTAATGCCAAAGTAAACACAAGTGTTTATTATTTTTTGCTGGAGCAGAAATGTCAAGGATTCACCCAGCCTTTTCTGTTCATAACCTACATGCCCCTTGTAGATACCTGAAATATGTCACCTCCACAAATTGTATACATCCTGATGAATTAAGCAGGTGGGGGAAAGTGAAGAAGAAAAATCTTTGTGTGGCCATCGAGAAAGGTGGTGTTGATTTTATGGTTGGCTGCTGCTAATACCACCCAGGTTCTTATTTCAGGCTGTGGCCATATTTAGTGCACAGATTTCTAACCACTTCTTTTTCACAGCCCTGCAATAACATATAGTCTTTTAAAAATGTATACAGATAAAAATGAATGAGCCATTGGAATGAGGTGTGAGGATCGGAATAATTCCCCAAACCTTTCCACAATGTTGGTACAAATATTAAGTCTGTCTGAGTAAAATGCAATAGTCCTTTTTCTGGATTGAAACTATCCCATCTGCAGCATTATGTGTCACAACTGTATCCTTCTAATGGCTCAGTGCAGTGTACACCCAGTTCTCATTTTGCCTCACAACAACCCTCTGAGGTAGGTTAGCAAAGGCTGCAATCTTAAATGCACAAATCAATAAGTCCCATCAAACTAAAAGGGAAACATACAAAAGATTGCTCTGTAAGAGGATTATTCTTACTTGGGCCAGGTCAGTATTATCCCCACATTCCACATGGGGAAGCTGAGGCTGCAAGATTAAGACACCCCTAGTGCATTTCTAGTTGCGACATTTCAACCACTTAGTTCTCAGCTCACATTCTTGGGAATGTTTATGCTATGTGAAGTTTAAAATGGCTCTAAACCTCTCCCATTCTCTGTGCAAATATTTGATCATTGTTAACACAGAAGAGAAGAGTGGTGGTTTTTTTTTTTATTGTGTATGAGCGTTCTAGACTATAGGTTTTACTTTCAAATTACATACCGTATTTTTCGTCCCATAAGGCGCACCTAGTTTTTTTGGGGGGAATAAAGGGGAAAAATTATTTTCCCCCCAGGCGCGGGGCTGGGGCGGGGGAGGCCCGCCCGAGCTTCCCCCGACCCCAGCCCCCAAACAGGCAGCTCTCTGCAAGCCATGGGAGCCCAGCGCTGGCTCCTGCTGCTTGCGGAGAGGTCCGCGAAGCCTGGACGCGCTGAGCTCAGCGCGCGCAGGCTTCGGCATGCAGACAACTCTCTGCAAGCAGCGGGAGCGCTAACGCCACTTGCGGAGAGGTCCACGAAGCCTGCATTCGCCCCATAGGACACACACACATTTCCCCTTCATTTTTGGAGGGGGAAAAGTGCGTCCTATAGGGCGAAAAATATGGTAATCACTGTAAACCTCATAGTGGGGATTACAGTGGTACCTCTACTTATGTGCACCTCTTCTTGCGTATCCTTCGGGATACGCATGCAGCAAACCCGGAAGTATATTTCCGGGTTTTGTCGTGTGCGCATGCACAGAAGCACTTTTTTGCGCTGTGCACGTGCAGAGAAGTGGCACCTCCAGTTGCGTAAACCTCGAGATCTGACTGGAGCTCCGGAAAGGATCCCATCCACAACAGGAGGGACCACTGTATATTCTATTTTTGTAAGGTGGTCTTCAATAAATGTGTCTCTACAGTGCATGGGTATCTATTTGGGCAGTGGGACTTTTCCCCTCTCCCCACCCCCTCCCCAGATCTGCTCCAGGGTGTTGGCAGAACCCCTAAAACAAATTCAAGGGGCACTCAGGGTGAGTTGTTATTCAAGCAGAAATCCTTGCACTAATAGGGACGTGACTTAGCCCTTTTTTCAGTCACTAGGTGGCACTAGGCTTAGTTGTGTCTGGACAGAGTCAGGAGTTTCCTCTTGCTGTTTTTCTTCTCTGGCTTCCTGACTAGTCTGACTCCCATGCAGCTTCATAGCTAAAGGGGGATTAAAAATCTGGCTTCCCACATCCAAAGACAACACTCCTGTCATTCTACTAGTGACTCCTCACAACGCCCTTCCCTCCTGTACAAATTAGCACAGCTTCAAGCCCTCACCACTAAATGTTCATGCGTGTGCTATTTTATTAAATGAGGCTAAAATACTAAAAAGCATATTTGCTATAGCTTCTATGTAAACTAATCAGACAAATTAATTGCAGGATTTGATATAAAGGCCTGCTTCTGTTTAAAAATTCCTGTGCAGGAAATACTACCAATTCTGGTAAGACAAAATAAGCAAGCAAGTTTCAGTGAAGCTATTTTGATAACCTTTTAAAATAGGTGGCTCACCATCATCAAAACAATATTGCACTCTCAAATACAAAATCTACGTGTAATTTCCTAGCTGAAATGCTGCCTATGGTAACATAACCACATAAGGCAAGTCCTGCAGTTTCAGATGTGGGGCTCATTCAGACAACTGGCTTATTAGACATTCATCCTGCTTTTGTTCCACTTCGTTCGCAGGGCAGTTATATGACAGTGTTAATCCTGATTTTCTTGTGTGGTGGTTGTGGGTCTTCCTGTGAATCATTCATTCATCCTTCATGTGTATGCACATATAGAAATTGCTGGGGAAAATAAAATCCTACACTTGCATTCCCAGAAATTGATGTGTTCTCTTAAGTTCACTGACTTTGCACAGAAAGAGGGGACTCCCTGTGGCTTTTCCTTAACTTTAGGAGTCTTTAGAGGAAGCGAGTCTTTAGGGGAAGAGATTTCCAATGGCCAAGCATGAGAAAGGGCCATAGCTCAGTGGTGGAACTTCTGCTTTGCATGCACAAATTCCCATGTTCAATCTCTGACAACTCCAGGTACAGCTAGAGAAAAGTAGCGTCTGAAACCCTGGAGAGCTGCTGCCAGCTAGTGCAGAGAATACTCAGCTGGATGGACCAGTGATCTGAATTCAGGCAGCTTCCTACATCCATATATACACCATCCAGAAGATGTTTTTATTAAATTGTCATTTGCTAGTCAGGGAGGGGGTAGAATAATTATCATACTGCTATCTGTCCTGAGCCCTGTCCAGAGAAATGCAAAGAGATGGTGAAGCCTAAAGCCAAAATGAAATGGAGTAAGTATTGGTCTAGACCAGGCATCCCCAATCTCAGCCCTCCAGCTGTTTTGGGACTACAACTCCCATCATCCCTGACCACTGGTCCTGTTAGCTAGGGATGATGGAAGTTGTAGTCCCAAAACAGCTGGAGGGCTGAGATTGGGGATGCCTGGTCTAGACGCAGCCTGTTACTCAGTCCATGGATCGGCATAAGCTGAATCGCAGGACTAAGTTGTGGCTTTACTGATAGCAGATAAAATATCAGCAATATATATCACACATGGACTGAAATTTTCATCCCTTATTCCCTGCTGGCCCATTGGATAACATTCCTGTAGTAAATCACAACACTGAAAGTATATTTCATTTTACTATCAAATTTCAGTCAAGCGAGACATAAGACACTATGAAATTATTCACATATACTTGAAAAAGAGCCACCTTTTAGATACATTAGCACACATAAATTTATGGTTCCATTCACTAAATTTATTTTGCAGCTCTCTTGTTTTATGCTATTTTGTTCTAGTCAAGTGGTCTCTGTGGAGCAGTGAGTCACTGGATCTCTTCGACTTCTCAAGCAAACAAAGCCAAGAAAGAAAGAAAAATTATCACCACCCTGGTTCCGGATCAAATAGGGAGAGTAGCTGAAGTTACAAAGTCCATTGTATGAGTGTATATAGAATGAGGGTAACACAAGCTGTGAGTTGCAGCAGCACGGTTTGTCTTGGCTCCAGGGAGCACCTTCAATTTTTCGGGTATCTCAATTTTCATATAAAATACTTGTATGTCATAGCTGTGGAGACAACCTTGAAAAGCATGCCTGCCTTATGCACCCTTAAAAGCATGAGCACCCACACAAACCCCCATTTTAATTTTAAATCTCATGTTTTTCAGCCAGGCTTGTTCGAGCTGCGAGTAACAACAGAGCTTTTGTTCACTCTCCTGGCTGTAACGCAGCAGTTGGGAGCAATAGAGGCCTGTCAGGAAAAAGCTTTCGAAACAAGGGGCATTCTGAGGCAGTCATGACTATTCTATGGAGTGGGGAATCACATATCTGAAAATAACCCTTAGAAAAACAAGGGAATTCTGGTAGCCCCAGGTTCACCTCACTTGGGGGCCTCTGTCCCCTGCAGGCAGCAAGGTCTCATGGATCAATTTCCTGCTCAATCTGAGCTTTGCTGTGGATATGACACACAGAAAAGCATGGCTTTATCACATGATCTTTTGAAGAAACCAGAGTACTCTCACAAGTCATTCACATCCATGCCTGAAGACCTCTAGGAAAAATAGCAAAAGCCACAGAGCTGCCCATCTCCGAGGGCTGTGTCCTGTGAATTTTTGCTCACTATTAGTTCGTTGTCTCCATGACTGATCAGCTGATCCGCATACCCATGTCTGACATACACATAATTGAGGCTATAAATTCCTCAATTCCTCATAGTCTACCTTTATTATACAAGTGAATGATGGGTTCGCTCCCATGAGTGAAAATAGTAAAGTCGTTGTGGTACTCCACCCAATGTCTAAGGAACAATACAACAGCTCACACAACCTCCAAGGAAGAATATGATAATGTACCCAATCACTAATGGAGTAGACTTGGTCCATCTAGTCCTATACTGTTTACTCTGACTGGCAGTTGCTTCCAAGGCCTCAGTCAAAGGTCTTTCATAGATCCACTACCTGGAGAACTGGGAACAAAGTAAAGGTAAAGGGACCCCTGACCATTAGGGCCAGTCGTGGCCGACTCTGGGGTTGCAGTGCTCAAGTCGCTTTATTGGCCGAGGGAGCCAGCATACAGCTTCCGGGTCATGTGGCCAGCATGACTAAGCTGCGAACCAGAGCAGCGCCGTTTACCTTCCTGCCAGAGCGGTACCTATTTATCTACTTGCACTTTGACGTGCTTTCGAACTACTAGGTTGGCAGGAGCAGGGACCGAGCAACGGGAGCTCACCCTGTCGCAGGGATTCGAACCGCCAACTTTCTGATCGGCAAGTCCTACGCTCTGTGGTTTAACCCACAGCGCCCTCGTCTGGGAATACTTTGTCACAAAAGCTTTTGTTACAAACCTGCACCCTTTTCGAATTTCAAAGCAGTTCTCTAACTTCATCTTGGTATAAATTGTGATAGGTGCTTTTTAAAAAAATCAGCCTATGGCAGGTCTTCTTTCAAGGTGTCACCACAAAAGGAAACTATCACAAGAAACATCACAACAGCCATATGAATTAATTGGCTCTAAATCAGACCCTGGTCCCAAATGTATGCAAGGTTGTATACACACCCTTGTTACTCTGCCAGAATGATAGGTGCTGTGCATCTATTACACAAGAAGCAGTGCTACATGCTACAGGGAGAGGAAGGCTAGAAGCAAGTTCTAAATCTGAAAGAGTAATTATGGAGGGAAGTAATTATAGAGGGTTGTCTGATCCAATACTACAACAAATACCCATGCTAGGCAACATTGCAAAAACATTTCCACATGTCAGTTAGCAATAATATTCATGACAGCTTGTCAGTTTTTGATGGATGATAGAAGATTCCGTTTTTGAAGTAGAAAGTATCATTTACAATTCGGGATTTGCCATGGATTGGTGTCCTCATGTCCTTAACCATGTCTCCTGGAAAAATAAATGTGTAATTGTGCGTTAAAATTTGCATGCCTAAGATAACCTAAAGCAGAATGCCAGCTGCCACATGATGTGATTTTCAGATTCCCTTACAGAACAGTCACAATTTGTAAACTGATAAGCAAGGAGCAATATAAACCTGTCATCCATTTCCTGGATTTGGTGAAATCATCACCAGGCATTTAACTGACTGCCATACAAATCATCATGAGTTCACCACCTGTAGCTGTGATGACTACATCGCCTTCCCAGGGCTGCCCAGGTAGTTCCGCCTATGCTGTAGATAGATAGATAAACTTTACTCGCATTAGCCAACGGCCATAGCAACATAAAACAAGCAATATATACAATTAAAAAGACAACAATGGGTAAAAAGGGCAATCAAATGACCAAGATTATCTTCAAGTTGCCTGCATTTACAATTGGCTAAAGCCAACATGTGCTCTCAACTGAAGGAGAAAGCACTAAAAACCTGTATGGGTCTTTTGGAATGAGGCTGATAGATCTGAAGAGCTGCAGTGCTTTATAGCTCCCACTGAACAAAACTCTACTCCATAAAACAATAATGCACAAAACAGCAGCTTAGTTCCACTATTAATAAAAGATATAAATGCTTAGATCAGGCATAAGCAAACTCGGCCCTCCAGATGTTTTGGGACTACAACTCCCATCATCCCTGACCACTGGTTAGTCCCAGTGGTAGTCCCAAAACCTTTGGAGTGCAGAGTTTGCCTATGCCTGGCTTAGATGATGGCAAACTTTTCCCCTGTCTGTAATAGCAGCAGACTATGCAGAAATTCAGCAGGTGCGCCCTTGCCCATCATTTTATCTTAAAAGCTTCACCTGCCTAATTTCTACCATTCTGGGGGCAGGCAGGCAGTCATTTCCTGCAAGGAGCTTGAATGTGGCTTCCCCCTCCTTCCATTTTATCCTCACAACCATCCTATGAGGCAGGTTAGGCTGAGAGATGGTGCCTGACCAAAGGTTCATGACTGCATGGGAATTTGGACTCTGAAGTGGGGCCTGTAAAGGTGGCGTCATCCCAGGCAAACACCACCAGCTTGTGCTTCACTTTACTTAGTTCTTACTGTTTTGTATTTCTTCTTAACACTTACACTCAGAGCAAAGTCACCATGTAAGCAAATGAAACATTATTCAGACTCTGGCATACAGAACTAGATTGGCTTCTGTCACCGTGACTCACGGAATAATGCTTAGCTGGCAATTCAGTGGTTTGCTGGGGGCTTATGCAGAATGAAAAAGGAAGGCTGCTAAGTGGTAACAGATAGAAAGGCAGGCATAGGGCAACTAGAGCAAGCGGAAGGTACACTTTAGCTCCTGCACCGCAAAAATGCATTTCTGAACAAAGCTTAAAAGGCAGGGTGACCATGCGGCCTACTTTAGAAAGGACAGTCCTCTACTGAAGAACAGTCTGCTCCAAAAGAGACAGACGTCAATGGAGTTGTCAATCAACAATTGATACCTGGACTGCAGGCACACAGGCCACCTGGTCAGAGTCTTCCCATTTGACCTATACTAATTATTTTCAAATTTTCGAAACATATAAATTACCTTATGCAAAATACTGCGCTGATTTCTGGCCTCTTTTGAGGAGATACATTGGTTTTTGCCAATGTGTAAGTGGGCCACCATACTTAAAACTGGTCAGGAGCCGGCATATGTGCATAAGGAAAGACAGACAGCTGTCAGGGACACATCCTGTTAGTGCCCTGTGCCTTCCCAAATCTGCTAGAAATCAGGGGAAGTCCTACAACAAATTTAAGCATGTCATGGCGGGGGAGATTACATATGGACAACAGACAGCGCTACACTGCATTCCACCCTAATAATTTTCCCTCACAAAAACAATTAAAGCAGGGGAGGCAGAAGCAACTTGAAATATTTCGTCGTCACTGGTGAAGCATTCTCTTAAGCCTACTGCATGCCTCTCATGCTCTGGGATCCATGCAATAGCCATTACTGGTTCATTACTCTTACCTAAGCGCCAGCCATATTCCCACGATGACAGCACTGGGTAGCAGAATTTCTCCTCAGGGCTCTTCATCTTCCTCTGCTTGAGGTAGTGGTGCCTCCCTTTGCCTTCATGGGAGAAGCCCTGGTATAGCAGCTGAGTTGTCTGTGGTGTGGGAACCCTCATCTCAGGAAGAGGCTCCTGAAGGCTTGGGCCTTCCTCCTCCTTCTCCTCCTTCCCTGACAGCTGCCGCCTGTCCTCTTTTTGCACAGTAACTTCTTGAGACCGGAGGGAGCTTGCACTCTTCTCAGGAGGGCAGATGGCAGGCAAGAAACACTTCCTCTTGGCGACGCCATAGTCAGTCGCCCGCCTGGGGTATTTGTGCCCATATTTTGCCTTCCAGCTGACCCTGCAGGAGGCCTCCTTGTTAATAAGCTCCCTCCAGCCATCTTGCTCCCGCGTGGTCAGCAGGCCCCTCATGGCCCCAGAGAGATGGTAGAGTCTGTGTGGTGACCACCGTGTGCTCGGCAAATGTTACTTCCTGCCTCTGGTGTCCAAGGAAACATACACAAAAGGGCCAGTGAAGCTATTCTCAAATTACAGCCTCTGAACAGGGCCTGTGTGCGCTCTCGCTCTCCCTCTGACACACA
Source organism: Podarcis gaigeae (assembly GCF_964106915.1). NCBI lineage: Eukaryota > Metazoa > Chordata > Lepidosauria > Squamata > Lacertidae > Podarcis > Podarcis gaigeae. The sequence continues at coordinate 84,469,880 of NC_139679.1, read as the reverse complement.
CACCTCCTGCAACTAGGTGACTACAAGGCATAAAGCTGCGTTGGAAGGGTTTGTTTTTGGTGAAATGTTGAAAACCTTAGGTGGGCTTCTTTGCAGCTACAATTGCCCGACAGGTGGAATTAGTTACCTTACAACCTAGTTAGGGCTTTGTAACTGCAGAGCTCGTAAATCAAACTGAAAATAAAGAATAACCTTGCCCTCCTCACCCTTCCCACTTGTGCTGACTACAGAGAATATTTACACCTGAGACACACACGAGTGTGTGCACATGTACACAAATAGTGATTTAACAAAAACACTTGGTTGGAAGTTAGCAGTCCATCTTGAATGCAAGTTGTGCACAAGCAAGCAGGAGATTTGCCAATCTTCATTTCCCCAAATTTAAGTTGCATTGGACTCAACCCAAAGAAAATCAAAGCCAAACTCAGCGGAAGCCACAAAAAGTTAGATTGGCTACCATTCCATGTGGTGCCTGTGATTTCTCTCTCTGAAACCACAAAACTGGCTGTGTGCCCTTGCTCAAAACCCACCCTGGGGTTTGGGTGCGTAATACAGCCCCAAAGCAGGCAAGTTTTGACTGGCTCTCTGTGTGTTACACAAAGAATTCAAACACCTTCTTAAAAGCCCCCTGCCTCACAGTGCAGTAGTCATAGTAATAGCTGAAAGGTAGCACAGTAGGGGGATAAATCTTTTTCAGAGAAATGTATATAGCACACAGCTACAGAGAGGAAATTAAAATGCATGCAAAGGTACTCCCTCTATCTTTCTTGTCCCATGGTCTTAATTTGAGCAGTTGCCCTTTAAAAGCAAAGCATCTTAAAATAACAGAATCAAAAGCATTTGTAGCTGAGAGATGGGTAAGGCAGCTGTATAGAGATGAACTCCATGCCAGCCATTTGGTTTCCTCCTCTAATGCTTTCATCGCAATGCAAGAACTACCACACCCATAAAGAAATGGGAAAGTTTTAGACCTCTGGAGTTAAGCCATAAATTATAAGATTCAAATGCCAGGCCTCCACCCAAGTTTCAAAGAGTACATAGTGAGTAAACTAATATAAAGAGGAGAGAGAATATTCTGAAGAAATTCATAACACTGAACTTTGAAACTGTGGTGTGTGCCTAGGAGTGGCATGGAAAACTGAAAGCTTTTGTATGTAGCTCTAGCTATTAACTGCCCACAGATGTGAGAATCTGACATCTATTAGAAAACATGGCACAGCCCTTTTAAGCTAGGGCCACAGTGGAAGAATATTAGCACCGAAAAAAGAACATTGCAAACAAAACAAAAACAGCAATCATTACTTCTGGTTCGATGGTAGCATTAGTTACAAAGACTGATAAATTCCACATACACTGTCCATCACCCATAGCTCAGAAGAAGGGTGCGTTCTATGCAAGCAGAAATCTTGGGTTCCATTCCTGGCATTTCTGGAGCAGGTTGGAAAAACTCCTGGCTAAAATGCTGATGAGCTGCTTCCGTGTCAACACAGCTCAGGCTTTTTCAACCTGCTGCCCTCCCAATGTTTTGTATTACCAGCTCCCACCATCCCAAACATTAGCCATGATAACGGGTGAATATGAGTTGGTAATCCAAAAAAACAGGAAGGCACTGGGTATGGGGAAAGCTGGCTATGGTCAACTGACAGCAGCTCTGAAAAAAGAAGCATTTTACATAATTTGCTACCTGGTCTTTATCTGGAGAAGCCAGGATTTGAACCTGGATTCCTCTGAATGCAAAGTGTCTACTCTACCACTGAACTACAACCCCTCCCCAAAATTCAGATCTCCAGAGTGCCTTTCAATGGCATGGCAAGAACCAAATGATTTTAGGGATTAGGGGTAGACTTCGGCAGAGCCATGCAAACAAGTAGGAGGCTTGAGAGCTAAATACCTGACCAAGCGCTAGCTTGTTTTCACAGCACAAGACCTAGAATATTTAGTGTAAAAATCTGTGTTAAAGACAGAGCATACCTAACTCAGCCACAGAGACAGTCTTAAGAGCTAGGGAGCCTGTGTGTTTAAAATCATGCGTGATGAACTAAAAACGACATCTGCTTTTACCATTGCCAATTATGGTCCATGTTCAAGATCTCCGTACTACTGTAAGGCACTTTGTTGCCCTATGCTATTTCGAGGTTTCAGTTCCCATTTAAAAAAAACAACAACACAAAACCACCAGCAGGAATGACATTTGATGCAGGTACAATACAAGTTAGTCCATTTAGACAGACATGAGTCATGGCAAAACAAAAAATAATACTTAAAGCCCACCTGAGTTTGTTTTTAACATGCACATTTTATTTCATGAAGCCAACATTCATGGTTTTTAATAAGTTATGGGATACAATATTACAATCTTGCAATTATTCCAGTTTATTCTGCTTTTCCTTATAGTTTACAATGTAGTGAGCATTTCACATTAAGGCACACAGCACAGTAAAAAAAGAAAAGAAAAAAGGATGTCTTGTTACTCTAGCTCCTCCTCCAAGAAGCTGTGCTCAGACTTAGTGCACTGATATACTACTACAAAAATAAAGCTGACCAAGTAGAAATCTTTCTCTAAACAGAGGGAACAAATTTCCATCAAGTCTCTTCTTCCATTAGGCACATTTAAAGCTCTTTGAGAAAGAGAAAATCTGCTAAAAGCCACAGGAGTTTTGTAGTAACCATTAGTTGCATACCTGGAATGTCTTTTGAAATCTGGAATGGCCATGTGCTCATTCCCTTATCCCAAAACAATGAAGGGGATAAACACTTTGTGCATGAACAGGCTCAATAAACTCGCACCATTAGCAGAAACATTCAGAGGTACACTTAATATTGTCTGATTGACTAGGCTAGTTTTCACATCATCATGATCAGGGATACGATGAGCAAGTCAGGAGCTACTTTTTGTTACTCAACTAAGAGCCTCGTATGCTGGAGATAAACGTCTTTCTAGCATAGCCAAGGTGTGAGCTGCACAGGCATGAATTTTACACTGAGTGCAGAAACAAGCAGGTAACTCTTAGGAGAAACTGAGTTCCTGCATGTTGCACCTACTGTGTGTCACACAACCGACCAAGCACCCAGCAAAACGCACCTGTGGCAGAATATCAGCTAATTTGGCATCCTGTCAATCACAACAATCATGGTTAAAGTAAGCTAGCATCGTAACTGTACACAGCAAAAGAGGCAAAGACTTCCAGGAACAGTTTGATACCCCTCGCAGTTTTTCATTTTCTGCTAATGTAAACAGCCAAGCTTTCTGTTATGGTGTTTTAGTGTTTAGCTGTAACGCTTGAGAGTTTTCAATGTTACTTTTTTAAAAAAAAAAATCAAGTATACAAAAGGCACAGTAAGTACCAGTTTTACCTCATTTTCTTTACAGAAGAACTTTAACTGGCAATAGCCAAAGTGATTTTCTACAGCTAAATTTAAAAAGTTTCCAGTCTAAAAAATGTCCATCAAAAGTCAGTAGTTTAAGCTACCCAATTATCAAACACAAATTCCAGTTTAACATGTAAATTCTAAAATCCACAAAAAGGATAGTGACCTTGTTACATGATTGCATATCGATCTGAAAGGTACATTGGTTTACATTTGTATAGGAGGGATGCTTAAGACAAATAGAACACTTTTAAAAAGTTGCAGAATTTAAGTTTGGGGTGCATTAAAAATGTGTTTTCTATACATGAAGGTATACTCTATTTCTCACAGGAATGCTCACAGTATTGAATTGTTCAGATTTCACTTGAACAGAGCTGAATGTTTTGAAACAATACGAACTTAGGGAACTGTAACGTGGAAGGGGCTTCCAGGAATGTGTTCTTCACCCCACTTCACGGCCAGAATATAGTCACCCTTCTCCTTGACGATGTACTTTACACCATACTGTTGGTTCCCAAGGTGTTTCACAGATACTTCTTCACAAGGAGTTGTAGGTCCATGGACACCAACTAACAACATATTTGAACCTAAGGCAGAATGAAGAGCGTTACTACCACACCCCAAATTCAAACAGCTCCAATCAAGCTTTACTAAATATTTTGACTAATCAGACTCAAAGTTAAGAGCCTTGCTAGATCAGGCCAAAGGCTCATTTAACCCAGTGCTCTGTTTTTGCCAAACAGGTGCCTATGGGAAGTTGAGATGCAGAATCTGAATTCACAGCACTTTCCCCATTTGAGAGTCCCTTACTTTGGTCCAGAGACATACTGCCTCCCACAGTGGAACACAGCCATTACGGTCAGTAGTCTTTAATAACATGCTACTCATGGAGGATAATGCTATTTGCAGGGCAAGCTATTTCTGCAGAGAAAGAGCACTGGGCAAAATTCATCAAGTAAACCTTGCTGACTCCTGTGCAAGACAAAGAATTCTAGTTCTTATCTTAGCAGTTCATCTTTAGATCTGGTTTTCCCAAACTTGCGTCTCCAGCTGTTTTTGGAACACAAATCCCATCATCCCTGACCTGCTAGCTAGGGAAGATGGGAGTTGTAGTCCAAAAACAGACGGGAGACCCAAGTTTGGGAAAGCCTGCTTTAGATGCTCTTAAATGCTTTGTAAAGCGGTGGGAGATCCAACATTCCACTGCCAATGGCAACTGAATACTTTTCTCTGGGGCGAAAGAGGCACTAAAGATTTAGTGGACACTTACAAGGTGGAGAAGCTCAGGTCTTTGGTCACTGGACCAGTAATAGAAACCCACATTTATTATTTTTTTTAAAAAAAGGAAGTTACCAGCTTTGCTGCAGTCGACAGAAAATGTGTTTTTCTGGCCCACGAAAGCTCTAGAGAGCCCTGCTCCCGTGGAGATCACTCTGCTTGCATCAGATGAAGATCTGGGAATGGCACTATAGCAGGTATCCGTTGTTGACCTGGTCACAGATTCCACCATGATGGAGGATGTTTCATTGGACACACCTGGGCTAACCAGCCGCTGGCCTACAAAGCAAGATAACCGGAGCACAGTTTAAACAGTGTGGCAGTACCCCTGCTGCTAAGTTCAAGAGCTCAATAGCTACCGTCAACTAGATGCCAGTCAAGTCAGGCACTGTGCCACCTTGGGAAAGTCCATCTCTCTGCACCCACCCTCCCGCTGAGAACACAACCAGATAGGTAATACTGGCTCAGAGTCTTACCTGTCACTTTTGCTTTGAAAGGGCTGCCCGCTATGTGATTGGGCCCTCCATATTTAATTCCAATTAAGTAGTTCCCTGGGGCCATAGGTGTGTACATTACATGGTAGCCTTCCAGAGCTTCTTGACAATCCATTTTCACCTTTGACGGCCCCTCAATTGTAACAGCAAGGGTTCCAGGGCCTGCTTTGGTGGTGTCTATAGTAAATGCCGACTGTAACCCTGGAAAGCAAAGGAGAAACAGGAAGCATGGGTTCCAAGACTAACCATTTGTCATGTCACGTCACACTTTCATGCAGCAATCTTGTTTGCCGAGTATATGTCATGGATACAGCCTCCCACCCCGCCACAATCTGCCATTGCAAATTCTAATTTTTTTAATAAATAAAAAAACCCAGACCACTTTCTCAAGAAATACCCAAAGTGAGTCACTACCACTAATCCATCAAAAAAGCAAATACTCCAAAAGATTTAGAAAAAACTTGTCCCACCTTCTAATAAAAGCAGACCTTTCTTTGATGCCTTGCGATCACAAATTTCACACTTTCCCATGCTGCTACTGCACAGGCAAGTGCAGGTACCCCCAACCTGCGGCCCTCCAGATGTTTTGGCCTACAACTCCCATGATTCCTAGCTAACAGGACCAGTGGTCAGGGATGATGGGAACTGTAGTCCAAAACATCTGGAGGGCCGAAGGTTGGGGATGTCCGGGCAAGTGTGTGAAGACAAGCAAAAAGCAAAACAAAACCTAGAACAATTGATGAATGCTTCTTCTAAGGTGGAATCTACACACATATAAAACGTTCTGAAAAGGCTTTCCTTTAAAGCGTTTTTTAAAATACATTGAATTTTCCATAAGGCTCACCACTGCCATCTAGTGTCACATTGTACAATGTTTTATTTGCAGCTGTATAGCTGAGTCCTAAGTGCAGCCAGACCATCAGTAAGTAATGTTTGGCTGTGTGGAATCCATTACAGCTTGATCAATAGCAAGGACCCAGCCCAAAATGTTAAGCATCAGCGCTGGCGAATGGGTATGTTACCGGTAATACTGACAACTCATCTGTCGAATTTCAGTTAATTTCTCCCTCCAAGGGCCTCGGGAGCACTACTCCCATGTGACCCACTGAAAACTACACAGGCCAGAGATTGAGAGCCTGTGCCCCCCCCCCAACTGATATTGTGGAACTCCCAACAACCCCAGCCAACATGACCAATGGACAGGAATGATGCGACTGTGTGATAAACTGCTAAACTGAATTGTTCAAATCAGTTCAGCATCCATTTCTGCATTTTCTTGCATATTAGCTTTTCCCTGTTTTAACTGAAATGAACCGAGACCACCACCCATTTCAGAACATATTGGTTGAGCCTATTAAAGGTATAGCCCAATTGTACACACCAGACAGAAGAGTGTTAGCTAGTGAGACAAAGGCAATCTCTGGGTCAAGACCATCCTATTTTTCAGAATTCTAACGCAGAAAGAGGAAACCACTCACCTGTTACGCCACTCTCAAGGCCTGGCCCATAGGCGGTGACAAGAGCTGGGCTATCTGCTTGACCTGGTTCCCCGACTCTAACTTTAAAAGGACTGCCTACCACATGGCTACCGTTGAACTTCACATCAATAGAATGAATGCCGTTTTCACGCGGGATGAACCGAACAGCGTATTTATCTGCAATACATATCATCATAAATTTAGGTTGAGAACTTGATGTTAAAAAGCAGAGCACACAGCATCTAAAACTATTTCTAGGACTGCCATGTCTGGGCCATGGGAAGGTGGCACATGGAACATGCCTGAGGAGAAGCAAAGCCTCTGGAATGCAATCCTCATGTGGAGAACATGCATAAGACTTGGAGCTGTCACTTTAAAATCTGTTCTTATTGCTTTAACCACCAGCGTGCTGCAAAATGGTTATCCACTTGCACTGGTAGAAAACTGCATTTCTTTATTATACAGCAAATATTATAATTATAGCACAATTGAGTATAGCTTGTTCTTTTTAATCAGTGACTAGTCTGAAAACTGTCTAGGAAACATAGAATACTAGAATGGTAAATCTGCATGGTTAAAAGTAGCTAGAAATGGCTATCAAAAATGTAAGGCCAATTTAAACAAATTGGCACCAGCATCAGATGAGACCCTGTTGGAATCTGCCTATAGGTATACCATGTATTTTCAAAAGTGAAGGAGGAGGGGAGAAAGAGTTAACGAAAATGTATAGGGCAGGATGGAAAGACAGGAGCCATTTCAGGTAGCTAGAAATATCTACAGCAGGCTTCCTCAACCTCAGCCCTCCAGATGTTTTTGGCCTACAACTCCCATGATCCCTAGCTAACAGGACCAGTGGTCAGGGTTGATGGGAATTGTAGTCTCAAAACATCTGGAGGGTTGAGGTTGAGGAAGGTACCTGCCCTATGTAGGATTATAACTTTTCCTTGGTCCACAATTTAGCTAAAAGTTGTGAAGCAATTTCTCTAATGTGCAGAAAGATGCATATGCAGCCATTCAACTGAGCTATTAGCACATGCAACCTCATGCACACCTCTGTTCACAGGAGGACTTCCTCTCTGCACAAATAAACAACAACTGGGGTTGTGGTAAAGTGCACGTGCCAATTAGCCTTAAAATGGGTTATGCGGAAGTATTTTGTTCAGTACTTCCTTTTTTCCTTTTACCACCAAGGAAGTAGTACTAAACTCCTTTGTGGAACACAGTCCTTTGCACAATAAGCATCCAATCACTGTTGAACATGTTTCTATACTGGCATGAACTGAAATGGCCACCACCTGTTTAAATCTTACAACCATTTTGACTGTTTACATGTTTAAAGCAGTTTTGAGTACCAAGTTTACGACACATCCTTACCTTGCTCCAGTTCAGAAACATGGCATTCTTCTACAGCTCCAATTGGGCTATGCACTTTAGCGTCAATCTTGCCCTTTGCCCCGTTAAGCCTTATAGCGAAGGATGCTGGCTGGTTAACCTTCAACCCAGACTCCTAACAACGCAATAGTAAGATCCTCACATACATATTGACATTTGGCTTGCAAGGAATATATAACAGTTCGGTCCTTTACTGTCTCCGAAATATAGCAGCAGCTTTGCATATTTTGTCTAACACAGAACCAATATTTGACACATGGTCGCCCTGTACCACATTTGCAAATGTAAAGTTATTGCATCACAGAAGTTATGGCCGTGGAAAAACGTTATCAGTCTCACTATTTACAAAAATGTGTCTGACAAGGACACAAGCACCCCTAACCCTGCTATATGTTATGCTCTTCTCAACTGAGTATTCTCATGTCTTAAAACTAGGAATATTTTTTATTTTTAACTTCCTAGTTCTGAGGGTTTCAGATACCACTAAGTGATGTGATCTTTTCTCCTGGTATGCCCCGCAGAGGACCTTAAGGTCCACAAATAACAACACTTTAGAGGTCCTGAGCTGCAAGGTGGTTAGATTTGTCTCAACTAGGGCCAGGGCATTTTCAGTACTGGCCCCGACTTGGTGGAACGCTCTGTCACAAGAGACTAGAGCCCTGCGGGACTTGACATCTTTCCGCAGGGACTGCAAGACAGAGCTGTTCCGCCTGGCCTTTGGTTTGGACTCAGTCTGACCCTTATGTGTCCCTCCCCTTATAGTTTTGATTTATGGGCTACTACTAAAATGAGGCAGCATTTAAAATGGTATTTTAACCCGTATTTTAATTAACTGTTTCCCCCCCCCATTATGTTTTATTGTAATTTTGATTGGTGTTAGCCCCCCTGATCCTGGTTCTGGCCAGGGAGGAGGGCAGGGTATAAATAAAATTATATTATTATTATTATTATTATTATTATTATTATTATTATTAACAACTAATTATATTCCTCAACAGCAGTACAATACATTCCCAAAGTGTGGGCTTGGTTGTCTACCCACACACTTTTTTCTGGTCTGACTATAAGTATGCAAGGTCATCATTTTGCTACAAATGTAGGATGCCAGCCCCAAAATCATCAAATGCATTAGCTTTAAAACAAAATGCTTGCGCTGCCCCAAAATCATTATGGTTGTCTGGGCTGAATTTGCTTTGCCATACTCCCAAAATCACTTGAAATCTCTGTTCCTAATTGTGTAGCTAACTCATTAATATGCTGCCAAAAACAAATTTCCATATTGCAACGACAATTAAGCCTGGAGCTTTCTGATTAAGCAAAGCATGTTTCACCCCATGCCAACAAATACGTTTTGGAGATTTCTGTTAACATGCCAGCAAAGGTGGAACCAAAAGTATATATCAATGCACACCTGCTCCCCAGTAGCGGTCACCACACATACAAAAAAACAGAGTCTCCTGGTGTTATGCATGTGTGATTCCCACCCCCAGCCACTGGAAAACTGAAGTTCCATCAGGGCGGGGGGGGGGGGTCGCTGGAATGCTGCGCTTTTGCTTTCAGTGCAGAGCTTACCTTAATTTCAACTTAACAGTTTTATCCTCAAGAGAGAAATAAACTGAAACAGGCAGCTAAAATACACCAAGGAAGTTTTTTATGGAGTGCCAAAAGACATCTTTTGTAAAAAGATTACTCCTCCCCCCCCCCCCCCAAAAAAAATATCAGTTTTATTTCCCTCTTCAGGGTTTAAGTCAGCTGACACCACACATTCTGTCAAGAGTCTTTAAATGAAACACAAGAAAAACATCAGTACCACAGCAGCTAATTATCGTCCTTGTAACTCCTTGTTTTAAGTTCAGCTCTGGCTAGAAAGTTACACCAAATGTCAGTCTATAAAACCATAGTTCTGAAAAGCAGTGCAATTTAACCAATACTGCTGCCTCAAGCTGCAGCAATTCTACACATCATGGGCTGGATAACGCTCAATCTGAAACTTCCAGGCTTCTTATTTTAGATTAAAGACAGTCACTTAAAAATATTGCTAGATGCACACCACGGAAAAAGTCAGGACTATGTACAAACTAAAGCAGCTAGAAGTCTGGAATCCACTCAGACTTTGGCTGCTGTTTAAGAATCATTTAAAGTACAAGCTTGTGGTTTTGCAACATCTGCACATGTGTGAATTACTGCTCTGTGCTCACCCCAGAGCCTCATTTGTTCAACCATGTGCATTCTGGGAGCATACGCCAAGCAGAAATGTTGCATCTTAGCCTAACTGCCTTGTCAGCATGCAATCATGCAAGCCAACTTACCCCACTTAGGATTGCTTCATTGCTGAACGCTGTCATACATAGACAAACCTTGTGAGAAAATTAACAGCAAGGTTTATAGAACCGCTTAGTGCCACTGTGCGGGGAGAATGGAGGCCATAGTTGTTCCTTAGCTGAATAGCACTAGGAAAGAGTCACCCCTTTTCAGATGCTGTTTCCTAACTTGGAAGGCCTACATGCTTGCCAAGGGATCTCCTCTGAAGAAGTGTAGCTAGTGAGCAAGTAATAATTTTAAGGAGCTTGAGCACAAGGATGGTATCAGCTTGTGGTAGGCTATGGGAGATGCTTCCTTATGTCTCACCTGAAGGCTCATAACAGTGAGCCTACGAGCATCATCGGAAGGAGCAATCACAGGAACCAGGTAAGGGCTTTCCGGAATATGCTCATCGTTGAATTTGATGGACACCTCGTAGTTACCTGGAAGAAATAAGAACTTTGCTAAGCAAGGAGGAATTGTTTTTGTGGTGTTTTGCTTCATTTCAACTTGCTAATGCTTAAGATATCCATACCAGGCTCTTGAGCAGTGTATGATACACCACACGATCCATCTTTATGGTCTTCAAAAGCAATTTCTGCCTTACTTGGTCCTTCTACTGCAATGGAAAGACCTCCAGCTCCAGCTTCCCTTGTCCAGATGCTGAACTCAGCTGTTAACAACGACAACAACAACCCAGGAATTAGAAGCAGGTAAGTGGCCCTCCAATCCCTTTGTGATATGGGGCTTTGCAACACAAGGTAGGGTCACTAGGCTTCCAGAAATGTGTTCTAGTGTTACAAGATGTAAGCACCCTTTTCCAAGATTACAGCCATTATCCCTTCTCACTGCAAGGCCCTTAGACCCATGCCCATGTATTCAGATGAAATTTAGTGAAGGTCTTACCTGGGATGCCTGCCTCTGCTCTTTCAAGTCCTGGACCGCCAGCTCTGACCTTATTGGCCCCTCCTTCACCAAGCGGCCCAACGGTGAACTGGAATGGACTGCCTGGCACATGCTGTCCTCTGTATTTCACATCCACATTATGGACCCCCATTTCTTGTGGTACAAAGCGGACACAGTACGTGTTTTTATCATGCTCTACTATTTCTGCATCTGTCATTCTCCCAGATGGGCTAGTGACCCGAGCTGACATGTCACCAATGTCGATTTCTAAAAAAAAAGGAACTGACCATTAATGGGGAGCAGGTAGATTTGGTATCTAAACATTGCCCAGTGCACGAGGGCAGAGCTCCCCAGTATTTCAGTTGTTTTGAAACCTTCCCCATAGGAAACCCAGTCACCAAGTTTAGTTGACTATACAACTCAGGTTCTTGGGATCTATTGGAAGTTCCAAAGTCAGCTGCTTTCAGATGTTTGAAATGCCCTCAAACATTACATGCAAAGTGGCCCTTGAGTGCACATTCGTCTATAGATCATACACTAAGACACTTTTACCTGGCAGACATTTGCTGGGAACCTGATGGAGCTCAACTTCCCAGAACTGCAACCAGCAAAACATAACTGACGGTTAAGTGAGTGCATACCAAGCACTCACCTGTGCATGCAGAGTGTCAGATATATATATATTAGGGACGAGCACATACTTATCAGTTCACCTCAAAAACCAAGAATCTTCACAAAACCAATTATTTTGTCACCCACCACCCTTGACAAGCAAGTCACAGTGTCTCCATTGACTGCAGAAAGCAGAGTTAAGAGAGCTTGCAGTTGATAATGAGAAATCAATACATTGCTCTTTGAGCCCCCACCACCCATTTTTGAAGCTACAGAATCTCTCAAACGAAAAGCGAATACTTCAAAAGATTTAAGCATATTAAGCGGCTCCCTTTTCTTGCAAAATATGGAATTGGGATAGAGCCTCAACTGCACTCATATGGAGTCACAGGCATTCAAGTGTGGGGGATGAGTTAAATTTGAGCCCACTCCCCCCTTTTTTCTGAATGTTTACTTGATCAATGTACACAGCAGGTGCACAATTCAGAAAGCAGTCTGCCTCTTTCTGAAGCACTTGACAAATGAATCAAGAATTGAATCACCCAACTTAAGTCCACTTCATCCCCCACACCAATAACTACTGGGAAGTAAAAAAAAAAAAAACCTTTTCCTGTTGATAGAAGAGGATGGAATTTGCAGACATAATAGACTCCCCCCACAACAGAGCAAATCAAATCTACCAAGTTACAGACAAATATGTCCAGGAGGGGTTGTGCTTAAGATTCTTTGAAGTTCTTGGAAAGGAAAAGAAAGGAAAAGTAAAGGAGGAAGGAAAGGAGGAAGGAAGCAAGGAAGCAAGGAAGAAACTAATTTTATTTGGGAACAGAGTTGGATTTAGTGCAGTGAACATCAACCATTCTAAGAACTGATAGGAATTGGAATTCAACAATATCTGGAGGGCCACAGGCTCCATTACTGACTCAGGGTTTGTGACAGGTCTTTGTAACAAATACTTTTGCTGCTTACTTGCCATGCATTGTGCCTTAAAGCAGATTTTATTGAAGTATGTAATGCAGTTATAGAACAACCTCAGTACTACAACGTACCCACTACCCCTAAGGAGCCAGGTATGTAATACATCTGTAGACCCCATAGAAGGAATGATTGGAAACACTGTTGTCTGGTGTTGGCTGGTTTTTTTGTGAAACTAGGACACCAAGGTTCTCTCAATTGAGTCTGGAAGTTTTCCTTCTGCTCAGCACACAGGAAAGTGGGAATGAACTGGTGTGAAACACGGGACAATCTCTCCAGACATATAGCCATTTGGAACCATGTAACTATGAGAAGGCAATAGGGGGAAAGAAAGGAACAGAAGACAGGAAGACCAAGATTGATTAGAGCAGCAGAGAAAGAGATAGAAACAGACGTCAGAATATGTATTAAACTGAAGCAGCATGCTGAATATATTCTGTATATTAGTGCATTCTATGAGCAAGATAGCATTTATTCTTTAACCAGACAATTATTTTATGTGTCTCCCCCAGTTAGATCCACATGATACAGTTCTCTATAGCAGCAACTGCGCTCCTACCCTTCCAAAAATATGGCTGAAGGTAACTCAAGCATCACAGTGACTCAAGTACAACCTTCTGAGATCATCCTAACACCCGTACTTCACACATAGCATGAATGCATGAATTCCCAGACAGAAATTTTGGGCATATTGTTCTTCAGTACTGCTGTGCTACAGTGAGTTAAGCCATGGTTTGGCTTAACATGTAGCCCAAACTCAAGCTCGTGGTTTGTTTCCTCTAGACAAACCATAAACTGTGAAACCAGGAAAAAACCTTGGTTAATAAAACAAATCTGGGTTCAGCCATGTGCTAAGTCAAATTGTGGCTTAGACTCAGGTAGACAGGCAACAGGAGGAAGGTCTAAGAGGCAAAAATAATGGTATCATTTTGAATAGCCTATGCATTCACCTTAAGTCCAGGTTTGGCTTAGCATTACATGTGAACCAGGTCACTTGTTATTAGAACTGAGTCAGTGGGTGATGTGCTAGAAAGCAAAATTTAAATGCCACTGTTGCTTCATGGGGCCTAGAAAGAAATGGGCGTGAGTCCTACCATACAAAGCCCCGATCTAAATAAGAATGCCTTCCCTGATCTCTAGAAGTATTTGGAAAACATTCCATTTTTAAATCGGATTGCAAAGAATGCCCAGAAGATTCAATTGGTTTATGGTTTCCAAAACAGTAAATGTATTAGTAGAACTAACTTACCTGGGATTTTTAAGTTAAGATCACACAAGCTTCCAACCGTGGCCACAGAAGGAGCCCGCCGAGTACGTGTAATGCTTTCCTTCACCCTTCCTTCACCACTTATTTTCACAGTAAATGGGCTCCCTGTAGTTAGTAGAGACAAAACAACACTGAGTTCCATCTATCAGTACAGGAAGCATAAAGACTTTCACAGGCAATAAAGTAACATATCGTCTACTAATAGTTATTTCCACTACCATCTTAGAATTCTTTCCCACTGAGGAAGGCTGGACTGCTGCATTTGTTAACTAAGCACATTAAGCATGAGACTTATCACCGATGACCATCAAGGAAGCCCCATCTTCCTACACAGATTAACTTGCTATTTACACACATTCAGCTTTACATGCTTTGCAAATTTTAAATAAATTAAAGGCGGGGCAGGTGTCCAGGAAAAAAACGGCTTTGGCAATCCCACCCACCTATGACCCCAATGTATTTTGACTATACGTGATTTTGGCTTTGCAAGCTACACCCTAGAACGCAACCCCCACGTATGTTGAGAGTCACCTGTACCAAACCAATATTCTAGTTTGAGTAGCAAAGAGATAAGTGTTACACTGCAGCAGGAGACAACCCCTCAAACAAAAGCATCTTCAAGGTGCGCAAGAAGTTTATTATCCTGCCTTCCAAAATTTAGCAGTCAAGCTTCTTCAGGCATTTTCAGAACATGAAGGCCCTGGTGGGAAGCCTAGATGGTGTCCTCTAGACTCTGCACTTATTACAAGAGGTCAGCGCTGATGGGGAAGTGGACCAGCAATGGCTCGCTTACGTAGGCTCCTTTTCTCTTACCTGGGATGTGCTCATCAGCAAACTTAGTAGATACTATGTAGACACCAGGTACAGTTGGAAAGTACGAAACTCTGCAAGTTCCATCCTCTAGATCTTCTGTCTGGATGTCTACTTTGCTAGGTCCTTCAACTGCCAGCGATATCCCACCATAACCTAGAAAAGAAAGCAGCTGGGATGAGTGCAAGCAGTTGTGAAGAGCTTCAATGAGCACCACCTAAATCTTGATGGACGGCTTTACGGACTGCAGTCATTGTATATTAACCATTCCAAGTGAGCCAGCTGTTTCAGCTCATGGTCACATATGGGATTTTGCTTGATATGCTGCTTGTGGTATAGACCTGTGAGTTTTAACCTATATAAATTAGCAGATTGACAGAGCATCCAAACCTGTTCTACATCATGGCAACCAAAATTTACAAGTCAGGCAATTTTGCTCTGCTCAGTAGCTGTGATGATCGGACAACTACGACTCAAAACAACAACAGCAGATCAACCACATCACAGGTGGGCAACCCACAGCCCACAGGCATCCCTTAGATACTCTCTGGCAGCCCAGGAATTCCAGTACTGACCTGCATCTCTTGTATCTACAATGAAGTCACACATTTCAAACGTGCGTCCTTCGACCAGGCCACGTCCAGAAACCCTTGCTCTGCTCGCATCACCAATCTCAGACTGGACCACCATAATGGACACCGGACTGTTGGGGACATGGCTCCCATTCTTCATAATACTGACCAGGTGCTCTCCCACCTCCCGTGGAATGAATGAGATACCTGCCAGACAGAGGTTAGCAGCAAGACAAATTTGTAACTTCACACTTTATCTTTCCCCCCCCCTCCCTCCACACACACTGTCAAATCACAATACAGAACTGGAAGATAGGTAAAGGTAAAGGGACCCCTGACCATTAGGTCCAGTCGTGACCCACTCTGGGGTTGCAGCGCTCATCTTGCTTTATTGGCCGAGGAAGCTGGCATACAGCTTCCGGGTCATGTGGCCAGCATGACTAAGCTGCTTCTGGCAAACCAGAGATGTTTATCTACAAAGCTGCTTCTGGCGAACCAGACCTATTTATCTACTTGATCTTTGACGTGCTTTCGAGCTGCTAGATTGGCAGGAGCAGGGACCAAGCAATGGGAGCTCACCCCGTCGCGGGGATTCAAACCGCCAACCTTCTGATCAGCAAGCCCTAGGCTCTGTGGTTTAACCCACAGTGCCACCCGCGTCCCTGGAAGATAGCTGGCATTAAATATTTGTGGCATCAAAATCCCACTCTAGTCACAAATTAAAAGTATTATTTGATTCCAATTGTGGCCCAGGTTCACAAGCTTTCCCAAGACCACCCTGCCAGAACCACAGAACCAATACAGCAGCCTCCCTAGAAGATGATTAAGACTTACCAATGTGGTTATTGGGTAGCCTTTTCAGAAGACAAGGTTCATCTCGGCCAGATGGGGCTTTAATACTGGCTGTCAAGAGGCTAAGATCAGTCTCATTAATGTCCAACAGGAAGTCAGCAGCAGAGCCCAGTTTAACTTGAGATTGCTTCCTATTGTCATCTTTAAAAAGGAAAATTTCCCATTAGGATTTTGGATTAAAACACTACTAGATATTAACATTACTGGATCTTAACATTCTGGTCAAACCATCCAAATGCTTTTCCACTTAAATTTACAAAGAAAGCATCAATGAGAATCAGAAGACATGTGTGCTGCTTACAAATGGAAATTTATGCTCCACGAAACCAGGATTCTAGTGGACAATAACTGGACAACACTTGACAGCTCAGAAGTTATTGCAGGGAACCTTTTGTTTCTGCAATTCATACTAAATTACTGGGCAAAAGCCAGCTAAACACAACATGACTTCACCACATGGTTAAAAACAAGTTGTCAGTTCTCCGTTTGCAGTCTACACAGAGTATGAGTGTTAAAGGCAAGTCTTTTCTTTATGTAAATTTATACTAAATGCAACCGATTGCAAACACAAAGCTTTTAGGCCCATCGTGGCTGTTTCAAGTGCTCCTCGTACCTGTGATTTTGGCAGTGAATGGGCTTCCTGGGATGTGTTTGTCATTGTATTTGACTAATATACTGTAGTTTCCTGGAAGAGTTGGCAAGTAAGTCACGGTGCAAGTGCCATCCTTGTTATCAATGCAACTGATCTCTGCCTTGGAGGGACCTTCAATTGCTAGGTCCAAGCCACCTGTCACGTTGGAGAAAAAAGTGACACAAGAATTCTCAAACTTACATTTTTCAAGACATGATCTGAAATAAAAATCAGTGAACTTCAATTAAGAACGAAGTTTCAGTTCCAGATGTGGGAGGCCCTGCTTGGATTGAGCATCATGGCTAGCCCTCTGAAGATTTCATTTGTCATATGCAAGTTGTCTTCAAAATGTTTTATTGGAAGTGAAAGCAAGCAACTTTGAATTAAGGGAATTAAGTCTGTCAAACTGACTGTAATCAGCTCTGAATTTCCTGCTGCAAACAAGGGGTTGGACTACAGGGGCAGTAAGACGCTGGGTCCCAAATCTATGGCTCTTTACAGGAACATCTACGTTTCTCCTAAAGGAGGGTTCAGTGTCCAGAATCGTATTTGGACTTGCAGGTACACATCCAAGCTCAGCCACAAAGCTCACTTCATGGCTTTGGGTAGCTCTCAGCCTAACCCATCATTAGGGCCACCATAATGTTAGATGAGACAGTTGTAATACATCATGTAATCTGCAAAATGCTTCAGAAGTACAATCTGTTAGTGATGCTATGTTGAATCATGCACTGGTATATTTATGGATCCCTAAAGTTACTGGGGAAATGAAGAAAATGATGAATTATTTCTATTCACCCTCTATGAAATCTGATTATAGCATCCGCCTCGGAATTTAAAATTTTGGGGCGTGCTTACATGGAAGTTAAATATTCCACCAAAAATCAAACAGGATTCATGTCAAGTAAATTCTTCAGAGACTATGGATTAGACCACTTACCCTCACCAGCATCTTCTGTGACTATGGTAAAGGTTGCTGGCTTGTTTGCTACACCATAGACAAGGCCAGGTCCATAGGCAGTTACATTTCCACTGTTGGGATAGTTCACATAGAACTGTAGAGGGCTCTCTGCAAAGGTTGAAAAACTATGCATAAACACACTTGAGATAGGATATTTAAATTATTTTAACATCTTTTTGTACATCTCTCCAAAGAGAACGAATATAAGTTTGTGTGTTTACTCAGCAATTTAATACGTCTTAAGCTTGCACACACAGAATTTATTTTCAGTTCTTCCCTATATTCCCTTCAGTATGACAGAGAATGCTACGCATTAAGACCTCTGTTATATAAGACCAAGATCTATCTACTCCAGCATCCATTTGCCACAGTGGCTAACCAGATGCTTATCTAGGAAACCCACAAGCAGGAGGACATGGGGGCAATCGCTCTCTTGTGCTGCAGTTGTCCAGCCATTCATATATGGAGGCATGATGCCTCTGATGCTGGAGAGCCTTGCAAGAAATTAAATGCAAGATCCACTGTCAATCATGAGCATTTAGGAAAGTTTTCAAGCATCCTGCTCAGTTCCAGTAACTTCATCCTCCTCTGATTTCAGTGTTTCACTGGTTTCCATTTAGGTTTCACATTTATTCACCGCCCCAAAGTGTACTAGAGCACTCTAGAAAGCCTGCTACTGCAAATAATGAACATATGCAGCACCCAACCATCAAATTCTCCCACAGAACTTTGCCTTACACCTCCCAGTTTATACATCCACACAGCAGGAACTCCAACCATCCCATGCAGTTGCTTTCTACCAGCAAGAAAAGAGCATGTCCTCAGTCATGCTCATATAAAGGGTCCTATTCCTTACAAATTTATCAACTGGTTGCTGCCAGTGAAGTTTGAGTTTGCCAGAGATTCACTAAACCAGTCATCACGGTGCACATAAAAAAGCCAATGCTATTTTTTTTATAATAAAAAAAGTCCAGATTTATGCAGAAACTGTTCTTGTGGCTGGGACTTAACTGGCGCTTCTATTTCTAGCTCTGCCACAGGCTTCAAAGCTGAAATAGCTGAACGTGTCCCTGTCCCCAAAAGCTATGAGCCGGCTCCAGTTTGTCTGGATGTGCCCCAGTTCAAGGGACAAAAAGCCCCTTTTGACATGGGCAGAAACCTGCAATGCCACTTCCAAGAGTAGACAGGGAACTGTACACACAGGTAGTATGGAACAGGACATCCACCTCTTTCTATTTATTTAGAAAGCTGCTTAGTCACAAAACTCTAAGTGATGTAATAAACATTATTTGAGCAGCAGCACTACAGGTGCGGAAAGGAACCGAGTGTGACCCCCGAAGCACCAGCATGCCAAAGAGGAAAAATATCCATGCAGAATTCTTGGTTGTATCAATCCCAGTAAGCCAGGAGAATATGTATGCAAAAGCTGAACTACCAGGGATTTGTCCATTTTCCCAGATAAAATTAATTGAAAATTCTTGCCAAGTAGTAAACCTTAAGCTAGCTAATAGTGTTGGCTTAAGAGAGGAGGCTGGGGAGGAGGGAAGGCCAGATGGATTATATTCAGCTTTCATTTTTACAACTTCTCAATGAAGACGATGCATGTGAGTCAGCCAGCAAAAGTGGCGCAGGCAGTCAAAACTGGCAACGTAAGTACTTCACTAGGAAATTGGGCTGAGCTCTTTATAGCTTGATCCTTTCCACAGATTATAGTTTAAGCAAAGGAGGCCTAATATTTTACAC
Source organism: Podarcis gaigeae (assembly GCF_964106915.1). Taxonomy (NCBI): domain Eukaryota; kingdom Metazoa; phylum Chordata; class Lepidosauria; order Squamata; family Lacertidae; genus Podarcis; species Podarcis gaigeae. The sequence continues at coordinate 84,450,242 of NC_139679.1, read as the reverse complement.
ATGCATTTCAAAACTTTTTCTCTATTCTAGTTGTAGTACCTCTTCACTAAAATAAGTTAATTATAAGTTCCAAGCTAACTGCAAAAGTATGGCCACAAAACTCTGTCCACAAAAGCCAAATCTGTTTTAAGTCTGGCACAAGCTGTAAACCCACTAAGAACTCCTCCTGCCTTCACTCAGCTACCCACCACCATCACCATATGAGGCATGCAATACAACCCTAGACCAAGGCAATGCATAGGACTGAAGTAGGACAATTGAAGAAAAGGTGTGAATAACGTAGTGCTGATTTGAGATCACTGGCACTCACCTGGAATATGACTGCCCATGTATTTGATATGCATTTCATGCAATCCAACCTCAACAGGGGCATAGCTGACGGTTACAGTGCCATCCTTGTTATCAACAATATCTGCTGGTGCAGTCTTCCCTGAGGGCATGTGAACTTCCCCTGAAAACACAAAGCTCAAACTAAATTCAAACTGCACAATACTTCAAAAAGCAAAGCCATGTGTTTTAGTGTTTTCACACTCAAATCCGCATGGTATTGGGGCCCTCCCATTCACTCATTCTCCTGCATTGAAGCTTGGAGATCCATTTATTCTTCTGATAACAACCAGAGTATAACACTCTAATATTTTTTTAACACAAGTCGTGTCCTTGAAGGTTGGCTTAGACAGACAAAATCCATAAAGCCATCAAAGTCTGGTGGCATCTACAACTCTCTATAGAGTTTGCCATGGCCTGCCAAAGCTGACTGTTTTCAAGCTCAGGACTGCAATACCTCAAGGACAGCCTTTCCCCATATGAACCTACCTGGACCTTGCAATCATGATCAAAGGCCCTCCTCTGTGTGTCTCCTCTATAAGAGATCTGGAGGGCGGCAACATGAGAAAGGTCTTTTCTGCAGTGGCTTCCCACTTGTCGAATGCTCTCCCCAGGGAGGTTCGCCTGGCACCTTCATTGTAACACCTTTAGGCACCAGGCAAAAATGTTCCTCTTCAACCAGACCTTTGGCTAATTAAACAATCTATGGCCTTTTTAACTGTGTGGGGTGGGATATTATTTTCAGGCGCTTTGGTTTTGGGATTTTGTGCAAGGCTTTTTCTTGTTTTGTTGTGAACAGCCCTGAGATCTACGGGTGAAGGGTGGTATACAGATTCAATAAATAACAATAATGATAATTGTTATGGTATGTATTTTTGTGTTTTTATATTGTGAACCGCTCCATGATCCTCGGATGAAGGGCAATACAGAAATTCAATAAATAAGAAGAAGAAATAATAATTGAAGGCCCCAATGAAGAGCTGTTGCTCTGGATGATGCTTAAGAGCAGATTAAATAGACTTGCGCAGTGGGTAACAAGGACAGGACAATCATGGCTACTCTAGGAGAGCTTCATTTTTATCTCCTCCCAGCTCTGCTAAGGCCAAACAATAGCACAATCTTTTTGAAAGATTATCTTGCAGGGTGAAATCTATGCTTCTATTACAATGTATTACAAAGCTAAACTACTGAGCTATGCAAGGGGCACCCAAAAGACAGGTGGGGGCAAGGCATTTTCCTTGACATTAACTATGGGATGGAGACTCTGTGGCTCTCCAGATGTTGCCTCTAACCCACATCAGCCCCAACCAGCAGTCAGGGACTGTGGAAGTTAAGAGCCCAACATCTGGCGGGCCACAGGGTCCTCACCACTGCTTTAAAGAGAGTGATCAACTGTGTGCTGAAAGCTTGTTTACCAGTTATTTCTCCTTTTCTTACTGCGAAAGGAATGACCATATCAAAGGGCTTAAACCCAAGACCATTCATGTCACCATCAGGAACATAAGCTTCTTCCGTGACCTATTGTGGAGAAAAAGTTATTGTCATTTTAGGAGTTCTAGCACAAAACAGTTTGCTTAGCTATTTTTGACCAGTCCAGACAGTTGCATCCAGAATGAAGACACCACTCAACTGCAGACTGTTGACCACCACACAAAGCTTTGCTCCCATTCATTGTTTTACATGAAAAACATTCAGAAGAGAGTTTTAAAAACATACAAAATGGAAGAGTAAAAGATGCAAGGATAGCTCCGTCCAAAGGAACACTGAAGCTGGCTATGGTCTGGAAGAAAGTTGTGGTTTTTTTAAAGCAGAAGAGAAACCAAAACATAAAGCCAGAGCAACATGGTCAGTGACAATACTCTAGGAAGAAGCCGTTCACCATCTGAAGTCAAGAAGAAAATAGCTCCCTAAGGACAAAGTACCACAGATGCACCGTTTAAAATGATTGTGATGTTAAGAGTTGTTAAATATATATGAAGGAAGGTTCTGAATCAAACCCAAGTTGCCCCAAAGTTGCTTTTTGATCACCAGTAAGATATGACAAGAAAGCAAGCTTAAACAGACCCAAGAGGCAGGATGTCAACTCTTGCATGGAACACAGAAGACAGTGTAAAAAAACAAAACTAGGTACCCAGGGATGGAATCCAGGGGGACATGCTGCATTTAGTGGCTCCTGAGACAACACTGCAACTTCATCTGCATCTGTAGCCTAGTTAGTGGCAAAAGGCAAGGTATAGTTTTAAAAACCCTCTTCATTCATAGAGCTTATAAAAAACATCGCAACTTAGAGGTACATATGCATAGGGTTCTCTGACACGCACAGCGTGGGAGAGGTGAAAGCAGCTACACCAGAAGCAGAACTCAAGGGTTGCGTGGCACTTCCAAGCTAGCCACCTTCTCTCTCTTCCACATTAAACAAGAATGTGCCCCAAAGCCCTTTGTGACGGAACTCCATTCTTGCGCACGCACTCTGCGTTGGGCTGACTTCTTGCTCACAGTTCCCAACTAGCTGGGACCACAATGGCGAAGAGCCCTGAACAAGGGGAAAGTGGTACAACAGCAGATCTGAAGAATGGCATCCGACACTAGGGTTTTTGTGCGGTAGTATTTCTCATAGCCGAAAAAACACTGCTTTGTCCACAAGAACCACATAGGCAAAACAGCTCACTCCAAATGCTAATTTAGGCTGCAATCCTAGCGCCACTTACCTGTGCGTTTGTCCTACTGAACTCAACAGAACTTTCTTCTCATTACTCTTGATAAGGATTGGACTAACAGGCTGCAAACGACTGCGTCAAACTTCATGTGACTTATTAAAGCTAACATGCTCACTACTTATCAGTCTACTCTTAAGTTCACGCAAAGGGTTTCAAAACCAAAAGCCAGGTATCTTACCATGACGGTGAAGGGGCTGTTTGGAATGTCCACGCCACCGAAGCGGACATGAATTACATAGGTTCCTGGTTTAGCAGCTGTGTAATAGATGTCGTATGTTCCATCCTCGTTTTCAATGACCTCTGCTTCGACTTCTGTACCCTCTGGTGTCAGGACAGTGCACGTCACTTTGCCCTTGCCTGCAGATTTAGCATCAACCACAAAGCCAACTTCCTCTCCTGACTTCACTGTGTCTGCAATGCCAGGACCTAGGAGATAAATGGTATGGTGAGCATCAGAGCAGATTCTCATATCTTCTGCCAAGAAAGTTCTGTGCAGTTTCCTTTTGGACACCTGCATTATGAAACACACAGCAAGTTAATCCAAACTTCTGCAGACAAGCAAGCCTAAACCAGGCTTTTGTCATGAAACCTTTGCAAACCACCCCAGCTGTAGTGCAAGGTCCCCTGGGTGCATGTGGAGGTGGATTAGTGGGGAAGAGATTCATTTGCACCTCCAGATCCATTTCTCCTTTATCTGGCACTTGTAACACATCAAAAGCATTTTTCACACAAGACAGCAATGTTTTACAGATGAGAATTTTTATCAGGGTACCACAGCATACATTGATAAGGAGAGGTCTGTAAGTTTGTGAACACTAAAGTAGTGTGGCTTAACTTAAAGGAGCCCTGCATGACTTGCCATCTGCATGAGCAACACAAAGCTTTATTCATGCAGAAAGCATGATCCTTGTGTCAGCTTTCAAACGACAGGTTGCTGGTTGCAGGGGAGTGTGAAAAGAAGTAGGTGGTTATTGCAGCAGAGACAGCTGCTCTTTCCCTTGAAGCCCACTGTGTCCCCTTAATGCCTTTAAACAACCAGAAGATGTCACGACATACACCCTACCAGAAACGGACCGCTGTGGATCAAGGCAACAATGCAGTCACTCCTTTGGTGCAAACATGGTCTTTCCCTGCAGTCAACCCTAGGCTCTAGCATTAGAGCTTTGCTTCAGGCTGTAATGGATGCTTTCCGAAGAGACTGGCATGCTTACTAACACTTCCACATTCTTTGTGCTTGAAAGATGCCTATTGGGGGCCCACGGTTGGCATCTGGCCACAGGCTCCACTTTGAACTAGTTCTGCAGCAGACTTTTGGGCTCAACTTATTCTTGCATCAAGCTGCAATCACCAAGGGGGATTCACTGTGCATGGTGAAGGGGCGCAGCATCTGCTTTGCATGCAGAAGGGCTCAGGTTCAATCCCTGGCATCTCCAGGTAGGGCTGAGAAGGCCCTTTACATGAAACCACTGCTAGCCAGTGTAAGGCAAAACTAAGCTGGATGAACCAAAAGTCAGACCTAGTGCAAAGCATTTTGTTTGTTTAAAGGCTGTACATCAAAATGCTATCTTGGAAAATGCAGATTTTAAAAGTTACTGTTTAAGTATATGTGCTGATCATATAGGGCAGGTAGCCCATTTCACGTCAATATATGTGTACAAAGGCTTTTAGGAGAGCAGTTTGCATAGCTTGCCTGACTCTGGTACTCTTATAAAACAATTGCTTACAGTGAGAAAACAGAACGAATTTACCTGTTGCCTGACACTTGCTAGCATCTCCTGCTGGCGACACACGAATTCGGTATGGAGAAAGGGGGATATCATCCCCACCGTATTTAATGCCAACTGAGTAGCGACCAGTCTTGTCAGGGAGGTAAGTCACTGCATAAGTGCCATCTTGGTTGTCTTGGACGTCAACCCTCTTTGGTTTGCCTTCTTGGTCCTGAATGCCAGAAGCGAAGCCATAATCAGGAAGAAAGCCTCAATCACAAAGACGACGCAGAGCGTAAGCTCTAAAAACAGCAGACGTTCAGGTTTACATCTACCCTGAACTTGACAGTTTCTATAACATGCTGTTTTTTATTTTCAAGGGGACCTGGTATTTAAGCAATCAAAGGGCAGTTTGAGGGTGACAGGGAAGTTCAAACAAATGTGATTTGTTGCTGTCTGTAAAAGCCAATCATGTGACAAGAAAAAATCCTTAGGACACGACTTGGCAGTAAATATCCACATTGCCTGGATCCTGCAAGAAATATCACAGGCTTTGGATGAGCAATGTGCAATTGGCTTGCTTCTGTGGGTAATGCAAACACTTTCCATGTTACACTGGAAGCAGTCATTTTTGTTAACCTGTTTCTTCTTGATTAAGAATGGTCTAGGTTTATACTATCAGGGACGCGGGTGGCGCTGTGGGTAAAAACCTCCGCGCCAACGCTCCCGTTGCTAGGTCCCAGCGCCTGCCAACCTAGCAGTTCGAAAGCACCCCCAGGTGCAAGTAGATAAGTAGGGACCGCTTACTAGCGGGAAGGTAAACGGCGTTTCCGTGTGCTGCGCTGGCTTGCCAGATGCAGCTTTGTCACGCTGGCCACGTGACCTGGAAGTGTCTTCGGACAGCGCTGGCCCCCGGCCTCAAGTGAGATGGGCGCACAACCCTAGAGTCGGACACGACTGGCCCGTACGGGAAGGGGTACCTTTACCTTTACCTTAGGTTTATACTGAAACAGGAGTCTAATGCAAGACTATTGCATATCATACTGCCACCAGACAGCTTTTAGGTGTTGTATCTGTGCAGTTTTTGACTAATAGCTGCAAGTCAAAGGTCCTCTGGGTAAAATGCAAGCTCTACTCTTCCATTATTTTTTTATAACAAGTTTTCATAGCACTGCTTATTAGACAGGGGAATGGGGCACCATGCATTATTCTGGCTAATACATAATTGTTTGCTTTAACAGCTTTAATGCGCTGTGGGGGTTAACTAGTATCCCTCGAAACCAAGGTTTGTCTTTGCAAATGCTCATGACAAAGCTGCCTTGAAACAGAGCCCAGAACAACTATGATTACCTCTGAAGTATGTACTGGCTCTTCCACAAAACCTTGTCTATATTCATTCATGGTGAAAACTGCAGACTGGCCTAGTTTATGGGGATCTGAAAAGGCTAGGAATAGTTCACATCAAAAAGCACTGTACTATGTCCAGGGCACCCTCTATCTATTAGGAGCCACAAGCTTTGCTCTCGAAATAGTCAGCACACACTAGCCTTGCTAAATTTGGGTGATATATAAAGTGAGCGAAGTTTGCCAACTGATACTTTTAAAGGAAAGCTTTAAGGGCACTGCTGAATGGAGGTCTGCCCTGTTGAACCCCCAGTGATGCTCAGCAGTGCACCAGAAGGAAACATTCTAGTTCTCCTACTGAAAATACCAGAGGTCTTTGAGTTCAGCGTGTGAAGATTCAGCTCCTGTGTTAAATGGTCAACAGTAGGAAGAAATTGTATCTTACGGTCACATGCACTGAGAGAAGTCCCTGGCCTGCATCTCTAGCATCAACAGCAAACTCAGTGGGCATGCTGGCAGGAACCCCATGGGAGCTTAGCCCTGGCCCACTCGCCGTCACTTTACTGGCATCGTACGTTGGAAGCACCTTAACTTTGAACGGGCTGTTGAAAGAACAGAGCGACACATTTCAGCACTGAAGATCATGAATGTTTATGTAAGTAGATGCCTCACCGGCATGAAGGTTAAACAAAGGTACAAGATTACTGTTGAAGGCCAGACACTGGATTAGTCACTGAACCTTTTTGATGTAGGAGTTAGGGAACCACTCATTACTATATGTACAAACCTAGTAGACATTTGGGGAACAGAGTGGGACAGACACCCTTGTTTACACAGGCATTCCCTAGAGATCTTTTGACCCCTGTTTTTAATTGCTGTGTTGTTTCATTGTGCCTTTCAGCGACGGGCACTTGCATTTTAATGCTTGTGTAACTCGTTTTGGTGCTTTGTAAATCTTCTCGGAAGCCTATTTTGGCATTCAAGCAATAATAGCAGCACATAAATAAACAAGCTGGTCCTTGGCAGAAGCAAACACTGGGCTAGTTACAGAATGTTTGCTAGATTCTACAGTTCAAGGAAATGCACAGCACTTTGTAGCCTCTTCCCCCTCTCTGACAACCACCAGGAGGAACCAAGTCCTTGCTGTAGAAGCATTTCTTTAAAGCCTCCTTACCAAAACTAAGTGCAAAGACTAAGCTCATGAACAACAATGCAACCCACCTCAAATTTGGAGGCCAGCCAACAGCACTGCAGTTTGCACAATAAGCTTTGTTTCCTGCACCCCACTCTTACCTGCGAGGAATCTCTTCATCTGCGTATTTTACTGCAACTGTGTAGGGACCTTCTTTCGTAGGTGTGTAGGCTACTGTATGGGTGCCATCACCATTGTCAACTATATTTACAGGTTCTGCCAAGCCTAAATAGTAAAAAGACCACTTTTCAATTCCTTTGGCCACCTTCTCAAAGGCCTCAATGACACACGAGCAATTTTGCCGCTTTGAGCACCAACACACACACACACACACACACACACACACACACACACACACTGCTGATTTAAAGCTTTGCAAGAAATCTACAGAGACATCTGCTTTGTGGTCTGTTCAGATAAGCCAATTTATTCCTATCATTCCCAGTCTGTGACCTCATCAATTAGAGAGAGGTGAAATCACTAGCAGTTCCTTGGCTGGCTCAACTCCAATGGCTGTAAGCTAAGAAACCCCCATCAAATAGGGGTTGGAGTGATTTATTGTTCAAAAATTATACAGCTGGTTAGGTCAGTTATCGGGCACATTTAAATATAAGCTTCCAGAAAAAGGAAGACTTTTTTTATTTGAACACTACTACTGATTAGGCTCAACATCCAATTCAGTACTGCGTGTTAGTCAGGAATAGTTAGTAACTTTCGTTATAACCCAGGCATGGAGGAGAGATTTATTTGGTCTGCATCGATTAGCAAACCAAATTAATTTGCACCTCCCAGATTAATACAAAGATCAGAACAGCTCTCCAAATTTTGCAATACACTTCTCAAAAACAGCAAAATGTGTAAAAAAATTAAACTGCATATTTTAGCATTTAAAAGGTTGAGAAACTGATAAAATATGCATTTTAAAGTATTTATTATGACAATGTGTATTTGAATACAAATGCTCATGCTTTTTTATATTAAAATTAATTAAATTATATTAAGATTAATGTAGAAATGGGATCAAACTGACATATGAATAAAAATATGAAAACTGGCGCAGAATGGAAAAAAAATACCCTGCCTTCTTTAGGCTCTACCCCTCAGTATGACATTGAGAAGTTGAGCGCAGTCAACAAAATTTGGTGCTGCCAAACAAGTGTTATGATCGGCTAGTTCAAGGTAAGAAGAGCTCCAAGGACCTATTCCCAGAAAATCAAGATATGTGGATTTGCACATGCAGCTATTTCACAAGATTAGTTGCAAACATGATTAGAACTGCCTGCAGTTACAATTTAGATCAAGGACCAAAGTAAGTGTGCATATAAATCAAACAAGGGATGGTTTAGTAAAAAGGATAACTCAGTGGAGAATTAATAGTACAGCGGCAGTTAAGCACAGAAGTTCAATTAAGCTCATTCACAGCAGCACTTTATACAGTTTAGAGGATTTGCTGGAGGCACAGGTAATTAGTTAGTAAAAGTTCAAACCTGTCTCATTAGATTCACCCTGTGGGTCACCTTTAAAGAACTCTGAAATTGCTTTCAGCGGACTGCGCCATGACTGGGTATCCGGCTCATCAGCTAGAATTAAAAAGCTATTAACTTAGTAATACAAAATCAGAGCTCTGTCAGTTGTCCCTTGAGACATGTTTGCCTTAAAACCAATTACACAAAAGGTGGTTTATTCATGCAACGGCTACGTTAGACCAAGTGCATCCCGTTCAGCATAGGTTCACGGTGTGCAGTGTACATGCAATTTAATTTCAAATGCCATTGCCTCCTCTGGCCCTTGGGCTGAGTTGCTTTCACAACTTCAGCGAAGAAAGACTTCTTAAGATGAAGCTGAATTAGATCTGCCAACAGCTGAAACGTACTTGCTCCAAGAAGTATTTTACCTACTCAAGTATTCTTGCATAAGTCTGCAGTACTCAGAACACATTAAATAAAAGTCTTCAGTAACTGGAAGAATGAGGTAAGAGAGGGGACCCAACTACAATTTGTGGGGGGGGGGGGAGGGTTTCATTCATCTGAGGTTCAATGCATTCACATTCTATATCTGGCAATGTTAGATAGTTGACACGCAAGAGTGCTTAGCATCTAGTAACATCAGAATTGCTTTGGGCTTCTTCCACTAGCCCTCATCCCACCAGACTGTTCCTTCTTCCAACCCTTGTTTCCTAGCCACCCTCTCACAGCATTTTCCTCAGGCCTTCACCTCTGTCTCCTTTCCTCCCTCAATCTTTCTCCATGCTCTTATCAAGAATCAGAGCACTTCACAGAGAAGGCAGCCAGACACTTGTGTCTCACAGGAGTGGATAGGACCAAGGCAGCTCAATGAACTTGTTGCCAAAGATTTAACCACCTTAACATTTTCTAGTGCATTCACAAATACAAAGTAAGCGGTGGTGTATCTTTAACAGGTTGTAAGCGGCCTTCAAGGTAGCCAAGAATTGTTTCAAAACGCAGATCCCCCCATTCAGCTGTCAGATGATCCTAGGCCACTTCTCACCACCCTAAGAGTATACAGTACTATTTTTACCTGAGCTACCTTGATTTTTTAAAAAAAAAAAACAAAAACCCCAACATCCATATATTTGGATCAGCTTGTACCATTTGTTTTTATTATTTAAATTTATATTCTCACAGCGGCTCACAACAGAACAAAAATGCAAATCAATACATCATGAAAACAATCAAATATTAAAAACAAAAAAAAAAAATCCTTCCAGTAGCACCTTAAAGACCAACTAAGTCAGTTCTTGGTATGAGCTTTCGTGTGCATGCACACTTCTTCAGATACACTGAAACAGAAGTTTCCAGACCCTTCTATATAGTGAGAAGGTGGGGAGGGGTATTACTCAGAAGGGTGGTGGGAATGGGTGATTGGCAGATAGCTGTGATGAGCCTGTTGACGACTCTTAACGACTGCAATAGGTCTTACAGGAAGAAGCAAGGGGTGAAAAGGGCTGCCACATACACCCGGACAACACCATTACTGGCCCCAACAACATCACACATACCATCTCGGGACTATTTAATTGCTCATCGTCTAACATTGTGTATGCCATCAAATGCCAACAGTGTCCTTCAGCTCTCTATATTGGACAAACAGGCCAGACCTTACGCCAAAGAATAAACGGACATAAATCGGACATCAGGAATCACAAGACAGAGAAACCAGTAGGAGAACACTTCAATCTCCCAGGACATTCTATACAAGATCTCAAAGTAGCTGTTTTACTACAAAGGAATTTCAGAAATAGACTGGAAAGAGAAGCTGCTGAATTACAACTTATCACCAAACTTAAAACCATGGAGAAACCTGGCCTGAACAAAGACCTTGGATTCTTATCTCATTATACATGACAAAGCCATTTTTCACCTTTTCACCCCTTGCTTCTTCCTGTAAGACCTATTGCAGTCGTTAAGAGTCGTCAACAGGCTCATCACAGCGATCTGCCAATCACCCATTCCCACCACCCTTCTGAGTAATACCCCTCCCCACCTTCTCACTATATAGAAGGGTCTGGAAACTTCTGTTTCAGTGTATCTGAAGAAGTGTGCATGCACACGAAAGCTCATACCAAGAACTGACTTAGTTGGTCTTTAAGGTGCTACTGGAAGGATTTTGTTTTGTTTTGACTATGGCAGACCAACACGGCTACCTATCTGTAAATCAAATATTAATACTCCTGTCTGCCGCTTTCTATGCAAGATTTGATTACAATGACTTGTTAGCGGGATTGTTGGTTGAAAAGCATATTGTCCTAGTGCAAGAAGTTTGTTCAGTGACCAGATATGCTCCACTCCAAGTGTCATGTACAGTCGTACCTTGGTTGTCGAACGTCCTGGAACTCATACGTTTTGGCTCCTGAACACCGCAAACCCAGAAGTGATAGTTCCGGTTTGCGAATGTTCTTTTGGAACCTGAACATCTGATGGGGCTTCCGCGGTTTCTGAATGCTGCAGCCAATCAGAAGCTGCAATTTGGTTTCCAAACGTTTTGGAAGTCGGACTGACTTCTGGAATGTATTCCATTCAGCTTCCAAGGTACAACTGTACTCAAACTGCTGTCCTCCCATGTCTGTTTAAACATTAGACTTGCCTTGAAGACTCCCAACTGAGTTATAAAGGAGACCTTTACTGAAGCTCCCAACTTTCTGAAGCACTACAGAGTAATAGCTATATCAGCAATACCCAAAACTTTGCACTTCAGAACTGTACACGACGCTACTTTTTCTGAGTACCTCCAATTCAACAACTCCTACTAGTTACCACTCAAGTGCTTCCAAGTGATGACTTCTGCTAATCATACAACTCATTTAAAAGAAATATCAAGCGATTGCAGTGGAACACATTACCTCTGGGCGCTGTTACTGTAACCTCAAGTGGTGCTACCCCAGCTTTACTGGTATCTACAGTAAACGACTGGGGAATTCCGGCACGGACTGCTGTTCCCAGGCCTGGTCCAGAGACTTTCACCTTGTAGGGGTCAACGACATCTTTTACAGGAACCTTAAATGGACTGCCTGTCAATGAAGCAAGTGCTAGCTCAGTACAAAGGGGAATGTAGCAACGTGTGTAAAGGTTCGCCAACAGCCACCCCTAAGCAGCCCAGCTCCTCTCACACTGCTCCCTTAGTCTCCCACTGATGACTATCCTGATAAAAGTGGGCAACTTAAATCAGATTTATACTGGCTATTTAGACGGACAAGGATTAAATTTTAATTGAAATGGGACTGTATGCAATGTGAACTTGATGCTCTAATGAGGTGAGAAAAATAAGTTTTGGGGCACTGAAAGTTGGTTCTAGCACCCACCACAAAATCTTTAGATACATTTAGGGTAGAGCTGTGGCTCAGTGGCAGAGCATCAGCTTCGCATGAAAGAAATCCCAGATTCTCAATCTCCGGACAATCCAGGTAGGGCTGGGAGATAACCCCAAACTCAAAACCTGGGGAGCTGCTGCCAGTTAGTGTAGACAACACTGAGCTAGGTGGACTCTGTGTAAGACAAATTCTTATGTAGCGGTCAAAGAGCAGCAAAATATACTACTATTGTGTTATAGGTCAATAAGGCTATTTGCTCATATTCCCAAAAATCTAAAGGCTCTGCTATGAGACCCTGATTCCCACTGGGAATGTTCTTGCAAAAGCATGATATGTTGACTTTTTCAAATGCAACACACATTATTTATTATACATTACAACATCCTTTAAAAAAAAAAAGTGTTCTCCAACATGAAAGTCAGTTCACAGGCTTTTACTTTGAATCCAACCTCAGGATGCAAGCCATCTTACCAGGGATGTGTTCGCCCCCATAAGTTATGTTGACATCATAGTCTCCTGGAACGTAAGGAATATATTCTGCACTGCAGCTGCCATCCTTGTTATCTTTACAACTTATTTTGGATTCTGAGGGTCCTTCAACAGTTATTCCAAGGCCGCCAATTCCAGCCCCTCTGCAAGCATTTAAGAAAAGGGGGGGGGGGAACAGTTAACATGTTTCTATTACAGCATTTTAAACTCAAGAGCCCACTTTGCTTTGCATGACTGCAACTAATTGTTCTCTGCTGCATTCTCTCAGAATGACAGTAGCCTACTAGACAGTTGAGAAGAATAAGAACCTGTAGTGCAGGTAGGTCTACATGTTGATTGATTAATGGTTTCTTCAGTTTAAAGTCCAATTTAGCCTGGGGAATTCTGAAGTCATTGGTGAGGACATTACTTGGCAGGCGTGTGAATCACACAAAGACAGTCTGGGGAAAGTCATGAAGAATCAAAGCAGTGAGTTGAAGGTGTGTGGGCGGGTTTGTAAGGAAGATGACAATGTTTAAGCTTGTGGTAATGTCAAGATCTCTAAGTTGCTTCTTGCTATTTGTACCTAGCCCATGGCATGTCCCTGTCAATCAGCTACTTTGGGAGGAGAGGCAAGGACACCTGCAATTCTACTTTATGCATCTACAGTCAGATCGTCCAACTTTATTTTACAAATACGCAGCTTACTCTGCCCACATTAACGTATCAGAATACAGTCCATAATACTTACCGAGTGACAACAGTGAATGGGTTTGGTTTATTTGTGAAGGCTTCTTGTAGCCCAGCTCCTTCGGCCACCACCCGAGAAGGATGGCATCCTTCTGTAACATCAACCCTGAAGGGGCTGTTTAGTACAGGAACATCATCGTAGGTTACTTCAACAGTGTGAGGACCTGCAAGCAGAAGATGAACGTTTACTGGAGAAGTCTCTGAAGCATTGCAAAAGTTACATCACAGGTGTCTGACCATTAGACTCCACCTTATTTGAATTATTTTCAGAATGTAAGAGAGTTTACTCTAGAACAAGCATCCCCAAACTCGGCCCTCCAGATATTTTGGGACTACAGTTCCCATCATCCCTGACCACTAGTTGTGTTACCTAGGGATGATGGGAGTTGTAGCCCCAAAACAGCTGGAGGGCCGAGTTTGGGGATGCCTCCTCTAGAACATGTAGTGCCTTCCCCATGTTGTTCAACTACAACTCCCATGAACACCAGCCAGCAGGACCGTAGCTAGGGGTTGGTGAGATGGGCCCCCACCAGGGGCGCAGGTGACTGGGGGGTGTGTGTGTGAAAAATTGGCAAAAGATATATCCATAAATATAAATATTGATTATTGCCTCATAAGAAATGGTTTCAAATTTATGGTGAATTGAATGGGTGGAAGGTGGGGGGTTGGAGGAGAGGTGGAAAGAAGAGCTAATTTATCCATGGCTAGGGGAGCACAATCTGTGCGGTTCTGCCAGGGGTGCAAGATCACCTAGCTATGGCTCTGCCAGCCAGCATTACCTATGGTCAGGGAAGATGGGAGTTTCAGTCTAGCAGCATCTGGAGGCCATCAAGTTGGCTACCCTTGTCCTGGAGCAAGCCTGCCCTTCGACGTGTGTTAAAATATAGAATGGTGCCGCTTAGTACGATCTATTTCCTCCCTTATCCTCCCAAAGTCAGTAGCAACTAGCAGACTTTACCTCTTTCATAGGGTGTGAACTCTACTGCATATGTCCCATCGGCATTGTCTTTGATGAGGCAGTCTGTGGAAGCTCCAGAGGGATTTGCAATCTGAGCTTTGATATGGTCTCCACCAGTCTTGGTCAAGGGTCTAGCATCTACGGTGAAATCGGTGGTCGCTTCACGGAAAACATCTATGAAATAAAGTTGGGAAACAGCTTTGTTTTGGGCAGAACCATGTCCAAGAATTCCATGCTTCTGCATGGAAATAGCTTCAGCCACTCTGAGACAACAATGGTACTCAAGAGACCCAAATGGGTATCATGCAAGAATGATCCCAACCAAGCAGTTTCCCGCAAACCTGCTCACCTAAGCCATATTTTGCCAGGGTGCTTTCCTACAATCTCATGAGTCACTATCAACCCACAGAAATGAGGAAGTGAGCCATGTGATTTGGTGGCGGGAAGGGTGCTTTCCAGGAAAGCACTGTGAACTGCCAGGGGCACATCTAAGCATGTACTGGGATATGCAGGTTAAGAGTCATGCGAGTGACAACAAAAGTACAGTGGTACCTCTCGTTACAAACTTAATTCGTTCCAGAGGTCAGTTCTTAACCTGAGGTACCACTTTAGCTAATGGGGACTCCTGCTGCCACCGTGCCGCCAGCACACGATTTCTGTTCTCATCCTGGGGCACAGTTCTTAACCCGAGGTACTACTTCCGGGTTAGCAGAGTCTGTAACCCGATGTGTTTATAACCCAAGGTACCACTGTATAGTGTGTGCATGCACACAAAAGCTTATACCAAGAACAACCTTTGTTGGTCTCTAAGGTGCTACTGGACAATTATTATTTTTTTAATACAGATCTAGGGAAGTAGTAGTACCACTCTAGTCTGCTTTAGACAGATCACACTTGGAATTTTGTGTGCAATTCTGGGCACCACAATTCAAGAAGGATGTTGACAAGCTGGAACGTGTGCAGAGGAGGGCAACCAAGATGATCAAGGGTATGGAAACTAAGACTTATGAGGAGCACTTGAAGGAGCTGAGTATGTTTAGCCAGGAAAAGAGGAGACTGGGAGGAGATATGATAGCCATCTTCAAATATCTTAAGGGCCATCACATGGAGGAGGGAGCATGCTAGTTTTCTCCTGCTCTGGAGGGCAGGACTTGAACCAATGGCTTCAAAGTTGCAAGAAAGGAGATTCCAACTAAACATTCAGGAAAACTTTCTGACAGTAAGAGCTGTTTGGCAGTGGAACAGTCTCCCATGAGAGGTGGTGGACTCTCTTTCCTTGGAGGTTTTTAAACAGAGGTTGGATGGTCATCTGTCATGGATGCTCTAGCTGAGATTCCTGCACTGCAGGGGGTTGGACTAGATGACTCTTGGGTACCTTCCAACTAGATTCTACAAGTGCTACAAACCTAAAAAGAAACTAAGGGAGGCATACCTTTTCCTTCAATTCCTGGCCCAAACACTTTGACTTGACTTGTGTCCACAGCCGGATCAACTTTGACCCGTGCAGGGAAGTTTGGCACTGGTTCTCCGCCGTATTTCATCTTGAGTGTGTACATCCCTGCAGAAAGGGGGACGTATGTAACTGCGTAGGTTCCATCCTTGTTATCCTGAACCTCGACATCTGCCTTGGAGCCAGAATCAGACACAGCTTCCATACCCAGAGTCCCAGGCCCAGCTTCTGAGCAGTCTACATGTAGCAAGCCTGCTTCCCCCACTTTGCCACGTTCAAGCCCAGGGCCTGTGGCGACTACTTTAGAAGCGTCAAACGGCATTTCAACGTCTGCTCTGAAAGGAGAGCCAGGAATATGGACGTCTTCAAAGAGGATGTTCACAAGGTATTCGCCAGGTTTCGTAGGCAGGTAGGAGACTGAGCAAGTGCCGTCCCCATTATCGGAACATTCTATCTTGGCTTCGCACGGGCCTTCGACTGTCAACCCCAGACCACCAGTTCCAGCTCCTTTGGTGTCTATTGTGAATTCAGCAGGCTTTCCAACAAGGCCTCCTTGAAGACCTGCACCATAGGCTCTCACCTGGGAAGGACAGGAAAGTGCTGAATTAAGTATTGTGGTACCTCGAGTTAAGTACTTAATTCATTCCGGAGGTCCGTTCTTAACCTGAAACTGTTCTTAACCTGAAGCACCACTTTAGCTAATGGGGCCTCCTGCTGCCGCCACGCCGCCAAAGCACGATTTCTGTTGTCATCCTGAAGCAAAGTTCTTAACCCGAGGTACTATTTCTGGGTTACCGGAGTCTGTAACCTGAAGCATATGTAACCCGAGGTACCACTGTATTTAACCAGGAAGGGATCAGAGCCAGTTCCAGGGTTGTCTTATGTTAGTGGTCTGCAGTCACTAAATAGATGTATAAGAACCAAACAGTATTTCTACTGTTCAAAGTTACTGTTATCATCACTATCACAAGTTATCGTTATCACAAGTCAGCAAGATTTCAAGCTCAACATTTTTTTCTTCGATTTTGAAAACGTAGCGACATTGCACAACAGTTGGCCTAATTAGCATATTGCCGCCAACTTGATTCTCATTAATCTAATCTGTTTTGAAAGCAAGAGAGTTGACCCAATCAGCACAAAAGAAAACAAGAGCTAAAACGGTCCCATGTGATTTATCATTAACTTCTTCAGAAATTGCCAACATTTCTTCAACAGGAACTACGAAAGAAATAGGCCTTTTAATCCTGCCAGCTATTACAAGGCTCAACATGCATTAAAATAACGTAGAAGCTTAGATCGTTACCAAAATGCCTGACATTAATGCGTAATCACAGATGATCCAAAATAATTCTGAGTAAATTGTAATGTCTTATATCAACTCACTGCACAATCTAACAAATTTACCAATTTGTAATATATGACAACGCCAAGAGAGAAAACAATTAAGGCCCATGGCTACTACTGTGCCTCTTTTGGAACATTTCTGAGTCCATAATGAATTTGAGGGAAATTGAATGGTGGGGGATAAATATCAATAGACTATTTTAAGGAGTAATGAATGGGGATAGCATAAGGGCAATTTGATTTGAAGGAGGCTCTGCTAGGAAACTGGGTCAAATTAACTGAAAAGGAAGTGCTCTGGGGTGATCTGAGAGGGTGCAAATTAAATAATTTGGGTGGTTAATAAGCTTAAGTTTCTGTGAAATTTGAATTCAAACTCAAGTAAGGTTAGCAAATGCACATCTATGTCTGTGGGCCCATGCCCCAAATTTGCTTCTAAGGGCTTCTGCTAAAAGATAACATTTGTCACACTTTTCAATGGTGCAATGCACATACATCACAACTTGCCAAGCAATGGAAGCATCCAAATCTCACCCAACCATGTAGCAAGGGTTAGCAACAGCTTACCTTGGAAGGATCTGGTGGCAGAGTGGCTTCCACAGCGTAAGGGCTTCCTGGGACTGGATTCCCATCATAATTTACATCAACTAGATAAAGGCCCTCCTCCCGTGGGATATACTTTGCAGTGCTGCACTCTTTGCCTACTACAGGCTCCACAAGACATGGCACGGCTTGCTTGCTGGGGCTGAAAATGTTCACATCGAGTTTGCCCTGTCCACCAGCGCCTTTCGAATCAATTAGAAATTCTTGATCCTTCCCTACTTCGACTCCTTCAGAAAGGAAAGGAGACTCAGTTATGGCAGGTTCTCTTTCTCTACACTGACCATAGGTCATATTCAGAACAAAATTCATACTGGCTATCAATACAACGACATAGGGAGACTGTACATTCCAAAATATGTACAGTTACTATTTCATTTTGCAAGCCAACCCCAGAGTTAACTCAGTAGAACGGAGACTTGCCCCTGTAGCTCACTGGGACACACTCATTTTGAAACATTCAGGATTTTGCTCTGTGCCAATATTGCCATGAAAGGTGTGGGTTTTTTTTTGGGGGGGGGGGGAATTGACAGAGAGCAATTGGTGTTTAAAACAGTCACATGACACAACATACAGGGTGAGAACTTTTTTTTAAAGGTACTTTTTTTTATATAGACCATTTTCACATTGCCTCACCATAATATTATTGTGCCATGTGAAGTCTAGAATGGAGAAGGTAGTTTAATATTTGGTTAACCTAAGGTCCAGTGCTCACTGATGCAAAACTCTTTATTGTAGCTCAATGTATTTCATAGTAGAACACTCCCTTCAGGAGCCTGAAGGTCTTTCAAGTTCTTAAAATTCAAACGCACCTTCTTTATTTTTATTTTTTTATTATTAGTTTCAATTCATTATACAACACCAAACATTAAAACAACAAAAAAGACAAACAAAACACAAAAAACAGCAAAAAAAGAAGAAAAACATTACATAACATAAGACACCAACAAATTAAACTTACAGTAACTAAATAACTAAATCACACAACAATAATTGACTTCCCTTCAACTCGGTTTCGGAATATGTTACAAGAAGTTTTCTATCAGCAGTTTTGTTTTCTTAAAACTCTTTACGTCACAAGCGTTATATCGAGCCTACTGTGATTTTTAGGTTTTTTACATCTGTTTCAATATATGTCATAAATTTATTCCATTCATTATTAAACTTTGTACCTTTTTGGTTTCTTATTTTCTGTATCATTTTTGCCAATTCTATATAATCAAATAATTTAGATTGCCACTCATTTATAGTTGGGATTTTTTATGTCTTCCAATTTTGTGCACTAAGAACACTAGAACACAAACGCACCTTCTTTAAAAGTCAATCAACTCAAGGAATGGCTTAGAAAAGTGGTAAAGCAGGCATAGGCAAACTCGGCCCTCCAGATTTTTTAGGACTACAACTCCCATCATCCCTAGCTAACAGGACCAGTGGTCAGGGATGATGGGAGTTGTAGACCCAAAATATCTGGAGGGCTGAGTTTGCCTATGCCTGTAGCAGAGCAAAACGTATCATCTCCACATCTATGTTCCAGAAAGTCATCAAATGGGATCTGGAATGCTACATGATCACCAACCTAAAATTCTGCATAACCCTCAGTGTATCCATTTTAAAAAATAAAGCATGCTTTGGATCCAACCCATGAGCAGCCCTCTGTCCATGGAATGCTGTTTCCTATTGTCCTGCCTCTCCACTTTACTCCTGGAACCCCAATTCCAAGGAAATACTGCCTGAAGTAGCATAGGAGACTGCAGATGGGGAGTAGATGAAAATGGGAACTACCTTCCAAACTATTATCTCAGTGTATCCAACCAACATTTTAGCAAGAGCAAACATCATACAGGAAGGTTTGGTGAAGGGTTTAGAACCAGAAGGATTCCTGTTTCCCCATGGTTAATGGGCGGAACTCAGGAAATCTTCAATGCCTTACTTTTTTTCTTTACCCCACATTTTGGGTACTGAACAGGACTTATCCAAGGAAAGTCCTAGGTCAATTGCTGACCTTTAAGCTCGCAACTTCTTTTATTGCCAATACAGGCAGAACTCTCGCTTCAAGTACTTGCCTTAAATGGGCTGCTCTTTCCAAAGCAGAGAACGGCCAAATTTCAGTTTAACAGCGAGAACATATACATACACCCTTCTCCACCCAAAATTCTCAGGTTTGAACAAACTCAGAAGTTCTACACAACACACAAAACAGTGGTATCTGTCAATTCAGGTGTCTACTGGCATCTTGACCTCCATTCCAGGTAAGTTTATTTTGTACACAAGTTTAAAAAAAGAAAAGAAAAGCTCACGTTACTTAAGTTACTTACTGTTTTCCAGGCCATTAACTTTAATTTTGCTTAGGTCAAGTGGAGCAGCAACACCTACAGTGAAAGGACTCCTGGGGATGGGATCACCACCATAGCTCACTTGAACATTCATGCTACCCTAGAGAGATTGGACAGAATGGAAAACGTTGTTTCTTATTTTGATATTTGCTACAAGCCAGAAACTACAGCAGCAGAGTCTGACATACAACTGCCCCCTAATACTGCATCATGCATATCTTCAGACACCAGGAAGCAAAAGCTTATCCCAAACCTCCAGAGTTCTACTTAAAATTGTTCGGCAGTATATACAAGCAAAGTTGTAGAGGCAAGTAAATAACTGGTAGGAGAAATCCCAATTGGCACGTTTTGTGCAGATGCAGCCTTGGCATGAAGCTTTTAGAAGTTCTGCATTTAAAGGCTAAAATACTACCATGTTTTTACTAGGATACCAAGATGCTCTGCCCTGTTACAGATGAAATTGTGCCCAGTCATGCCCTATAAGGACCCGTATTTTGCTAGCTTCACTCTTAAGCCTACTGTGTTTCAAACTAATCTATTTTTTACAAGTTTCAACAAAATACAAGTTTTTGAACCAAGGATACTGTAAATCAGTTAATTACAGTTAATCTGCAAGGGCTTAATACTAGGCAAAACATCAGAAATAACATGACTACTCTGCAGGTTAAGGTTTCCTGTTTTATCCTCCTTATAGATGTGTAAAAATACTGTTGGAGTCCTCTACAGTTTTATTTTATTTCCATACCGCCCTATAGGGATGCAGGTGGCGCTGTGGTCTAAACCACTGAGCCTAGGGCTTGCCAATAAGAAGATCGGCGGTTTGAATCCCTGTGACGGGGTGAGCTCCCGTTGCTTGGTCCCAGCTCCTGCCAACCTAGCAGTTCAAAAGCACGTCAAAGTGCAAGTGGATAAATAGGTACCGCTCCAGCAGGAAGGTAAACAGCATTTCCATGCGCTGCTCTGGTTCACCAGAAGCGGCTTAGTCATGCTGGCTACATGACCTGGAAGCTGTACGCCGGCTCTCTCGGCCAATAAAGCGAGATGAGCACCACAACCCCAGAGTCATTCACGACTGGACTTAACTGTCAGGGGTCCTTTGCCTTTTTATACTGCCCTATACCTGAAGGTCTCAGGGCGGTTCACATTAAAAATCACTTACATAAAATCAAAACAAAAACCAGATATCCCCCCACCCCCAGAAAAGAGCCAGCATTTTAAAAAGGGTATATGATGTCAGGTCAGGCAAAGGCCTGGTTGAAGAGGAATGTTTTTGTCTGGTGCCTAAAGATGTATAGTGAATGTGCCTGGCGAACTTCCCTGGGGAGAGCATTCCACAGACAGGAAGCCACTACAGAGAAGGCCCATTCTTGTGTTGCCACCCTCCTGACCTCTACATGGATGTCTACACTGTGTATAATGTGGATATGTACACTCTCAAGTCCGTAACTATCAAATTTATAATCTACAAATAAGAGATACAGGAAGGGGGGGGGACCTCCAGTAATGAAAATGTACGAAATCTTCAGTTGATAAAACCTTTAAACTCCAATAGTTTAAACCTAACAGACCAAGCCCATTCAAAATCCAACATTCTGTATCTAAGGTATTTCCAACATCAAAACAGGCCACCCATACGTTGGCTGCAACCTGCTTTCCCCATTTCCCATTCGTCCGTTACAGTCTGAGCTGCACCTATTAACACCACAAGACAGATGGTCTACTTCACTTTTGATTCTGTAAAACAGCTAAATTAGGTGCCAAGAAACGAAGCATTTGCTGCCTAGAAACTGCCATGCATTCGTCTGCAATGCTCCCATATGGGCACAAGATTAATGCATCCAGAATCTTCAGCCTCCCTTTGTTCATTTGCTGTAGAACACTAATAAATTTGAAGGAACAGAGGCTGGCTATAGAGAAGAGACTTTGAAATTCAGATTTTTCAGTTAAGCTAGTTGGGCACGGGCCAGCAAAGCATAGCATGTTAACTCCCTGTGACTAAGGTGCATATAATGCGGCAGTTCTGGAAATTAATCCCTTGGATAAGGCATTTGGGAATGGAAGTTACATTTTCACAGGGCCTGGAGCAGTTTAATGTTTGATAAGTAGTATTTGTCACTGCTATGTTTACAGACTGACAGAGCAAAAGAGCAGACTGCAATGTTTGCTTACTCCACCCCTTATTCACTTTAACCAGCTTGCTCTCCCCTTCCCCCTCCAGAACCTCTATCAACGTTTGCTTCAAAAATGCAATGTACATATGGTGCAGTGTTCAAATATGGCAGTATTTCTCAACAGTGCCACCACCTACTATAATTTTCAACCCCCGACAGAATGCTGGCAGAATGCCAGCGTTCAGTTTCCTGAGTTTATCTCCACTTCCTTTATCTAAGCTGGGAGCCCATGGGCCAAATATTCTACACTGTACCCAGAAAGCAGGTCGCATTTTTGAATGCTCTCCATGCAGAAGAGGCTCCCTGCACAAAATAATTCAACATCACCTGTGAGTTAAGGTCCAGTGTAGTCTTCTCCTAAATGTGCTAGTTTATGACACACAACATGGATAACTTTAAAGGACGATGAGGCTATTCTTGGCCGCTAGCCACAATGGCTAGGTACTGCCTACACTGTCAACGTCATCATGCTTCTGAATACCAGTTGCTAGAAATCTGAATTGTGGAAAGTGCTGTTGTACTCAAGTCCCATTTGCAGCCACTGTGAGAACAGGATGTTGGACGAAACAGGCCTTTGGCCTGAACCAGCAGGGATGTTCTTGGGATGCAGTGAACTTTTTATGCGAGGAAGCATTTACAAACAAGGCTCTATGCAAATGGGTAGAAACCACAATTCTACAATTCTGTAAGGAATCAAGCGTAAAATGGCTTAGCTGTCATCCGTGTGTATCTTGGATTTGGTAAGCATAGGAAAAAATTAGTACTTTCTGAGGTGTAAGCAAGCCAGGAACAGTTAACTGGCCTCCAAAGAACACATTCAACAAGCGTCAGCCATATTTTGAAGACAGTCCCTCAAATGCACCTCACCACTTGCAAGCTTGCTGCAAGTTGCTGGAGGATAGTACACAGCACCACTCTTTTCCGAAGTCATAAACTCCAGTTCTATTTACACCAGCCAGTGTCACGAGTGGCATGCCAAAGAGAAAGCTGGCATTGAAGTTTCTGCTACCGAGATCCAACTAAAACAAAAGCCTATAGAACCCAGCTACTCCAAATTATGGACACCTAAAAGTTGCACAAAATACCCAAAGGATCATCTCGGTATAAAAATGAACATGGCTTAGATGAAAGACCACCTGTATCAATGGACCAATACAGATGCCCGGCAGTGCAGAAACCAGGAAGGGATCACAAGAAGAGCAGGATTACACAGCAGTCACTATACTTAAACTACTAGGGGCAAAAATGAAAGTTGCAGCTTCGTAACATCATTTTGAACATAAAGTGACAGTTCAGCCAAACCATCCCTGGGAGAGGAGATCACGGTCTCCTCCTCTGGTCCTGCTGCTATCATGCTGCCTGGGGCTAAGCCATTAGACAGAAGAGATCACATTAATACCTCTTATAGGAAATCCTACCTGCTGTACTGGAGTGTATCTTACGGTGTGTGAATAATCATAGTTGTCAATTATGTCCAAATCTTTGACAGCATCTCCTGCCATCGGTCCACTGAACTGAACATCCAGAGGGGCTTTTCCAGCACCTTTTGTGAACACGGTGAAATGTGTTGGCTTCCCATTTTCCACACCTAAGTAGGAGGAAAAAGTAGAACATCATCACCCCTTAAGGCATATTCAGAAAGAAGGTGTGCCATGCTTTCTTTTTCTTTTAACAGAATGAAGACGCCAGGCTAATACCAAACTGAACTCTTTGTGATTAAGTTTTTTTGTATCAATGGACTGATCTCTCCTAAATACAGAATTGTATAGGTGAGATCCAACAGTGTCCTAGTGGATTTCCCCTTCCTTCTCCTTCCCACTGCAGTCCCCTAAGGCTAAAGAACACATTTTGGATTTGGACACATGCAAGGAGCTGCGAGGGAGGAGAGGAAAAGGAAGTCCCTTCTGCTTAAGTGGGAGTCCATTGCACAAGGAGTATGCGCAAACTGGGTATTGCTCTGTTTTAATATGAAGACAAAAGAAACAAGTAAACAGCTATCATGACAAACTTCCACACTCACCAAGTTAAGAAGAACCCTCACCTGTTTTACTTAGTCCAGGCCCTTCAGCCTTCACCTTGCTTGCATCATGTGATGGTTCCACTTTCACTCTGAAAGGGCTTGTAGGGATTTCCTTCAAGACAAAAAAAAAAAGCTTTGTTTCAATGTAAGTTTTCTTTTCAAGTAAGAAAATACAAGAAGAACTAGCTCATGATACACCCGGGGCATCTTTCCAAAATATATATATTCAAACATACACCAGACTATGAAGTTATTGACTTCCTTCTATTTACAAAGAATACCAAAATAAAATCAACTTTTTGGGCAGAGACCGCCTTAAGTACATATGCTTCAGGTTACAGACTGCTAACCCAGAAATAGTACCTCAGGTTAAGAACTTTGCTTCAGGATGAGAACAGAAATCGTGTTCCGGCAGCAGGAGGCCCCATTAGCTAAAGTGGTGCTTCAGGTTAAGGACAGTTTCAAGTTAAGTATGGACCTCCGGAACGAATTAAGTATTTAACCAGAGGTACCACTGTAATCGAAAGGTCGGCGATTCGAATCCCCGCAGCGGGGTGCGCTCCCGTTGCTCGGTCCCAGCGCCTGCCAACCTAGCAGTTCAAAAGCACCCCCGGGTGCAAGTAGATAAATAGGGACCGCTTACCAGCGGGAAGGTAAACGGCGTTTCCGTGTGCAGCTCTGGCTCGCCAGAGCAGCGATGTCACGCTGGCCACGTGACCCGGAAGTGTCTCCGGACAGCGCTGGCCCCTGGCCTCTTAAGTGAGATGGGCGCATAACCCCAGAGTCTGTCAAGACTGGCCCGTACGGGCAGGGGTACCTTTACCTTTACCTTTTACCACTGTAATCAACTCTTTGTGTGTACTCAGAAACCTCAATATTAATCTAACCTTCTGCTCCAGAAGATCAAAAGGCAAATGCTGATCCTGCTTAGACCACCATTGGCCTAAATGCACATATCATGCAACATTTCAAGTTGTCATTCAAGCAAATGCCACAGTTCCATACAGAGCAGAAATGATGCTTTGCACGGTACCTTTTCTGCCATCTGTTTAACAAGCATTCCTATTTCTTGGTGTGTGCCTTACAGAAGTGCCCTAAATTTTTATTTAACTGATGCAAAATGAGAAACTTGTAAGGACTTTTGTTTGGAATCAGTTCCGACTACAATCAGCCCTTGGCCACAGAGCAAGAGTACATCAAATTTATTATCCATTTTTGTATTATCTGTGCATTAAATAAGTTTCATTTCTAAAGAGCAAGCTGACCAGTGACAACTGCAAGGGAGTCAGAAACAACTGCAGAACATGAAATCAAGAGCCCATTAAGTGTTTTTTTATCTGCTACAACCATCTCTATATATTATCAGATACGTTTTTATAATTGCTGTTCGTCATAAACCACCCTGAGGACCTTCAGGTGTGAACCTTTGTGAGACGTGAAACAGAGCTTAAAAATAAATCAGCCATACAATAATGTCATACATACAGAAGCTTCAGCTAACCAGAGAGCAATATAAAATGGCATCTCAACTCCCCCCTCCACCATCATAACTACATACCTCTCCAGCAAACAGCACTTTGACAGTGTAACGCCCAGCTGCAGGGGGTGTGTATTTAACTGTGAATGTATCATTAGCATTATGTATGATGCCAAAGTCTATGTCCTGCTCTTCTTCACTCAGTACGTGAGCATCACATTTAATGCCCACACTGACATCACCTAGGAAGAAAACAAAAGTATCAATTTGTTAGTAAAATGACTTCACAATTGCTCCCTTGTATCAGTAGTTGTGGCTTGACGCGCAGTATGGAGAACCCTAGGCCCTCCAGATGTTGTTGAACTACCAACCACAAACTACCCCCGGCCATTGGTCATGTTTGCTAAAGCTGATAGGAGTTGCATTTTAGCAACATCTTGAGAGCCCAAGGCTCTCTACTCCTGCTTAACACATTTACACAGACATAACAGCTTTGTCAGCCACTTCTATTTGCACATTTCTTTCTAGAACAGTTCCACTGGAACAGCAGCAAACAGAGCTTAGGCTAACGGTGTTAGTGATTCTGGTTTTACCTTCTCCTGCCTCTGTGCAGTCTACTGTGAAGTGAGTAGGTTCATTGGCTTTCAGACCAGTTCTCTCCACCCCGGGTCCAATAACTTTCACCTTCTGGGGATGACTGCCTTGCCCAATCTGGACCTAGGGGGGAACATTTCATCAAATTAAAGGAGGAGCCACTTTGATTACACAAGCCCTGTATTTATTACAACATTTGTATGCCACTCCATAAAAGGGAAGGCTTACAGTAAGTATTCGACAATGCAGAGACAAAATAAAATCATGAACAGGAACCTAAATATAAGATAACAAAACCTGAGGCAACCCCAAAGTTAAAAATGGATTTAAGAACTGAGAGGACCAGAAAACATGAGTATTTCTGAATCTGCTTTATTTTATGGTCATAACTTTTCCTAATCTCATTTACATCTTTAATGGTGCATTATTAATTATTATTTCAATTTATATACCACCTTTATCAAAAGATCCTAGGATGGTGCACAACATTAAGAACACATTTTACAGAGCATAATTATAAATACTTAATAAAAAACATAATGGCAAACAGCATAATAATAAAATAATCATAACAGTTTTCCCCACCCAAGCTTTAACAGGCCATAGATTGTTTAATGGCCAAAGGCCTCGGTAAAGAGGAATATTTTTGCCTGGCACATAAAGATGTGCAACAATGGCACAAAGCGACTGAACTTTTGGTTACAGCAGTGGTGGAGAACATCCAAATCAGACCCACCAGGCTTCTCCATTTGGCCTACAAGGCCATTTTGGCCTAAACCACACAGACCTGCCCTACAGCCTCGTATGATGTCGAGGGTGCTTGGGGAATAGGGCTGAAACGGAATTTTCAGGCACTGCTCTGTTGGGTCTTGCAAGCACGTTTTTCTTTTAAAGAAACTGGTCACCTGGTATCAGTTGACTGACAGGCGGGTGGCACTTGTCAAACTTGGCCTGCAAGCAGGTGAGGAAGATAAAGATCCAGCCTGCCAGATGGATCCAGTTTTCCACCTCTGGGCTTAGTGTAATACTACCAACTAAATGCCAGTTAACATAAGCAAAGGTTTGTGCATAAGACATGGTAAGACATGCTACAACTGGAGGATAAAGAGCTGCAGCTACTGAGCTGCTTTTAAAACTTACCCTGTAAGGACTATTGGGCACATTAGCTCCTCCCCAAGTAAGAGCAAGTGTGTGCTTGATTGGTTTTGTTGGATTGTAAGAGCAGGCATAGATACCATCCGGCTTGCTTTTCATTTGGATGTCAATAGGATTCCCTTCTGCATCCTGTTAAAAAAAAAAAAAAAGGAAGAATGTAGATCCTCTTAAGAGGGGCGACATACAGACCGACATGGTTCTGGAATCCTATCACTGCTGGTTTTACCACAAATGATGGCGAGTCAAGATTCTTTAGTGCAAGCTTACTGGTCAGCATTTAAGACTTCCATGCAGAACATCTTCCAATACCTTGTGGCACCGTATGTTCTAACGGTACATAGAATGTATAAACCTTTTGTAGGCAAGAACACAACACAGGTATAGAGGACGAAGAAGTGTTTTGTTTACCTTCCAATCTACAGTATTGGTAAGTGATGGAAGCCCTTCCTGCTTTCTCTTCTCTACCACCATGTAAAGAGCCATAAAACTTGCTCCACTTTAATCCTACAGGCTATAGCTAGATTTCACAGAGCAGGCAGATTGTAATATCAGCCACTCCCACTTAGGACCAAATTCACACTAACAAGTGTTGCTAGAACCACATACCAGCAACGACCTGGGTAACATGGACAAGCTGACAAGACCAATAGTGCAATTCTTTCCTATCAAGGAATAAACCTGATCCTGTATCTTATAAGGACTTGGGCTCAGGGCATAGTCACACTCGCCAATATGGCAAGTGCCAGGACTAAGCTAATGGACCATCAAGACCAGCATCCT
The DNA here is from genome assembly GCF_964106915.1 of Podarcis gaigeae. Classification (NCBI taxonomy): domain Eukaryota; kingdom Metazoa; phylum Chordata; class Lepidosauria; order Squamata; family Lacertidae; genus Podarcis; species Podarcis gaigeae. The sequence goes on along the minus strand of NC_139679.1, from coordinate 84,422,031 downwards.
GTGATGCCTGTCTGTGGCCATATGGCATCTTAAGTATTTCTGCCCGTCAGACTAATACCCTTAAGAAGAAAACTCCCAACTTCTGAACACAATTCCAAGGCTACAGTTCCAGATGACTTAGTGAGAAGCAAATGCAGCCTGGAACTCTGAACCTTACCTGTGCATAGATCCTCAGAGGGGCACTCCCAGCTTCCTTTGTGTCAACTGTAAACTCTGCAGGGTTGTTCACAATGCAGCCAGTCCGCTCCAGCCCTGGACCGTAAGCTTTTACCTAAGAAAGATCAGCAGAAACATAAGAGAATATGTCAACATACCTTTACAGGTTGTTAATAGCTCAGACTACAATGCCCGAAGTTTGTTTGAGTGAGATACCTGGATATACCTTGCATGTCACTGCTAAAATAAATAGTTTTCCACTTGATGTTCCTGGGAACATCTCACAATGCAAAGCATACATGTACTAGTGCCTAAATTTACAACAGTCCTCAATGGAAGGAGTTTCTCCTGTAATGAACTTCTAACCTGGGACAGACTCATATCTGGTGTTGCCGTGAGTTTCCTTTAAATTGGGGCTAAATCCTGACCGTGAATACCATCTAGCACAGTTTATACAGAAGGCTGACAGATTAACAGCTTTTTTGAGAGAGAGAGGCAGCTCCTCAGATACTTGCCTTGTCAGAGTTGAAGCCTGGAGAAGCAGGCTGGATGAACGCCATGTAGGGGCTGTCTTTGATATCTTCGTCATCGCACATGATGTGAACGGCATATTCGCCAGGCTCTTTGGGCCAGTATTTCACATCACACGAGCCATCGTTCTGATCATCACATTCAATTTTGGCTTGAGATGGGCCTTCAATGGCAAAACCTAAAAGAAGCAAACATGTTAGCAGTGCTGTTAAGAGGTGCCATGCTTTAGCTAGTAGGACTCAAAGACCTTTGGTTGCCTGTTCAAAACCATTTTTTAAATTCACAGCATTAAAGCCTGTTAAGCAGGTTTGTTTGAGGTAACCCTTATGTGAACTGAAACCATCTATTGCAAAGCAAACCAGAAAACTCACTGCAGTTACTGTGCTTCAGGGGCCGTGTGCTGAATTTCTCATTACTTATGTCAGAAGCCAGTTTAGTGTTGTGGTTAGAGGGCTGGACTGGGTGGCCTTGGGGCTAGTCACAGTCTCTCAGCCTCACAGGGTTGTTGTGAAGTTAGAGTGGGGTGAAAGTGGGACAAAGAAAACTAATGTCTGCCAACTTGAGCTTGTAGGAGGAAAAAATGGCTTATAAATGTACTAATTAATTTTAAAAGTACTTCCCCTTGGTGTTATAGCACTGGGGCCTGCTAAAAGGCAGGGTCAATAATGAAGTTACCAGAGACATTGTAACTGTCACAAAATCATATTGTGATCTTGAGATACTTTCTCCATGTGAAGTTAGCTAGGCATCACATAAATGCAATAACCATTTAGCAAAGCAGGGCAAGCCAGGCAAGTTCTTACCTAAGGATCCAACTTCTGGGCCAATGGATTCTACCACAAAGTCGGCAGATTTACCAACAATGCCTTCATGAAGGCCGGGCCCCCAGGCTCTTACTTTCTGAGGACCAGGTTCAGGGCCTACTTGAACTTCAAATGGGCTATGACAGAAACACCAGAAAGCAGGATTAGGAGTAATTAATATCAGATACTAAAGATGGGCTCAAGTAGAGCTACAGGGATGTAGCTAACTAGAAACATTGTCCTCATGCATTTTTGTAAGCGCCTCCTGGGTTGGATCCAGACTTCAAAAAATCTCTTCCTTTCTTTTCCATTTCTGCCACTGGAATCAGATCAGGTAGATTGGGTAGGGAGAGGAAGGATATGATGCACCTGGGACTCTAGGAAAAGCTTGGGACTGAAAGCAACAATGGTCACCACTATCCTTCCCTACACTGTCAACGATTCCAGTTACAGCCTGAATCCAGAACAAGGCAGAGCTTACTGTGCAATCACCTCTGTCCAGCTAAAAGTCCGGGAGCTACAGATAGATGAAGCGGGAGCCTAACCTCTATGTGGTGCATCACTTGGAAAACAGACGGGGACCAATGAAAATTAAAATACGGCAGATATTCCAAAGGTTGCCTACATTAAAATTCCACTCTTTAGATAAAATCTGAATAATCTTGGTGCTACCGAATAGTAATCCGATACCTAGAAATACAGATGAAAGCTTGTGCCACAATAGTTTGTTGGCCTTTAAGGTGCCACAGGATTTGGTTTTAATGCAGCAGACATAAGTCCACCTCTTCAGAAATTGAAATATACAATTTGTCCAAACAGGGTAGTACCCTTGTACTAGACACTAAAAGGTAAAGGTACCCCTGACCGTTAAGTCCAGTCGCGGATGACTCTGGGGTTGCGTGCTCACCTCGCTCTATAGGCCAAGGGAGCCGGTGTTTGTCCACAGACAGCTTCCGGGTCATGTGGCCAGCATGACTAAGCTGTTTCTGGTGAACCAGAAGTGGTACCTATTTATCTACTTGCACTTGACATGCTTTTGAACTGCTAGGTGGGCAGGAGCTGGGACCGAACAACAGTACTACCATCCGTTAATTTGCTCTGGGCAGATGTGGAAACTTAAGCAGTTCCAACATGTTTGGTAGGGAATACACATCCAGTGCTAAAAACAAACAAACCTGAAATGGATGTTCCAACTCACCTTTTAGGGATGTTGTGGCCTCCCCATGAGATTGTCACAATGTATTTTCCTGGAGTTACTGGATAGTATTCAAAAGCATACACACCATCCACATACTCCTTTTGTTTCACAAGTTCCTCCAGACCTTCTGCAGAAATATCATCAATCTAGCATTAGCCTTTCATAGTTACAGCCTCAATCCTCTGGTTACAGGCAATTTTGCCCCTTTCCAGTATTTTAAGAAAAATTGCTAAGAATGAAGTCATTCCCCCCCCCCCAACCAGAAATAGTTTGCAAGGAGGAGAAATGGCCTCCAAGTTGTCATGCAAGAAAGATGGCATAAATATTTCCAGAAGAGATCGATGAGTGAAAGTGTTACGTTACCCCGCTTAACTCATTCCCTTATGTTATTCCTTAGTCTAAAGAATTATGCGTGTCATGTTAAAACAAGGGAAGCTTAAGCTTCATCAGACCTCATGACCACAAGTATTTGGGGAATGCTTACTTGATTTAATTTTCCTGCAACAGTCTAAATATGCCTAAGTTTGTTGATACAAGACTATTGTCTTTAACAGTGCACAGTTGGCAACCCTGCCGTAGCCAACGCTTTAAGCACATTACAGCTCGCAAGAGGCCCACCAGAATCTCCACCAATTTGTACAGGGCTGAAAAGGATTGCCATTCTTTTTGATCTGGGGCCAGAAGGTAACAAAGCCCTGCATCTATTTCAAGGCGTACTGTGATCCAGGAGTAGAAAAGGGTGTCTGCCATAAGATCAGCAAGCCAGTGGGGGACTTTCTGTCCATTATGACTCCTGAATGGAGCATTAACTTGCCAAAGCGAAGCAGAGGGAAAATGATCCTGGGGTTCAATTTTGAGTACCCATCTTTAAGGTCAGAACTCCCAAAAATGTGTAAAATGTAGTATCCTGAACTGCTAAGTTTCACTTATCTTTTTACCAAGTCTGAGACAAGGAAAAGAATGACGGTCTGAAATCCTGAAACAGTCAAGTTGCATAAAAATTCACGGATCATGTCCAAGTTATCTCAAGCAGCTGAGGAGTATTTCAAACAATTAATACAAGTTCCATTAGTTTCCAGTATTTACACTTCCCCAGGTAAACTACTTCTGAAACAGAGGGGAACTCCTCAGCCACACATCTCATTTGGTTATCAGTTTGACACAGACAGTCTCTTATTTATATTCCATTCAGGCAGATAAGCAAAGAAATGCAGGCACCTGATACCCTCCTGTCTAGTTTGGCCTAACCTTTCTTCCCCTTTTGCATGTTTGCTTCACATTTCTTGAGCAATGTTGTCATGAAACATTATTACTGAACGTTTTTTTGCTACACACACACCCTTTTGTCCAAGAGCTTTGCACCATAGATACTGAAGTAAAAGTTCAAGCCTTTCCAAACCCACTAAAGCAGTTGCACAGCTCAGATTACTTCTGTATAAACAGGTAAACAAGGCAGTTATCACACCCAAAGAACCAGTCATTTCAAATTTCCAGCCATGTTTACCGAGTCTCCTCTTGTGCAATTAGATATGAGAGAGAAAAGAGCTGCTCCATTTCACTTCTGGAGTTTCCCCAGGGGATAAAGTCAACATACAGATACCAGAATCACAAGCCGATGGATTACACTTTTAAGCCCTTTGCAAACTTCCCTGGCCCCACCCCAAAGCCCCAGCAATGCTAAGAAGCCGAGCACTTACTTGGTCCTTTTATTGCCACATGGATATCTCCACTCCCTGCGGCTTTAGTATCAACCTTGAAGTCTGCGGTTTCTCTGATCCGAACTCCTTTAGGTTGGAGGCCTCTACCACTGGCACGGCAGGCATTTGGATTGCACGCTGCAAGCGAATTGCAGACAGACATCAATACAGCCTTTGATTCCTAGAGATATTTAACTTAGCCAAGCTAGTCTGGAACGGTTTTCTCAGCTTGCTTTAAGATGGATGAGATTCTAAGTTTATGAAATGTAAAACCTGAACACCATTTTGCAGTCTTAAGGAGGCAAGACTGAGGCTGTCAATGCACATTATATTAACATAAAACTGGGGGTTGCAATTTTTTTTGCTTCACGTGCTTCACTATGTACAAACCCAAGTCTCATTTAAATGAACTAAACTCCTAACAAATTTACAACAGCATGAGAGATGGGGGAAACTGCAGAAAATTGTTTTTTTTTAAAAAAGGAAAGTGTTGTTGGTCTTACAATAGTAAAAGGAGTAAAGTATCCTCATTTTCACAGTTTCAAACTTAGGAGGGCATATTGCCTTAGGGCATGAATGCAGATGAAACCTTCCAGTTTGAACCAGACTTTTTTTTCCCCCAGTGAAGTCTCAGGTTTCAAGGGGTGGGGGGTGAAGAAGAGGGCAAGAAGTGAAACATAGCATGAGACAGGGAGCATCTCATAGAGATGTTGCACCTTGCATTGTTGAGACAGTGTTGCTATGCTGATCCTGCTATTGCCCCTAAATTAGCAAATTTAATCCCCCCAGAGGAAGCCCCATGCAGGTGTGCCTGAAATGCCATGGAGGTGGGGAAATATAATTCACACGCAAGAGTTTAAACATGCTTTCCTGAACACCGTCACCATTAGGGAAAGCAGGTCTGTATGCAGAAACCACTGGATACACAGTGTGAAAAAGACCACATACAGAATGATGATTTATGGGAGATAAGCAGGCTCACAGTTGTCAGTATTTGGTCTAGCCATGAAACTGGACTGTGAGGCATGCAGGCTTGGGCTCCCAACAGCTCAACTCCATGCATTTCCTTCTGGAGTTGGCAACCATTTCCTTGGAGGGAAAACCCAATTCATCCCACGAAAAGCTGTCCTGCTGCAAGCATGCAGGGAATTCTCACCCCCCAGCCAATCTGCATTGACTAGGTCTACATCCATCTGTAGAACCAGGGATGTAGCAGCAAGCCGAAGTTCAGTTTCAAGCTCCTTGCAACGAAGTTTGGCAGTTTGTGGTTAAGCCGTTTGACTTCTTGCGAGACTGCCTGAAGCCTGACCTGCCGCTTGCAACATTTTCATACAACCCAGCGACTTCTGCTTAGGGCTGCAAACCTGCCTGCTGACTAGGTGTTCAGAAAAAAACGCAAGTTCACCCTGCACACCCTCTTACCGACAGAGCTTGCCCAACTATGAAGCCAATAGCAGTGAAGTCCAACATCTCACAAATTGAAAGTAGCTCAGGAGAGGTGAGCAGAGGTCTGAAAGCACAGGAGCAGGCAAGGATGGAATAGAAAGCCAAGTGTCAGTTCAAGAAGGGAAGAGAGTTGTGATACAAAATAAAGTGAATATAGTTGGTTTTAAAGAGACACAGCAAGAAAGCTCAATTCTAAAAGTGTAAGAAGGAGCAATGCGGTCATTTAGGATGACAAGACCCAGTTAGTTAAATGTCATAAGATACTAACACTTAAAAGTCCTTTTTTGGGGAAATGACTTTCATGCAAGAACTGAACTGCTTTATCCAAGCCAAAAGACTAAATTCCCACGTTTAGAGAGTCTCATAGATACTGCACTTAATGTGCACATGTATCCAGTAATATGGTTAAATAGCTATACGTCTGCCCTAAACACATACCTTCACCAACATGAATACCCCAAGGGCTTTTGGGAATTTGCTCTCCAGCAAACACCACTTTAATGGTATGGGGACCAGCTTGAAGAGGTTTGTACACGCAACGATAGACTTGATTCCCTTTGTCTTCTATTGCAACTTCCACGGGGTTCTTCCCTTGAGGATCTTCAACTTCTACACCTATATCACCAACACCAGCCCCTACAAGATACAAAATAGGAGCTCAAAAATTATTTCCACAATTAAGGAAGTCTCCCAGTTTTTTTATATTGGCCAGTAGCCATCCCAGTGGAAAGAGGGCCAAGGAAATACACACTCTATATAGCCAAATTGGGGTGTTGGGAAATGGGACACGGAGACCATCTCCCCTCAAGAACACATTGTTTTGTCACGAATTTCCAGTTTAGCTTTTCCAAAAAGAACCCATAAGCTACTGAGTATGATAATGATCCATAACAAAAGGCAGGAGGACCTCAAGGTTTGCAGCCTGAGGAAATGAGTTGCGAAATGCCTGATAATACATCCTTGACATTTGCAGCCAGAATTCTCCTTATCTTTATACCAAGGTCCTGCCTGCTTGTTTTGAAGAAAATGCTGCTAGATTTATTTAGACTTATGTCTACCAGTTTTCCTATTTGGAAAGATTTAAAAGCAGCTTTAGTTTTGCAATACAACCCAACAAGACTCGCACCCCCAGTTGGGAAAATCCTCATTATGCTCAATTCGCAGTCACCTTTTTGTTTAAGTTACTACTGCAAAATTCATGCGCTATACACTCCTAAGTCTAGTACTCAGTAAGTTCGTCTTAAGTGACTTCTGAAGAAACAATAGCGGAGCTACTATGCCACAGACATGCTATGCATTCCCAAGAACAATGAAGAATGCTTAGTTCAAATGCATGAACATCATGCACCTTGCACAAAAAGCTTATACTCTGCACTTCCTGAACACAGACACATTGGCAACCTTTCTTGCCAAAGCAACCCAAGACCGTTGCCATCCCTGATTGGTAAATCAGAAAAAAATGATGTGAATTCATATCAATGCCTGCTAAAAAACAAAAACCTGTTGGAAGACTAGTAAGTGTTGGTATGAGGCAGGCTTCTGTACTGGACACCAAAGAGATGTAAAGCAGATATACACGCCTTCATGTCCAAACTAGGTGTTGTTAATTAAGTACTGTGGCCAAGAATTGCAAATTGAACTCTGAAGCTTCAAATGCATCTTCAGCATCCTTAACCCATTTATTTGCATTTATTCTATCTAGCAAGATTCATATACCACTTCATAAAAAAAAATGCCAGTGTTTATATAAAGTGGCATGATATTAATTAAAAACAGAAATAAAGACAACCCTTTAAAAACACCACAAATAATAAAATTTTAATAACGGTAAATGCCCAACCCATGGAGCACTGTGCATTCATTCGACCCTCACATATGCTCTGTGTCAGGGGAGGAGTCTCTGGCTATGAATCCAATTCCCATCACTCCTGATGTCTGGAAAGGTATGATTCAGTGCCCAAAAACATCTGCAGAGCCCCAGGGTTCCTATCCTGTGTGGACACTATAGGGAGAAGTAACATCATGGCCCATACGAAGAGAAGGCAAGCCTGCTCACAGCTCCATGTCACAAAGGAAGGAATCTATTCAGCCCATCTTACCTGCTGTGTAAACTTCAAAGTAAGTAGGTTTATTGGCTATATTTCCTGTTACTTCCAAGCCTGGTCCTTTTGCGGTCACTTTGCTGGCATCTCCCTGGGCTTTATCAACATTTACTTCAAACGGGCTCTTTGCAATGTGCTGGCCAGCAAACAGAACTGTAACCTAGAAGTGTAGTAACAGTATTCAAGTTAGATATGCACCACTGCAAGCAGGTAGCCAGTTTGCATTCACTCAATAGCAGATCCAGAGGAGTTCTGAATTCACAAGCTGACATTTAAAAGCCAATTCTTAAAAAAACAACCAACTTCTGGAGAAGTGTCTGCAGGCCCAACATTGAATGTGGTATTGCCAGCTACCATATCCAGATGAATTATGCACATTTTTAGAGGCAAAACATATTTTAATAGGGCATTGAACGTCAATCAACCATATAGTTCACTTTCTCAACAAAAGAGAAGGCAGGATAAAAAAGGCAGCTTAGCTACTCTAAAATAAAACTGACTACCAGTGTTGCCTCCACCTCCTCTTTTACCTGAACAATTGTTAAACCAGCCAATCAGTACTTTAAACCGGGGGGGGGGGGGGCGTTGTCGCTCTCAACTACAGCTACAAAACTAGACCAACTTGTTTTGAGATAGTATTACAACAACATTGTCCTGAGCAAAATGTACTTGGCAGCTAAAACTCACGTCTCCCTCCAAAATCTTCAGATATTCTTACCTTGTGAGGTCCTGTAACCTTTGGGAGGTACTGAACAGCGTAAGTCTTGTTCTTATCGTTGTCAGGAGTCACCATGGCCTAAGAAAGAGGAAGGCATTAGGCAACTCAGTCATGCTTAAGTTTCTTGATCTTTTTCACTGGGTATCGTATTGGCTGCTGTGGTCGTTTTATGATTTTAATTCTACACATTGTGCCTATTTTTATAGTGACATTTTTATAGCCTGCGCTGGAGAGCATTTTGTAAAAGGTGGGCTAAGAGTACAAATAAATAAAATGCCAGGAATTAAAATTAGGACCTTCTATATGGCCTGTACCCCTTAACTATGGTCCATCCTCATGATTCATGAAACTCACTCAAATGCCAACACACTTGAAGAGGATTCCTTTTCCATAGTGTAAGATAGTAGTAAGTGGTCAACCCATTTCCCTTCCCTGGCCCAAGACCTCTCAATATGCATACCTCTTCTCTGTTTCCTTCTGGATCTTCTACAAAAACCAATACCTCGCCTTGGCCAGCACTGATGGTGTCAACACTGAATTTGGCAGGCTGTTTCACCATATTTCCATGTGGTTCAATTCCTGCAGGAATAAAAGGCTGTGCTTAGCTGGCTGTAAAGATGACATGCAGAAAGCTTTTACTTGCTAAACTGTGATGCAAGTACATTATTTCCTAGAATTATCAGCACCAATTTGTAGCTATCCTTGCTCTTAATGTAGCATCAGGACATAATGGTGAAGAAAAGAAGCACTGCCACAAAATATGGGAGGTTCAATTTGTGGCTAACGTGGTTAATTGCTATTGACAGACAAATCCACGGTGATGGGGCTGGTCTTAGCTACCGTCACATTAAACTACATTTTTAAAATAAATGTAAATACATACTTCTCAATGTACACATTTCCAAATGAATTTTATCCTAACACAGGTTTTGAGTAGCGAATTGTATTTCAAAATTTGGAGGTGTGCAGAATCCGAAAAAACTGTGTATTCATCTGTGATGTGTGAATTAGGAGTTTGCTTTAAAATTCTTAGTGTTGCTTAAAAAAGAAAAAATCTAGCGTTGACAACATCGATACCCTAGATTTTGGTAGCTTTCTGAATATACACGTGCATTAGTTTTTCATGGTCTTCCCAGGATCCCTGCTTGTTTTCCTTTGGTAGAACCTCTGTTCCTCTCCAGGTTCTCATCCCATCCCCTCTCATTCCAATCCCACTCACCAGCCTGCCTCCATCCACCTCCAGTTCCCTTGTCACTCAACCACCCAAGCCATGCCCCTCTTACAGCTTGGCCAAATGGCAGCCCAAGTCAGCTATGGAGGAATAGGTTAGGGAAGCTCCTCAGCAGACACGCCTCATACTGAGGTCACCTAAGCTGCTGAGGTTCACAACGAGAACAGCAGGATGCTTGCTGAGGAACCCTGCGTGTTCCTCTATAACTTGCCCACTGACAACACTCACCTGGGCCAACCATTCACCCACCTGCTTAGGATGCCTTCCTGCTAACCCTCTGCCTGGGCAGTCTGCCTATCAGCAGTCATGAAAACTGCAGTGTAACAACATTCTTACCCTCTTAATATACACCAAGATATATTGTATTTTCCTGTATTATTTGAATACAAACTGATGCAGTTTGTGCGAAATAAAAGCAGCATTCAAAATACAATTAAAAACCATACAGCACAGTGCATTACAATTGCTACAACAGGCAGAAATACCATTAAGTGGACTGGACCCTCTGCAACTTTCTAGGTGGTCCATGATGGAAAAATGTTTGGGAACCACTGCCTTACACGAAGCAACTGGTCCCCTCCCACTGACAGTGATGAAGTTTAGGTTTACAGCTTAGAACAAGACAATAGCCTTGCTAAACTGGTTCTCAAAGTGGGAATTTTCATGTGAAAGTAGGAGTGGCTTTTGGACTATTTCCACATTTTTCTGAATCTCAGCACTGCACTAAACGAATACAATGCAACTTGGAAGTTTGTCTACAAACATGATTTAAATAGAGCAAGAACCAACTGGTCTTTTAAAGCACAATAGTTTTGAATGTATGTAACAAGATAAAAGAAACAATACACGTAAGTTATAAGAAAAGCATTTTAGACCTCACCTCTGCCATACGCCCTTGCCTTCTTTGGATTAAGCTTAGGCTTCAAAGGAGCGCCAGGTTTCAGCTTTGCTTTGGGAAACTGTGACAAGTAGGTCATTACAGAGTGTTCATCCACATCAGGGTGTATGATTTCTTCAGGAGCGATGACCTGGTAAATAAGGACATATTTTCATTAGGATTACAACATGTGAATCCGAGTTCCCCTCATACATTCCTCCACATCCAAATCACTGCCCGTCCAATAAATCCCTAAGTTTGGAAATATAGTTAGCCAGTAGCATTCCTAAGAGCAAGAAGCCTTTTGAAAGATTACACCGTGTAATTGCAACACATAGAATAAGTGCACTTTATTTGCACACACAGCTTTGTAGCTGGGTCATTTGCAGTTGAGTTACTACTGCCAGTCAAAAAGTTATGATGCCACCTTCCTCCCAACAGCCAATCACTTGAAGTTGCACTGAGTGTTTTACTGGTCCCCCTAAACACTGCCTAGGTTCTATGTACAAACTTTTTCAGAGCTGTCAAATAAATACTTCAGTAGCACCAATTCAAAAGTACATAACAGCAGTCAAGGCTCTTAATCTTAGAGAAACGCCGAGGCAGATTTATTGAACTGGCACTGGCACAGTAAGTCGTAAGTGCTTTCTTTTACTGGAGCAAATAATGGGCATAATATGAGTTATTTCAATAAAGGCAGAGGACTATAAAGTGTTTCTAGCAGGGATAGGATCCAGCCCAACCTTTAGAGGAAGGGGGGCTTCTATGCTTGTAAAAATGAGAGGGGAAACTCAAGTTTTCCAATATTGTACGTTTGTGATTTATGCACATTTAATTTGTGTGCATTCAGCTTTATGGGCTTGGCAAATAAAAATAAGAGGGGTGCGTGGGGATCCAGGTAGCAACTGACAATTCCACCTACCATTGAACCCAACAGAACTTTGGATTTAGGCACGATTCCCAGAATGTAACCCATGCATAAGTTACGGGCTTACTGTACACTAAAGGGGCAGCTTTCAAGGAAGCAGTCTCATCAAACGTATTCTGTGTGGAGGACCCACTGTTTTTAATCATTTGAGACGATGACATTTCATACCACAGCAGGTATTTTTAAGCACAGCTGAATTTGTGGGACCGGCACCATCAGATGCTACAAGTAAAATTATTTCTGTTCATATCCTGCCACCTGGATATGCTGAAGCTCAAATATCATTTCTCTTCTCCATACCTGAGGGACACCCAGCCAGTCATCTGCTTGCTGCATGGCTTCACGGGCATTATCAACAGGCTTCTTAGGGTCCCAGGTTTCCCAGTCTGGGCAGAGACCTAGCGAAGCAAGAATTATAAAGTTTAAAATACTATGAACATCAGGAAGCATTTACACTTAGCATAAATCCATTTTAATTTTAGCTAGCAACTGTCAAGGTCTACCCACAGAAGTGCACTTGCATTACACAAGAGTAGGAAGTGGAGATTATAGCCTGGTAGCCAAGGTTTTCAGACTGCAAAGTCAGGATATGTGAGATAAATCCTGTCCGTATTGTTTGGCCTCCACTCCCATTTGTGAGGAAAGAGATTCAATGCCAATCTGAGATCTAACAGATTGGAACTGCCTACTCTCCACTGAGCTACACTGACTGCTGAACCACTGATTGGCTGGCTTTTCCAGTACTCCATGCTGCCAGTCTGGTTAAATTCTATGATTCTAACAAACTGCTCTCTCATTTACAATATGCAGTAACTAAAGATTACCCTAAAATTCTGGATGCAACATTTATCAAGTTGTTCTGCAGTGCTGAATTTTCAGAAAATTGTTTCGCCAGAAGTAGGAACAAACAAGATGCTAAAGAATCCTATTGACAACAGAAGGAGTAGCCAAAATGGTCTTCTGCCACACTCTCACCAACCCCGGCCGGGGGTGACAGCAGGTTAGTCCACCAACATCCTTCTTTTCTTAGCTCAGAAACAGGTGCCAACATCTATAAGGCTACTGGCTACTCCTGGATCACAAGAAGGTTAACTTAGCCAATAGTCTTCTCATTCACGTGCAGCAAAAGTAATAGCTTGTAAACACGACAAAACAGCTCTACTGCTGCATTTACATCCAGGATATTTTGTTTTAAAAAAAACTGTAGAAAAGCTTTTAGGAATCCATGCAATACTTCATGAAGCTAAAAACGTGCTGCTCAACAACTATGATTGGACATTTTGGAACCCATAAAATATGTACCAAGTTTTTTTTTTTTATGATGCATTGCAAACTTAAAGCAATGCCTAAAAGTTGTGAAACCTTCATTAAGGGTTCCTGACTTTTATACAGACATTTAGAGCTTGTTTTCATAGGTGTGACTTCTAGTCAAGTACAGGACTTCTCAAAGCAAGGGAATCTTATTTACATTAAGGTAAAGATAAATCAACTGCTACTGACATAGGGCGAGAAAATGGAAAGGTCACAGAAGGCTTACCTGGAGCACAGCTATCAACGAGGGCACCTAATGCTTTGCCATCTTGCCAATTTTGGTTGAAGTTCGTTATTGGCAAATAAGGGATTTTGTTCTGAATCCATCCCAAGAGTCTCTGTTTAGGAGTCTGTTTCTTGGCATCGTCATCTCCTTCATCTTCCCACACTGGCATAGAGATTGAGTAATGGAGGATAAGGGTCCATACTAACCCTAGGATTAGCTTCAAGTTCCCATCAACAATAGCTTTACTATCTGAAAAGAAGAAGAAAAACAGAATTACTTCTAAAACCACCATTAGGCATCAAGTCAAGCTGAAAGGTAACAAATCCACTTAAAGGCGTTTGCTTTGAGCCACCAATCTAACCACACAGGAGTCAGGTGGATAATATGACTGGCAGACACAATGGTTCTTTCTATCTACCCAGGTATCTATTGAGATCTTTTTACACATACTTTACTATATGCTTGATTCATGGTTGGAGTAGCTTCCTCCAAGTTTCTTCTCAAGCCATCAGTTCAGCTGTCTACTGTCAACAGACAGATCATAATAATGTGAACTTAGGAACTAGGACAACCAGCCTATTGTCCTCAATCCAAGATCTTGCCCTACAGGAGAGCATAAAAGAGTTTATATACTGTCATTATGTACCTCCATAGTAAGTGGCAGTAAGCCAATCATACTAACTGGTAGATATCCCAAAAGGTTAGAAATCCTTTGCTCTGGTTTCTCTTCAAGAGTGAATCAACCATGATTTAAGATTAATGTTTTACTCAGCTTCTTACAGAATCTGCATAATTGCAAAATTAAGCAGATTGGCAGCAACAGACCTTGGGTTTAAAAATGGGGGTTGAAACCATGAGCTATTTCTACAACACAAACCTTTCTTGTAGAATAAGATATACAAAGACAAGATGGAACCAATCTGCATCAGTCATTTAGAATTTAGAGAACAAAAGGAGCATTTACACAGCTAGATTTCCATGCTATTGCGAATTTGGCTATAGCTTATTCACATCAATATGAAAATGTTATTTTTAGTCCAAGTATTTCCCCTCCTTATCACTCAACTATTAGTAGCAGACTTTCTACCAAGCTAGAAATTCCTTAGTACCCTAGTCAACATTTGCCCAGGACACATCAGTATGTTGATGAAACTAGAAAGCCAAACAGATGAATGTGCTTCTAAAATGGCATCATGCCGACCAAAATGGACTTTGAAAGCAAGCTTCCCTACTACCTAGCTCAGATGTATAATAAGCAAAAGTTTGTTTCTATATTGACTCTTACAACAGCTATTTGTGACTGGGTACCAAAGAGATCTAGAAATAAACTTAAAATGAGTCCTTGCATAAGTGATACTGCGGCTAGAAAACTTATGAAGCGGTTTGAAGTATACCACCACTCTGGCCAGTAGTAAAACCAAAATCACACCAGGGAAATTTAAAGATTCATAGTTATGAAAACAAGTCCTTCCTGGGAACTCTTATCCAAATATTTTCAGGACTCACATCAAGCCCTGTTTGCCAGGTCTGTTTGAACTAGACCAGGACTCACAGACTATGGCAAGGCACTGTTTCATGATGTGGAACTGCTCACCTACACAACTCTCTCCATTGCAAAGCTCTATTGTAATGTTTCTGGCCCCAAGCACAAATATATTTCATGAGCAATTAACAGTGGAATTTCTATCTAGCCACTGTCATTTGTTAATTGCATCTTAAAACTGCTTAAGCAATACAGCTTCAGTCTGGAGGTTATTAAGGTACATGGCCTGAGGAACAGTGTTTAGCAAAATTGCAACATTTAAGCTGTAGACTCACACAAGCCAGGTTTGCAGGGCAGATCAACTGCTGAAGATAAGTTAGCTTTGTGGCTGCATACTGGTCTTTTAACATGTGAAGTCTGAGATTTGTCGGATTCCAGAGGGTCATTGCTCAATTCACTATACAGCTACAATATGCACACAAGATTTAAAGGGGTGTGCAATCGCCTCTTCTCACAGCTGCAAGGGCTTGCAAGAAAACAGTAGCCTAAAGTAATTCCACCAGTGAACCAAAAGTTGCACAAAGTGTAGGAACTCATTTTGCATCAATTGGACATTTCCTCCTTATGTGGAAAACATTTCTACTCAAAAACTAGTAATGTATTTGGGTAGCAGGCACCAAATTTTTACCTGCGCATTTCCTAACTGAATCGTTGTATTTTAGATAAAATGCAGTCATATGAGGGCAGGCCCTACATTAGCTGCTGAGGGATAGAGCTATAATGTAATGAATTGAGTTGCTTAGAGCCATTAGCCACAGGGAAAGATTTACAAGCATCGCTGAAGAAAAACGGTTCAGGCAGAAGCAGGCTTCCACAGTGATACAGGCACTGCAGGTCAAAAGCGCTCCAAATTTAAGGCTGAAACTTTGTCTATAGAAACACAATGGGGAGGCCTTCATATGATCTTGTGTGGTGACTACTAGAGCATGGGCAGATAACTTGTGGCCCTGCAGATGTTACTGAACTACCATCAGCCCCAGTGAGCAAAGCCAATGGTCACAGATGATGGGAGTTATGGTCCAACAACATCCAGAGATGTTAGAAGCTCATATATAAGCTCATCGCCAAGTCGCACCTTCAACCTAGGTTACAGTCATAACAAGAAGACTGTCTGGTTGCCTTTTGGGAGTGGGGATTTAATCATTATTATTCATTTCATTTCTATATCATTTTATGCAGCGATATAAAAAAAACTGCTCCTTTTCCCTTATGGGGTACCCAAGAGCCCATATAGAGTCCTTTTGTGGGTTCTCTATCAGTAGGAGAAAATAACAGAGACCAACCAGAGAATATTGAGAAGCAAAGCAGCTAGTAAGCTTGATCTTTATTGACTGTTGCAACAGGGTGCTCCCCCACACGCAGGACAGAGGACCACCTCGAACAATGGCGAGCAAGGCCTTCTATATCCATTTTGAAATTTCCTGCCCTGGAGCTCCAGACCACCCCTCCATACATAGATCACAGAAGGGGTGTAGCCCAAGACCACCCCCCACAAACATAATACCTACATCACAGAAAAGGCGGTCTACAACAGAAATTTGATGGTTATTGTTTTTCCTGACTGCCAGGTTATCTGATAATGCCTTATCCGATTGCCTTTTCTGGTAGTCTGGCCATTCCTTTTGAGATGGTAATTGCTTAATTCCTGGGACAATGGGAAGGTGTTTTTTTTTGTTGTTGTTGTTTTCATTTTCTCCCTCCTTGCAGAGAAACATTTGGTCAGTTTGGGAGTTAAAATGGTTTCAGGACTGCCCTCCTGTGGTGCTTCAGATATGTGGTTTATATATTTATGTACGTGTTTGCTTGGTATATTTATGAACATTTAGTATATATCTAAGATCTTAAAATTCTTATAACAGCCGCTTACAGCACATTAAAACAGCAAATAAAACAATCCAAAATAAAATAGCGACAAGGCATCTCTGCCGATCAGCCGACAGTCTATGCCAGAGAAGACAAATTTAGCATACAGTGGTACCTCGGGTTAAGAACTTAATTCGTTCCGGAGGTCCGTTCTTAACCTGAAACTGTTCTTAAACTGAGGTACCACTTTAGCTAATGGGATCTCCCACTGCCGCACGATTTCTGTTCTCATCCTGAAGCAAAGTTCTTAACCTGAGGTACTATTTCTGGGTTAGCAGTCTGTAACCTGAAGCGTCTGTAATCTGAGGTACCACTGATTCTTTTCTGTTTTTCCAACAGTGAATTGTTTAAGTATTTAGCTGGTGGCCTTCTCACTTTCAGATGCTAGTTCTTCAGAAATTGCTTTAATTTGTTCCAAATACATCTTTGGTTGTTACCCATGCATTTTAAAACCTGGGACATGTTCAAAACAGTAGTAACACTCTGCCCCTTCTCCTACTTACAGCCCATTGTGAACCTCACATGACTGATCAATACTGAAACTGAGCAATCTCGCAAGTATGCACTTGCAGTCCTGGGAATTAGTCAGATCCTGGAGACCAGCGTTAAATATTTACTAAAAAGAAGAATAGTTATTCAGGCTTATTACTGGCATTTACTAGCTGGGTTAAGTTCTGCACTGCAATCCAAAGAATTCTTTTCAATACAGTCCAGAGGGACACCCAATAGGACCTTTTGCCTTGCTTAGAAACAGTTCTCATTTTGCCAGCAACCCACTATTCTGCAGGACCACCGTTCAAAACAAAGTTTACGGCTCAGTTTATTCACGAGTGCCTGGACTGGGAAACACCAATTAAAACCTCGTTGCATAAGAGCCAAGTGAATTTGTTAATTTTTTAAAACTTTGTCCTGCTGCAGTACTACAAGGAATTTGCTCTTAAGACAATTAGCGGAAACACGATAAGCTACTGTGGTCAGTTTCCTTGGTAACTGGAATACACAGAAGAACTATGCTTTTAACTGGCATGAGCAAGAGATTAGAACATGGGCAAAGGAAGGACAGTATTGTTATAAGCTAGATTTGGCATGAGACTCTTACGTCTCAAAGATCATGGGTTCAAGTCCCGTCCCCCCACCATTGGGAAAAGATTCCTGCATTGCAGGGGGTTGGACTAGATGACCCTTGTCCCTTCCAACCCTACAGTTTTATGATATTATGACTCTGGAAGTGACCAAACTGGGACATACTTATGGTGAACAAGCTCCTATGTAGTACTACTGGCCAAGAATGAAAGGCGGCCAGTTCTTAACATATTCACTGGCATAGCAACCATTTGGATCGTGGAAGTAAGAAGTTCAGCAAACAGCACAAACCCAAAACTTTGACACCACTTTGCAACCGGGCATCTTGACTGTGCCACCTGTGCACCTAGTTTAGAACAGCAAGAGCATGGAGAAAAAGGCTGCTCCATTGCAATGGCAGCCCAATCCCCTAGATTTTCCTAACCCAATCCCAAAATAGGTTTTATTTGGGCTTGCTTTCAAATGCCGGGAGCAAAGTAAGTTGAGGGCAGGAAAGTAAGACTTCTAGAAAAGATTTTATGTTGGATTTTTTAAAATGGTTACCAGCAGGCTCTGGGCAGCAAACACTCTTATCTGTTCCACTGTAGGTCATCATACTTGCCATTAGCTCGGTTATGGTGTGCAAATTCAAATTTATTCCCTCCAGTTCATTTGTATTTGTTAGCCACACTATTTCTTGAAATCGTATCCACTTTTTGCAATGTTTTCAGTAAGAATAATGTCACTGAGATTGTCTTCTCCTGGCCTAGCCTTGATTTGAGATTACACCCAAGGCTCCTAGGGAAGGGAGACAGATGTATCATTTATAAACCTAGTGTCCAGAGAGTAATATACTTCTTTTGGCAAGCCTTCAGAATTTTGTACTTAAAACCTAAGATAAAAGTTCAGAGCGATTGCTATTATTCTACAAGGCAATACAACTAAAATACAGTATCCCCAACCATGACATTTCTTTTAAGGGATTTACAGTATCGCAAAGGGTACGAGCCACTCTAACTTAAATGGCAGGATTTCTTCTGTAGCCAAATGCACCCCTTCACCTTGGGTGACCCCTTACATTGGGTTCCAGGCATTGAAAATCGATGTGCCGTATAGGCAGACACCCACCTAACGTGCTTGCTGCCTTTTAGACTGCACCTTTTCCAACCAGGGTTCCACAGGATGCTTGGGTCTGTCAGCATTTTACAATGCATTACCTGTTTTTACTTTGTAGGTGGAAGTCGGGGGCAGGGAGAAAGGGCCATGGTACTAAAAAAAAGGTGTGTTTCCTCTAAACTAAAAGGGCTGAAATCCACTGGTATAGCACAGCTATTTTTCCATTAAAAAGTGTAAGCCAATTTTGTAGGTTTGATGCAGATCATGCAGATAACAGCTAGTAGTACATAATTTGGTAACTTCCCTTTTTGGGGGGCCTTCTGCTGGAACAGAGGGCAGAGCTTAGTGACACATCTGCAATTTAAAATGACAAATGTAACCACTGAGATTATTATAAACCCGAAGCATGTTATTTTTGGTACTGTTAGCTTATAGTCTAAAAAAAAAAAAAAGAACCACTAGAACTGAGCAAAGATTACTATATGCCTTAAAGGGGCAGCAGCAAAGGTTCTGCTGCCAAGCTGCAATGCGATGTGCATATGCTCACATCCACACACACTTTCACTTGGGAGTGGCACATTGTTCACCAGCATGTTAACCACCAACAACTGACAAGAGAAAAGTCTAAAACATGACCATTAAAAGCATAAATGATGTTTAGGGCCAGAAATAGCTCTGAGGAAAGTCGCAGCAGCCCCGTATGCCTAAATCTGCAAGATGTATTCCTTGGAAGCAGATCACCCCCATGACAAAGCAAACAGAGGGTGCCAAATAGCTTTCTAGTTGTAGCAGAGAGTTTGGCTTCATATGCTTACCTTAAGATAGGTCTTTTAGGCAACATCAGACACAGCTTGTTGAGTTTGCAGGAAATGGCATGTTGCAAGCCATCAAACAATGGAAGCATATGTACACATGTCTCACTACAAATTGTTCCCATTATGGCAGGACATGAATTGTCGTAATGTCTGAAACAGGTCATTCCTCCTGACCTTAAGACTCAAGCCTGTGCGTCCAAACCATAGCAAGAGGACATGATCTCTAAACTCTAGTACAGAGAATAAACATGTTGCAGGAAGGAGCAGTGCAAGTTCTTGACCAGAATTGTGAATAAAAATGATATTTGCAGATTTCCTTGAAGGCAGAACTCCACCATTTAATTTTTTTCAATGACGAGTCATGTGGTCAGAGTCCATGAAAGCTTGCATCATAATAACTGTTGGACTTGATAGTGCCACATGAATTTGATGTTCCTGCTACAAGACAACTAACACAGCTACCATTCTGGACACTAATCATTTCAGACACTAGGAAAGAGCCAGAGTACGATACTACAAGGAAAATACAGAACATACTAGAAAAGGCGTGGGGGAGGGGGGATATGTGGCTATCCATATGCTGCTGACTACATCTCCCACCATCCCTGGTTGTAGCTGATGTGAGTTGGTCCACCAAGTGGAGGGCCACAAGATCCCAATCCCGCCATCATCAGTTGCCTTACAATGGCTGCAAATGCATCCTTAGGTGTCTTGTAAACTAGGGAAGATAAAGCTGTTGCACGTCATGTTTCAAATCAAGAGTCTGTTGCAGACCTGTGGTTCTTTGGGTAAAGGGCCACAATGACCCATTGTCAACCCTCCGGGGGCCACATATCAAAATGGGTGCGGCTTAAGTGTTAGTATGCGTGTGGTGCAAACTGCAGTTCTCAAAGCTCCCTTGCAATGGTCCCATCCACCATTGTGTATAATTTCAAACCATTTATCATTAAAATCAGTAAAATTTAAATTTTCAATATAATTTTGAATGGGCAACACATCTTGAGAGCACATAGAACCACCTTTTGGGGGTGCCAAATACTGCCCGTGGTTTAGGGCCCCCCCCCGCCATGTTTAAAGGAAGCATTTTTATACCCCCAACCACAAGGACCAACACTATTCCCTGCACCTCCCGCTTCTCAGAAGGCATTTAGTTTTTGAGTAAGTGTTAGAAGTTAGACTCTTAGTACAGAGTCACAAGCCATTTGTCTTCGGCAGCTGTAGTATTTAACATGGAAATACTGTCTCCATGTTAAGCAAGTGTCAAATCTTATGGTTGCAGGGATGATTTAGTCCTGCAAGTACTGTGTGCAACATACCCTGCCCTGTTTACTCTTGCAGTACTGCCCCTTAAAACAGAACTGCTAACTTTCCCATCACCTGCCTCCGAATAAAGCACACAACTATCAGAAGTGGGAGGTTTTCATGTTTGTGATTTACCCTGAAAGCAGTGTGAACTGAACCTCATGCAACCAGAGCCACATTAACAAAGTTCTTCTCCCAAGAGGATTGTGCTTTTAAAGAATGCGATAGGCATTTTAAATAAAAAGGTATGGGGTGTTAGGGGAGGGATGGTAACTCTGGTAGGGGACACATTGTACCCCTCCTGGGGTAGTTTGTCCACCTTTAGTCCCCATCCTGCACTCAGCTCTCACCTGTGGCTCCTAGAAGCTGTCAGCATGTGACAGTAGCCACACCCCAGGAATGGCTCCCATTGGCCAGCTAAATCAGGTGAGGATAACCAATGGGTCTCAAACCCTTGGTAAGTTAGCGACTTCCCCCTGCATGCAAACACAGGCTCTGGTGGATTAAGCAAACAAGACCAATAGTGACTCCAACAGCCTGGAAGGCAGCTCGTCAACCTGGGAAGGTAGCCCATCTAGAAGGAAAACTCTGGTCTTAAAACTCCACTGCCTTATGAGATAACTTCAGGAGAAGAAATGGCACAAGAATAAACCCTACACATATCCAGAGTATAGTCCTTAAGACGGCTGGATGGTGCCTTGTAACCCTCCTTCTGACAACTCCTGCAGCCACTCTGGTGTCAAAAGCATTGCTCTGCTTTCCTTTGAACCACAGCAGTGAGTCTGGGGGGACAGTCTTGTACCCTGGGGCAGCCCAGGAGCTCCACACACACTGCCCAGGCTTGTGCCTCAGGGAGGTCACTTTGGTGTTGCTAATTTGACCTCTTGAGACAGATGCCAACAAGTGGGATGCCAAGAAGTATGGCAATGAATACTGGGGTGCTTTATTATGCTGCTTAGAAAACATCTGTGGCACATTTGCTAAGTGATCACTATTTAAGTCCAAGCTCAGGTTTGTTTTCCACCAGTTCTTGTTATCACTTAACATTTACCACCACAGTTCTGAGTTAAGAGCCTTTTGGCTATTAAGATCTGGCACTAGTGGTATAACAGGAGTCAGCACCTGGTAATGCTTCCTTTTCCAATAAAATTTTTCTACAGCCAACCTGGAGAACTTTGGTTCCATTTATTACTAAAACAGAAACTTCGGCTTTCGAAAAGCCCTTCCTGTGTCCTTAAAGCCTGCTGCAGCACGCTTTGAATAAATGACATCATTGGCAAACTTGTTATGCTGACAATAACCCCCAGGAGAACAAGCCCCCCTCTTACACTAAGCAAAGCACATTCCACATTAGTGAGGTCACCCCTTGTTCCCCATGTATGTGAAAAGCCCCCAGAAGCTGCAGATGAGATCAGTTTGCTTCGTTACTGGCTTGACTGGAACACTGCCTTGCGAAGCATCCGAATATTGATGCACACATTCCCAGGAGATTTTCTTGGCAGCCATTCTAACCTGCACATGCACAGAATCATTCCCCAGCCCCCCAATGCTGCCATTCATTTCGACGCAAGCTGCCTCAAGCGTTTATAGAGATCTCTCGTTCTTGCTTCTATGGCAATTGCTTTGGCAGCCCAAACCTACCTCAGAGGTTCTAGATTCATTCATCCAACAACCGACGGGTCAATGGATGCTGTGGAAGCAAGCATCCTGAAGAACAGAGCTGCACCACTGGGCCCCCAGGGCGCTGACGGTCAAGGAGTGGCAGCTCCAATGGAAGCACATGACAACTGTGCTAATCGCTGCTAGGCCAAAGTGGCAAATCAGGAACAGAATGGGTGGGACAGTCCAAGACAGGTTGTGCAAAACAATGTCAGGAAAGTGCTTTCAGAAGTAGCACTATAGTCAACAGCTAATGGTGTGGAAAACTATTGTCTGGAAAGCCCTACGGTTATGTCTGCACCACCATTCCCAGTAATCTGCCGCCATCCGTATGAGTACAATAGTGTTCTGAAGTAGCCCTGCATTTCGTTTCAGATATGCCAGAAAGGAGGTATTAACTTTCCCACAACATTGTTCATGGTAGCCGTCTAGACATACAACAATGCCCCCCTTCAAGTTGGCTGCTTGAGGGCTGCTGTCTGGAATATTTGTTCATGGGTCTATTTTCAGGCAGGCATCCCACCAGCCTGTTCTCCGAAATACTAGAGTGCCCACTCACGAATAAAATGCACTAGTCAGTGGCTACACATCACAAGCACATGAAAACCAGTAATAATGAGAAAACATCAATTCCAGTGATAGGCCATTTAGGAAGGAGACAGGACACCCATCACCAGGCCTCAAAAGGAACTGAACACTCTGGTAAGTATTTATGTTTCTCCAGCTGTGTATCTAGATCAACTAGCCACTGGCTCTGGAATAAGGCAGCCATATAAAATAACTGTTTGAAAGGCACATTACACTTATGGCTCCTGCCTAGCATGCTTCCATGTCTTCAAACCTCACTTCAAAAACAACAGCATATGACTGCAGAGTAAGATAAGGATGTTCCATCTTCCAATGCTATTAAATTTAGGTAAATGTAAGTAGAAACTCCCATTATTCTGCTGTCAAAGAAATTGGGGGGTGGGTGGGGGGCAGAAAGTATGAAGCATTACAGAGACCTTGCATGGCCCCATGAAAGTATAGAAACCTATAATGAAAGTGTATCTAAAATACACTAGACTTCCCCCAAACTAGTAGTGAGTTCGAGCTGTTGCTGGACTAACTTCTACAATCCCTGTTACACCGGCTGAAGTGAGTTCAGGTGATCATTACCCTGGAGGACACCAAGTTGGGGGAAGATTGAAATTACAACAGAACTGGAAAATACTAGGAGGATTCAGTGCATGATAAATTGCACAGTCATTTTTGTTATTTTTCCCACAAAAGGCCTCTCACAAACCAGAACTTCATTCTCCAAAAGGCAGGCCAGTCTTGCAATTTGACATTTGCAAGACAGAAATAAAACAATCCTTCCAGAAAGACTAGGCAGAAGAATGCAGGTTCTGTGGGCTTGGCAACCCACACAACCATCATCAACATATGCCATAGTTCAATGCATATTATTCTACTACAAGTAAACATCAACAGTATGCAAAAGCTTTCCAATTGGACAAGAAAAGTGCCACCTCAGATCGAGGCTGGAAGGACTATGCACATCACACTCCTATTTCAGTGGCTAATTGCAGACAACAGACCCTCATTTAAGCCTGCAGTTATCTTTAAGGTATGTTTGGCTTTGAGTCTGTGGCATTAAAAGTGCAAATTATGACAGCTTCAAGCCACTGTTGCCTTCTCATTTCCTGATCGCAATACCCTCTCATTTGATAATACAGAGTCTTGTCAAAATGTATGGTTTATGCAGACAATTATTGCTATTTACAGTTCATGCACAGATCATAACTACATCTGAGGTTCCTGTTGCCAGGAAGGCAGCAATCAAGGAGCAATGCGCTTTTTCCCCCAACACTATTAACTAGATATATGCATTGACATTCTTTATATGTCTCTGCAGTATGTTCTGCTATAAGTACCCTGCCCAGAACAAAAAATCAGAACCTTCTTGGCAGTCTACATTTCCTAAAGTTGTCCTTATTACAGCGACCTATCAGGTCAGGTTGGTAGACCTGGAATAAGTAGGCCAAACACCTTTGACTTGCACTCTAAAGGGAGTTGTGCAAGATCTCCTTAGGCTTCATTATCTAAAAGCACAATGGGAGTTTATTTTTAGCTTTTCCTAAAGCCAAAGCCTTTGCAATACCAACTATCAAACTATTTGGTATCTCAGGTAACAGACTAGCTAGGTCTCAAAACCAGCCAACTAAACTTCTCTCATCTTGCTCAGTTTTGATCACTGAATACTGTTCATAGGAACTATTCAGAGACACAGCTCTCAATGCTCACCTTCACTATGAAGAGTAAACTACCACCTGGTGCCCTTTGTGGGGGATCAGATAAGGCTGCTTCATAGAGGGATGGCCAATGTGGTGACCCCTAGAAATTGCTGACAGATAACTCCCACCATCCCTGATCACTAGCCATGCTGGGGCTGATGGGAGCTGTAGTCCAACGACTTCTTCTGGACTTATCTATCCCTAGTGGTAGAAGCATGCAGACTCAAAATACTGGAGACCTCCCAGAAACAGGAAAGGGTTCATCTGACCCAAGCAGGCTTGGGGTGAAGCTGGAAGTGGCCATCTTTCCCACAACTAGCTTACCCCAATATTTGTTCCTTATCCATATAAATATGCTCAAAAAAAGTCTCATAAGATTCCAGTTACTCATCTGCAGCAGCTTGTTTTAGCAATCAGTCAGTAGTAGAGGCTACATGGTTAGTGACAAAGTCTGGGGAGCTTCCAAGACCAACATCCACAGCATTAGCAAGCATGTTTACTCACACTGGGTGTGGGTCAAGATGCTTCCAGGCAGCCATCACACCAGCAGAGGACTGCACAGATAAGTGAAGCTATTTAGATATGGTAGAGCCAAATATCTTCTGTGCAGCACACGCCAAACACTAAAGCCACAGTGTATACGGGTTTTTTAGAGCCAAAACCAACACGTTGGAAGTAATCAGAAATGATTACTGTTTGGGGAAATCCTTGACTACAATGTACACTTTGATTCAGTTTTTCCATCTGAAACCATCCAGAGTCACCACACATAACAGGATTGGTGAGAGGAAATCCCATTCATGCAAGTATGCACAGTTCAGCCAGGCTCCATCACAAGCAGAGAGCAGCATTCAGAAAAAGGAAGTGTTCTAGTCAAAGGAAAAACATTTTAATGTTCATAGCCTGGTACACCTCTTAAAACTTCTTGATACACGCAATATTTTGGCTACTTCCTCAAACTAATCTGTTTTAAAGCATTTTGATCAAGGCAAGCAACGCAAGACTCATGGCATAAGCCTAAAAGATGTTCCCATTTTTGTTAACAAAACAACCAATGTTTCACCCAAGTCACACTTATTGTGGCCGCCACATTAAGCCCTGGGCCAAAAATTACAGAATAGAGCCGTAGAACTGCAGAGTTGGAAAGGACCCATCTAGTCCCCAGTCACCTAGACTAAGCAAGAATAGGGGAGAGGCCAAAGGCCATCTTGGCTGTCAGTCCTGGAAGAATTTGACCACAACCAAGATTTAATTGCAAGGAATAAGTGATCAACTGGGACCTGTACTTGTGGGAAGGGATGCTTTCTCTTTCATCAACATTAACCGAGGAAATGGTTTGCCTGTGCAGCTTTGAGAGACCAGTCTGCCTTCATTAGTTCAACATCACCTCCAAGAGAGGAAGATGGGCAGCACTGCTTCCTCTGCCCAGCACAGACATTCTTCAGTGCCCACGCCAAGCAGGCCAGAGACACATGTCTGACTAGGGGGACTCTAAGAATTGCACACAACCTATTAGACATTTACCACACATAGGCAAGGTTAGTCTCTCTTTTAAAGTTTATGAATGGCATCCCATGAAACATCACAAAGCCATTAATGCTCAATAAAGTCATATGTAAAAACTGCATCAGATCTGATACAGATTGGGATATAAAAAAAAATAAAATCCACTTAAAGGGCTTTTTGAAAAAGGAAGGCCTTCAATGGGAGTCAAAAAAGAAAGGTCTGGTGTATAATTGGGAGGGTGCCACCACAATGAAGGTCCAAATACTACATCATACAGAATGGATCACCTGATAAGGTCATATCTGCAGGAGACCCTCTTCTATAGAAGACAGTGATTGGTTAGGTATCTAAAGGGGTGAGACGGTCTTTTAGGTATCCTGGTGGCCTTTGAACACCAATACCAGCACTTTGAACTTAGCCAGATAGCCGATTCATAACCAGTGCAACTCTTTTAGCAGCAGGCAAGACATCTGTGCAGCTTTCTCTCCTGAAGACGAACTGGTATGCCGCCACCACATCCCGCCAGAGCTAGCCGGAGTCTCCCCCATCAGACAGGCACCCTCCTATCAGCAGCAATTCAGACTGGCTACAGCCCCACTGCGGATGCGCCTTGCAAAGTGGCAGGAACACCATTTTTGAAAGGGGTTCTTTTTTCCCCTCTTGGCTCACTGCTTGACGGGTCTTTCCCCTGAAAAACACAGAGGCTGCAGGCAAGAGCGGAAAGCCTAAGTAAAATGTGTGTTAAGATGCAATACCAGTGTATAGGGACTTTCCAAGTCTTTGAGTCACTGACACATAAACCTGCTCCTCAGCAGTTTAAAGTCAGAACCTTGTAAGTGTCTGAGCTGACCATCTCCATTTCCTGCATTAAGTTGCAGCAGGATACTGTTGCTGCAGGGCCACTAATTTCCTCAGCTGCCTACCGAGTTTCAGTTCCCCAAGCTCTTTACTTTTTTTAAAAAAATAATAATAATAATTTTTATTAACCGGCCAATCAAATCAAATCACATAAATTCCGAATTACAAAGCCGAATTTTAAATTTTGTTGAGGGGACCCATATTTCAAGATCCGAAGGGGGATTCTGATCATCTTCTTGCTACTGCGTTAATGCCCCAAGCTCTTTACAGTGGTACTTCGGTTTACAAACTAAATCCGTTCCTGAAGTCCATTCTTAAACCAAATATGCTCTTAAACTGAGGCACACTTTCCCTAAAGAGGCCTCCCGCCGCCAGCGCCCTTCCACGGTTTGGCTTCCATTCGTAGATCGAGGTAAAGTTCACAAACCAGAACACTACTTCCAATTTTGCGGAGTTCATAAACCAAATAGTTCATTAACAGGGCTGTTCGTAAATCAAGGTACCACTGTACTCAGAAATCCCACCTTTCACTCCACTCCTGAAGAGCCCCATCAGCCGCCACAGTGCCCAGAGGGAAGTTTTCCCTTGCAGTTTGTAGCGCTCCAAGCACATTTTCATGTCAGCTGTGCTGCAGATCAAACAGTTATCTCCACCTCCACACAGAAGTCTTTTTAAGATTTCTGCCTCCCACCCCCACTAACTTAATTGAAGTTTGGGCCTGGTCCCACTCAGAGCAATGTTATGTCAAAGCGGCCTTCACTTCCTAAGAGGCAGCAAGTGGAGCTGTGCTGCTAAAAGCATTAAGCCATTTCGCTATTGATTCATAAAGTGAAGGAGCACAACTTAAGCGTTATTTTCACCTGTTTAATCCAATTAGGGATCCCACAGCAGCCGATGAAATCAGAAAGTATAGTACTTGGTCAGGTTTACACCACACCAAGTTTCTAACGTCAGAGTTAAGGGCGTTGGCACAAGTCCCAGTTCAGTTGTCAGATCATGGTGGTTATTGTTCACCCATTTCTTGAACTACTTCCAAGACACAGAGCACCGCAATGCAAAGTGCACATGAAACACTCAGACTGCCTGGGTGGCCTCTATCATTGTAGTCCATATGGATGCAATACCCTAGCTTTTAGCACACTTAAAAAAAATGCACTGCTATAAAGAATATGACTTTGCACCACCACAAAACTATGTTATGTTTTTGACTTCTACTGAACAGAACTTGGGGGAAGGGGCCACAGATAGTGAAGCCTGAGTTTTCCAACCCTTGTGCCAGAAATATAAAGCAGGCAAGTGGAGAGCGGCTCCCATCCATAAATAAAGGGGCCAGGAAGCCGCTGGCCCTACTTTTATCTCAGCTTCATGCTAATGTTTGGGGGGAAAGTCGAAAGCAAGAGAGTTGCTTCATGTATTTAATGGGAAGAGTTGGAAGGAGAAAAGAGTGGCAAACATACTTGCTGCAGCCAGCTTCCTCAAAGCACAGAATGTTTTTTTAATTAATCCTACCCACTCCTCCCAAGTTCCCAGCATGTGATAGATATGAGCTGTTTGCAGTGGAGCAAGCATTTCCTACTTTCCTTTATCAACAGCAACAAAAAAAGCACCTTTAAACAAATTAGACAAATAAAACACATAGTTGCATAGGGGGGGTGAGGATAGAAAGACAAGGAGTTAGCAGTTCTGGTACTGAAAACAGATTCCTGGGCTGAGCATGTCCCTCAGAAGCTCCCTAGGATACATTCAGCCCCACCCTACCTGCAGACACTATTTTGAAGACCATGAGATGCCAGCAGAAAATACCTGGAAGGAGATTCCCCCCAAGTCTGAAGTCTGCCCACGCCTGTGGTAGAGGATTTGTGGGAGACAAAAACAGTACACACAGCATGAAGTGAGAAACCCCTCCAAGTTAAAATTACCTACATTGTGTGAATTGAATCTCAAGTTGCAAGTACAGTGGTGCCCCGCAAGACAAATGCCTCGCTAAACGAAAAACCCGCAAGACGAAAGGGTTTTCCGATTTTTAGTGGCTTCGCAAGACGAATTTCCCTATGGGCTTGCTTCGCAAGACGAAAGCCCATAGGGAAATCTCCGGGGACAGCGGGGAAGCGCAGCGCGCCTTCTCCTCTGTTCCCGGACCTGTCCTAAGGCTTGCAGTGGGAGGTCTGGGAACACAGGACAAGGCGCAAAGGGCTTCTCCTCTGTTCCCGGGGCTTGCGGTGGGAGGAGGGTTTTTCCTCCCCACCGCTAACATTCAGAACAGCATTCTGAATGTTGGCGGTGGGGAGGAAAGCCCTCCTCCCACCGCAAGCCTTCAGGACAGGTCCGGGAACAGAGGGGAAGGTGCGCAGCGCTTCTCCTCTGTTCCCGGACCTGTCTTGAAGACTTGCGGTGGGAGGAAGGTTTTCCTCCCCACCGCCAACATTCAGAAGGCTGTTCTGAAGGCTGGCGGTGGGAAGAAAAGCCCTTCTCCCCCGCCAGCCTTCAGAAGAGTTCCCACCTAGGCTGCGGATAGCAGCCTGCTGCCCCGCGCGAGGGGCGCTCTTAAGCAGAGCGCCCCTCACGCGGGGCAGACATTCACCGCTTGGGGAGCCCTGCAGGCTCCCCAAGGGCTCCCCAAGCGGCGAGTGTCTGCCCCACGCGAGGGGCGCTCTGCTTAAGAGCGCCCCTCGCACGCGTGGGGCAGCAGGCTGCTATCCGCAGCTTGGAGAGCCCTGCAGGGAAGTTCTGCAGGGCTGCGAATGTCTGCCCCGCGCGAGGGGCGCTCTGCTTAAGAGTGCCCCTCGCGCGCGTGGGGCAGCAGGCTGCTATCCGCAGCTTGGAGAGCCCTCTGGACCTCTTCTGAAGGCTCCCCCCCCCCCCCCGCCTGCCTTCAAAAGCCGTCCGGGAGCATTTTAAAATCGTCCCGGGACAGCAGAGAAGTCTCCGCTGTCCCAGGAAGGCAGGCGGGGGGAAGCAAAGACTTTCGCCCCCCCCCCCGCCGGCCTTCAGAAGAGGTCGGGGGACAGACTGTCCCCGGACCTGGTCTGAAGGCGGTTTCCATAGGAACGCATTGATTGATTTTCAATGCATTCCTATGGGAAACCGTGCTTCGCAAGACGAAAAACTCGCAAGACGAAAAGACTTGCGGAACGAATTAATTTCGTCTTGCGAGGCACCACTGTAGTGATTTATGTAAGTTTGTGGGACCCCCTGCCCTGAACTCAAGGAGATGACCCGCCATAGGTTACCTTTTCCACGTAACAATTCGTTTTACAGAGAAAAGTAGTATAGAGCGAATCCATTAAACGCTCAATTAAAGCAGGAGCAGCAAGGCAGCAAGCCCAGCACCCACAAACAAACGCTGGATAGAAGAAATAGTCTTCCCTGGCTCACAGTGGGAGCCTTGGTCTTTTACCTCCAGTATGACAGCTCAATAGCACCAAAGAGTTATGCCCGGCCTACAGTTCTCTAGAACTGTACAGAAG
The DNA here is from genome assembly GCF_964106915.1 of Podarcis gaigeae. NCBI lineage: Eukaryota > Metazoa > Chordata > Lepidosauria > Squamata > Lacertidae > Podarcis > Podarcis gaigeae. The sequence goes on along the minus strand of NC_139679.1, from coordinate 84,391,340 downwards.
CATATTTCACGTGATGAATTGAGTACATCTTTGCCAACAGTCATTCTTCAGATTAACAACGCAATTCTGCACAGATGGTTCATTTTTACATGACATGATTGCGCTGCCAGCAGCAGCAGCAGCGCCAGTTTCTCTCCTTTCTTTTTGGTCGTGTTGAAGGGTCTCAGAGGATTTTCAAGTCTATTAAACCCAAACGTCTCTGCTTCTCTCTTACAGGAGAAAACCTTCAGAGCAGAGGCAAACAGTGTGAATCTGTTTGCAACCCTCGATTTTGCATGCTCAGAAGTAAGCCCCATTGAACAATGGGACTTACTCCTTAAGCATGCATAAGATTACAGCCAAAGTCAATAAGCCCGTCTCATTTGGAAGCTGTTCTATTTTGTTGCATTCCCATCCCACTTTTTTCCTCCAAGGAAATCAGGGTAGTGCACATGGTCCTCATTTAACCCCCACAACCACCCTGTGAGTAGATTCAGCTGAAAGGCAGTGACTGGCTCAAGGTCACCCCGTGAGTTTCATGGCTCAGCTCAAGCTATAGCCCAGGCTTCCTCAACCTCAGCCTTTCAGGTGTTTTGAAACTACAATTCCCATCATCCCGGACCACTGGTCCTACTAACCAGGGATCATGGGAGTTGTATGCCAAAAACATCTGGAGGGCTGAGGTTGAGGAAGCCTGCATAGCTGCTAAATGTTACTTTTAAAAAATGGGAGCAGTTGTCACTTGTTTATGCCAGACTTCCAGGTTTAACCAAATACTGTACCTGCAAGGATCATAACACTGGCAAGCACCTAGCAGGCTAATTCGTTTTTGCAGTCTCCATCTTTAGACTTGAAGGCCCAGCCCATTTAATTTTTATTCCCCATCCCTTGCTTTCAAACTCATCTCACCTGATTAAGAGTTCTGGAGAACTTGAAAGCTTGCACATTTCATGATTCTTGGCTTGTCCTAATACAGGTATTATATAGCTATGGGTGTTGGGAGATATTTTGCATCCCAACACAGCTGTCTTTGTTGGTTTGTTTTTATGCCTCATTTAGGTAGTTGTCTTTCATTGTAACTGCACCTGCCCTCATTCATATTGTGTGTGTGTGTGTGTGTGTGTGTGTGTATGTGTGTGTGTGTGTGCTTGTAAATATATAAGGTAAAGGTAAAGGTACCCCTGCCCGTACGGGCCAGTCTTGACAGACTCTAGGGTTGTGCGCCCATCTCACTTAAGAGGCCAGGGGCCAGCGCTGTCCGGAGACACTTCCGGGTCACGTGGCCAGCGTGACAAAGCTGCATCTGGCGAGCCAGAGCTGCACACGGAAACACCGTTTACCTTCCCGCTGGTAAGCGGTCCCTATTTATCTACTTGCACCCGGAGGTGCTTTCGAACTGCTAGGTTGGCAGGCGCTGGGACCGAGCAGCGGGAGCGCACCCCGCCGCAGGGATTCGAACCGCCGACCTTTCAATCGGCAAGTCCTAGGCGCTGAGGCTTTAACCCACAGCACCACCTGCGTCCCTGTAAATATATACTGTACCTTAGATATCAGGATTTATCCAAACCTCTAAGAGGATTACATAAAATATAAAGTGTGCATTAAAATTTCTGATAAAAACTTATCTTAAAAACAAGTTATTCTAAACAGACAACACTACATATACTACGGGCAGGAATTATTCTAACTTCCCAGCTAGCCAGGGCTGGGAATATGTTCTAAGGACATATCAGGACATTTAGATGCCCAGGCAACCAGGCACACACGCACAAACATGTCATTGGAAGGGGTAGGGCAGAGTGAGTCAGTGTTTCATGTCCCTGTGTCACACGACTATAAACTGGGCAAAAAAAAAAAAAGCCTCCTACACAGCAATTTTATCTACAATGATTTTACATTTCACCCCATTATTAAAACCTAGCACATTACAGGAATAACAATTCTTGTATTCACTAGCAATAAAGAAGTAATGCCAGCTGAAACTCAGTGGTAAAGCCCCGAGATAAGTAACTGGGCTTTTCAAGTAGAGGATGATTAAGGAGTCAGTCAACAGGCAGAAAGCAATCCTTGAACCTTGGGTTCCTCCTCAGGAAGTTTGTCTGCTAAATCATTGTTCTAGGAGCAAAGGTGGCGAGTTGTGCTTTGCAGCACCATTTCCACTGTGATAATCTCTAGGCATTTATAGTTCCTATGCAAGGTTCTGCAAAATGGGAGGAGAGGGAGGAGGAAACTGCCAACATTCCTTTCAACAGTAAGTTGTAAGATGCAGCATTTGCTCTGATCAGGCAGACACAGAAGAACATGCTTTTTTGAAACAGAACAAGCAAAGTCTGTTTATAAGTTCAGGTTACACAAGTATTTCAGCTACCAATGCCACCCTTTATTATGAGTACATTAAGAAGCTTCCAATTCAAGATTAAAGAATACAATCCAAGCACCAGTAGTTCCAATACTATCACACACACTCCAAAAGATTTGCCAATGAGGTTTCTATGTCATTTTCACCCAGCAGAGTCATTTTTAATTGCAGCCAAAGCCTCTTTGCACACACCAACCTGAACAAAGCTATCAATTCACAAGTAGAGAGAGAAGAAATATTTTTCTATACTAAAGGGCAAGCATGTTTTCTGTACAACTCCCAGCACTTCATGCTTCGTGTGACTAAGTCCCAAGTTCTAATCATCAGCATCCCTAGGCAAGAAATTTCAGGCTGCAGGACTGGGGAAGCCCTCTCTGCCTAAGACCTTAAAAAAACATTGCCACTCAGAAAGGACAATACTGAATTTGTGTTGAAGGTCTGGATTTTTCAAGTTCAATGGGTGGCAACGGCATGCAAACTCGGGGGCAGAAATCTTTTTTGGAATGTTGCTCAAAGTATTACGCCATCTTCCCCTGACCAAAGAAGAGTGCATTAACCACTGTCATGAGGATTTTAAGGCATATGCTTTCATCACTCCGCTCCTTGCCTGAGGAAACTAGAATATTACCAAAGTATGAACATCATACTGGGCTGGGAGTGAGTCTGCAATTACACAAGATATGTTCCTGCATCGTACAGACTAGAAACATGCTGGTTTCCAGTCCCCACATCCTAAAACAGCCAATTATTGCTGCATAACAGTAGCTAGCTTAGCTGTTACCTAGGTTTTTGAGTATATATAAACATGGGGTGTGGACATTAGCTGGCAGCAGTGAAACCACCCTCTCTATTTAAAAAGCTACTACTTCTGTTCACGGAGACAACTGCATATAAAGAAACCCATAAATCAAACATTTCATTTGAACTACTCCACCCAAAAAACCCAAGTCGAGTACAGGTTCATTCCTTGAACTGCAACATGAAGACAGGAAGTTGCTTCAATCGCATTACTAATTGCAACTCAATTCACACACCCAAACACACACCCTAGTGAGCCACTGATAAATAGTACAACTATTGCATGATTGAATGTCTAGCACGAATTGGTTCAGTATTTCTCCATATAGTGACATCCAAGTATTGCTTATCAGTGTTCCTGTTAAACTGAGTCAGCATGGGTGTAGTGCTTTTCTACTTCTAAAGTTATCTACCCTATGTTGTAGAGAGCTATTGCCTCTACCACACGATGGTGGTAAAAGATTATGGTTTGGATCAATACTTTCTGTTCTGCAAATGCAATGGCACCTCCTGCTTGTGGTACATGCTGTCCAATCCAATGGAGGTTTTCACTGGAGGAGGCGAGATAAGAGCTTTGCACCAATTCTGCTTGAAGCCTACAGCATTTTGAAGGATCCCCTATCCTCCTGAGCAATTGGCAGGGGCATAAAGGCTTCAGGGGGAGGGGCACTGGGGAGGGGAAATAGCTCCCCCCCTTCCATCGGCAGAAGCATCATCGGAATGGAACTGATCAAAGGAAGTCTGGATCCAACCCCTGATCAGTTGGGAAGAGACCATCACACTCCACTTATGCACACATTACCATGGGTATTCAAAAATGAATGTATTAGGAGACTTCTGAATTCCAAGCTGACCCAGTACAATAAAAATGATTTTGTCTACTAGTGCTCATGGACATTTGGTTCCATGTTTCCTTTGAGCCTTTGCCATTAAACCAAACTGCATCTCCTACCACCACTGCATTCAGTGCTGCAGTTTGTATTTATTATTCAAGACTGGAGGCAACCCAACTGCTCACTTGGGTGAATCATTAAGGAGTGTAGTGTAGGCGATATACTAGGATTTTATTGCTGATGAAAAAACCTGCCAGGTTTACTGAAGGAAAAGAATTCCCACAAAGATCTGGCAATATATACCGAATGAGGCGCACACTCATAACCTGTACTTCAGGAGTGGCTCTCTCAATCACACAGCAATCACAATTTTAAAAGTTTGGATCAATTCCCACTTCTTACACTTTCATTTGCAACCCAATTGTGAGCCTAAGAAGAAAGCTACATTGGAACCTGCTTGGGGCAAATGAACCAAAATGGTTCACTAAAATATCAGTTATTAAATTTGATAGCTAGTCATTAGCTGCATGTTAACTGCCAAAATACAGGTGCTTAACTATGCATCTTCCAAAAAAGGATTCATATGTCTCTTGTTGACTGAAGCAGCTTTCAATATTGAGGTATATGCTACTAAGTAAGAGTCTAAATTCCAGCTACCACTACCGGTTTAGCAGAGAACAATTCATTACGTAAATGTGCATCTAGACATGAGCTACAAGACACTAGAGAGATGATCATTCAGGGAAGGGTTTTGGGCAGTAATATTTAAGGTTTCAGTATTGCAATGTAATATAGAAAGAGGGTGACAAAATAAGGTATTCTTTAGATTATTGTGATGCACTTATATTTGAAATGTGATATTTTAGACCTAAGCACCGCTGAACAGGGCTATCCATAGCAATGCCAGATTTTATCTGATTCAGGAACATAAACACCTGGAACAAAATTAGTAGGGCTGTTTGTACTTAAGATTTCAGTAAGAACTTCGTAACAAGTTGCAAGTTTATAGATCACATTGAGGCTCAATCCTATTTCAAGCAAGGTGATTGTTTTATAAGATAACCTATGCCAGCAACTGAATCAGAGGTATACCTGCACGCTGGTGGAACCTTCTTTTGTACACTTGAGATTCTGAAGTTCCCTTACTTTGCTTTAGGCTGTAATCCTATACCTGGGCAAAGGTCCAGTGAACTCAGTGAGACTTAACTTGGGAGGCAACATGCATGGAATTTCATGTTCAAGTTCTAGCTATGGCACAGAATGCCTTCCAAGACCACACAGGAACTTTTGACCCTTCCTGTCCCATGATGAGTGACAAAATACCTACAAGAAGGAAGATAGTCCATCAGCCTGCTTCTGCCTCACAGGAGGTGAAGCTAAAGCAGCTGTAAAGCAAAGCTTGATCCTTTGATCTCTAATCCTTTGGAATGTATCAAAATGATGCTGCCACCAAATTATACCTCTGCTATTCCCTGGCCCGAAGATAGGTTTATGCCTCTCCTTAAGTGACATGACATGTTAGCATTTAAAACAGCTTGGAGAATTCAGGATATATGGGAAGCATCCTATTTTCACAATGGCCAGCCAGATGCTTATGGGAAATCTGAAAGCAGATCCTGAGCGCAACAACACTCTCCCCCCACCTATGACTCCCACCAACTGATATTCAAAGGCGTACTTCCTTCAACAATGGAGGAAGAAAACAGCTATCATTAAGCTCACCCAGGGCACACATTTCAGAAACTTTCCTTAAAACATGTTGCAATAAATCTGATAGAATCAAATATATGGCTGCTACATAGAATGTACTGTAATCCACACATGCAGGAGCCTAACACTTCCTGCTTTGCCCAGACATTGGAGTACCAACTTGTAAGAGGCAGCTTGCCACCTCCCAGGGGCAGTACAGGACGGGCGGGGCCTTGTCTAGTGAAAGGCAAAATTTCCCCCACCCACCACAACCGTTTTTAATGGGGTTTCTGAAACTAGCAGCACTAGTTGCAGGAGTACACATCATTCTGCTTGTTACTTCTGTTGGCGCTTTGTACCAACAATATTCTGCTGTTAATATTTAAACTGAAAAGAAATCAGAGTGAAGTAATCCCTGGAAAAGCAAGTTTGCAACAGCTGTCAAAGGTATTTTCCCACAAGGAGTCTGATTCAGAGCTCAGCAAGGTTTCCATGCTTCAAAACATATGGGTTACATACAGAGAACCAACATTCTTTTCTCCTATACTTTTCCTTGAAGCCTCAACTCTATTTACACAGACAGGACGTCTCTGAAGTTCTGTTTCAGGTCTCTAACTCAAGGTCACGTTTTGCTCATAACATAGTTCTATACTCCAGAGACACCACTGCAGAGAGAACCGAAGTTACTTCCCCAGTTAAAACTCAGACAGACTTCCAAACAGGGCAACAATTGTTAGAAAGTTAGATTTCAGCTCCCACAGGCAGGTATTAGTTTTATTTTCTTTTGCTTGTTAACACACCAGTTCTGTGCTACTACTTGGCTGCTAATAGGGAACACAGCAAGATCTGGCTATGAGAACCACTTGCTATTAACCCATCTTTTTAAAAGTTTGAAAGCTGCCTTCATTTGCAAATGATGTACTTTATACTCATGTCCCCACTATTTCTGTTGGAGGTTCAGAGTAGCATTCAGTGCTCCCAAATTATATCCATTACTGCCTCGAAAAAAGCTGCATCTGCAACTGAGAGCATTAAACTACTGTATCACTGAGAATGGTTACCAAGTTGCTTGGTGGCAATGTTTTTTGGTTTTGGGTTTTGGCCAATGGATGAAGTCTCTGCCCAGAAAAACCCTGCCAATTAAATTTATCTTTGTGAAAATGTTTTAAGAGTATTTGTCACTTTACTGATACCACATTTGCAACTTCTGCTCTTAAAATGCAAATTATGGGCAGTTGCTAGTAGATGCATAATTTCCTCCCTAAATATCACATAACCTTCATCCATAAACATTCACAGACAAGTTGGATAATGCACCTTTTCTGCTGTGCACACTCACTCCCAATTATCCCCCTTTGATTTACTTCCCAGAAAACATGCAAAGGTTCATGTAGCTGTTAAAAGCAGAAGTGTTCAATTTTGGGTCACTTTAGAATTGTGATTGGCAGCAGAAAAGCAGGTGCGCTGATGGTGTCGCTTCAGCTGCTGAAAAAGCCATTTAAGATTTTTTTTATAGTTAACATTTCTAAGCCACAGTAAAATATTTTGTTTATGCTACCTACATGTTTTCACAAACACAACTGTTGCGAAGTATATCCTGCATTCTTGCTATACACTACAGGTGTCCACAAGGCATCAGGTTTAGCCTCTTGATCATTTCAGCTGGCATTCTATCCATGCAATATTATCCAGAAACACCTCCTAGTGCTATTTTGCATTATTTATTCCCTTCCTTTAATACAAGTTTGGTATTTTGCAAGAAAGGATTCCCAACACAAAAAACACTAGAAACACAGTCAAAGCAACAGTATTTAGCAGCAGAGCTTTCTATACAATTAATGGCTATTGTAATCAGACTACATTTATCCATTCTATAGTTCAACTGTATCTTGGAAGTTTGTTGTGCTTAGGATACTGGCAGCCTTTTAATCACAGCATCTGAAATGCCATCTAGTCCTTTACAAATTGTTTCTGACTAGACTGAAGCTGACTAGTATCTTCCCTCTCTAACACTACCACCTCCCAACTCGTAAGCTTAGAAAAATGCAGCTTTAAAAGAGAAAATATGGAGTGTCATTATCCATGGACAATTTTTAAGGGAGTCCCAATACAGTTTCCTGTATTCACAGAAGAATGGACTAGATGACTGAGCTCCTTTCACACTTCGATTCTACAACACACACTGCATATGTACCTGCAATTCAGGGTAACATCATGCATCTAATCTAGTGGGCTAGTCCACAAAAGCTTGTGCCATCAGGATGTCAGTCTTTGAGGGCTCAACAAGATTGTATTTTCCTGCAGCTATCCCTTTGTTAGGTGACAAGTTAGTTAATAGTGCACAACACCTTATAGGTGTGATGTGTCAAATATGTACACCCAGATTACCATACATAGCCTATCATTTTGCAGTTTGTCCCATTGCACCAAGATGACTCAACAGCAGTGCCAACTGAAAAAATAGGTGTGAATAGTCTCTACCAAATTAGTCTTAACTGTCAAATCCTAATGGTCAAAATAGATGTACTATCGCAGTCACACTTTTAGAAATCCAGACACTTTAGAATGCTTGCTAAAGTATTAAAACAATTTAAAAAGGAATTATTAGCATTCCTTATATACTGCATCCTTAGTGCACAGAACCAACAGCACAGCACATTTTGGCTACACCACTTTCTCCAGAGAATAAAATGAGAAGGCCGGCTGGGTTTTCTTCCTGACATGCTACTTGAGGGGCAGAGCACTGCTTTGCAAACTATCACCACAAGCCCCGCAGCTGCTCTTTTTCCATCTTTAATTTTAAACGGGAACCAAGTTCAGCCCAATGCCTGCTTCTCCCAGGAAAACAGAGAAGAAGCTGGTCTCAGATCAGAGACTGGGCTTTTATACAGCGCACACCCTTCAGAAACCTCCAGCATGGAAACCGAAGTCTTTGCCGCCAAAAGGAAGTGGCTCTACCTGCTGGGAGGGAGGCACCTCAGGAAATCCTGTCTGAGCAGCGCCAGCCATTTCTCCGCTTTCCCAGGATTAGGCTCGGGCCCGTTTACGGTTCAATGCGAGCCCGGGGACGGGGGTAGTTTGTAGATGGTGGAGACACCATTAATTGGGGCGGGGGAAGAGAGCATGCAAATACCCGTTGCCTGGGCGTCCCTCCTCCTCCCAACCGGCGTGCTTTACAACAGTACTTAAGAGACCGTGAAGTGAAGGGGGGGGCTCTAGACAGCGTAGGGGTCCTCCTTTGCGGGCGGTAGGCTAAGAGCCGAGCTGGTTTCAAAGCTCGCAGGGTGCAACAAGCCGGCAGGTACCCGCCCCGGGAGGGTCGGGTTGGGCGGCTCCTCCCCACAGCCTCCCTCCACGCTGGGCTCCCGGGGGCTCGTCGGCGCCTCAGGAAGACGCTCAGCAGCAGAGCCGCGCCCACCTCGTCCGCCCACCCGCTCGCTACTCTAGCGGAGCGGCAACTCGACGGGGCACCCACTGCCAGGCGCTTTGCCCCCACTTCTGCCTTCCTCACGCCGGGAGGAATTAAGACACCTCCCCGCAGCTGCGAACAGACGAGCTGGTTTGAGTTTGCCCCCAAAACCTTGAGCCGTAACCCCTAGGCACAAGAGGTGCCCGGACGGCTGGGTTGAAACGAAGTACCAAGCCCGACTAAAGAGGTCCGAGGATGCAGAAACTGAGCTGCTTCCCTCAGGCAGCCTGCAGCCCGTAAGCGCTGCTCTCGCCACACGCGGAAGCCCGCCCGCCCGCCTAGGCGTCCCCGTTCTTTTGCCCAGCCCCGACGGGCGCGCCACAAGCTCACCGATGGAGACCAGCTTGATGTTCTCCTTCTCCAGGAACTCGAGCGCCACGGACACGTTCTCCAGCTGCATCTGCCGGAAGGTGGGTCGCTGGTGGTACTTGCGGTACATGCGCTTCTGGCTCAGCACCTCCAGCAGCGCGATGAGGCGCAGCCCGTCGCTCAGGTCGAACTGCAGGTTACCGATGCGCTTGTTCACGCAGCGGAGGTGCTCGTTGCACCAGCGGGTGAAGGTGTTCTGCTGGATCCGCTTCCAGGGCGCGTCCTCGGCCAGGTCCTTCTCGGTCACCGGCATGGCTGCGGCGGGGTCGCCTTCGAGGTCGCTGCGGCCCAAGGGAGGAGGAGGAGGAGAAGGAAGGTGGTGGAGGAGATGTTGCTGGTGCTGTTGCTGCTGCTCCTGCCACTGAGGCTGCAAGCTGCTGCTGCTGCTGCTGCCGCCGCCGCTCCAGTCACTGCGAGCAGCCTGGCCCCGCGCCTGCGTGCTCATGTCGAGGCCGCCGCCCCGCCTCCTCCTGGCGGTAATGAGCGGGCAGGCCGACCAACCCGCCCGCCGAGGCTGGTTTGCTGGCTCCCTCCCTCGCGCTGCTGCTTCTGGGTCGCAGCCAAGTGTACAAGCGGCGAAACCTACAGGGGAAGAGAAGGAACAGCGCCGTTAGCTTGGCAACCCCAGCCGCCCGGCTCCACCAGCCCAGCGTCGCCTCCGGAGCGCACACGTGCTCGCCTCCAAACAATCCTGCAGAGAGGAACTATTGCGCGCCGTCTGCGCCTGGAGATGTTATATATACCCCGCGGCGGCCAAGGGATTGGACCTCAGCCAGGGAGGGGGCGGAGCACGCGGAGCGGCACAACTGCTGGGGGGGGGGAGTGGAAAACGCTGCCCCCCACCCCCGTCGGAGGCGCTGCGCACACCGCATGACAGCCCCCTTCCATTGCACTCCTGGTTTTGTCGGGCCCGTGAAACCTCCTACTGCCGCCCAGTTTTAACTTTTTTCCTTTGGGATGCCCAGATTCAAATCTCTTCCACCAATAACACTTGCGTGAAAGAAATGTCAAATAATATTGGGGCACAGGCACCTTAAAGATTACCAGCGGGAAGGTAAACGGCGTTTCCGTGTGCGGCTCTGGCTCGCCAGAGCAGCGATGTCACGCTGGCCACGTGACCCGGAAGTGTCTCCGGACAGCGCTGGCCCCTGGCCTCTTAAGTGAGATGGGCGCACAACCCCAGAGTCTGTCAAGACTGGCCCGTACGGGCAGGGGTACCTTTACCTTTACCTTTAATCTATGGAAGCTTTGCCATAAGGTATTTGTTAGGCTTTTAAGTTTCAGGTTTATGGCACCACCTATATGGGGTGTGTTCCTGCAACACAGTAGTGTAGTGGTGAATGCCAGGACTAAGGCCTGGTGGGAGGCCAGGGTTCAAATTCCCACTCGGCCACAAAGCACACCGAATAACCTTGGGCCAGCCACTATCTCTTAGCCTATCCTACCTCACAGGGTTGTTGTGAGGATAAAATGTGGGGAGAAACCAGCCTTGAGGTCCTTTCAGGAAAGGGGGGGACATACTGTACATGTAATTCTGAATAAGAAAAAAGACTTGTTTCTGTCTGTGGAAGTTGTATCTGCTGAAATCACTTCACAACTATGCAACTGTGAGACCAGAGGAGCACATGTTCTCTTTTGAATTTTTTGGTTCTCCATCTTCTTCTGCTGTTGCTTTTAAAGCTAAACAACAGCAACAAAAGAGTAGTGGTGCCAGCCCCCCAAGGTCACGACAGGATGCCGTGACAGCCACCTGTTCGGATGGCTTTAAAAGAGGACCGGCCAAATTCATGGCCATCGGTGGCTATGTTCTACCTCCCATGCCAGAGGCAGGGAACATAAGAAAAGCAGGGCTTTCCTTGTAGTCTCATGCATGTAGGATCAACATCAGAGAACAGCACTGTTAGGCTCACATCCAAGTAAGGGCCCACAGCTAAACCCCATGGCTTCCTTTGTCAATTTTGGCACGGAGGTGAGGCCTGCTTGAGGAGGTAGGCCCACTGGGGGCATCTTGCCCAAGAGGTCTTCCCCAAGAATATGGAAGCAGTGATGAATCACAGCACAATCCACTTTCATCCACAAGCCATCACTTTAAGGTCAGTGTCGAGAGGGTAAATTTCCTTTAAGACTGAGGTCTCCAAACATGGCACCTGTAGGCACCCTGGCACCCTCAGGCAAGGCCCACTGCTCCTCTCAATTTGTGTGTATGTGTTTTAGGAGGCTTTTCAGTGCTGTTTTCAGGTGGTTGCCTGCTGTTTCTTTGCTTGTTTTTTATTTCTTTTGGGGAGAGTCGGTCATTGTCACTCTTTCACAAATAAGGTTCTGAAGCATTGTCAGATTTCGTTGTGTGGAATGTGTGTTTTCTGCTGCCCAGAGCAATTCATTGGGGTTTTTTCTAAATGTGCCCCCAAAAGGTTGTGCACTCCTGCTTTAAGATATGATGAGCTGGAAGCCACCAAGTAGTGAGGAGGTGTGGCCAGCTGCAGAAAGGGCGTGGGAGAGAACAAGCTGGAAAATCAGTCAAGGTGGAAGCCTCCTGTTTTAAATCATAAAAATGTCACTAGCTTACAACAGTTTCTAGCCTTCTAGAACAGTCTCTAACACCCAGTGGTCTACACAAGTGAATACCAATCCTACATGGGCTTGGACCACCCCCCCTCCGGTGCTTTAACAACTTTGTGACTAGGAGAAGTTCAGTGGGAAAGCGTTGACTTTCATTTCTGCCTGGAATGAATAAGAAGCTGCCTTATACCAAGATGGCCCTTTGGCCCATCTAGCTCATGATTGGTCACACTGATTGGCAGCAGCTCTCCAGGGTTTCAGGCCTGGGTTTCCCACTCCTCCTTGGAGATGCAAGGGATTGAATCTGGGAACTTCTTCATACTCAACCACTGAGCTACAAACCCTTCCCCTGTTAATAGGAAATGTGTATAGGATCAGCCTGCCCCACCCCAGGAAAAATACCCACCCCAGGAAAATATCTGAGGATGCTCATGTGAGAGAGAGAGGGAAGGCTGCACTAGAAAGAAAGAGGGATGGGGCGGGAGAAGTTAAAAGAAGTGGAAATAAACTATCTCTTTGTAGACTTTTGCTGTACTTCTCAGTTAGCAGGCTTCTTATTTTTTTACCCAAATGCTCACTTAGACACTTAAATATATTAATCTACCTGTATTTATGTTCTGACTGTTCTTCAATTTCCTATCCTCCAGGACTCTCACCACAAGAATTCTGGCTGTGGGCTTGGTCCTTTTTGAGCTTGTTCTGCATTCGGATTTATTGGTAAGGGCGACTGGCTTTTTGAATCATGAGCTCAGATTCCTCTTCTTTCAGAAACGTCCTCTGTATGGTTGGGTTAGTCACAAAAGCACTGTGTATCTGACTGTGGCTATTTGCTCAACCACAACACAGGAAAGAAGAGCTATGTGCCATAAATGTAACTGGCACATCCCCAAGATAACGAATGTATACATCATAGCACACAGCTAAGTGGCCTGTGCCACAAACAGCACATGTCACGTTAGGGGAGGCATGGCGGAAAGGACTCCAGCAGCCCCCATCTGCAGTGTCTTTTGGTGTGCTTCCAGAAGCCCTTCCCTGAGATTTAAAGGGAATATGTCATACTTGGATAATTCCTTTCCTGTCATCATGATAGTTAGGAACAGTAATTGCATTTCCTAGCCAGCCATTGAAATGCCACGAAGAGCAATGCCTGTGAGTTGCCCTCTGAGCTGATGCCAAGTCCAATGTATTTATGGGGACAGAGGGGTTGGGAGACCAAGCAATGTGTTTTGGGTCATGGAGGAAACCAACTTTAGTGCAATGTTGTGGATATTTCATAGATTCCCATTGGCACTGTGAGAATGACACATTCTCCTGCCTTTCCAGTTTGATTCAAGGTGGAGTGTTTGTTGCAAACTTACAGCGCCTTGCCCCTCATCCTGATTTGGCGCCACAGCACAATGGCTTGCTGCCGAGATGGGAAGGAAGGGAGAAGCAGATTCCAAACTAATGCAAATGTCAGAGTTGCTTGGAAGACTTGTCAGCCATGGAAAGAGCTATGATCGGAGCAAGCCTGGCAGGAAGGTTCATGTTCCCAGCAGTCGCTGGAAAACAGGGTTCATCAGTGGATGAACTGTAGCATTGTCTCTTATTGTGGCCAGGATGCTGCCCAACCATGCCTACTCAGGAGTAAACCCTACTAAATTCAGTGAGTCTTACTCCCGGGTAAGTGGGATTAGGATTGGGGCCTTAGCCATCACCAGCAGTGAAGGACTTGCAGGTACCGGAGAACTTTAATTGCCTGCCAGACTAGCTGTGACATTTAGTGGTGGAAGAGCCACTGTTAACTCTCAGAAACAAGCCCCAGTGATAGTTGGGGTCATCTTATGGTTCCCTGCTCCAGATTCCAATAACTCCAGAGCAGTTATGGGTAGTGCCTGAATTTAAACTTTACTTTTGCTATTGTCCTAAAAGTAAAAGTATTTTAAGGTGGGATTTTTGTTTTGTTTTAAGTATGAATAACCTACTAAGGGGCTGGCCCACCCATTCGATAAACTGAGCACAGTAAATGGCTTATAGGCAACTATGCAACTAGCTGCCAGCTGCAACTCATGACTACGCATGGCCTTTTGATACTTCGGCTGGTTGTTCTGGTTCTTCCTATAAAGGGGGAAATAACTGCTTTTATAGTTATACTGTTGTTAGGAGGGATGTTTGGTGTGGGCTGCTGGTAACCAGCATTATGAAACATTAACACAAAACACCCAAGACTTGAGATGGAATCAGCAAGTAAAAGTAAATAAAGTTTCTTTTAACCACCTACTTAGTAAAAAGTTTTTGATCTGATAACAGTAGAAAGTATGTATGTCATAGGAGCTATAGCATCTACCTGCCACTGATTTCAAATATCTAGATTTTATGCTTAGCTTTTGCATCTGTTCTCACAATTTTTTCTGAATCTGTGTATGTTTGATATTTTTATTTAACTGGATTAACCTGTATGTTCCTTGGAGGAGCATCCATCCATAGACTGCCATTGTGGAAGAGTCCCTCCAACTTATCATTATATTGATACACTTAAGCTGTGCACAAACTTCCGTTTACTCTGCATTCACTGATTTGGGAAGTGGTATACGCACGGTGATAGCCACAATTCATATCTATGCTAGATTTTTTTTGAAATGCTATGTTTTGATGTGTTTTCCGCCAAACCAGCTTTAATCCAAATTGAGAAAAAGAACGACATAGCTGTGTTTCAAGCCAATAACATGTACATAGCGACAGAGCAGCGGTAACCAACATGGTGCCAACCAGATGTTATTGGTATACCACCTCCATCATCCCTGGCCAATGGCAATGCTAGCTGTGGCTGATGGAAGTTTTACAGACTACAGTTCCCATCATCCTGGACCACTGGTCCTGCTAGCTAGGGATCATGGGAGTTATAAGCCACAAACATCTGGAGGGCCGAGTTTGAGGAAGCCTGCACTAGAGGTACGTACCTGGTTAAGCTAAAGATTTTGATGGCCATCAGAATGTTGTACTATGACCTGGTAGACCAGGGTTCAAATTCACACACAGCCATGAAGCTCACTGGGGGACTAGGGTCAGTCACTGCCTCTAAGCCTAACATAGCTCACAGGGTTGTTGTGAGGATAAACTGGGGAGTTGGAGAACAATGTGCACCACTTTGAGCTCCTTGGAGGAAACGTGGTATATTTATTTCCAAATAAATAACTAACCTAATGTGTCTTCGCTTTATGGGCAGAGGCTTGCTGTTGTCCAATGGAGACAGCACTCCCACGGGATCTGGAATGCCATGATTGTAACTCAGCTATGATCTCACTGGTCAGCTGTGGGAAAATTGCTTTCTTTCAGAATCAGTTCCCCATTTGTAAGCTAGGAATAATAATGGCCTACCAAATAGACAGCTTATCCATGGAGTGTAGAAGTACACTCAAAGATTGCCAGATACGTGGAAGAGCCCTTGGTGCTTTCATCATGCTGGCAGAGGAATCCAGTGCCCAGAAAGGGAATATGTACTTTCTGGTGTACCCACTGAAAATTCCTGTCCAGGTTCCCCTGAATCTGAGCAACAGCCCTGTGAATGTTCAGGGGCTGGTGAATGGAAGGAAAAAAGGAATGCCTTATAAAGTCATGATGCTGTCTACAACCTGAATGCTTGCCCTTTGGTTTGCAATCTCTTTTGCAAGGTGGACTCACTGGCTACTTTTGTCAGTTCCTCCTTGGTATTCTGCTTATAAGGTAGCTACTTAAAGGTTTTAATTTTGGACAAAGATCAATTAGAAAGGAATCATACCTTGTAACATTGATAAGACAGATGCTATGTTCTAAAACGAACCATCTCTAATTCTTTCTTCCTTTAATTCATTAAATTAAATTTATTTAATTCATTCTTAATAGGCCTTACAGGAACAGAAGAAGGTTCTCATACTGAGTCAGACCATTGGTCCATCTAAGCTTAGTATTGTCAACTCTGATTGGCTGTGCCTCTCCGGGGTTTCAGAAAGGAATAGGGGGGGTTGAACCTGGGACCTTCTGCATTCAAAGCATGTGCTTTATTACTGAACTATGGTCCTTCTACTCCACCAAGAAAAGAAAAGAAAAGAAAAGAAAAATACGTCCCAAAGTATGCCTGGAAAATGAAAAGCAAACTGGGAATCAGTGGAGTTTTTTATTTTTTTACTTTTGTATAATGCTGGTGAGATACATTCCAAGCAGACAATACTGCATTCTGGTCCTGGCTGCCACATTTTGAACCTATTGTTGATTCTGAGCAATCTTCAAGGACATGCATAATGTCTTGCAGTAGTCAAGTCTGGTTGTAAATATGACCTCCACCTCTTAACAGCACAAGGCTATTCACATTTACTTGGAAACTCTGTGTTCAGTGGGGCTATGTTCAAGGGAGAAGTGTACATAACACTGCAGCCTAATAGTTTCTCCCTTTTAGCAATGCTATTCAAATATACAAAGGGAAGGCTGTTTTCTCATATCTGCTATGATCCCCATGCCCCCAAAATATATACAGTGATACCTCAGGTTACATACGCTTCAGGTTACATACGCTTCAGGTTATAGACTCCGCTAACCCAGAAATAGTACCTCGGGTTAAGAACTTTGCTTCAGAATGAGAATAGAAATCGTGCTCCGGTGGCATGGCAGCAGAAGGAGACCCCATTAGCTAAAGTGGTGCTTCAGGTTAAGAACAGTCTCAGGTTAAGAGCGGACCTCTGGAACGAATTAAGTACTTAACCAGAGGTACCACTGTAATTGACTGAGATTATTCCATAGTGCAAGTACGCTAAAGATGCTTCAGAATAGTAACTAAGTGGTGGTTAGATACCACTCCAAATGTCTGGTTCACAACTGCCTTCCAAGTGCTATTTTGACTCATGTTTTCTGCATGGTTGGTGAATATGTTTTATATACAATCAGCTTCAGATCTAGGTACATATTTAAGTCAATCAAGGGTCATTTTCCTCTGTGTGGATATCTGCTTTTTTGCAGATCAAAGTGAGGGCTGAAGCAATGTAGGTGGCAGCTCTCTGGCCCCTCTGCTTCACAGAGATGTGTGGGACCTCCCGTGAGTAGATATACATAGGATGCTGCAGTCGTAATCACAGAATGATTTTGTAGCTGCTTTGAGATTCGGGAAGGAAGGGGGAGGGTGAATACCTACCCTTGCCATAAGGCAGAGACAGGCCAAGTGCTTTATCCATGATCTTTAGCTGAGACTATCTAGGGGGCCAGGATTCAGCCCCCAAAGCTGGCCGCGAGTATCATTAACGTTTGCTTGTAAAGTGAATTTGAATGCTTATTAACATCGAGCACATGTTCCAAGTTTTGTTTTCATCAGGAGACACTGAAAGAAAACATACGTTGGAAACATGCGTCCAAATTTGCTGGAAGATCTTCTTCGTACTGTATATTATTACAAGTGAACTAGAGCACAGGGAAAGATCTTGGCTGTGTATTTAATGAGCAAATGTTTGTATATGTGTGTACATTACACACACATGTACTTCCACACTATCGTCAACATCAGATCCTGTTTCTTTTTGTTTGACTTCTACAGCAAACACAGGGAAGGGAAGTTTCCTTGCCCATCCTTACGTATTGCACGGTTTTAGATGGATATCCAGAGGGCATTTTCCAATATGGTCTTCCCACTTCTTCCTTGAAACAATGATAGGGAGATATGCTTTTTTAAATTACTAAACACCCCCCTCCTGCCAAAAGATAGCAACTGGGGCAGGTTTGCTTGTCAATAGCATCGTTCTTCTATAGCCCTGTTGATTGGCTATCAAAAAGCTGTTCAGAGCCTTGTGGATCAAGGCTGTTGAATGTCCTGCTGGCATTTATTTATAGATTCATATGGCTGGAGGGGACCTCCAGTGCTGTTGAATTGTATTCATTTCTCTGAGGCAGGATTCACTAAACATAAATCATCTCAGTGGGAAACATTTACCTGGCTTCTTGTTTTTAAAAAAGCCCTGCAAGAGGAGAAATATACATTTTGAACAGTCAAAATGTTGTTCAGCCGTCCTTTCACTATCATTCCTTAAAAGAAGGTCAACCATATGGTCAGAGAATGGCATCATGTGAGCAACCCAGGGCTTTGCATGCCCAGCTTCTAGCACCCTCTCAATAGTAACAGACCTTCCAATGCTCCTCAGATGAAAATAGGTACATTTCTCACTCTCCTCCCCAACTGAACCTCCTCAGCTCCCCATTTTTTGTCTCCTGCCCCCACAGAGCATTTCCTATCACAAGAAGGGTGATAGCCACTACAGCAATAGAACATATGCCCTCTACTGTCTTGAGAAAACCCCCTAATCCAGATTTGATTTTATTCTTTGGTAGATTTACAAAAAAAGAAAAATACACTGCAATAAAAAAAAATTTAAAGGGGCAAGATTTAACATGGGTGCTCAAAGCATGTTGTTGTTGTTTTAAAAAAAGACAAGCAAGACTCCTTGCTCTCTGCTCCTGCAGCCATGCCCTCTGCCTGCCCCTCAAAGCCTGCGTGTCACTCGATGCTGGGCCTCAGCAGCAGCAACCTCTGCTCCTCCTTGCCCTCTCTCCAGCAGCTGCTACGGGCTGCTCAAAGGAGGAGGCCAAGAGTGGCAGCCATGGAGAGGCAACAAAATGCTCCATCGCAGCCACCACTGCTGTCACCACTGCTCAGGCAAGCATCAGCTCATTCT
The DNA here is from genome assembly GCF_964106915.1 of Podarcis gaigeae. Taxonomy (NCBI): domain Eukaryota; kingdom Metazoa; phylum Chordata; class Lepidosauria; order Squamata; family Lacertidae; genus Podarcis; species Podarcis gaigeae. The sequence continues at coordinate 84,372,617 of NC_139679.1, read as the reverse complement.
CCCTGAGCTTGGGAGCAGCGCCGCTGATGGGAAAAATAGGGACATTCTGGGATCAAATCAGAAGCCAGGGTACTTTTCATTATTCCAGGGCTGTCCCTGGAAAACAGGGACACTTGGAGGGTGTGTAAGAAGAGCTCTGGCCTTCAGCCTTTGTGCAGCCTAGCCCACATTGCAGGCCTTCCCATAAGCCACAAACCCCACCCCATCTCTGTCTCTGGTTCCAGCTCATGAGAGATAATATTTACTCCAGGCCTTATTCCCTGGCCTTCCCTGGTCCTGCCTGACAAAGGTATGCAAAACCACATGCAAGCCAATCCTTTAAAGTAAACAACACTAAATAGGCAACCATCGATCTACGTTTGTTTTCTTAAAATCATTGGCTTTATAGATCTTAATCTTCTCCTATTAACCAAAGTTGTGGAGGTGCCAAAAGAAAGCCTTGAACTAGATCCGGAAAACCTAATGCACCAAAATGCTTGCCAGTTTCCATGCTTACCTATGTTACTTATGTCCTATTCTTTTTTTTAAAATAATCTTACAAGAGAAGTAACTTTTTCCATACAAGGAACATGAACTGGGTACTACATGGCTGGTGTTCGCAAACGCCTACTTATGTGGTCACTTCCAGGTCACGATTTAGTTAAGCCTGGTTACTAGTCCCTCCTACTTGTGGGGAACAAGTAGTTGTTTGCAAGCCCCTAGCATGTAGCACCCACGTTATGTTCATCTAATGAAAAATGCCGTTTCCCCCAATTCAGGATATTTTGATAGCACAAGTCTGATACCATATAATCAATATGATTGTATATTGGGGAGCTCCTGGTGTGGGGTGAAAAAAAAGTACAAAAAATACCTTTATCCAAAATTGAAAAGCTTGCACCTTTGATGTCTGGTGCTCATTCGAACTATAGGGCGGAAGCCAGGGAGGCCAACCAGCAGGTGGCACCAGAGCCAATGATAGGTGGTCCCAACTAATTCTGGTTTCCTTCCCATCCTCCTCCCTGCTAAGTTCTATAAAGGAAACAATGAGACTAAGGAGGAGGCTGACAACTAGTGCTCCATACCCCTCATATTGCTGGTTGTAAGGAGGCAGGTTTGTGGGGGCCGCCTGCGGGCAGACTTGGTGGGACAGTGCCCCACAAAGCATCCACTGGCTTCTATACTAATGCCATAGTTAGATCTCGGCAAGAAAAGTGTTGTGTATTGAGTCAAAGGATTTTATATCTGTATTATTATTGTCTGTATTTGCATTAGGGTAAAGTAACTGCCTTTTGGTTCTAGAGGGTACAGCTACTATTGGTTCATTTAAGCTGCTGTATTTGGATCCTTTGTCTTATTGGTTTCCTCCAAAAGGCAGGACTGTGTTTGCATGATATTGTCCCTCCAAAATGTATCCTTTCTAGCTAGTTCCCTGTCCCTATAAATGTAGCTCTCCTCTCCTCAGGTCTCAGTCTTGTTTGCTTTAATAAAGAAGTGTTACTAGAGAACTGTCTCCAGCGTATTATGTCAAGAGAGCTGAAATCACAAACCCCACGTCACAACAAAAAGCTTCTCTGCTGGAGACCTTTTTGGGTTTTTTCCTGAGGATAATAACAATTTCATTGTCATTATTTCATCAAGGAGTGGTTTTGCAGCTTTGCTTCCAACGGAAGAAGGGTGTGGGAGAGACAACTATTGCTGGTGTTCACTGATACTAGTAAAACGAGAGTGTATGGTTGCGGCTGACTAATGCAGCCTTGAGGTTTGCTTCATGCTAACCAGCTTTTATCATAATCTTATGTGCTTGTATATTTCTGAAGACCTCCATATTGCAGAGTGCTTGCAGAACAGCCCTGGGGCAAGAAAGATCCAGTGCATACTTGGATCAATCCCCAAACATCCTGCATTTTGCAGCAAGAGCTCACCATGATCTTGGGAGATAAAGCAATTGAGATTAATATTAAAATGCTAATGTAACATCTGCAAAAGTTTTAGGAGACTGAGAACTGGTTGCAGCTAAAGATATTGGTCTTTGTTCTACTGGCCAGGCAAACAAACAAAAATCCAGTTTCCCTCATGCATTTTACATAGCTGTGCTTGGCGAATATAGTTTCGACATGTATAGCAGCAAAAGATGCACATTAAAAAATATTGCACAGCATCTACACAGCAGGAATAAACAATTAGTTTATGAAGAGGCATTCTGCTTTGAAGAGGCATCTAATGTCAGTAGCAATGATTTGTACAGAAGAAGAGATGGCATTTGTCTCCTTTATTCTTTTTCTTTTTTTAAAGACCTCCCTGGATGATCCAACGTGCAGAGAAAGGTTTGTGCCTCATTTTTTTCCGCGGCTTGTGGGCAGGCAGCCTGGGTATGGCCTTTGAAACAACTGGGGCAAAAAAGAATAATGTTGCAACCAGATGTTTTTGGAAAATTAGCACTTGATTTAAAATATTTATAAGTTTGCAGCCACGTAAGAATCTTGTGTAAACATGAGGCCTGTTTGTATGTTTCAACAAAAGCACATGAATCACAACAAGCTACAGAGTTCAAGTAATTGACACATTTGGTACTTTAGCATACACTTCTAAGTCATTTTGTACCTGGGAGGTACATATTGCTAAATATCCATTTTCCGCATTCAGGAACTATAGTATTGGGGAAAGATAACAATTTGCTATTAGGTAGGTAGGTAAATAGATGATAGATAAATAGATGATGATAGATAGATGATAGATGATAGATAGATAGATAGATAGATAGAGATAGATGACAATTAGCTGTCAAGTGGCTGAGATCAATAGATCGAAACTTATTGTTTCGATCAATAGATCAAAACAGGGAAACTTACAACCCAGCCTTAAACATACATTAAATCAGAAGTCAACCCACTTCTGTTGGAGCTATTCCAAGTAAATGTTAAGACTCTTCATATCAATGCAACTCTAATTACAGTCTTTCTATTACACCCCAACTCCCAAACAAAACAAAAATCACCCTAGGTTTTGGACTTTCTTGAGACTGCAGCTTAAAGCTGCGATGGGAAACTTGTGGCCTGTCAAATGGCATTGGACTTGAACTCCCATCAGCCCCAGCCAGCATGACCAATGGTTAGAAAGAATGGGAGCTGAATTTCAGCCTCATCCAGAAGGCCTTAGGTCCCTCCTTCCTGGCTTAAGGCATGCTATGAAGAGAAACACGGCTGAGAAACTTGGCCAGTCTCGGATTTACATCCTCTTTGTCCTGTACGTTGGTGCCCTTAGCCAAAGCAGAGAACAGAACCAATCACACAAAAGGTGGACATCAAGAGATCTACATTGCAACTGCAGCCTCTGAATAACAAATAATTTTGCCCAAGCTGTGAATGTTTAAACGAAATACCTACACTTCTCTATTTGTTTTGCTTTGTCATTTTTCAGACTCTGAGACAGAAACAAGTATAGAATATTGGCCCTGGTCTTCCTTTAGACATCTGGAGGGCCTTTTACAGGGCAGGGACGTTCAATCAAAGCTATCCTGGGTGGCCGCTGCTCAATAACCTACAAACCAAAACACATATGCACACATTATTTTCCACAGGCTTTCTTAAAGCCAATGCGTGCAGGTACATCGACTCCTTATTGAATCTGCATGCTCCTTCCTAGTGTTATCAAACTCTACATGAATACTTTTTGCAGCAGTCAGCTCCAATTCCTTTGATTAGGCTGGCTTTTTGTTGTAGTTTAAGCTGCCAAAATCACAGAAATGGTTGCCATGTGCTCTACTTGTGTCCAGCCTGGTTTACTAGGAATATAAGAAGCTGCCTTGAAGTAAGTCAGGTCAATCTCACTAAGTATTGTCTACACTGACTGGCAGTGACTTTCTCAGGTTTCAGATGGGTCTCTCCTAACCCCACTTGGAGTTGCCAGGATTGAACCTGGAGACCTCCTAAGACCTCGGCTGCTTAGCTGCAGACCTTTCCCTGCAATGAACTTTGGATGCTCTGTCCTATACATGAGAAGAATTGCATGGAGAGCTTGCTTGTGCAAACTAGTCCCAGAAATGCTCTCATACATACAATGCGCCCCCATCTTGTTCATCCAGAGACTGGTGAAAGGCGCCGAGACTTCTGGGTGGGTCACAAATTGTACAAACCTGGCATAGTGGAACATATAGTATTTTAGATTCCAACTTCCATTGGGAATGTCAAAGTGATTCACAAGGTGTTATTGCTTTTTAATGACAGAGAAAATCCATACTTTTTCTAACTCAGAGATTTTCATCCAAATTTATTTCCAGCACCATTGTCTGTCCTTGTATGCTTAAAGCAAACACAGAAATGCTTTTCTCCTTATACCTAGCATCTTGCAGGATTGAGCCCTACTGGGTAATTGCTATGAGCTAAGGGAGGCAGAGTTAGATCTCCAGATAGATCACAAGGGCCAGTGGAGAGAGAGGGTAGTCAACATTATTCCAATGGATTAGAGACCAGATTTTAAAAACGGAAGACTTCTGTTCAACACTTGCCTCTACCATTGTTATACCATGTGGCAGAGGAGAAACAAGATTGCCTTTCATCTCTGTTTAGCAATCTTCACAATGGAGATAATAAATCACAGTCATCTTAGTGAATTGCTCTAAGTTCAGTGGATAAAAAGCATTGGCCATAAACTAGACAAAAGGTCATGGGTGGTGAAGAAGCCAGTGTATTTATCAGCACTATAAGGCTCACTGCGCTTATTTTGTAGCTTGGTGTCCCTCCTCTTGCGCTGGTAAGACGGCAGGTGACTGATCATGGAAATTGGGGGCCCATCCTATTATGCATGTCCAGCTGACAGCAACAAAACAAAAAACTCCAATTACAATACAGATGCATTTTAATTCAAACTGAGTTCTGCTTAAGCAGTACTGAATTAATTGCTATGGAGTCATGCAGGAGGCATCTTGCACAAGCCTCCTAGTGAAATAAATCATACAGTATTTTATGTACTTAGGCTTCTTTCCCCCTCCCGGTGAAGACTGAAACAGAGAGAGAAGTAAAGACCGCACAAATGTTAACAAGCAAATATTGTCACTGAGGCTGCACTCCTCAAATCAATTATCTGAGAATAATCATATTTAAATTGGTTGGCTACTCTGCAAATGAGCAGTTTGAAGTCTGCAGTTTAAATTGCATGCTTAACACAGTTACTCATAGCTAGGCCTTTTCACAGAAGAAGTTTGATCTTGGGTGAATTATTTAACCGGCTGGTTGCATGTTCATGCTGCACTCCTAAAAGAATAATATCTTGTTCAAGCCACCAGTCCAAACAGACCAAATGCGTGGGTGCAGAGAGGAATATGATTATGGCTTCAGGCTCCACCCGCAACCTCCACATACGAAAATGAGTCAATGAATATGGAGGTTACAGGTGGAGTCTACTGATAACAACATTGTCTGCATGCATAGCACAGCATTCTTACTGAAATCAGTTGAATGGCTTTTCAAACAAACATGCATATAGAACCAGGTTGCATTGCATCAGTTGTTTATTATATTTATTATTTAAATTATATACCATTTATATGCCCAAACGGCCTTGAGGCACTTTACAACTATGCGTTCAATTGTAAAATCCATACATAATTAAAATACACAATGATTCCACCGGAGCATAAAACACCCTTAATTAAAATAGACAATAAAACAAGGCAGCTAAAAAGCATGACAATTAAAGTGGTTAAAATCCCTGCATCTCAATGCTGGGGGGACAGCTGCTCTCGCTAAAATTTCTGACTGCCATTCGGGTGGCCAGATGAAAAAGAAGACAGGGCTTCTTTAACAATTATGCAGAAGGGGTTTTCAGCAGGTGTCGCTTGTCATGCAGCACGGCCAATTCAACCCCACAAAGCTGCACCTGCTGATATTCCCTTTCCTGCGTAAATATTAAAGGTGCAGGAGACCTGTCCTTCCTCGACACAACCCAACCCGCGCACCCAAATTGTCACACAACGAGGCTTGCGAGGGGGGGGGGAGGTGGCAGCTGTGTTGTAGCTTCTCTTGTCATGCAGTGGGAAAAGCTTCATTGGCCAATATCTGCATAAGGTGTGAAAGATACAGAAATGGGGCCAGTGAGAAGATGGCAGCTTTTCTAGGAAAGCCCTCGTTCAGTGGTAGAGCATACAGAAGATCTCAGGATCAATCCCAAACATCTGCACAAGTTTTAGAAGACATCTGAAGGCAGCCCTGAAGTACAGTGGTACCTCGGGTTAAGTACTTAATTCGTTCCAGAAGTCCGTTCTTAACCTGAAACTGTTCTTAACCTGAAGCACCACTTTAGCTAATGGGGCCTCCTGCTGCTGCCGTGCCACCGGAGCATGATTTCTGTTCTCATCCTGAAGCAAAGTTCTTAACCCAAGGTATTATTTCTGGGTTAGCAGAGTCTGTAACCTGAAGCGTATGTAACCTGAAGCGTATGTAACCTGAAGCATATGTAACCCGAGGTACCACTATATCGGGAAGTTTTTAATGTTAGATGTTTTATTATGTGTTTATATGTGCTGTAAGCTGCCCAGAGTGGCTTGGGAAGCCCAGCTAGATGGGCGAGGTATGCATGATAAAATTATTGTTATTGTTATTATCTGCAGGTAGGACTGGATTTGAATCCCTAGAGAGCCACTGCTTGTTTATATAGATAACACTAAGCTAAGTAGATCAATGGATGACTCAGTCTTAAGTCACCCTCCTGTGTCCCAAAAGCTGCTTGGGGGTACTGAAAACTCTGTGGCTCATGGGTGTGGCAGACAACACGGGTTCAGAATAGCCAAGAGTATTAGAGAACATAAACCAAAAAAGGGGCGCCTTTGTCCTGTTTGTCCTGTCTTATGGTACCTGCTGCCTCTTTGCTTCATCGTCAACCAACAGAAGAAAGTAAGAAAGAAATGTCTCCTTCAAGAAGGGCCGAATATGAGCCCTAACTTGCAGTACTTGCCAGGCAGGTCAGACCTGAGGGAAAAGGCCCTGAGGCTGTAGTTAATGATAATAAAGCAATAGAGCAATAAAGGAGGAGGAAGCATCTTCGCAAGCCTGGCAGGCACCTGCTTTCACCACAGAGACATAGATCCACTTCCCAGGGTGCCGTGCAGAAGTCTTGGGCCGCAGCTGGGGCCAAGGGGTTTTCTCAGTAAGGATAATATTAGCACACAGGGGGATTTGGGGAGATGCAGCAGTGATAAAAACTGCATGTTCTGAAATGGAGATGAGAGTTGCTCTGTGGCTGGACCTTAGGTCTTGCTTGTAGTACAGGGTGGGGATTCAGTTCTACCCAATTTTTACTTGCTGACACAATGCGTGAACGGAGGAGGAACGGCCATCTTCCAAAATCTGCACCTTTCCAGATTTCACAGTACAGTTCTCTAGCCAAGTAGTGTCCTCAAAAATGTATACACTAGGGGTAATTGTGTATTTATTAGTGGAAATAAAATGGCAAAACACATCAGGCAAGGTAAAATTGCTTTGCAAAAATGTGAACATTGAGTGAAATTGCATTCAAAAATGTGTATATTTTGCACTAAAATGATGAGAGCAGGGGGGTGGGTCACAAACTTGTGTGGAAATGTGAACTAAAGATTGGGAAAATTATAAAGCGAGAGAAATGAAAATTGATAGTTTTGTCCATCCCTGGTTTGTAGGCAGATGGCCTGAGGTTCAATCCTTGGCATTTCCAGTCTAAAGGAGTTAGAGGGCTGGCACTTGTTTATGTGCAGTGGGTACAACTCACGAGTATAAGGAAGTTCAACAAGGCAGCGTGGTGTAGTGGCTAGAGTGTCAGACTAGAACCTGAAAGACCAGGGTTCAAATCAAATCCCTGCTTGGCCATGAAGCTCACGGGGTGACCTTGGTTCAGTTGCCACCGCTCAGCCTAACCTACCTCACAGGGTTGTTGTTGGGACTAAATGGGGAAAGACTGTGCGCTACCATGAGGTCTGTTAAGTTGTGCGTTGACATAGCAGACGACACAGCGATTTCTCCAAAGCAGCTCTTTATTTTGTAAGCTGGAACAGAACTAACTGAGCTCAGTCAGCCTGCTTATATAGAGCTACAGAACAATGTAACTGTTGCCATTTTCTAAAACTATCCAATCACTGAACGTCACTTTTCGATCCTTCATTTGCATAACTATCTACAGTATCCCCCTGCTGGCCCAGGGTGAGTTTGCACCCAAGAAAGTATTAACAGAACCTAGTACCCACATGTGTGATGTGGCAGGCTAATTTAGGGAAAGGGGGGCTTTGTGTTGCTATGAAAGAGAGATTCTTCTTGATCAACTGCAAATCATCCAGCAATCTGCCAGTAGTTCCAATTTACCTTCTGCCCACTGCCTGGCTTAACTAATTTCCAGCAGCAGACTGGGAATAATTTGGTTTAGTGCACTGTTCTTACAACTTCAGCAAACTACTGTATATTATTGTGTCACCAGGGCTTTACAAGGGTGGGGAGAGAGATTAAACCATAACAGGTAGAGCTGTGTTTTATGTTGTTCCAGCTCCTTCATGGGCAAATTCCTTGCCACCCCACCTATCAAGCTGTGAGTAGAATCAATATGACCCATTAGCCAGAGAGAATGAATAGGATCCCAAAGCAGTTTGTTTGTTTGTTTGTTTGTTTGTTTGTTTGTTTGTTTGTTTGTTTGTACCCTGCCTTGTTCCCTGATGGGACTCAGTTGCTTTTCCTTGCAGCTTTACTGTGTGTCCATTATTGCCTGTCCCCAGTTCATCTGGTGACTATATGAATATCTAAGAGACCTGCAGGAGAAAATGAAAAGATGAATGTTTGCATTGGTGGTTCTGCACTCTTCACCTACCCATTGATTACTTTTATGAAATGGGCTGAAAGCTTGTTGCGTTGTCATAACCAACCAACTAATTCCAACAGATAGTGGAAAGTAGATCATCAGTCAAGGAGGCGAGCAGAACAGGAATGGGAAGGTGCAGTTTGCTGGTAAACGTCTCTTTTGGCCTGAGCACAGTAAGAATGATTGTGAGAGACCTCGGTTGTGATAATGAGACAGGGCTTGTAAAGCAACTTCTACACCAACCGACTACCACAGATTTGAGGAGTAGTCATAAGATTACAAAATTTGACCCTCTGAGCAAGGAAAGGAAGGAAAACATTTCATTCTGTTTGGATGACTAAATATATGTCATCGTTAAGAATTGCCATAGTTCCCATTAAAATAAATGATACATTTCAGTGCCGAATGAGGAGTTCGTGGTGTGTGTTTTGGACTAAAGTTGAACGAAAGAACCAATATTCATTACTATAAACAGCAATATTCCCTTAATGGAGGATGTTAAAAAGCCAGGATGCAGAGGCCTTACAGAAACAACACTGGTGCCACCTACCGCCTGCAAATAAAACTAGCAAGGGGTTTGTTAGTTAAAACCAAGCATTCAAATACTAGTGGCAATCTTTACAGCCCAGAAAATCGTGGGCTGTGTGTTCTTTCAGGAGCAGCTCTTCATTACCTTGCTGGGAGGGCTGTCCTCTAAATACTTTCTTTTCAGTAAAATCTGTGGGTGGCACCATTATTATGGGAAAGGTTGTCCAGTGAAGTATGCGATGCAACACCCCCAATGTATTTTTTATTGCCAGTTTTTAAAAAATGTAATATTACATTTCCATCTCGTTTCTAATACAGTGGTACCTCAGGTTAAGAACTTAATTCATTCTTAACCTGAAACTGTTCTCAACCTGAGGTACCACTATAGCTAATGGGGCCTCCCGCTGCCGCTGCGCCGCCGCTGCACTATTGCTGTTCTCATCCTGAAGCAAAGTTCTTAACCCGAGGTACTATTTCTGGGTTAGCGGAGGCTGTAACCTGAAGCGTCTGTAACCTGAGGTAGGACTGTACTCAGAAGCACTGCTGCAATAGTTTTGCGTATTTGCCCTGTGTGTTATGTCAATCCCATCTAAACTCGGAGGGCGGGGGAAAGAGGCACAGGATTAAACCAGCTCAATGTATTCAGGGCTGTTCTTTTGAATGCTGTGCAAAGGTGCTTTCTTATACCGGGCTCCGTACATATGCCCCATAGAACTTGTATCTCGGAGGCTCCAGGTTTTAGGGGCTCTTGGGCAAGGTATCTTCAGCGGAGTCTCCTCTCTGTTGGGCCCCATCTGCTCTCCACAGAACTGCCCTTGGCTTCCCCTCCCACTCTCTGCTCAATGCACACAACTTCCCAGAGGAAGAGCACAAGGAAAGTCTTTGTTGTTGCCTAGGGATGAGGGAGAAATGTCATTCGGTTTGCAATTCAGTGCAAAACTATCTGATTTGCACTTCCCAAAACAATACGCGATCCCGCATGCCAAATTCGCACTTCTCTTAGTTTTGCAGTGCAGTTCTCCAACCAAATGATGTGCGGGGAAATCTGGATATTAGGGGAAAGTGTGCCTATATTTGTGGAAATGCATTATATTACAGCAAGCTGCATGGCAAAATGTGTCTGTTAGGAGAAATGTGCACTTGGATGCTGATGAATTCTTGTGAGGTCTTTATTTTTTTAAAAAAAGTGAACTGCATTTAAGAATAGATAAAATGAGAAACGGAGAGAAAATGGAATTGACAGGGTTGTCCATCCCTGCCCTTGTCATTGCCTTCCTTCTCACTCTGGCCATTCCATGCATGCATGCTTGCAGTGGGGAAACTGGCAGCATCCACAATATTGCAGCGGATGAACACACAGCATCCCAAAGGTTGAAGAGGAGGCAGGGTTAGGAGGCTCTAGAGAGCGGTCCTCACATGGGTGCAGACCTTGGCAAGCACCTAACAATCTTCACCCGTGACACCAGCCCTGCACTGTCATGGCATTTTCATAAGCAACAGTAAACATCCTTTTAGGAGAAACTGGTTACTTGCAAATGGGGCGGCTGCAGGACAAAATTTGGAAAAGAGGCATAAAAAAAAATCATTATATATTCTGGGTCCTAAGAAGTTAAGCGGGGAATGTTAGAAGCTCCCACATGGATTTGATCTTAAGGTACTTCCAGATGTTGCCTTTCCCAGTAATGGTAGCGACAACACAGTCGGTTCAACAGGAAGCACCCCTATGTTTGCTTTGCATTCAAATTGCAGATAGAGGAAGCACAGAAACAGACGGACGTTTCCCTTGTGAAAGCAGGTCTATCATAAGATTGGGTCAATAAACTTCTGGGGAGCCTGTGCTGCGTATCAGTCGATCAGCACTAATCGAAGGTGGAGAATTAGGCAAGAGCATTTGTGAACATTCTCCTCTAATGCTCCAGGCATGCGATTATGTCATTGAAAAACCCACTCACCTTACAATTGCCTCATCGCCCTTCTGCTGTGAGGAAACACTAGAATGTCCTCACAGACGGCAGAGGGGGAAGTGTGTTGTTGAGAGTGAGGCACAGAAAACTGCTGAGAAGCCTTTTTCAACAGGAAGATAGGCACGTCTCTGCCACAATGGGCTATTGAAACGAGGTTACAATGACATTCCACATGACCCAGAAAGCAGGGGTAGAGGAACCTGAAACTCTGTGTTGTGGGAGAAGCCCAGGGAGCAAGCGATTCTCTAAGAATAACTGAGATTTAGCATAACATGGAGCATGAAGACACGGTGTGTTTCTTTTCATTTGTTGTGTTTTTGTATCCCGTCAGCCAAGTTGCTCAGAGTGACCTTTTATTTTTGTTCTATTTTTATTTTCACAAAATGTGGTCCAGACCACCTATAAAGCATGCATGATATATCCACATATTAAACAGATGAAATAGAAATAAGAACATATATAGAATTCTCCAAAGATCCTTTACTTAGAATTTTGGCATGCTCGGGTTTGGACTTTGGTACTGGTGGAAAAGTTGACTTCTCAACTTTAAGCAGCCAAATGGGAATCAAATCTGTTGTCTTTTTATGCAATGTGGCAGCAGTTTAGCACCTTTATACATCCATGAGGTCCAGACCTTTAAGAAGTCCATATCCCCTCGCCCACATGGGGGACTGTGGAGAGACTTATTAGACTAACACAGTAGTGGCATGCTCACTTTCTTCCCTTTTGGTACAGAACAATGGACTTAATCCAACCCTGCACATGTGAAGTTCCACTTCCACAACAGGGCTTCCCCTTCTTCTCCTCTCCCCATAAGTTCTCAAAATCTGCCCTGGTGAGTCCTCCAACTTTCTGGAGTAGATCTTGAGGGTGCACAGGGGAGTGCAGAAAAAACTCAAGTGCACAAGTAGCAGTCCAGCAGCATAGGATACAACATCAACACCAGTCTCCACCACAGACCTCCTCTCATACAACTCAGACCATATGTTTTTGATCTGGCCCTTCACAGTGTATGCAACTTTTGCCAACCTGTCTGACTCTTCTGCCATTGCTAAAGATCTCTTTCTCCTCTTGCCCCCATCCTTTGCACCATGGTTCCAATGCCAGTTAAAGTTCCATTGAAATGAATGGTTTTACTTCCAGATTAATTGGACTTCCACCCTCCCATCCTGATGCCTACGAATCTGCTCCAGATCTACTGTAGGGCCAAACCAGATGCACACGATAGGCAGCAGACAGCTACATATCTTGTTTTTCTTAAATAACTACAGATTCAGAGGAAGGCAGTGCAGAAAGAGGAAAGGCTTGTTTCTTCACAGTGCTCAAAATGGACTTCAGGCTCCCAGCATTGCTAAGAGCCTTAGGGGGGAAATCCCATGTCAATCAACCATAGTAATTGTCCAGCATAAGACAAAACATCACCCTGTCAAAAGTCAGCAGAATGGTTTGATCTGTTCCACTAGTGTATACTCATCCTGCCCCTCCTTTTGGCTTGTTGAAGGCTCTCCAAAATTAAAGGATACCTTCGTTAGCACTGACATATTTAATTAGAAGGATTTAAATTTGCTATGGAAACATCCAAATTATACATTAGAGAGAATACAGTTTTTGTATGAGGACAGGGTAAGGGGACATTCCTACAGTTGCAATCCAAGAAAAACTCAAGGTCTCTGCAGCTATACATAATTTTGTTTATCAGGAATGTTCGGCTGCTTGCTAATAGCATGGTCTTATAAACAGAAAAGCATGTAGGATGTGGTATGTCTGTAACCAAATGATTCAGAAGGGGGAAAGCCAAGATGGCCATATACTTTCTTCTGTGGTGGAAATTTAAATTAATCTTAATAAGTGCAAGAAAGCAATTCATCACAATCACTAGCAAGGAACGGGACTGATCTTTTGTTGGCTTTGGCTGTGCGTTACAAGAGACTGATTCTACATTCTTCCAGAATCTTTCTTGTCTAAAAGGTTCCTACCAAGGTGAGGAAAATATGCTCCTTTACCACCCCAAAAGCAAGCTGTGCATTTAAACCTGAGATCTACAATTTAACCCATTTCCATCCTATTAATGCATACAGGACACAGCCCTGTCAGGCCTAAGGCTACATCTCATGAGATGCCTTGTACTCAGATATGGCTTGATCCCATTTGGAAACAAATGGGTCCTTAACACCAAGAACTTCCCAAGGTTATGTTTGCGATTTTGATCTGGCTGAAGTTATGATTCAGAGCTTTGGCACACGCTCAAGAGCTGCTAGCGGGTCTGAACAGGCACTTCATTTGTTCTGAGTACCAGATTTATGGCACGGGCAAAAGTTCTGTTATCGATGTCGCAGTTTTAGCTTTCCAAAGACTTTCAGCTGCAGAAGGCAAATTGCTTTCGTGTAGGTGCTTCCAAGGTCCCCCTTGATTTGATTACTGTTGTGTTTCCCTTTTCTCAAGTCTTTTGCCATCCAATTTTTAATGATGTATGGCATGCTGTTTTTCTTATACTGTATCCCCAAGAGACCCTGACGGACATTTTTCCAATTGTTTCCCGACACATTTGTTTTTCCTGCTGCTTCAGAGAGGAAAAACTCTGCACAAAAATAGGAAGCACCAGTCATCTGCACGCACACACTTGCTTCACTTAGGCATGGCTGAAGCTACCATGAAATGTCAACAACTGTTACAAGTAGAGCATATGCTAACAAGGGCAGAATTGGTGTTGAAATAACCCCCTAATAACTGGTGAGGTCTTGCAGTGGCAGTTTCTCTCTGCACATGAGAGACAGTAAGATGGAACTGAATCCAGACAAGATGCCGGGGGGGGGGGGAGCAGAGGCTGTGTTTAAGTGACTCCCTGTTCTGGATAGGGTTGCCTTTCTCCTTAAGGAACAGGTATGTAGCGTGGAAGTGCTCACATACCCTCCAACCTTTCGCCGATGACAATAAGGACGCCCTGAGGAAAAGCGGGGCCTTCTGGGATCAAATCAGAAACCGGGATGGCTTCTGTGAATCCGAGACTGTCCCTGAAAAATAGGGACACTTGGAGGGTCTGTGCTTATTCAATCATTATGGTCAACAGAGGACAAAGTGGCCAGAGCAGTTATGAGTGATATTTTCCAGCTTTGGCTGGTGTGATGGCTCTGGCCATTCCTGGACAGGAATCGCTTGGGCGCCATGATCCATGTGTTGGTATCCTTACAACTGGATGACTGTAATGCGCTGTATGTGGGACTACCCTTAAGGTTGATTTGGAAGCTGCAGCTTACTCAAAACACAGCAGTTTGGCTACTAACCAGAACAGCCTCCTGGGATCATGCAACACCTCCAATGAATGAGCAGCCCTGGCTGCCAGTTTGCTACCAGGCCAAGTTTTGACATCAGCTGCTGATTTATGAAGCGCTAAACAGCTTGGGGGCTGGTTATCTGAAGGAACACCTTTGCCCATGTAGGCCAGCCCAGTTGTTATGATCACAGGCTGAAGCCCTTTGGGTGTGCTGCAGTCTGCAGAAATACATCTGGCAACCTCCAAGGGTGTGCTTTTTCTCTGGTGGCATCTAGTTTAGGAACTATGTCCCTCCTGAAATAAGGCATCAGTTGTTGCTTTTCCAGCACCTCCTTATAACACATTTATTCACCCAGGCTTTTGTGGGTATGTAATACCAAACCACAGAGAATTATCTTGCTATTGCAGTTTCTGCACTTTGTTTTACTTAATTGTAACATGTTTTACTCCATTTGTTTTTAATGTATTGTTTTATTGGAGTTGAGTTGTAAGCAACATTGGAATTTGTACAATGGATAGTAAATAAATACTGGTATAACTGAATTTAGCTTTATGAGGACCTGCTCTCTACAGCTTGAGCAGAAGCGTCCTAGTGGAACAGCACAAAAGGAACTTTCTTGTCAGGGATGAGCAACCTGTGGTCCTCCAGATGTTGCTGGACTGCAACTCCTCTCGTTCCTGGCCACGGATCATGCTGACAGAGGCTGATGGGAATTGTAGTTCAGTAGCATCCAGAAGGCCACAGGTTCCCCATCTTCATCTTTTGTCAACACCAGAAATTGACTCAAACTTCAGCCTTGGCACTGATGATGTTGCATTGCTAGCTACTCCCTGCTTAGGTGCAGCAGTGTAGTCACAGCTTGTTTCGTTTATACATCCAGTTCACCAATTGGTGCTAAAGTCAGGTGATAAACTTGGTTATGCGAACTGGCCCTTAGGTTGCAACCATATACCTATTCACCTGGGAGTAAGTCCAGCTGAACTCAATGGAACTTACTTTTGGAACAGGCGTGCCTAAGATTGTGCTGTCAGTTACACCAACAGGAGTTGGTGTATGTTATGTCTTTATTAAAAAATTCTATCTCACCCTTCGCCCTAAGGTCACATGGCAGATTACAACTTAAAATGGCATAAACAGAAATGACAACCATTAGCCACAAATAAATAAAATCTCAAAAACCAGTGAATGCGGCAGACTTCCTCACAATATTTATCTCATTTAAAAAAACAGTGTAACTGCTAATACTCAAAGGCCCAGCAAAAGCAGAATAAAAAGGTAAAGGTAAAGGATCCCTGACAGTTAGGTCCAGTCGCGAACGACTCTGGGGTTACAACGCTCATCTTGCTTTACTGGCCGAGGGAGCTGATGTTTGTCTGCAGACAGTTTTTCCAGGTCATGTGGCCAGCATGACTGAGTTGCTTCTGGTGAAACCAGAGCAGCTCACAGAAACACCGTTTACCTTCCCACCGGAGCAGTACCTGTTTATCGACTTGCACTGGCTTGCTTTCAAACTGCTAGGTTGGCAGGAGCTGGGACTGAACAATGGGAGCTCACCCCATCGCAGGGATTCAAACCGCCGACCTTCCAATCGGCAAGCCCTAGGCTCATTGGTTTCACCACAGTGCCACCCGCGTCCCCAAAAGCAGAAGACCAGAACCCATTCAGCATAGGAACCTGCCTGATCTCAGGGGGGAGCTCATTTCTGAGCCAAGGTTGTGGCGCATATCTTCATGTGATGACCCTGAGGGGAAGGCAGCATTTTTCTTGCCACACCCCAGACCTTGTGTCCCAGACATCACTAACACAGTGTTCTGAAGCTGCTGTTCTACATCATGTGTTACCATAAGTCCAAAATATATACCAACAAAGTCAGAAGATTCTCCCCTATCTCCGCCCCACAACAGTTGACTGAGAATTTGTTTCCATTAGCTGACATATTAGTAAATGTGATGCCTTTCCTCCCCACAAAGTAATGAGCCTATTTCATCTCCCACTCAACTGTCTTGAGCTAATGTTTAGCAGTTTTCAGTTTGGCTGCCTTTTCTCTTCTTAAATCATGGCTTGTGTATTGTACTCATAAAATAACTCCAGCCAAGAAATTGCAGAAATCTGAAGAGGCAGAGGTAGTCATTGGGCCACTCCCTTTTAAACAGACAATGGAGGAAAAACAAGGAATCCCTTGTTGGTTGCAGGATATTCAGATTGCGTTCTCTCTCATAAATGACACGTGACTCCTACTAATTAATGGATATTGCTTGCTGATTGCAAATAATTGGACAGCGCTCTGTCCTGTTCCCTGTGAAATTAAATTAAATGCATTGCATGTGTATTTTAAAGTAACGTTCGTTAGCTTGACTAAATGAGATTATTTTAATATAATTTTCCAGCTATCCACAATCATCTGAGAAAAAGCCTGGCAACTTGCAAACTAATGTAGAAGTTCTGTCTTTGCTTTCTTATTGGACAAACCAGCAAGACAAGGAGATAGAGGCAGACTGTATAAAACTGGATCACACTGCATATCTTACACAGCCTAACACAGGAGCAGTGTGTCCCAAAGGGTGGTTTATGCAATCTTGAAAGGGATGGTCTTCCGCTGTTTAGCCCATGGGGACAAATATTCCCCTCCATTAACTGTTTTGGTTTTAAACAATGCCTGATCCGCCTAAGCAAAGATGAAAGGGAAACATTATTTATGCCTTCCTTAAAGGAAAGACGAAGAAAAAAAACACAGCATTGTTCATTGCAACATTCTCACTCTAAACAGGGAAACGCTGGAAGATGTGACAGAAGTTCTTAAACTGATTTTTTAAAAAACAGCTTTGTTGGTGAAACTTCTGATTCATTGGGTGGTATTCAACTACGTTTTACTCAGAGTAGCCCTACTGAAATTAATGAGCATAGCTAAGTTACACCCATTAATTTTAACAGGTCTACTCTGGGTAAAACATAGCTGAATGCCATTCACGGGCTTTATCGAGAAACGAGTGGAAGCTATTTACTTCTTCTAAAAAAGAGCAAACCTAGTCAACAGCTCCCTCTATACCTTTCAAAATGATGAAGCACAGAGAATTTTAATAGCATTTGACACCCTCAACATCCTAAGTGTCACATATTTGTCAATTTGAATCAAATACGAATCAAATACGAGACACAGGGAAGGTCTTTGAGCATATTACATTCAGTGACGGCTCACAGACCAAGCGTTAACATTTCTCCTTCAACCTACCAGCAAAAAGGAAGCAGCCAGGAGCCTCTGCTGAGTCCCAAGGCGATCTCTCAGGCTTTTATTTTCCTACCACTTCAGTTGCTTCACGTTAGGCATTTCCCATCTTTGTGTTGCGCCGTCTTCTCTTTTCCTGGAAATAGATCCCACAAAACGTATGTCCTGATCTTTAGCTGCTGAATTACTCTGGCTTTAACAGCTGGAGGTTCCCAGGCTGACACCCCCCCTTTTTTTTGTTAATCATAAATTCATTTTTCAGCTTAAAAAGAAAAAAAGTTTAACCCCTTGGCGTCTAGCTCTACAAAGCAAAGTTTGCCTAAAATGCCTCAGTTCAATGCATACAGGACAGCAGCAGCAGCTTATTTGTAAGGAGGAAACTATATAGCTCAGTTGGTTAGAGCGTGGTGCTGATAACACCAAGGTTGTAGGTTTGATCCCCGTATGTGACAGCTGCAAATATCTGTGCTGCAGGGGGTTGGACTAGTCACTAGAGCATGGGTAGGCAAACTAAGGCCCGGGGGCCAGATCTGGCCCAATCGCCTTCTCAATCTGGCCCATGGACGGTCCGGGAATCAGTGTGTTTTTACATGAGTAGAATGTGTCCTTTAATTTAAAATGCATCTCTGGGTTATTTGTGGGGCATAGGAATTCGTTCATTCCCCCCCCCAAAAAAAATATAGCCCAGCCCTCCGCAAGGTCTGAGGGACAGTGGACCGGCCTCCTGCTGAAAAAGTTTGCTGACCCCTGGGCTAGAGGATCCTCAGGGTCCAACTCTATGATTCTATTCAATGTACTGGAGAAGGCCTATTCTCTGGAATATAAGAGGACTATTACACACGTTGAAGTGAGGTAAAACTATGCAGAAGTCACCAGTGTTAGATTTATTCCATTTGCCCAGCCAACTGAGAGAGAATTTGGCATTGCCTGCCTGCCTTCCAAATTTTGCTAATAATTCTGCTTTGTTGTTATCAGTCTCGTGGAGTGCAGTCCTGTGCATTTCTACTCAGGAGGCTAATGCAATCCTAGGCCGCATCAACAAAAGCATAGTGTCCATGTAGTGAGAGATAAAAGGCAAAAACGTCCCCAATAATCAGACCTTTGGCTTTTAACCATCTATGGCCTTTTAGAAGTCGGTGGGATATTTTTAATTTATTTATTCCTCCCCCTGCCCTTAGTTTTAATGTGTCTGTGTGGGGTTGCTTGGTTGGTTGGTTGGTTGGTTGGAAGGTGTTTTGGGTTGCCTTGGGCAACATAAAGCAACTAATAAATTTAATAAATAATAATATTCATAAGGCAAGGATCAGCTCAAGGATTTCACCTTGCACAATGGAGTATTCTCCCACTTTCCTCTCCCTGTGTGCCCCCTAAATCTGTTCTAGGGGTTCTCCTGACCCTTTGGGGCAGATTTCAAGATGGCACAGGGCACACGTTGGGGGAAGAGAAGAGGGAAGCCCTATCATGCTAGTGGAAATAGTTCTGCTTGAACAATTGTTTCATTGAATACTGCCCTTGATATGTCTTTCTTTGGTACGACACCCGAGAAACCTCTTGAAAACTCAACAAATGAATCACCAAGAAGTTGAACATTCTGGAGCTTGGTCAACATTTCAAGTAATCTGCTTCCAGTGGCCGCAGTCCAGAAATCACTTATTAGCACCTTGTCCTCCTATTGGAGATCTGGACTACTTGGAAAAAATAGTGTTCAGATTCCTGCCAAAGATTATTACATTGCGTATTCCTCAGGTTGTTTCTTATTGGCATTAATCCAAAATGGTTATTATTCTTCCTCCTTCCTTTGAAGACTCTCCAGTTTAGGATGGATTGAAATGGTTGCATGTGTGGGGTGGGGTGAGGAGGTGTTAATGTATTGTTTTGGTGGGGCACCTGTGGCTTTAAGAACTGCATGAGAGGCAGATCTTCAGCAAGCTGATCAATAAAATTAACAACATTGAGAAATTAAAATATCAGAGAAAGGAAAATAAATAAGGGGCTGGCAAGGTAGTGTAGGTAGCTTTTCCACATTTCAAACAATTCAAACCAAGCTGATAAAGAAGTTTCATTTTCCATGCTTCAGAATTCACACTTCTCCGAACTTTGCAATGCTGTTCTCAAACCAAGTAATGTGTACAAAAATGCACATACTACCATCAGTTGAGCATAAAAATGCAGATATTGTTGAAAATAGTATCCAAAAATGCATTGTATTAGGGAAATTGCTTTGCAATTGGTGTATATTAGGCAAAATTACATATTTTGTATGTGTATATTAGGAGAAATCTGATTAAAATACTGGTGATGTTTTATGAGGACTTACCAATGAGCAGGGACGCAGGTGGCGCTGTGGGTTAAAGCCTCAGCGCCTAGGACTTGCCGATTGAAAGGTCGGCGGTTCGAATCCCTGCGGCAGGGTGCGCTCCCGCTGCTCGGTCCCAGCGCCTGCCAACCTAGCAGTTCGAAAGAACCTCCTGGTACAAGTAGATAAATAGGGACCGCTTACCAGCGGGAAGGTAAACGGCGTTTCCGTGTGCGGCTCTGGCTCGCCAGAGCAGCGATGTCACGCTGGCCACATGACCCAGAAGTGTCTCCGGACAGCGCTGGCCCCTGGCCTCTTGAGTGAGATGGGCGCACAACCCCAGAGTCTGTCAAGACTGGCCCGTACGGGCAGGGGTACCTTTACCTTTACCTTTTTACCAATGAGCACTGACCTTTCATTACAAAAATGTCACGTGGTAAATCTATGTAGCACAAGGGAAAGTGGTGAATGATGGCTCCATTTGGACTCCACCTTAACACACCACTGAGAGAAGGGTGAGCATGCCAAGCCTGAGCAACATGATATTCCATATGGTCAGTGTTTCTGGTCTTCTTCTTGGGCTTCCAATTCCTTGCTTCTTCTGCCTTCTGGTTCATCCTTGGATCTTGTCTGGTCTTGGCTCCTGGCTTGTTCTCCGATCCTGATTGTCATTGTGTCCTGGCTGTTTCCAGGATGCTGCCCAAGCCCTAGACCTGACCCCTAATCCTGGTAGTCCCAAGGAAATGAAGGACTATTCATTCCAGTGTTGAATCCAGAAATCACCACCCACTGGACTCCTAGAGCTGTAAAAGGTAAAGGTAAAGGTACCCCTGCCCGTACGGGCCAGTCTTGCCAGACTCTGGGGTTGTGCGCCCATCTCACTCAAGAGGCCAGGGGCCAGCACTGTCCGGAGACACTTCCGGGTCACGTGGCCAGCGTGACAAAGCTGCATCTGGCGAGCCAGCGCAGCACACGGAAACGCCGTTTACCTTCCCGCCAGTAAGCGGTCCCTATTTATCTACTTGCACCCGGGGGTGCTTTCAAACTGCTAGGTTGGCAGGCGCTGGGACCGAGCAACAGGAGCGCACCCTGCCGTGGGGATTCGAACTGCCGACCTTTCGATCGGCAAGCCCTAGGTGCTGAGGCTTTTACCCACAGCGCCACCTGCGTCCCGATCCTAGAGCTGTAGCAAAGTAAAAATAATTGCATGAGCAG
The DNA here is from genome assembly GCF_964106915.1 of Podarcis gaigeae. Lineage (NCBI taxonomy): Eukaryota > Metazoa > Chordata > Lepidosauria > Squamata > Lacertidae > Podarcis > Podarcis gaigeae. The sequence goes on along the minus strand of NC_139679.1, from coordinate 84,351,326 downwards.
AATGACTTCCACCTGTACCGTGGAGCTTCCCCTCCTCTCTCCCCCACCCCATGTGTCCCTAATTTCCCACAATTCTCTGGACCAGATCTAGACGGAGCAGGGGGAAGGTACACAGGGGGAGATGAAGGAAGGAAGTTCCATTGCACGAGTGGAAGTTGCTGGACACAGACCCTGCTTAGGTCTTCATATCCTGCTCTACAGTGTGGGCTACAACTCCTGAACAGCTCTCTCAGCTCCTAAAATGAGCAAGTGGGCCCCAGCCCTGGGCAAGACCAGCAGTTCCTCCTCACAGAAGGCAAAGTATTAGGTCTCTCTGCGCTCCATAAAAACTAGAGCCGTCTCCTAGTTTTCTGTTGCTGCAGAACTGCATTTTGTCAATTGCAGTTCTTCTTGGCCCTAAAGGATTTACATTGGCAACAGAGTGGTGACCACCACACCTGCCCCCCGCTTTCCTGTGAATATTCCCTCAGGGTTTTTGTTTAGTTACCCCCTGCCCCATTAACCAGACCAAAACACTCATGCTGACTCTGCATCCAGTAAGCACTCCACAACATAACACAAAGTAATGAAACGCTAATTTACATTATACATTCCTGTTTGTGCTTTTACAGAACAAAGAACCTGAAAGCCAAAATAACACTGGTAAGTTCCCATCAGCTTTTCCTGGCTTCTTTTCCCCTCTCTGTGTTTCTGCAATCATTATTTAGCATGTTCCACTAGATGGCAGGCTTCTAAGGCCTAATCGGTTCCATATGCAGCTGAATGAAGTGGTGAGGTAGACTGTGCCAAGGGAAGATTGAAGTCTTTGGGATTTTTAAATTTAGAGAAACAGAGAGTCGGAGGTGGCAACATGATAGACATTTATAACATTATGCATGGCATGGAGAAAGTAGATAGAGGGGGGAAATCTCTTTTGCAACACTAGAAGTTGTGGACAGCCAACGAAACTGAATGTTGGAAGGTTCAGGACATATAAAAGAAAGAACTTCTTCACACAGCGCATAGTTAAACGATGGCACTCGCTCCCCCAGGAGGCAGTGATGGCCGCCAACTTGGATAGCCTTCAAAGCGGACAAATTCATGGAGGACAAGACTTGATGGGAGGTCTAGTTCATCCTCCAAGGAGTCTGTGTTCAACTCCAGCCCAGCGTTGTTAAAATTGGCTTAATGATGGGGCCTTTGGAAGGAATCTGAGTTGGTGCTGTTTGGTTTTTGGATGAGCAGACACAACTCTCCAGACTAGCACTGCCTGACCAGATCTCTTCTACACTCCAAAGTCTCGATAACTTCAAATAAATGTAAGAACCACAACAACCACTTCTCTGAAGATCCAGAGTGCAGTGTAGTAGAAGTCAGAGTGATGGAAAGACCTTGAAGGGAGGTCAGATAGTTGTGCACAGCAAAAAAAAAGGGGGGGAAGCCCCACTTCTTGACCTCGCTTTGTTTCATCATATCTCTATCAAATCTCCAAACACCCTTTAAAATAAGCAGGGAACGCTGGGATACTCGGGATTTGCTCAGTTGTCAAATTCCATATAAAACTAAACACAAACTGACATGCAGAAAATAGCAGTTTCTAATCTAACTGCCCCCCAATGTCCTAAAGAAGATAAAGGAAAGGTAGATAACAACCACTTCCGAGAGAGAGAGAGAGAGAGAGAGAGCGCAATTACAACTGGGCCATGTCCTTCCCCTTCAAATTCTGAGTTCTTCTGCATAGCACCTAACAGGAACCACTCAAACCAATCAGCTAAGTGAGCCAATACTCTCTTTTGGAAAGTACCCCTTCTGATAAGACAGGTGAAATGTACAAGGCTGCCCAGGGGCCAAATGCAAGACTCCCATGTCTTTGAGCTGTTTTGGAAGTCATTGCAGGGACTTGAGATCTGGGGACTGTCTGTTAGTAAATTCTCCGCTGTTTCCAGTAAGCACCACAATGGCTCACATACATTTGCAGAATTAACACCAATAGAAGTATTGGTCTCCGAACTGTTTATTAATTTTCAATGGGGAGATCAGCTCATCTATTAAACCCCATAGGGAATAAATCCCTGCCCCCCGAGAGGTTTGATGACTCTGTCCTCTTGCTTTGCTCATTTCCTTTTCACCATCTGAACTCCCCCCACCGCCATCATTAATCAAAGTAATTGCTCCGAGAATCAGTCAGGAATGTTTTAAACATTAGAAGCGAAAAGTTGTCAGTACAAATTTGCCAGAAAGGCTAAAATATAGATCCATTCTGTCAAATTCTATGGGAAAGTTTGCTTTGGAGCTCTGGGAGCAAAATACAAATTTGCTCCCAATCTATCTTGTTTATTTTCAGCACATATGTACATGCACAGTGCTTCAGTTAAATGCTATTTTATCCCCCCGCCCCCATGTGCGTATCATTCAAAGTTTAAATCTATGCTGCTGGCTCATAGCCAACAAGGCAATCCATCAATTGAGCCACTGTGGGACATGTTGAGCTGCTTTGCAATTTGTAAGTGTGACTTCTTTCTTCTCACTTCTAATCACACAGAAAGACAGGTCTACCCTTTTCATTCCTCTCACTTCTGATCACATTCAGAGGCATGTGCCTATTTCCCCACAATACAGTGATAGATTTATTTATTTTTACCAAGTGACATAATAAAAAGGTTGCACAAAGGGATATATTTTATACTTGATATGAACAGCATTGGTAGCCTCAATGGAATCTTATGCCAGCAATAGGGGACGTTCCAGGTGCTGTTGGCCTCCAACTCCCATCAGCCTCAGCCAGCATGGCCAATGACCTGGGATGATGGGACTTGTAGTCCAGTGACGCCTGGGGGCCCCAGGTTCACCATCTCTGCCTTGTGCAGAGTCAGTCAGAGCATGAGTCCACCTGGCCCAGTTTCATCTGCACTGATTGACAGTGACTCTCCGTGTTCTCTGGCGGGGGAGGGGGCTCTTTCTCAGCATTGCTACCTGAGATCTTTTTAACTGGAGATACCAGCTTGGAATCTCCCCATCTGCAAAGCAGGTGCTCCCCCAGTGAGCTTAGTCTATTCCTTTACAGCAGGCGTGTCCATGAGAATGCTGGGACTTTGATCCTTGCTTGCAAATGGGCTTATCCAGTACACATGTCCCATTAGCAAAGTTTGGTCCTTTTTGCCAACACAACTTCTCAAATGAAAAGTCACAATCTCTCCTCTTTTCTTTTTTTTTTTGTATCATTCTATTTTATACCAATGATGCTTCACCTCAAACATTTTAGAGCCTCAGTTTTGAACAAACAAAATCTTATAAGATGGATGACGAGAGAGAACCTGGAATGTTGTTAAAAGGAAAACTCCCATGGTGAGGACAAATGATGACCATTTCTACCTTCTCAGTCTAATGATAGAAAAGACCTCTGCTAATTAAAGGTGGAGCCCCCAGGTCTCAGCTGATCGCCCATATGACTGAGTCATATTTGGTGGCCAGTGGTCTACCAATGTCTCTCAGAGGTCTTATTGGATTATCATGTTCTAGCTAGAGGTTGTTAATTTGCAACAGAACATATCCTAAGAGCAAACTGCAACTTCCAGGACATGAGGATGCTGAGCAGCAAATATGAACCATTAGACCAGCAGCATATTTCACCTGTTACATCTATAGACAGGCACATTGAAAAATCTTTTAGTAGAGGCTTGTCCATTAGAGTGAATGAATCACAGCTCTACCAACCTCAGTAAACCCGACCTCCCTCCCTCCTTTACTTACAACCTATCAGGGGGAAGTCTCCACCTGTCCTCAGCTCCGGTTCCACCTATTGTTGTTCTCTCTGCTTTCTGCCCTGCCAGTCTAAATGGGCACCAGCCACCACTGTATTGTATTTTATGGTATATAGAAAGTTCTTTGGGTAATCCAGCTAATCACCTCTTCCCCTACTCAGGGAGATATTAGCATATTTTAGACACTAAGGAAGACTGCAACAACAGGAGCCAGCTCCAGAGATTAGTGGGGTCCCAGGGAAAAGAGCTCTTTGCTGCGATCCATCAGTGACTGCTGGTGGGCTTATGTGGTGGTAGCAGCAAGAGTGCTTCAAAAGATTGGCTCTAGCTGCCATTTTAATTCCTGACATAGTGTTCTTCCAGGCCATTGTGGGGAATTTAAGTGGTGGCTAGATCGAGACACCTGAGGGAGACATTTTAAAGGGGGGGGGGAGCTAAGAGAGGTCTCAGCGGTGGGCCTACCAAACAGCTAAATAACATGGAAGCTGCCCAAGGATTCCAGGTGCTGATGCCAGTTCTGGCAGCCACGCCATTTCCTATCCTTTTCCTGAACTGGCTCTCTCAGCCTCTTTCCTTCCCTGCTGGCTGTGAAATAAAATTAGAGACCTCTTGGCCCTAAGGGATGAGAGAGGAAAGGTGGATGTGAGGGCTGGTGGAGGAATGAGGGGGGGGGCACTTTTATAAGGTGCACACACTGGCCGAAGGTTTCCCTGAATTAAGCCATATTTTAAACCTGCTGATCCTGATACTGTACAGACTTTTAACTTTATACTCCTATGGTTGTGGCTTCACAGCAGCTTCCACTAGAAACCACTGAAGTCTGTAGGTCAACAGCTTTTGCAGTCTCAATTCATTTGCAGCTTAAGGACCTTAGCTGGGCTAGGTCGATTTTTTGGGTGATTTCCAAGAAACACGTAAGTGTTGAAGGAAATGTGCTATTGAGTCACCCGACAGGGAGCATCATGTTACTTCTGAGTCAGATGAAGTATTGCTTCGGTTTCCTAGTCCCTGCATTGCTTTATTTATACCATTCTAGTGGAATTAGGGGGGAGGGGGAATATGTTTATATGCACAATGGAACAGGATTCTAAGGCAGTTTGGCATCAAAGGCCAAAAACCAGTGCACTTCTCCTTTTTTGTTTTTCTCAGACTCATATTGTGCAGTGAAATGGTTTGGTTGGTTCAAGATCAGGGCATAATTTGGAAACGGCATGTAAGCAAACAGAGAAGTGAGTCAATTCAGTGTGGTGGTAATGATGCCCATCAAGCCTTAAGAAGAGGGAGGGAGGAAGAAAAGAGAAAGAAATGGACCTGTTGCTGCTGAGGGTTGCTTCTCGCAAGTAATATTAAATTAACAACAACAACAACAACAACAACAACAACAACAACAACAACAACAACAACAACAACAGTGCTTTGCATCCATTGAGAAGGACAGAAATCAAGGGCTTTCTTGTCAAAACACAGAGAAATACAGGCAAGTGTTAGCATGTTGCCATTCTTCAGTGACCTGAGGGGGGCAGCCATACTTTGGACTTGGAGATAACCATTTTCAAATGTCAGGCACTCTGAAGAAACGGTATTGCTTTACCTTGAACCAGCCCTTTCTCTTGGATGCCAGTATCTATGCCTAAGAAGAAAACATAAAAGAAGCGAACGATGCTGGTATACCAAATGTATTGCAGTTTAGGAATCGATATGCTGTGTTAAGGATCAACACTTCATGTAACACCCTCGCACTTGCTTGCTTTGCTGGGGCAGACTAATGAGTGCATATGCCCCAAAAATACATATATGAGATCATCACATACTGTGACCTACATATAGAGAGGATTGCTTTCCTACACTCAGCTGCTGTTCAGTGGTTTGCTTACAATGGTTTTTTTCCTTAATTGGGTACAAACACACGAGGACAAATCACAGGTCAGTCATTTTATTTATTCTTTCCTCTCTTTTATTTTCTACTGCTGGCGCAGGGTAGCTTGTGGGGGTGGGGAGGACAATCAGGGTTTTTCACTTTAGGCACTAAAATGCCTTTGGGCAAGGTGACGATAGAATGCCTATCCCTCGCACTGGTTGAGAATAAGGATGCTGCTGTAAGCATCCAGGCAAGAATCCAGCTGGGCCATGAGCATCCAAAAATAGCTAGAGGCCTCCAAGCATAATGAGCAGGCTGTGTTTGGGCTGGCCCTGGGCCAGACCAAAGGCTCAAAGTATGTGAGATGGCTTCAGAGCAGAGTCCAAGGATATCCTTGGCTGCACTGGGACATCACCTCCCATGGCCCCGAGCATGACAAGGGGGCAATTACACCACTGCCCCCCTGCCACTTTTGAGGTGCAAGGCGGGGATCGAGCACAAGCCCGACTAGCTTCTGTTTTGTTTTGGCAGAACAGCTGCATTCTGCTTTCTTCCATCCACAGATGAGCTAGTGGAATAGGATTTCAGTACCAGCTGAAGCAGACCTAAGAGTAGACTCAGTGCATGGTGGGGGCAGCTGCTTAGAATCTGGCTGTGCAGAGAATACTGTTAAGACTTTGGCCATGTTGCAAGTTGAACATTTCACTGGATTTAAGAGATGCTGTGGATGAGAAAATCTGTGCGCTGCAGTTTTTAGACACAATAGTTTATGATTGCCTCTTATAAATCATAGCCTAGTGGTGTGCCTCCATTATTTAAATAATGCCTAACTTACCGGCCTGCACTGAAGTGTACTCAATGTAGTGCAAGGCTCAGGAAATGCTGAAACAGGGAAGCGTTGTACTGCATAGATTCTGAATGAACACACTTTTAATAACTTTGTTGACGGCCACCCACAGTTGCCCTGCTTGATATAAGGCATTAGCAAGACCACAAAGGGTGATGCCTCCCCAATTCCTCAGCAATACACCCACTTCTGAGTTAAGAGTGTGGCTCCAGTTGTTGTACAGGCGAGCAATTCACTGGTTAAACCTAAAGTAATACAAGTAAAGGACGCAGGTGGCGCTGTGGGTTAAAGCCTCAGCGCCTAGGACTTGCCGATCGAAAGGTCGGCGGTTTGAATCCCTGCGGCGGGGTGCGCTCCCACTGCTCGGTCCCAGCGCCTGCCAACCTAGCAGTTCGAAAGCACCTCCGGGTGCAAGTAGATAAATAGGGACCGCTTACCAGCGGGAAGGTAAACGGCGTTTCCGTGTGCGGCTCTGGCTCGCCAGAGCAGCGATGTCACACTGGCCACGTGACCCGGAAGTGTCTCCGGACAGCGCTGGCCCCTGGCCTCTTGAGTGAGATGGGCGCACAACCCCAGAGTCTGTCAAGACTGGCCCGTACGGGCAGGGGTACCTTTACCTTTACCTAATACAAGTAACCTTTGGGGAGATGCAGAAAAGGAGACCTAGTGATTGGATCTGTTGCTTTATTCAATCTGCATATGAACCATTCTATATATTTAAACATACTATCTGCTAATAAAACTTGACCCAGCAGTTAGATGAGACAATTCCACATGGTGTATTTCAAGATGGGCAGTGTTCAACACACAGAGAGACAACACACAGTCCCATGGCTGGCCATGATGACTCTGGCTCTCTTGCCATTTTATTCATTAGCAATAAGAGCAAGCAATACGGCTTATTTAATGGGTATGACCATTTAATTAAAACAGTTAAACCAGCAACAGGTAAAGCTATAGCCAGCAGTATGCAATGAAAAGAGAAGAGGCGAAACTGACTTGTAATAGTTACATTCTTCCATTGTTGTTGTTTTACACCCATTGTAGGCATATATACTTAGAAATAAGTCCCATGACACTGAATGGAGCTTACTTCAGTGTGTGTGTGTGTGTGTGTGTGTGTGTGTGTGAGATCGAATCACAGCTTCAAGTAAATTTCATAGGTATGCATGAAGCAGCCTCCCTGGAATTTGCTATTCCTCTCGCCTCCTGCCAAGGTCTCATCACTTCTCAGTGCTTAATACTGGGGGTCAGGTTTTCATATATGAGAGCAGCTGCTGACACATCTCCAAAATAGCAGCACAGAGAATGTTAATATTAAGCATGCATGCGATGTTCTTATCCCCTTAGCCTTTTTGTCTGCAAACGGACAGGTATATCTCCTTTCATATGTTAGTAAGCGGAGAGGATGTCGCCCAGCACCACACAGTTCAAAGCTCACTCAGCACATATCCTGTCTGTCACTGGAGCGTCCCAGTAGCAGGCTGATGCTGACCTGTTTGAAGGCGTTCTGTCAAGGATTCCAGGGACAGGGAGCAATTACCTGGCTTTAGTTCTGCTATCCAGCAGCTGTTCTGTTCAGGAGAGGCCACAGAGGGATTACATTTGCATTTTACCTTTCACCAGCAGGCGCTAGGCATACTGAAAAAATGAAGCCAACCTTCCAAACAGAATGGGTTGCAATACAGAGATCGCTGGGTGGAATGCAATCTGTAAGCTGTTTGCGTGGGTTATAGATCAAGAGGCAAATAATGTTCATTTCGCAGGTGCAAGGAATCGGTCCGTCAGCATGGCAGAACCTACAGTTTGAAACTCCCTGTCCATTAATATTAGGCAGGCACCTTTGCTAAATTGCTTTCAGTACCTGCAAAAAAAAATGTTTCCGTTTAGCCAATTCTACCCAGGCATACCCGTTTCTTTTTAAACTACTTGCTTTTCCTTATAATTTGATTAGTATTACTTTTATTCATTTTCCAGGTTCGGTTTTACTGGTGCTTTATGAATATTTTACATTGTTTTACCTTAACCCCTTTGAGGTATTTGTATATTAAATGGCATCTAAATCATGTTAATAATTGGACTGGCAACTGGAGATGGAACAGCATCTTCCACTGCAACTGAGGGCAGCAGGCTAGCTTAGGGAGTGCAGGGGCCTGCCATGCATCACAAAGCTGTTCTGACAGTTCATCATTGCTGGCAACCCCACAGAATTTGATGTCTGAGGCAGCTGCCTCACTCTGCCTAACAGGAAGGCCTGCCCTACAGCCCAAGCACCCGGTTCAAGGAAGTTAACACCTTAAGGCTTCCTGAAGAACAGCCAAAGGGTACCTCTCTGCAGAACGCTGATCCCCAACACTATTGAAGATAGTTTGTGCACTTCCCTCACAAACAAGGAGGAGTGATTTCATCTTGTGATGTGCAGAGCTGGGGAAGTTCAGGATACTACAGATACAAACCAAGACATAGCAGAAAATGCTGGCAGCTTATGTGATGAAAGGCAAGTGTTGTTGGTTTTTGTCAGTGTGTTTCAACTCACCTGAGGAGACCATCAGAAATAAGCAAGAGTCCCACCACTATACCTCATAGCACTTCAAATATAACCAACATGAAAGAAGCATTCTTGTTCCTATGTAGCCTCACTTGCCTCAGATTTTGCTCAGAAGGGGTAGAATCTCAGCTTTGAAGCATGGCTACTGGACGATTTCACACAAAATACAAATTTCAATACAAGTAGCCATCCATCCTTGTGTGTCGCACTGCTTGGCTTTCATGATCAAAGAAGGATATGAATTTAAGATGACTAATTCAACTGTCTTCTCTAGTATTTACCAGTTCTTTCTTTTAAAGGAGCAACTCCTTCCAGAAACCCTTATGCCAGCATGCAGGGAAAAGATTAACTGAACTGCGTGAATGAAAATGAATATGAGGTGAATATGATGACCATTGTGACAAAGTAAATGAGCCCATGAGCAATGAAAAGAAAACATTAGCACCTCTGCAAATGGTCATGCTAACACTGGCAAGTATGATGTGATAGCATTTTAATTTTATATATATATAAAAATATTCCCAAAGATATCAGAGGAATTGATACACTGACTCATTGTAACATATATTTTGTACACGTATTTTATAGTAGGATTATTACTATTGAGCATTTATATAACACCAATGTTATGCGAGGTGCTATCCTATAAGCCAGTGGTTCCCAATTGGTAACCCACCCAGGGGGTCCATAGCACATACCCGTCAACTGACCAGGGCTTCCTGTTTTCAGAGACCATGCTCTCATGCAAGAGCACAGTGCCCAAAAATGTGTGAGATCAAAAACTATCTGACAGGAATACATGACGAAGGTTGATTACAACCAGTTCTATTTCTCTAGAAAAAGAAGTGTTGGAACTTACCACGAACGCCTCCCTTGTTCTCTAATAATGGCAACGATGCCCGCCTGAGGTGCCGGAACTGAGTTCCGGCGATTTCCAGTTGAGAAAAAGCCCTGATTACAACTGAGTCTACACACACATACAGAGGGAAGGAAAACAGGGTACATCCCCACCCCAATATTCGGCAGACTGCAACCCTCTTCAGGGGTTAAATTCTCTTAACAATTAATATTGCATGCTCTCTCATTAGTTGTTCACTTTCATGTATTCTGTTTTTGACCAACAAAGGCTGAAGATGCAGAGAAAAGGGGCAAGTCAATATAGGGATGTGCAACCCTAGTTACACAGATCCACTGGGTCCCTCTCCCACTCCCCCTTTCCCATATCATTGCCACCCAAGGCTCCCATTTTGTGCAGGTGTCTGATTGTCTCAACATTTGTGGATGTGTTCTATATCACAAATGAGATTGCTCTGTGGCTAAGAAAAACAAAAGGGCTATTTCAATACCGCAGTTTTGATCAAAGGTCTTCAGATGGCTCAGTGTTTTGTTCTGTTTTGTTTTAATTAAGCTGAATACAATTTGAGATGCCATTAATACAAAACAGATCTTGCTGCAGAGCTGGTTGGAGCCGTATTATGTCAGGGAATGATAAACACACAAACTTAATCCAGGGACAGTCTTGAATGAGAAACAAGATGAGCAAGAATGATACTGTGGTCCTACTTATTCACAAGGTTCCCTCTTACATATATGCTGATGAATCAAGCCTTTGAACATAAGCACCAGTATTTTGGCCAAATTGTAAAAGAAATCCTGAATAAATAGAAGCATTCAATTTTGGGGGGCAGTCCTTTGTATCATTGTAGGTCACACCAATTTAACTGTAGTAAACTGGGCAGTGCAACAGAAACTCAACCCCAGGTTACAGTGGTGCCTCGCAAGACGAAATTAATCCGTTCCGTGATTCTCTTCGTCTAGCGGTTTTTTCATCTTGCGAAGCAAGCCCATTGACAGCTTAGCGGATTAGCGCTATTAGCGGTCTAGCGGCTTTTAGCGATCAGCTGAGAAGCGGCTTATCAGCGGAACAGCTGATAAGCGGCTTAGCGCTTAGGGAAAGGGCAGAAAAAAGCGAGAAAAAAACGCGGGAACTCGCAAGATTTTTTCGTCTTGCGAAGCAACCCCATAGAGAAATTCGTTTAGCGAAGCGCCTCCAAAAAAGGAAAACCCTTTCGTCTAGCGGGTTTCTCGTCTTGCGAGGCGTTCGTCTTGCGGGGCACCACTGTATTCAAAAACACTGTGGTCCAACAGAATACCATCCAAAGAGCAACTGCAATTCAGGACAGTTTCAGTGTCTACACACTTTTTTAAAAACTTCTGGAAATTCTTGCTTTTTTCAGTGTACATTTGCAAAGAGAATTGCAAGAACAGCCTGTCAAACTCTATTTTCAGAAACACCCAAAAGGTGTATATAAGTTCCATATAGTCTTTTATTGAGATGGTGTATTGCAACTTCCATACTTGTTCAGAAGACTGCTTAACAATCTGAGTGAAGTTCTGTGTGCTTAAGAGTGCAAATACAACTGCAGAAACCTGATGAACAAGGTGTTATGCCTAACACAGCTTTGCCTCAATATCAGCTCATACAAGCATATCTATGTATAGGTGTGATGTGGTGAAATGCACACTGTAATAACATCAGGACATGGGGTAAGTTGTACAAGTCATGGCAGACTGGAGATGGTAGAAAACTCGATACAGGGCTGCCATGTTTGGCAGCACCATCTTTGGAACCATATAAAGTTGTCTGTTTCTTAGGGCTACAGAAGGACAAGGACAGTGGATACCCTGGGATGTCTGGTATCTTCCTTTACATCAGCATCAAATAACTATAATGTCAACAAAACACTGTGATGCTGATGCTACCTCATGGCTTTGTGATATGCCAGTAATCTGTATGTATACCCCACCAGAAGCATTTATTGTCAATCTTACGAACAGGCATTAAGCTAATGCAGCAAAGGATAATGCATTTTTCATATTCACGGCTACCAGATATAATGTGATCATTGCTCATAAAAGGATTTCATCATTCTCTAGTGCACAACAAACTTATCAAAATTCTATGGATGTCAAATGAGATTCAACACAAACATTTATAGGGAGAGTAAAGTTATTTTATTAAATCATGCACATCATGTGTGTTAGTGCAAATAGTTCAATCTGTACTCCAGAAATTCTATTGTTTTTTTATATCTTTACAAAATAGATTTAAAACAATTATTTACTTTTAAAAATGTAATTCTGAAGTTAAGCATTTTCAGAATAATATTTGCAATAACCTATATACAAGAGGTACTGAGTACCACTGGCATGTGTGTGCGCGTGTGGGTGTTTGGGTGGGTGTTACAGTTTCCTGCAAATGAAAAGAATGAAATGAACAAAAACAACATTTTCTAAGAGTCTGTGGACTAACATTCCCTTAATTCTAAATGATCCTCCCATTAACAAATCCCAAATAGTTTAAGACAGAACCTTTAAAGTAAAGTGACCCTCAACACCTCAAAGGCAAATTATTAACTAAAAACTCTATTTAAATATTTAACTAGATCTGCTGATTGCCATTAAATCCTTTGAACCAACTAATTTTTTTTGCTGAGATAAGTCTTCCTATGAATCAGCTGAAACATTTCACTGTGCCATTATTTTTATATTAATACAGACCTTAATTGACAGAGCTGTTGAGCAGTGCAAGCTAGCACTTTATTCAGGTTTTAATTACATATCCCTATTCGCAAGTCAATGCTTACTGGAAACATTAATATTAAGGCCATATAAAGTGTGACATAAAGCTGCTAATCATTGATAGCACATTCTTTCATCTTAAGTTGTTGCATAGAGGACCAATTAGATTATTCTACCTTCCAGAAGGATTGCCCATTTCAGATTTTGTCTTCTTCCTTCCCCTAACAATAGAAGCACTTGAGCACTTCACATAATAATGAAATTATGCCAATGAAAAGACAGTTTAAAGAGACAAATATTACTTCCCCAGCTTGGTTTTGATAATAAGTGACTGGAAAAATCATTTCTATAATGTGATATGTGCGAAAATATGTTGCGCTTTATAGTGTCTATATACATGAGATTTAATAAATTACATTCAAACTAAAAATTGGATCACTGCACTATGTCCATCAGAAAAATCAAGATTTTGCTCCCAGAAAAACCTTAGTTCACTCAGGCACACACATGCACACACCTGCACACAAAAACATTCTAGACCGATGATGTCCGTTCAGTTTCTTCTAGAGCTCTTTAAGGCTGACAATGAATTATACCAGTTCCCAAGTCATCAATAAAATAGGACCTTTACTGAAGAAAAATACTTGTTTCTGTCAGAAGACTTGGAAAAAATAAAATTGTTCCCAATAGCTCAGTGACTCACAGCAAGTAAAAAATAATAATGGTATGTTCATGTACAAATAAAGTCAAACTGAAAGGCACTGAGCACACTGCATCTGCTTCCAAGTATTAAAGGATATTTGGCATGGGTGTCCAAATTGGGGAGGGGGGTGGGGCGAGAAATGCATTGCTTTCAATCTGGCAATCAGATTCTTAAGTAAAATATCCACACACCTAACCATCATAAATAATTTGGTACCAAGAAGCCTACTTTAGGCCACCATAACAGTATTTAGAACTCCAACATACTATCTTAAGAATTACATGAAGTTGTGAGCAGCAATATTGCTCACGACAGAATGAAGTCATAATTTTATTCCCTCTTTATAGACAGATACATTTTGTACAGTTTAAAGCAATGACCCTACTGCTGCTCTGAAGCCAAACTCTGCGGTACTAAGAGGTAAAAAAAAGGAACGTGATGAATCTGTCTTTCCCCCAGTATGTGAATGATGCCAGCTTCTAAAGGGAGGACGGTGTATGGATTCAACAACAGTTCTCATGGAGAAGCTCTGGTTAGGCCTGGGTACAGCACCATGGCTGTCACAGCTACCAAAGCTGCCATCACAGGCATCCAAGGCCATTGTCTCTGTGTAGGGAGAAAAAAAAAGGAAAATAATCAATATCTCATTTGTTTCTGTGGACACTAATTAGTTAACCCCTTCAAGTTCCTGGAGGTCCCTAGAAGGTTTTCCCATCTGTTCGTGGTTTTGATTTTTTTTTTTGACTGGGCATCAAGGGGTTAAACAAAGTTCATCTAAGTGAAGGAATTTCAATGGATGTTAAGTCTCCATGAAGTGACATCATTAGCTTTAGCAGATGCATAAATTCATCCCTTAACTGAACGCTTCCTATTGAACCTTTCCGAATTTTTTAATCTGATAACTGCATTTGATGCTTGTGCCAAGATAAATGCATGCCATGCCAAATTGTGAGCTGTTAGACCTCCTCCAGAACACTGTACAAAGCATCAGCAGAAGTTCATCAGTTAACAATTAACAACACATTAAACTTTTCTTGCCTAGGTTTAAAGCAGTTCTGAAATGTAGCAGTGTTAATCTTAACGTGTATATTCTTCATCCCACCTTAAATTATGACCATTCTGAAGAATATAATTCCACACGGAGGGTGGTAAGTCTTACAGAATGCATTTGGGAAGGGAGTATCCATCCCTGCAAGAACTGGAAATGCAAAACCACCACCTGTTGCCCACACCTCGTCCATTCATTCCCCACCCACCCAGCATCTTCTTCACCACAACAGTGAGAAAAGTGAAAGGCATTCAAATCCAGAGAGAAATTTCTGAATTAGTGGAGGGTAAAAAGGAAATAAGGGACCAGATTCAAATATGCAAACTCCTCATTTGTTTAGTGTCATTAAGCAGTTAGGTTTTCTTCCAGGCCCTAACTCTGTGGCATTTTACAAAAGACAAATGTGTGTTAGAAGAAGCACAGTCAGAAACAAGTAGGTTACAACAGGACACTGTTAGCACTAGCACAAGGAAAACAAGACAGATGTTAAATGATTAGTTTGTTTGTTTTTTGGTTTGCCAATACCACACACAATGACTTATTAAATGAAGGATTTGCATCAGGTAAACCAATACCTGTTTTTCACCATGCACTATCTTACAAAAATGGCACAAACAGGTGAGAGGGACGAACATACATGGACTGAATAGTGCTTGTAGTACCTTTCTCTACCACAATGGGTTGTAACACCAAAACAGGAAAGCCAGGATTAGGCCGATGAATACGGCTGGGACGGGTGGTAATATGGAAGGCTAAAGGGAAGGGAAGGGATATTAAAATCATTTTTGTGCTATAAAATAATCAAATAGGTAAAGATGATTTAGATAGGGGGAGAGCTCAAAGATCAAGTTTTGTTTCAACTGAAACACTAAAGACATCTAACAAGAAGACACAGCTAGTCTGGTATACAAAGTTAGTACACCACTGTACAAAGTAAACATGGATATTGAACAACAAAGCATTTCTTCTCTTAAGGAAGCTCTTTTTAATCTTACAGAATGAAATATTTTAGGGCAAAATAATCAATATGCACTGCAACCTATCTCTTGTCAGCAGAGAATGAATGTTACAAGGTCCAAAGGATGCAAAATAGGGAACACCTGGCTATCTCTCCATATATGGTCCATCCAAATCTTATGAAAAAGACAAGGTGGAGACCCAGCTGTTCAACCCCTTGCCTAAGGACAGTGCGACAGGAAGGTGTTCCATATGCTAGAATTTTAATATTAGAGACTGTTGGAAGCACGGTATTATCTTATTGTTTATTTTATGGAAATTATTTTATGGAAACTATTATTTCCCCTATCAGGATTAACATAAAACAAGCTTATTTATAGAAATTCAAATTTCCTCCAGGGTAAGACAGCCCTTGATCCCAAAAAAGGTTTCTTACTTCAGCTTTAGAGAGCACATCCAAGCCCAATTCAAAGTGCTGGGTTTGTTGTTGGTTTTTTGCTTTTAATTATTTTATTGATATAATATTACTACACTTTGAAGCCAATACATCAAACTGGCTTGCTTGCTTGCCAAGAAAAGAAGTAATGAGTGAAATAAAAAAGAAAAGAAAGATGGCCTATGAAGCGGAAAGGGGGCAGCATAGCAAATACAAAAACAAGTGCTGGCTTTAACCTATGAAGCCTTAAATAGCGCAGGACTGCAGTACCTCAAGGACCACCTCTCTCCATAGGAACTAACCCAGGCCCTGTGATCATTATCTGAGGCCCTTCTTTGTGTGCCTCCTCTGTGAGAGGTCCAGAGGGTGGCAACATGAGAACGAGCCTTTTCTGTGGTGGCTTCCGTTTGTGGAATGCTCTCCCCAGGGAGGCTCACCTGGTGCCTTCACTACATTATCTTTAGGCACGAGACAAAATGTTCCTCTATAATCAGGCCTATGGCTGATAAACGATTCCCTTTTAAATGTTTCTGTGGGAGGATGATTATTGGTTTTTGTTGTTGTTGTTGTTGTTGTTGTTGTTGTTGTTGTTGTTATAACATGTATTTTCTTTTCCTTTTCTCTTTCTTTCTTTCTTTTTGCTGTGAATTGTCCTGTGATCTTAGGATGAAGGACAGTGTATAAATTTAATACGTAATAAAACATCTCAAGGGGAAACTAACAGGAGAACACCTTTGTCAACCTGCAAGGTTGAAAAATAACAGTAAATCCATTTGGCTGTGAGGTTCTCCAGTAAAGTAAAAAGAATGTCAACTCCTCACTCACCCCGTATCTGAATCACCAACCACCTGCATACATAACTCTTCTCAGTCCCTATTTCTAATAATTTAGTGATTAGGGAATATGGCAGTCAGTACTATTTTATTATTATTTCAAAGCCTTTGTGTATTGCCAAGTTGGATACATATTTTTCTACTCAAAAAGGGTGAGCAAGAGTGTTCTGGAATCTCCCAGCAACAGAACATTATTTGGAATGTTCACACCCACTCAATCTTCTCATTTGACTGAATCAGGCAAAACATGTTTATTACTGAAACTAAAATTCATGTTGATTCTGTGGTGAAAATCCATGAGTAAGAGACTAACTCTACTCAGATTCTGCATTCCAACATATCAGCACAATATTTTTCACATTTATTCCTCTACACATGAAAACATTTTAAGACAAAAGTGGAAGATGAAGATAGCAGATGAAGTTTCTTTTAGCTGTTGATACACTTATTGATATTGTTGATACACTATTGGTCTTTAATGTATTCTCAGGTGCCTTTATAGAACTTTTAAAAATATAAATATTTAAGTTGATTTGAGAATGCATTTTACTAGAAAGACAATAAGCACTGCTACCAAGAAATATTCATCAAACTGCAGATTAACAGGGCATCCAAGTTCTTTCCCTATAGTTCTACTAGATATACTCAGGCCCATAGCAAGCGACAACAACGAGGTTGATTCTGTAACTGTTGCAGTGGAAAGACTTCACATATCACTGATCTGTTATAGCAGATTGGGTTATAATAATCAAGATCCTCTAGATTGGGTTATATTAGGATAATTTTACTTAGAAATCATTCTAGTTGCTGTATCTAAGCTCTGCTCCCCTCAAAGTCAACAGAAGTCTGAATGACACTCCTTTATTCGCCCGAGAAGCAGAAACTGCCATTCAAGAAGGCATTTGCTGAAGTATGGCTGGCGGATGGAAAATGCTGTTCTCTCAGTCTCTGCTTCATTTTGTGTTAGATATCTTGCCCTGATTAACAAAGGTTTTCTGAAGCAAGATTCTTGAATAATTATGGGTAATGGAATATCTCCACTGGCCAAATTGCTAGTTTTGTAAGGGTTGAATATTTCAGAGGAGGAAATGAACAGAAATTCTGGCAAAGGCTCTTCAGATCCAGTCTCAGAAAAGAACTTTGGGACTCAATAAAGCCTCAGAATTATTCTCCCCTTCACATTCAAATCTGAATGGGGAAAGTATTTCCAGGTCAGTTTTCCCCTATGGAATGTAGCACCCCACCCCCAATATTAGAGTTGCTCCATTAGATTGTATTGGGCCGGAGATGTTTATGGGCCACTGATTTCATGAAATTCCTGCAACTTCGCAAAATGCTTTTTCCAAACCTTCATCAGGCATGGCTAGTAATCTCGTGGTGGAAATAAAATAACAAAAACCTGGCACACGTGTTATACAGACTTACATGATTTCCTTTTTCTTGTAGCAGCTTCAGGTTGTCTTTACACTGTTTGAGTTCATCTGTGATTGATTGCTTTTCCTGCTCAGTGATTTCAAACTTCGACTTCAGCTCTGAGAGTATGGTCTGTGTCTTTTCATACTAAAGGCAAAGAAAACACATATACTACAGACCCATTTAAACTAGATTTAAGAGGTTAAAGTATCTTTGGGAGATGCGTCTATGCTTTTCAATAAAATATTGAATGGATATTAATATGCATGTTTTGGGCAGGGCAGCAATTTAGTTTTTGCTATACTGGAATCAAGTTCAGGAAAAAGTAAACTGGTCCGTGTTCATTCCCCTGCACTAAGATTGATTGATTGATTGATTGCATTTATAATCACGCTTTTCTTCCGAAAAGCTCAAGGTGGCTTTCATGGTTTTCTCCTCTCCTCATTTAATTCCCTCAATAACCCCCCCCCCCGGAATTTTAGAATAACGTTTATCTTGTTATCACTGGTGTTTAGTTGTTGTTTTCTAAAAAGTGAGAGGAAAAATGTCAAAGCACAATACAAATCCTTCATGTCAGAACTGGACTCAGCAGTTCCTGCTCCTCTCCCAGCAGTGGGGGAATGCAATCATGTCATGTAATCTGTTTTATGTGTGGGAGACAGGAGATGGAAGAGGAGAAGAGGGTTTGGTAGCTATAGGTTTGCTGCAATACTGAATCCTGTTGATTCCTCTAATAAAACTGAGCACTGAAATGTGTTCTCTTTATGCATGGTGCCTGTATTACAGTTTTGCTCCTTTCCACTAGATACTTACAACTCTCTATATAAACCTTTGTTTCATATTTAATTTTGTCACTTCACAAGTTATTCCATGCTAGAAAATATTCATTTATCTAGATTAAAGCTTTTTATACAATAATTCTCACATTGCTTGAAATTAATAACAGCACCTGCTCAAGATGTGAGACACTATTCAAATTCCCTAAAGATAAAATGTAGCTGTCCATGATGCTTTTCTGCTGAAAATTCTAGACTGAAACATATGTCATTTGCTTTAAATGTATTTCCTTTTGGGATGTGGCTTTAGAGATGGTGCAACAATTTTTTTTATTCTAGATCAAAAGCTGCAGGTCTTTTCATTTTATTAGACATCCTTCCAGAAATGTCATCCAAATTCTTTCCAGCAGAAAAAACCTCATGCCTAATTTGATAAAAATACAGCCACTCCCAACATTTTTGACTCAAAGAAAAAACTGAAGACAACTAGTGAGACAATTAATACAATTTTCCCAGCTGATGCTTTTCTGCTCACCTGAAAAAGTTTATAACTTATTCCAGATAAATTGCCACCATTGTATTACAAAAAATATTGTCAGAATGGTGAACCCGTGGCCCACAGGCCAGTTTTGATCTGTGAGGCTATCCTCTCCAAACTACTCCCACCTGCCCATCAGCTGATGTCACTGGTGATGTCAGCCGACAGGCAAGAGGAAAGAATTTAACCCTGCACTGGCTGCGCAACTTGCTCCCAACTGGAAACAGGATTGCACAGCCAAGGCAGCAAGATTTGATCAGCTGATGGTAAAGCCCTTTGCAAAAGCATTCTTTGAAGCAGCTCAGTGTTTTCCCTTCAAGCAAACAGGCATGCAGGTGCCAGCAGGGAAGAGGAGCTTCTTCTCTCCGCTCCCCCTTAAAGGAAGCATATGGGGATGCTTCAAAAAGAGCTTTCGCAAAGGGCTTTAAAAGACCCCCAACTTCCATTTGAGACTTCCCAGTTGGAAGTTAAGCACTTGGAAACCCCATGCAAAGGATTTCGAAAGGTGGGCAGAGGTGCCCATCTGGCAATCATGTGATGTGATATAATGGCATTATGTAACTGGCAGGGTATGGGCCCACCCACAAGTCAAATTTGGTCCACACATTTGGCCCATGGAGCCAAGAAGGTTGCCCAGCCCTGCTTTACTGATGTGCCACCACCCTAAGTCTACAACCAACTACAAAAAACAAGTTAGGATGAGTTAGACTGTTTCTGTCTCAGGAACAGAAAAAGAAGTATGGGAGTGTGGGTCAGTAAGTACACGAACATCACATCTTAGCTCATGTATCACACAGTAGCTCAACATTCAGTCCTTGGATAAACACACCTTTTTTCCATGCAGATGGGCAGCTGACCAGCACAGGCTCTGCTTTGGGATTTGTGGCTTGTGGGAATGGAATGCACTGAATGGCCACAAAGTAAGTAACAATGCACTTCCTTTCCCCAGTCCCCAAACTTTTTAAATGCTTTTATCGGGAGTTTTATAAACTGCCTTGTGTTGTAAATTTAAGTATGGCACAAAATCAATTCCACCATCTGCAAAACTTTAATCAGATTGAAAGCCTGTTAGGTGTTTACTATTTGTTTTCAACATTTTTTCAAAAATAAGAGAAAGTTTGCACATCAGCAAATTCAGTACAACTGTCTACCTTTAAGGACCATAAGCATAGTAAGAGAAGATCAGAGAGGAACAGTGTCATGGAAGGAGGGCCATGGGCAGGAGATACATTTTCCATATATGGAAAGAGAATGTCACACTTAAGGGGAAAAAAGCTTAGGGCTGTTCCCAACTAAGTCCTACTCAGAGTAGACATGTTAAAATTAATGAACTTAAATTAGTCTTATCCATCAACTTCACTGGGTTTACCCTGAGTAGGCCTAATATTAACCTAGGTTTTTTAATTTTTGCGGGTCTACTCAGAGAAGTCTTTTATGTCACAAAGTTCTGTAGTTTTCTTTATAAAGTACTACACAATTTGGAATCAAGCTTCTCCATCAAAATGTAACCCAAGAGTACCAAAACTGAAAGATAACTTCCTGCCAGGAAAGGCATTTCTCTTTCCAGTGGCCAAAAACATATTTACCCAGAGAAGTATAGAACCCCATTTTAAAGAAACCTTACGGCAAGTATGTGAAATCCACCACAGTTCATTGTAGTGCTAAGGCCCCAAATTATGGATCATATTATATATTATAGCACACCCCTCAAGGTTTTAAAAAGTAGACAAACAGAGTGTTCTGAATTCCCTGTAGAAGCAAAAGTTTTCTCTGCAAAAGCATAAATAGTGTCCACTACAACTAAGTAACACCACTGTATTAGTGAATTTTGAAAGCCAAAATGTTGGCAAAATATACAGTCCCATTAGTCCCAACTACAAAATAAATATGAAAATGGCATTCAGATGGCAACTGAAATGATAACAAGGGAAGGGCTCGAAAAGTGCAATGGAAATGGTCAACCAATGCTTTCCTAGTAATGTTAATGAAGAAACAAAACAGCTACTGAAGGTTCATCACCTCCATTGTCTGTGCATGAGGCACTTTCTGGAAGGCTTTTAATGCTTACTTTATGCGCTTTCTAGCAAGCTCAAATGCTACAAAAAAACCCCACTAACCTTAATAGACGTGCATTCCTAGTTGTTAAGGAAAATGATTGCCTTGACTACAAAACCATTTTGAACGCTTTAATCTTTACAGAAGCTGAATTTCTATCACAAAGTTCAAAGCCTCCCTCAGGATCCAATGTGCCTAAGCTCTTCAGTGCAGAGAATAAAAGAATAATATGAATTCGTTCCTACTTTCCTCTACTCACTCTCTACAAAAGTTGGAAACGGAAGGTGGCTCAGTACCCAGGTTCATTTTGAATGTGGCAGTTATCATGAGGTGAACTGTGTGCCATTTTTATTATATATTTTGCCACACAGGGCATCAACCACTACCAGGCAATTCTCAAATCTTTAACCTGATGCTGTAAATATAAAACATCATCAATGTGGATACTTCTCATATGAAACTGAAAAGGCAAAAATCATCTCATGAAGTAACTGTAGGAACTGAACTCAATGAGCCCTTTACAGCTTTAGCCCTAATTAGGTTCACAGGTGCATCTTCATATTTGCCGTAACAGAAGGAGAAAGTCAAGGGCTTTATGTCTGAAGGCAGGGTCGGTCCAGTTTGTAGAGAATTGTAAGCAACTCTAGGAGCCTTTTGTTGCTGAAGGGCAGGATTGATTAGATAGATAGATCATAAAAAGACAAGTGAATAAGCATTAACAAACCTTTTTTAAAAAAGAAAAGAAAATAATTGGAGTACATTTCAACAAGCAGAAGGGCATGCTTAACTCAGACAGTTTTGAGAGACAATGCATACAGAATGATTTCACATCAACTCAGCTGGGTTATCTTTTCCCATCCACACCCACTAATGGCAACTCCTGCCCCATTGCTTTTCAAATCTCTTTAGTTCCAAAATCTGTCCATCTCCCAAAGGCCTTGTTCATACCTGCATGAGCTGCAGGGCTTGCATGCTCCCCACTTCCCTCTTCTCCCCTGGCACAGCCACAAGGAGGAGAATGGAGGCTTTTGCTTCCATTTCCAGCTCACCACAGTTAGCGTTACGTCTGCGTTGTGGTTAATGTTAACTATGGTTTAGGGAAGGGGACGCAGGTGGCACTGTGGGTTAAAGCCTCAGCGCCTAGGACTTGCCGATCGAAAGGTCGGCGGTTCGAATCCCTGCGGCGGGGTGCGCTCCCGCTGCTCGGTCCCAGCGCCTGCCAACCTAGCAGTTCGAAAGCACCCCCAGGTGCAAGTAGATAAATAGGGACCGCTTACCAGCGGGAAGGTAAACGGCGTTTCCGTGTGCGGCTCTGGCTCGCCAGAGCAGCGATGTCACGCTGGCCACGTGACCCGGAAGTGTCTCCGGACAGCGCTGGCCCCTGGCCTCTTAAGTGAGATGGGCGCACAACCCCAGAGTCTGTCAAGACTGGCCCGTACGGGCAGGGGTACCTTTACCTTTACCTTTATGGTTTAGGGAAACCCAACTTAAAACCATGGTGTATAACTTGGCTTGTATACCCAGACCAGTTCACACTAACCACAATTCTTAATTTGGGTGAAATGAGTTACTATGAATGATCAAATTGGATGCAAAAACTTTCTGTCCCTTCCTTGCAGTAGGAACAGAGGAGAAGGAACCCAAAGCTAAACTGTAGCTTCGTGTTACATCCAAATGCAGCTAAGGGGAGAATGCTGTTGATGGGGCAGGAGAGAACAACAGTCAGGGTCCCCAGAGGGTGGATGGAATCCAGAACAATTGTTTTCAGACATACAAAGCAGTGATAAAGACCAACTTGAATTTCTTGATATCTACCTCATTTTGAGCATCCTTAGCTTGATTCTCTGCTTCATTAAGAAGGGTTTTTAGACTAGCTGCATCTCGCTGATGTTGCTCTTTCAAAGACCCCATTTTATTTTCAAGCTCCTTTCGAGTCAGCTCAAGAACACTCAGGTCACTGTTAAGCGCTAAACTCTGCTGTTGAGAGCTGTGAAAGAAAAGAAGGGCAAACCCCAAAGGAATACTACATGTTTAGAAACAAATACTTTTAATCAACATGTCATCTATTTCCCCTCCTCAGAATCAAGCACTTTATAACATGTGCAGCACTATGCACCCACAGTATCCCTATAACTGAACACAGTACTGGTGCTCTGGCATACTGCATACAAAGTTCCATAACAAATGCATAATGAAGTTTCAAGCTTCAAGTTTCAAGAAGGAAAAATAAATGTTTTTTAATTGACACAACACCAAAATAAAAATATAGATAATGGAATGCTTTGGACATTATGCTAAACCATAGTTTAGTGTTATGAGAATGAATTGTAATGAGCCTCAGATTCATGCACCCCCACTCCTCTAGTGCTACCATATGGAAGAATCTGGAAGGTTCTGCTCCTGTTTTAGATTAGACACATTTTAATGCCCTTCTGAATCTGGACAAACTGATTAATATTAAGTATGGTTAGTTGAATCAAATCAACTTTAAACCACAATTCATGAAGCTGAGTTGTTTCATGTACCGTATTTTTCGCCCTATAGGACGCACTTTTTCCCCTCCAAAAATGAAGGGGAAATGTGTGTGCGTCCTATGGGGCGAATGCAGGCTTTCGCTGAAGCCTGGAGAGCGAGAGGCGTCGGTGCGCACCGACCCCTCTCGCTCTCCAGGCTCCAGGAAGCTATCTGCAAGCCTGCAGCGCCCGGGGGGAGTTCCCCCAGTGCGCAAGGCTTGCAGGCGGCAGCCTGCAGCGCGGAGCACGGGGCGCCCTCCGGAGGACGCCCCGTGCATCGCGCAGGTGTCGGCAAGCCTTGCGCACCCGGGGGATCTCCCCCCGGAAGCGCAAGGCTTGCGGGTGGCAGCCTGCAGCGTGGAGCACGGGGCGCCCTCCGGAGGACTCCCCGTGCTCCGCTCAGGTGTCCGCAAGCCTTGCGCACCCAGGGGATCTCCCCCCGGGCGCGCACGGATTGCGGGCGGCAGCCAGCAGCGCGGAGCACGGGGCGCCCTCCGGAGGACGCCCCATGCTTCGCGCAGGTGTCGGCAAGCCTTGCGCACCGGGGAGCGCGTGGGGCGCCCTGAACAGAGCGCCCCTGGCGCCGGGCAGACATCCACAGCGTGGGGAACCCTGCGGGAGTTCCCGCAGGGCTCCCCATGCTGCGGACAGTAGCCTGCCGCCCGACGCACGGGGTGCCCTGAAACAGAGCGCCCCTCGCGCCAGGCAGACATCGGCCAGCCCCACAAGCTTGGGGGACAGTGGGGAGGTGCAGCACCGCCATCCCACTGTTCCCCGACCTGTTTTTTGGGGGGAAATAAAGGGAAAAAGTAGGTGCGTCGTATGGGACAGAGCGTCCTATGGGATGAAAAATACGGTAGCTACAGCAAAGATTAATGACACTTTATGGTTTAGATTACATATTAATTTGTGAGTAATCTAAAATGCAAGTGGAAGCTTTCGGTTTCTTCCTTGTGGCTTCACTGAAGGAAAAGATGAGTGTAAGAATCCAAGGCTTGTTCACATCATGCTAAGCCATGGTTTAGGGTTTATGTGCAAAGCAGCCCAATGTTCAAATAAAATTAAACCAGCTGAGAACAGAAACCAGAGCTGGCATTCACCAGCCTATTTAACTAAAACCTTTCTTTACAATCATCTTCCTTATATATTACCAACACGTGGAAGGTGTCCCGGCAACACGTAAATAATTATAACTTTCTCTAATAGCAAACACAGGTGGTGAGTGCCAACAGGAATGTTGCCAACAAAGGACGGCTGGAAAAAGGAAGGAAGCAGCAACATGCTTGGGACAACCACAGTTTACATAACTACAAGACCCCTTCCTTCCAAAATATAGCCTAATGCGAAGATGAGCAAGAACTGTCCAGAAGCAATGGAAAGCTTATCATCAAGTTCAAAAAGAAAAACAGGGAAGTGGAATGTCCTGGTTTAAAAGGATGGAACAGAGTACAGTGGTACCTCTGGTTATGAACTTAATTCGTTCTGGAGGTCCGTTCTTAACCTGAAACCGTTCTTAACCTGAGGTACCACTTCAGCTAATGGGGACTCCCGCTGGCGCACGATTTCTGTTCACATCCTGAGGTAAAGTTCTTAACCCGAGGTACTACTTCCGGGTTAGCGGAGTCTGTAACCCGAAGTGTTTGTAACCTGAGGTACCACTGTACTCTTGTTTGAAGGTGAAGCTACATTGCAGTATTTTGTTGCAGGGCCTACTATTTCTAAATTTTAATGCTAGATAATGAAAACATACCACAACATAGGCAATCCTTCCAATGTTAAAAAAGAGAGAGTATTAATTCATGGTAAAGAATATGAGGTCTCTGCAACAAAAGTGAAGCAACCAAGAAAAACTACTTTAGGCCGTGTAAAGGGCTTCTTGTATGCCCAGTAGGACTTTTGATGTCTTGCTTGCAATGGAAGACCACCCCGCTTCTAATTCAGTGCAGCAGCTGGAGACTGCAAAGCATAGAATTAGTCTGGCAATTCTCTAAAATGTAGCCAAGGCTACATATGCTATGACCTTTAAGTCATGTAGCAGGGAGGGGTGTTGGGGAATCATACGGAAAATATTTATACAAAGTGACCTTCACGTTATTTGCAAACTGGCATTCAAATGCATTCCATTTTATCCGTTAAGATGTATTTTAGTCAGCACTTTTCAAAATCAAAACACAACTTTGAATCCTGCTACTAAAAGTTTTAAATGAAAATTAAAACATATTAGCTTCCACTCAACTTCTATCCTTCAACATTCCCTCCTGTCTCATTATGTTATCATCTTACCTAATAATTTCCAGAACCTCCAAAAAGGGAGAGAAGAAAAATAAATCCCAACAACAACCCTGACCACAAGGGTAGTTAGGAAATTCTTGATTAAAGTCTCATGGCATGTATGGCATTCAGAAAATTCAAAAAATCACTGTGTCCATTGAAAGCTTTTTATTATTTCACAACCTGTCCTAAAGGTTCTTCATTTTCAATGCTCAGTTCATTGAATGGTGAGGACTTTTGATAGTGGAAGGACCAATCTCTTAGCTATCAGTGCATAGGCAAACTCGGCCCTCCAGATGTTTTGGGACTACAATTCCCATCATTCCTGACCACTGGTCCTGATAGCTAGGGATGATGGGAGTTGTAGTTACAAAACATCTGGAGGGCCGAGTTTGCCCATGCCTGCTTTAAATTGTTTGAAGTGGGGGGGGGGGGGGTTTGGAGAGAAAGGTCTTGACACCAATAGTACACTTTTCTATTTCTCTTCAGATCAGGGCAAATCACTGGGAATTCCTAAGCAAAAATTGTCTAGTGCTTCAGATGTACTAAATGACTCTGAACCAAATCTGCTAAAAGAAACAGTGAAGGGTATTGCAAATACTGCCACTTGTAGGAGGGAGTCTTATTTTCATTTAAAATACATTTTCAAAATTAGCGCCCAATTTTAGGGAACTATCACCATATGGTAAGACTGGGATTCACCCATCCAACATCTATGGACTTCGCCATAAGATTCAGCAGCACTTACTTATGGAGCTCCTTCTCCTGTCGCTGAAGTTCACATGCAAGCAAAGAGTTCTCCTTCTTTAATGAAAGGCATTCGGTTTCAA
This sequence comes from Podarcis gaigeae, assembly GCF_964106915.1. Classification (NCBI taxonomy): domain Eukaryota; kingdom Metazoa; phylum Chordata; class Lepidosauria; order Squamata; family Lacertidae; genus Podarcis; species Podarcis gaigeae. Next base: position 84,324,378 of record NC_139679.1, on the reverse strand, counting down.
GAACAGTCCACTCCTTTCTCAACTTTTCAAGTTCACCTACAAGCAAGTAATGCTATGTTACCCATTAAAGTGGACTGAAAATTGGGATCTTCAAAGGTGTTCGAGTAACATCTGCAATTATTCTAAAATATCTTTGACATAATAATTATATGCCCAGTTTGTGGTAAAAACTGAGGCCAGTCACACATTTAATTCCTTTAAACCTGATCCACCCAAATTAGCACTACTATATGCTAAACTAATTTTCCACTGAAAGCCATTCACAGTTTCAGGAACTACCGATAGAGAGGTCATGGTGCTAAATAATTACCAAATGTCACAATAAACAGGAACCTAGAAACTGCCTTATACTGAATTCAACTAGGTCAGAAATTTGTCTACACTGAGTGGCAGCAGCTCTCCATGGTTTCAGAAATGGTGGAATCATAATCACACCAATTTACTAGAAAATATAATGATTTAACTTCAGAGGACATGAAAAAAATCACCCTAAAGATAAGACTTTACAACAATGCAGGTACACATGCTGGCAGAAATCTGAAGGATTTTATCAATGATATTATAGATAGAAACAGCTGGTTGTGTATAATATTGTAGTCATGGAAACAGATCATTCTGAGTTGAGAGATAGCATTTGTTTGATCGAGGCAAGCAATTAGAAGCTTGAATACATTTTGAAAAACACTCATCAGTGCAATTAGCACAGAATGAATGAAATAATTCTGGAGTGGCCAGTTGGACGTGGTTATGTTAAAAAATAATAATCTCACAGTAAATAATTAGAACAAAACAATAGACCATTTTGTTGGTGCATGCAACATTAACACTGTAGCACAATGTCATAACACAGTTAGGTGCTATATATTGTATAACCTGCTTCTCTGGTGCCTTGTTTTCAGATATTACATTATAAACTTTCAGCAGCATTTCATCAGTTTTGATTTCTTGCAATGGTTCAATCCAACCAACAGCAGTTGGGAGTCAAGATATTTCAAGGATGATATGCTACACTACAAACCTGTTGCTGTAGCTTGCCAAACCTTTAAGATGTTTTCAGGGATTCCAGATAAAGTATCTGCGTAGCATGGCTGTACGGACAGACCCCACTGGTCACTGTTGAACCAAAGCCTACTAGAGACTAATTTCTGTTACAGTCACATATCTTCATCTTGCTGCATCAGTGGAGTACAGAAGCCCCTAAACTTATATGTGTCATTTAAAGCGCAAAAGGACTATAGGCATATTCTTCCTAGATCAAACCAAGAGGTGCATCTAGTGTCATACCTTGCAACCGGGTGGCCTCCTCTTTCTGCTGATCCTCACACTGCTGACATCGTAGTTGAAAACTGGCTTGCAGACTGATGATTTCTTTCTCGTATTCTGAAGCCTCTTTGCGCCACCGCTCAAGCTCAGCCCTTACTTTCTGAAGCTCTTCTTGTAAAGCAGCAACATCTCTTTCCCTTTCAGACGCAGCCTTCTCGGCCACTTGTTGCAGTAACAGCATCTCACTCTGAGCACTAAGCAACTCATTTCGAGTACTGGAGATCTCACTCTCCTTTTTCTCGCGAAGACATTCAATATCTTCCTGCAGCTGATGCAGCTGAGCTGTAAACATTTACAAGAAATCAGATTTTCTTAAGAAGGTTGGGTAGGCAAATTCATGCCAGCCATTTGGAGCTCTAGAAATGGAAGCTGACTGAACTTTAGCGCTTTACTTTTAAAAAGAAGTTAAGAAAACAAAAGAAAGATGGGTGTAAGAACCCGGCTGCAAACAGACTGGCTATGCTTATGTGTAACGCTAAACTATGGTTTAGTGCTACATGCACAAACAAGAATGAGCCTGAGCGAAGCATCAGGCTCATGTGCTACCACCTTCCTCTCCTCCACATGCATGGCCGGGAAAAGTATTTGGGCATAATTTTTGATCCACTTTCCATTGGTTTGTTGTGTCATATGAATCAGAGACAATGTTTTTAATTCAGCATTTCTGGCTGTTTTGACAAAAGGTAACTGAACTCTGTCAAAATCCTCCCAGATGAGAAAGACAAGCATGTGAGTCTGAGATTTTGCTCAGGTTCCTTTCCGCTCATGCGATAAATTGTGGGCATAGGGCGGGATATAAATTCAATACAATTTAGTGTTATATGCAAACCAGGCCAATGATTTAATTCCAACACTTCTATCATCTCATGAAACCATTCCTAGATTAGATTCAGTTTTATGTTTTAAGTATTTAGACAAATTGGAAACCAAGGACAATTAATCTTTTGGCACACAATGCAGAATTGGGCAAGGTGTCAGACAGATCTCATCCTGCCTGGTTCATCAATTTGTCCTAGCATTGCTCTAATTCTGGAATGTCTGCATCTTAAGCTCTATCTTCTTGACCATACAGCTAAAGATGTACAGTGGTACCTCTAGTTACGAACTTAATCGGAGGTCCGTTCTTAACCTGAAACTGTTCTTAGAGGCGTGCTTTCGCTAATGGGGCTTCTTGCTGCCACTGTGCCGCCGGCACACAATTTCCGTTCTCATCCTGGGGCAAAGTTCTCAACTCAAGGTAAGTCTTCCAGGTTAGAGGAGTTTGTAACCTGAAGCATTTGTAACCTGAGGCGTTTGTAACTTGAGGTACCACTGTACTGCTGGACAGTCTGCTTGAAATTCTGAGGAAGGGACTGGGTAGCCAAAGCCTGCTGGCAACAAAATGATGGAAGGAGAGGCTATAACGTCCTCTCAACTCCACTCTCAGAAAGGAATTGGTGCTGTTAACCTACACCAACCCATGCTCCTTAACAGTGCTATTTAAAAAAAACCAAAACAGTAGTTCCTTGATTGTTCCAGCAGCAGCTGATCTCATCTCCTGCAACTAATCAAAAGTGACTGCTGGAGTATATTAAAAAATGCTGTTTAAATGTGGGGTGGGTGGAGATATGTATTCATAATCTGAACAGAATTTAGTTTCACTTTCCCTGAATGTTGGTTTGTCATGTTGTCTGTACCAGCGACAAATGCACTTTGGTTTAAAGCAGAGGTGGAGAATCCCCGAAACTTATCAATTTAAGGCAAGAACCACAAGTTTGAATGTAATCCTTAATTGGATTTCTTTAAAAGTGAAACAAAACTCTGGTAATGTCCTTGCCATATTCAAATGCATCATCTGCACCTTTTCTACTAAATCTTTTGCATAAGGCTTTTATACCTTGGAGAACTTGGATTTGCTTGGTGGATTCTTCAGCTTGCAATCGATAAGCTTTTCTCTCTTCTTCTAGCATTGCTGTAAGTATAATGACAGGATCTGAAGTTTTGCTCCATTATACTTACCATTTGGAAAACATTAGAAATTAGTTTTTAGTAGCTCATTAAAATAATGTCAGAGTCCATGTAAGTAAATCAAAATATTTAAATAATCATGTTACACTGCTAGCTGTTAATACATTTTATTAAAGCTTTTTTAAAAAAATGCTTCCCTTCAATGCATCCATGATATTACCATGTTATGGAACAAAATGAAATGGACAATAAAAAAAGGCTTATTTATTTCCATTGCTTAAATTAAACATTCAAATTTATAGTTCAGTCCTATACATGTTTACTCAGAAGTAGGCTCCATTGAGTTCAGTGGGACTTACTCCCAGGTATAGGAGTGTAGCTTCAAGCAACTCCATGGGACTTACTTCTGAGCAGATGTGTGTATGATTGTGCTGTTATTTTTTACCCTTTCATCATATGGAGAGTATAAAAGTGCCCTATCCATGTATCTTAATAACAACTGTCAGACTAAACAGATTTAACTATCTGTTTGGTTGCTAAAGTACTTGGGCATATGATTTCCTGGGTACTCTGCAGATTTAAAGGAATCTTCATCTCACCTTGCAGTTCAAAGCATTTTTGTTTACTTGTTTTAGCTAGCTCTTGGGCTTCAACCAGTTCCTTGCGCAGCTGCTGAATTTCTTGTTTAGTCTCAGTTTCAGATTGTGCACCCTGCAATTCATCTGCTAAAAGAACATTTTTCTTTAAAGTATCAGTTCTAGCAAATTACCGTTACCCTGCGAAGACAGGATCTTAAAAGAGTCATGCAAAATTAGTCAGCTACTCATTGCATTAGATAAAGGTTAGGCGATAAATTAAAACATTGTTAGGAAGTCAAGTATCAATACACTCTAGCCCTGCATGCAAGAATAAAGTTTAAATCCGCATGAATAATGTAGGCAAGCAATTCAAGTCACAACATATTCTGTTGTGGCAACATTTCAAATATGAGCAACTCTTCATAAATACACTCAAAGCGGTTTGGCATTTCACTGCTGATGCTAATTTTATTCTTTCATTATTAATTTTTTTCTAGAAGAATGGCGTATTCAGCACACCAGATCCCTACCAGAAGACAAGGCAAAGCTTAGTAAGGCAGAGGGGATATCCTTGGCTTCCCCTTCTATACTTTATACCCTTCTATAGGCAGAAAGCAGTGGAATCGCTAACTCCTAGGCACACCAGATCTTTTAGTTGTGAGAGAGGGGTGTAGTCTAGTTGGGAGACATCTTGGCCCAAATTGAACTCATCGTTCATGCATTTCCAGAATGTCCTGGTACCTGCAGTAAATAATTCTGACCTAGCCAAAAGCTTTTACACTTCTCTCCTGGATATTGCTGCTTGCCACCACCAAGGCTTCTATTACTCTGTAGTTTGAATAAGCCAGTCTTTACACACAAAATGTGTCAAACTTTGATAAGGAGAAAGTTGGGGGTGAAAAATCGGGATGCACTAAATGACAGGTTCAGAAAGTATCCCAAAGGCATATCCAAGAATATTGCTTATTTTCTTTTCAATCATAGCTGAATAGCATAATTTAAAACCACAACAGAGTAGATAGACTAAAACAGATGAAAACTCATAGAAACTTTCTATGAGGCTTGTCTAAATAAGGATGTTTTCAGCAGGTGCTGAAAATAATACAGTGAAGGTGCCGGCCTGATTATCAATGGATTATCATAGATAATCTGGTCCCAAGTTGTTAAGGGCTTTATAGACAACATTCAATGCCACAATGGGCCAGTGTGCCTGGCTCTTAACCAAAAGGTTGGTGGTTCGAGCCCACCCAGGGATGGCTGTGGGCAGGATTCCTGCATTACAGGGGGTTGGACTAGATGACCCTTGGGGTCACTTTCTACAATTCTATGATTCTATGACTAATAGTAACACCAGTAGCAGATCGGCAACCAGTGCAGACCTCTGCGCATTGCCCCTTGATTAGCCACACATTATAAAAAAGTAAACAAGTAGAGTGTTTTAAGGTGCTCTTTCCTGACAGACAAGAGGTATGAATTCACCTGATGCTTTCAAATTTCTGAATCCTAAAACTGAGCAGCTATTAATGTGGTTTCTTCAGTATGTGTGTGGATGACAAGGAGGAGCACTTGCGAACTTAGACAGAGCCTGCTCTTTTGTCACTGTATTTTAATGAGTAGGTGTTTAGAAACTGTACAAAAAGGTAAACCTGATTTAAATGTTACTTAAACTGATATTTTCCCCTTGCTGATACAAAATTGCCTTGAATTAAAGTCATCCATACATCATGATACACAGGAAACAAAAAGAAAGTTTTCTTTTTCTGATTTCTGTGTTTTCATTCTATGTCGGGTTTATACATAAATTACTAACAGTCACCTGGGTGTTTATTTTAAATGAATCAAGTCTTGCAGTTCATTATTTCATTTGGTGCCCCAAAGAACATCTTGTTTTGTTGACAACGATATGAGAAAATGAAAAATTCTGAAGCATGCCTCCCAAGTAGAAATGACTTCATAGCATTAACTAAAATCTGCAGATTTTTACAGAGACGCTAAAAGGAATCTAGTTAATCTCAGCAACTGTAGGAGAAAATGTGCTCATCTACAAACCAAGAATATATAAATTCTAAACTATGCATTAAGGCTACAATCCTATGCACAGCTACACTAGAGTAAGCCACACTGAACTTAGTGGGGCTTGCTTCTGGAAAACATGCACAGGATTCAAAGTTGCGCGTTGAACATACATCAGTGGAGGCATCAGCAAGAGCAATAAAAAATATTGACTATAAACAAAATTGTTACCCAATACTAAAATATTTGCATATTACACAAAAAATCCTGACAAATACCATCTGAAACATGAAGAAGACAGTATTTACCTTTTAAGAGGGCAACTTTAGCAATGGGTTCATTTAGTTCATGGTCCTCCATCTGAGCATCTAAATGAGAAAGTAAGTTATTTTAGCATTCTGAGAAACAAATTACTTGAATAGCTAGGTCATTCAACATTGCAGCAACACAGAAAAACTCATCTGAACAAAATGAAGTATGTAAACAGTTTTATCTAAACTTTAAGAAATCCTCTTCTGAGTACTCATTGACATAAAAGTACACAAACTTATGCTCAAAATGTACCTGTAGTGTCGTCACTGCTTTTCTCCTTGCTTGGGCTAAGAGTATCTGATAGTTCAGCTTCTTTAGCTTTTGCTTGATTTTCTGTAAAATAAAATTAAAATTTGCTTACATTAAAGTATACACGTATCTCAAAAAATTTTTTAACACCAATTCAAGCTGTATTTTTGCCTAATAAAAGCCCAGAGGTGAAGACAAACAAAAATCACAGTCGTTGAAAACCAATGTTTTCTTATGCCTTTGCACTCCTGTTCCCAACTGGATTAAATATCCCCGTGTCACATATTTAATACTAAACAATCCAACACAGGATGCAGTTGCCTCATGCGTAGTTCAGCCTTTTGTTTGAAAGTTGTTCTCTGGCCAGCTGGAGCCCAGTGTAAAGTTAGTTGCTTTGTTCACTAATTCTGGGATCAAATCAGGAGAGAGAGACTCAGAAAACCATTTCCAGAACAATACAGATATTGTGACATGGTAGAAAGAAAAGAGCTATTAGGAATGAACACTGCTTTGTAGCAAGTTACACTGGGTAAGGAAAAACATTTGCACAATAAGATGCTTCATAAAGAGCAGTAGTATGACTTTTTAAAAAGCTCCACTATGTAACAATTTAAAAACAACATTATGTTTTCACATCCAAGAAGTCTTGGTGAACCTTGAAATTTCTGTCCTTTTCACACATTTATATACCTAGTGAAGCTTCAAAAGTTGTCTGAAGCCCCTAGGACTGACCAAAAGCTGGGGCCAGTACGAAAAAACTGGGGGGCTCAGTTGTGAAAAATGTCCATTTTCTATACTGCCATTGGATTGCTTATTGATTCTTCTGGATATTTCAGCTGCTTTGGATATAACTGATCACAGTATCCTTCTAGATCTACTTGCCATGATGGGGACATTGTGCTCAGCACCCATCTGACTTGGAAGTGCTGCAATTTGGTGCCATGGTACTTGTGCTCTGGTGTTCCACAAGGCTCTATTTTGTTCCCATGTTGTTCAAGAGCTACATTAAGTTGCTGGGAGAGGTTGTGCAAAGTTCTGCAATCAATTTAGGCATGGCACACAGCTATCTCGTCTTTTTTATCAGATCCAGGTGCAGCTGTGGACAACAGATGCCTGGAGCCAAGTAACGGGCTGGATGAAAGCTAACAAACTGAAACACAATCCAAACAACACTGTGGTGCAGTTGGTACTGGCCTATCAGGGAAGAGATATCAAACTGGTTTAGAAAGGGGTATTCTCCTACATACAATCCTATCTATAACCTTGTACACTTTTGATCTCCAGCCTTGTTGCTGGATGCCAGGTGTCATACCATGCAACATCTTTCACTAGTTTCAGATGAGGCATCAGCTATATCTCCTTTCTTGGTGCAGATGGCCTGACCACAATTATATATCTAATATATCTAGTAACATCCAGTCTAGATAATTAATGTTATGCATGGGATCCCCTTTGCAGAACATTTAAATACTACAACTGGTGTTAGAATGTAACAGCTAGATTATTAAATTAGGTTAATCCCAGATAATGAACTATGCCAGTGCATTTGGTACAGAGTCTTTACTATCTTCTAGCACCAGACAATGTCTGTCCTGCTCTCTCCTATCTTTAATGCTTCTAAGAGTAAAAAAGGGGCTCTTTACTGGCTTGCACCATTTTAAATTGTATTGGTGGTTTCCTTTACTGGTTTGGTGCAATTTTTCTGATTTAAAATTTGTTTTTATTTTTTAATGTTCGTTTTGGTATTCCAAGTCACCTTGAGAGATGAGAAGGTGGAATTATAAACAAATATAGCAACCATCAGCCTTAATACAGGTGTGCTAATGAAAATACTTTACTATAAAGGTACTAAAGAGACCTGTCAATCTTATTTTACAACATAGTATGTTGAAATCCTAATAAATTTCTTGCTAGCCCACTATTGTGATTTTTTTTTCTGCAGCAGCAGCAGGAATGTAACTCATTATTTCCCTATATGGTTATAGAAGAAACAGCTGGATCCTCTGTGCAAAATCTTGATGAGTCATCTGAGGCACAGGCATTTAAAAAAGCAGTTTACCACCACTGGGTTTCATTCTTGATTTTAGACTATTTTTAATATATACTTTATAAGGGTCAGTATAAAATAAACAATACGAAATATCAGGAAAGGCTGAAAACAAAGGGCCCGACAATATGCACAAGGATGCAAAGATCCACTTAACTGGCTCTACATGCTCAAGGAGAACTGTATTTATGTTTCTTGAACATCATCTCCTTAAGATGCAGAGCAAAGGATTCTGAAATCGATGGGAGCTGCAAAGCAGCTTGTTGTATGACATGGAGTAATTCAACAAGGCCACTCTCCTGGGTGTAAACCCATGGCGACAAGACCTCAGACCCTATGATTACCTTGCAATATTTTTCTAGATTATTCTAAGTTTTCAAAGTCATTCCACAAAATATTTCACATTCCCAAGTAATGGAATATTTTAAAAAAACCTAGGTTATAGATTTTGTTATAGGATACTGTCATAGAATTCTCTCAAAGTTATTACCTGCTGCTTCAGTATGAACGGATAACCAATTGTCCAATATTAAGTTTAGTATCAAAGGAAGCTGCTTATATTAGGCTTGGCTATTTATCTATGTAGCCTAGCACTATCTGCTTAGATTGGTGATAGCTCTGCAGGGTTCCAGTCAGAGATAGTCATCTTTATCTGCTACTTCTTTTGTTTTACACTAGAGGAGATTTAACCTGGGCTCTTCTATACACAAATCATTAGTTCTCTAGAGCAGGCATGTCCAACCAGTAGATCGGGTCTTCCTCCCCCAAAACTGATCAACAACTTTGGCTTCCCCCCAAAAAGCTAAACAACTTTGGTCAATCCAATGAGAGGATTCATGCCAGTTTTTTTAATAGTGGGAGTAGATTGCGGTCTCTTGGGAGTTGGACATGCCTGCTCTATAGGAAAGGCATTAGTCTCTTCCCTTTTATAGCATTATACTATTATATCAGTTCAGTTTAAATGAAATTGATTCTAAGTGACACACTCACTTTGTTTTACCAGAATGGCTTTTCTTTACCTAGTTTTCTTCTTTGCATAGTTTTCGTCTCGTTTTAAAACTATATGAAGTTATTTAAAACTTCATGACAGAATCTTTTTTTAAAAATAGATAGAATGCATTACACATCAATGAAAAAATAACTCGCCATTAAGCAAGATAATGCTGGCATGCAAGCATTAAGTTACACTTGTGTTTATTGTCTGCATTCTTTTCCAAATATGGCATGCTACCTACACTTTGCACAAACAAGAACACACTGGAGGGTGATTGCATACAGGATTTGAAAACAGTGATTTTTCAAAGACGGCAGTTTAAAAATCAAAGGATACACACTTTGAATTACGTAAATTTTGATTATTGAAAAGTGATATATACAGTTTGAGGAAATCCACAACAGCAAAATTTTAAAACCTTGAATATAGTTCATGTTGTGCAGAAAATTTTATCAATAATTTACTGCACAGGAAATCTTAGAAATGCCATGACTTCACAACTAATTACAATTTGTAACAGACATGCTTTTGAAGTAACTAAATTTCCTTTTTTTCTGAACTGGACTGAATACAATTCCCAGGTTAAAAGTAATAAGATGCAAGTTAAGTCTCAAATGCGCATGTTTCAAAACTCTTTCTATTCATATTGTTTTCTAATACAAAAACTGGTATTGTTATATTCATTTACTTGGAAGTAGTTTTTATAATACACCAAGCAGTAAGGCTTGGTGTATTATAATCCCTCAAACACTCCTCACACTTGCAAAACAAATTCCTAAACACAGATTCAAACATTTGCTACATGCCTCAAAAGCAAATTAATAAGTCTAACCTTTCAGGATCTTTGTTTCATCCACTCGGGAAAGATGTCCTTCGTCTATGAGCTTGTCTGGTGAACAAAATAAGGGTTACTATCCCAGCTCAAACTATGCAAGCATTTCTTTGTACACGTCTCTAATACACATTCCATGACCAAATTTAAACATGGCAACATTACCTCACACTTCTCTGTGCTGGAATCAATGGAACTTTTTCATTTTAATCTTAATTATCTATGCACAAACAAGATGATAAATTAATAAGAAAACGTTGCCAAAGATTTGAGCAAGCCCAATCTACTGAACTGAAAGTTGATTTTGAAATTAATAAAGACATTTATAAATTCTACAACAGAAGTGTTTTAAAACCTGGTATTAAATATAATTTGCAAGCAGTGAAAAGTATATAAAATTAAGTTGATATTGCCGGGGGCGGTTCTCCTATGGAGCCTGAGAGTGACCTTATACCCACACAAGTTAACACTATGTCTGAATTCACCTACAGGAATATACTCCTCTGGTACAGAGGTCTTTTTTCTTTGTGCCTAACATAGATATGCATTATTAGCACTATATAGTGGTCACATTCCTTTAACAGGAATAATAGTTTTGAAAGCTGGTGCTCAACTCTTGCTATAACAGTGTCCAGAAGTGAGGGAAAAGACGAGAAATTCTGGAAATGTTTTATACTTCTAGTGCACATTTCCTGCAACCCAGCTATTGCTTTACATTGCTGAACTTTGGGGAAGGCGCAGGGATTGAATATATCAGGCGTCCTTCTTATTAGTTGGCAATTGGTTGACAGCACACCAGTATTTAGACTGGTGGTGTTTTTCCAGTAACAATCCCCAATAAGACTTGTAAGTGGGAACTACAAGAAGATTGGATGAGGGCACACAAGCATGGTGGCCTTGTGCTTTGTTAGCAAAATAATGAGGCAAGTGGGGGGGAGAACCACAAACACAGACTAGGCAAGAAAATAAAATTAAGTTAACATGACAAGGTGGAAAAATCAGACTAAGAGGCCAAAAGAAAATATCAGTGGAGAGAACAAAGATAGGAAGAAGAGTGGCAAATTAAGGGGTCAAAGAAGAAGAGGTAGAACAAGACAGATGTGGCAGAAAATGAGATCACACATTCTGTACTATTCTGAATGGACAAAAGTAGGAAAATAAAATGGCATTGGAGAGCTGAGGAAATAATGATTTCAAATGATTGTTTTATGGTTAAGTAAATGTTATTCATTTTCATCACTTCATGACTGCAGTATTACATGATGTATAAACCATTTTTAGCAATCAAATTTCAGGGTTTTCATGTCATCTACCAACTCAGCCTTAAACACTTTTTCAATTCAGATAGTTCATGTTTGTTAGATGAAGCTTTATTACCACGTAATCAAGCTGTAGGACACATCTGAGTGCTATAAATGCCTGTATGAATCTCAATTATTTTATCAGGCACTAAGCAGCTCCACCTGCATTTTTACTTGATAAACTAATAAAAGGAAGCCTGCTCAGGTGCTACTAAGCAAGATAAAAGTAAATGCCTTTTTTCATGGATGAGAGAGTAATGCCAGAGCAGAATGTACTTAAGTGGTGACTGTTTCAGGGCTTTTAAGACAAGCAGACAGACTGATGAGAACTAGACTGCATTTCATACTGTGGAAACAGAAACTAATGTTCGAGATTTATGTCATGGATCACTGACAAGCCTTTTCTATGAAAATAAAATCTGCTCAAAATAGGTCAGCTAATAAATACCATATATAGGACTTCCGTGATTACAGAACAAATTGGTCACTAATTGTGAGGCCTATACTTTATCTAAACTTGCATATAAAAATGCTATGCTACTTAGAGGTAACCATCTTCCCACTGAAAAAACAAAAGCTCTCTTATCTTTTCTTACATGTACCTGACAGGGCGTAACCATTTAATACTTCAGGTAAAGAATTTCAGGGACCTTCTTCCTCTAATATATACATATTTCAACCTATCGTACCATAACAAGATAGTGAGCATTAACTGTGTAGTGCTTCTTTCCCGAAAGACCAGTTGGTAAACTTGTGATCAATACATTGTTTTTCAGTTTGGCTGTAACCTAATATAGATTATTCATATTAATCAGTTCCTTAGCCATGACGTCAGCCATCTCAGATTACCAGATCAACCTTCCAGATAAAGTCCATTTTCTCTGGTCTAATCTGAGTGATGGCTGATCCCCAGGGGCTGAAAACGTGACCACACATTTTTTTAAAAAATATTGACGGTAGATCTACTGCCTTACTGACTGCAGTTTCTTGAAATAACTCAGCAAAATATTATTTTCCTGACATAGTATGTTTAGTTAGAAGTGTTCTTAAAGAGTGAAACCCCCCTTATAATATTAAAACTTTTCTTTCTCATAATATTAGAACATACAGCTATCCAATGAAAGTAAATGGTGGGAGATTCAGGATAGCAGGGCTCTGACAGATACTGGTGAACAGCAGAAGGAGTGCTTCTGCCCTCATATCCTGCTTCTGGGCATCCCACAGGTATCTGCCTGGCCACTGTGGGAAACAGGATGCTGGACTAGATAGGCCTCGTAGTATTCATATGGCGTGCACCAACCACAAGGGTTAGTTGAGACCCCAATTCAACACTATGGAAAACAGTCTGCCTAAGTCTCAGATGCTTCATGAGCTGCCAAGTTTGGCTTGGGCATCCTTCTGAACCCACTTTGTTCATACACATACCATCTCTACTGGAAAACGAAAAGCCAGTTATAACCCCCCTCCCCTTTTTTGGCAGATGTGGATGAGCCCTGCCAAGTTACAGGCAAATAGGCCAAATGTGATTTTTTTTTTTTTTAAGGAAACGTGTAACACCTATTTTATTGGGGGCATAATTAGATGAAAATTGTAAGCAGTGTCACCATTTCTGAAACCTCAGAGCCTGCCAGAATTTGAATAGTTGAAGTGGCTTTCTCACAAAGGCATTGCACATAAACCCTAAACTATGGCTTAGCATGACGTAAACAGGCCTTGGATTCTTATACTCTTCTTTTCCTTCAGTGAAGCCACGAGGAAGAAACCGAAAGCTTCCACAGTTCCAAGGTGGGTTAAAAAAGAAATTTATTGTCCCTGGAGTTTGGCGGGCAATTTATCAAATAACTGAAGCTATGACAAAGGTCCCCTTGGGTAAGAAACCCACTGGATGGGGAGGGGAGAACTAAAAAAGGATTCACTTTCCAAGTAAAACAATTCCCTCTGGTTACATGGCTGACCTGTCAGTCACAATGGTAGTCTTTCTCTGTCTTCTCCTCCTTTCCCCATCACCCTACACTGCTGTTATTTCTAACCTAGAGACATTGCTTGTGTTTTAAGGAGACACTTGTATTCAGGACCTTTTTTGGCATCTGAATCACCAAGAGCTTCCTGATTCAACTTGTGCCACCTTAAAACCGATCCCTCCTTGCCTCTGACAGGTCCAAACTTGAGGTAGCCCACTGCTCTGGGGACTCAGAGTTTGTCCAAATCCAATGCACACCTCTAACATATATCCTCTTGTAATAAACAAATGGCCTCAAGCAGACTTACAGCAAAGCTAAACTATCAAGCAAAATAAAATAAATAAAAATAAATAAAAGCAATACTCAAAGCCTCCTGCTTTTCTTTCTCCCCCCCCCTCTCCCCCTCTCAATAGCTGCTGGAGAAGGGGCAGGTGGCTTTTGCCAGAGGTAAACCAATACCTTGCAGAGAGCTTTGTTCCTTCCTCCTTCCATCTCTTTGAGTCTCCCTCTTCTTTTTTCCCTTCCTATCCTCCTCCTCTCCTTCTGGGCTTCCCCCAACCACATAAAATTAGGCTAAGGGCCACAGGTGCCCCACCCCTCTTTAGCAATCTTGCAAAATAAACAAGATGTGAATTCAACAAAACCAATTTTAAAACCGATGGTCTTGGTTATAGGAACTATATAAATATAGATTTTTAAAATTAAGATTACAAATGATAAAAACTGTATTTAAATAACATTTTGCCCATATGCAATATGGGAAAGATTACATAACACAAACCCAAAGAGAAAAATGCAAAAATGAAGAAAGCAGAACAATAAGCACTGAAATCTGTGAAGAAATTGAGGATGTAAGTACATTGGGGAAGCTACTTCCACCCCTGCCCCACTCTACCCCACCTTTAATGCCAATCCAGTGCATTTTTGTTACCAGCAAATATGCTATATTTAATTTTTAAAAGCCTTCATGGACTACATAATAACGTGATAATAGTCTTGGAATGATTGCAAAAAGTTGGAAAACTGAGGAAGACAAGGATGAGGTACACAACAAACTGTACTGAACTACTGCCTTTCTGGAGCATGCTGAGCATTTTATTATTATTATTATTATTATTATTACGCCTAAAATATTGCTTTTTCCACAACACTCTCCTAAAGACGTCGAGGGGAATATATGCTTTTCACTTTCCCCAAGCTGCCTGTAACCTATCCTAGAAATTCAGTGACAGGAAGAATTTGGATCCTTTTAATACACTCCAATCATTGTGGTATTTGGGCACCGGAGACTTGCTGATTTACTTTGAACTATTCTAGTGAAACACTGAAAGGGGAAACCTGCAAATCTTCCCTATGATCATATGTGAGATCTCCCTCTTCTATTTGCCCAGCTCACTATGGAGGGATGCATGAAATCTCCTCCAGCTGTAACACTGGAATTGTAGAAGTTGGTCTGTCCTTGATAAGTTGAGTGAGAAAATTCACTTGAGGCTTGCAGTCAGCTGTTTCAACTAGATTCACTATGCTCAGGTTAAATCCCCATCTGGATTTCCCCATTCTACTCATGATTGCAGGCTACCTTTCCATAATACTATAGCAACAACTATAGTTCTGTTTTTCAGAGCACTTCAAGAATATAACTGTCCCAACCCTAGTACTGAATATATGATACTGTTTTTATAGACTTTTTAGTGAATGTGATGAATGCTCTGTACTCACTCTGGCACTCTATGAACTGATGAATAAAAGTGCAGTCCCCTCCACTCTTTGAAAGAAAGTGCTCTAGTAAAGAAAGAAACACCTTTTAAGTTCATATCTCCATCTTTTTGAGGCCTCGTGACAAAATGTATAAGCCTCACAGACATCAGGGGAGGGAGGAGAATTTTTCACCAAAAGGCACAAGAAAGAAAAGGGGAGACACACACCCTCATATCCAAAGGAAAAGCACCAGCGTAATATAGAATATATTGAAGGTGTAAATATACAAATTTGTAATCTGCATGTTTACATCTTCAAAATTTACAAGCCTCACAATTTATATTAATGTACGTTACTACTAGTGAAAGTTAACCTATACCAAATCCAGATTGTATCAACAAGGCACTTTCTGTTGTAATACAAATACCTTTAGATTTAAACATTTTAAAATTGTTACCCAGCTCAGAAGTTGGACACAATTTTAAACTACCTTCAGATTACTAGGTCTCAACAGCTGGACTTGATTCATAACATATATTAATTTGTGAAGTTGGGTATGGCTAAAGTAAATAGCTGGAAAGGATTATACCTGTTTTTTAAGAGTTGTAGTTAAAAGGATATTTTCAGGCTTCAAGACAGTTCCTCGAAATAGCTTTCATCTCACTAATGTCTAACACAGGTATGACAAACCCTCATTCTGGGGGCTTGACATGGTCCCCAAAGCAAAATTTCCTGACCCTACTGACTATGACATCAGGGACAAATAATTAAATAAAGTAGTGCATTAGGGTGGGTGGTGCCCAGTGTCCTGATGGGGATGGGAATTGATCATCTCTAGTAATCAGATCAATCATTTAATGAGAAGTGGGGTTGTGTGCCTGTGTGTATATCTGCCTGCATGTGTGCACACACGCATATGAGTATCTGTATGCAAGAGTGTGGTATGCCCCATGGAGGATTGGCCATGGGTGAATGTGTCCCTTGAGCCAAAAAATGTTAGCCACCCTAGTCTAACAGGTTAAAATTTCTAATCAGTTTAATCTGTATTATATACATTTTCCAAAGAAGCTGTTAAAGTGCCATTTTAGTCAGAAAGGAAAAAATAAGACCATCAAGGTTCAGAAATAATTATTTATCTAATCCCCCCCCCCGCCACCATAAAATTTCATTAGTGAGTGAGGATTCTAACCTGGTTTTCCATGCCCAAATCAAACAGTTGCCATTTCACCATCCAGACCTCAATGTATATGCATACTGTATATTGTCAAAGGCTTTTGCAAACCTCAAAACAAATGTTGCTTCTGCACATTTAAGCTTTGAAACAAAACTGAGTCCATTTGAACAGCATTATCAACTGCATTATCTAGGATTGGACAACAGGTCTCTCAGTGTCCCACAAAGAGGCCCCATAATCACTCTTTTACTCTGGTGATGGGGGCGGCCCTCTTTCCCTGTGACAGGAAAGCAACAGCCCTCAAAAGAATCTGTCCTGACAGTGGGGCAAAGCTCCCATGTAAGACGATATGCAGAGTGCGGGGAGCAGAAGTTGTGTAAATGACTGAGAAGAGAATGGCAACATCCATGCTACCTAGGGCAGAATCGCAAGGGAAATGCCAGATTACAAAAAGTGGAACCTGAAGAGTGGGAGAAGTTTTGAGAAGCAATAAGCCCTACTCCATTCACAGAAAAAGAGTAACGGTACAAGACCTTGCACTATTACAGGTCTACGAGAAGATTGGATTGGGCAAGCCCAGGTCTGTGTTCATGGATGAATGGTAGTCTCATCTGTTTTCTCGTAAAAGCTCTGAAACTCAGGCTACTAAAGATAAAGAAAATATGATATAGTGCAAAAGAATTTGTTGGGGAAACTGAGCCTGTTGTAGGAAGCAAGGAAACAGTATAGCAGAAGGAGATTCTGTTGAGCAAACTGAAGAAAAATGTGAATATCAAGGGACAAGTAAAGTTAGGAACTACAAGAGAGGAAAGTTGGGGAAGGGAATGCTGGCAGTACGAAAGTAAAAGAATAAGTGGATCTGCCTGACAAAGGCCTAAAGAGCAAACTGTAAGCAATGAGCCCTTGTGAGTAGAAACATCACCAGATCTTTATCACTTGGTAACTCACTAAACATCCTGCCTTCTGAGACTGTGGATTTTTGGTCAACAAAGCTGTGGAAGAAAGCTCCACAAAAGGAATAGTTAATAAGAGCTACTGCTTGTCAATTCCAAGTAAAACATATCTCCACAGAGATCATACAAGATGATAAATGTGATGTGTGACAGCAATGACTTGTGCCTGGTTTGAATGTAAAAGGAACCAGAGTTTGGGGAATTGCCATAAAATACCACCCTCCCACTTTTGAATGCAAATTCCAGCCACCCTCTTCAAACTGGCTTCCACATTTAATATTATCTTTTTGACAACTGTGATTACAATGAAACCAAGGCATGCTCCAAAACTCATTTTGAGACCCTGTTTTCAATCAGGTTCTCAAAATGGGTAGAGTTAAACACCAGGATTAATTGTAACTAGAGTTAACACTGGTCACAGAAGACCAAACTAGATAAAAGGAGGCAGTGGGAATTTGCATGCAAGAAGAGAGGAGGAATGGAATCCTGCAGTCCAATCCTGATCTTGATTCCAGTGTTAGGTTCTAACTGGGTTTTGTTCTGATCACTACGGCTGATGAGGCAAGCCTCTAGTCTGTTTTAAACATGTCTTGCTTCTTTAGATGTGGCAGTGCAACAGAGTAAATTACATAGAAAGCTACAGGTGTCCAAAAGGGTCCTCTGCATTCCTCAGATCCTAAGAGGGAAGTTTAGCATTTCAAAAGAAATGAGAACATTGTGTGTACTAATGTTGAAGGATAAGCTAGGAAGTGATCGTGCTTGCAAATTTAGCATCTTAAGATGTGAAAAGCAGGAACATTTTAGAGTTAATTGGCAAGCAAAGCAAACGATTTCTAGGGCTGCGATCCTATACATGCTTACCTGGGAGTAAGTCAGATTAAACTCAGTGGGATTCCTTTTGAACAGGCAGGTATAAGATTGCCCTGCAAATTAACTTGGGTACCCTTATCCATTTTGGAACATGCTACATTAATAGTACCCTGCAAAGGACGACTGAAGTTTTCATCATTTTGATTTATTTTGAGGCAGAAATTTGACTTTTTTTTTTTTAAGTCTCCAACCATCATCAGAGTTAAACTTGAAGAGCCATTGGCATTATTGTCCTGAATGGCCATGTTGATGTATCTGCTTTTATTACTGTAATTATTTTCCTGCAATGGATAGATATATTATACTGATGTACTCTGTTACTAAAGTCTCACTAGTATTGAAAACTTCATGCTCCAGCTGAAAGTAGCGTATCCATGCAAAGGCATGTCTAAAAACACAAAATTTAGAAGCTAACACCAAGTGTTTCTTCAGTAATATTTTAACTTACTTTTTGTTGTAAAAATTAGAAAAAATATTAACACAAAACAAGCAAATAACCAAAAATAAGCTCAAAATTAAAACCACCACCACAAAAAAGGCAGTCATTAAAGATACTCTACCTTTTTCAGCGCTCCCATTAATTTTAGGAATGAAGTCATCAACTTGTATGCCTAGAATTAACAAATGGTATTAAATCTGAATAAGCAAAGTATTCTGTAAATATGGGTGACGACTTTCTATATTGATTAGGACTGATTAAAAGCAGAGACACTCCATTTTCAGGTGGCAAAAGTGAGCTAGGCATTTGGGCTATTATGGGGGTTAAATTTCAAGGGCAGGGTTGCAAATCTCACCAGGTCTTCCCTAGCTCCTTAAAAGGTAAAGGTACCCCTGCCCGTACGGGCCAGTCTTGCCAGACTCTGGGGTTGTGCGCCCATCTCACTCAAGAGGCCAGGGGCCAGCGCTGTCCGAAGACACTTCCGGGTCACGTGGCCAGCGTGACATCGCTGCTCTGGCGCGCCAGAGCTGCACACGGAAACGCCATTTACCTTCCCGCTGGTAAGCGGTCCCTATTTATCTACTTGCACCCGAGGGTGCTTTCGAACTGCTAGGTTGGCAGGCGCTGGGACCGAGCGATGGGAGCGCACCCCGCCGTGGGGATTCGAACCGCCGACCTTTCGATCGGCAAGCCCTAGGCGCTGAGGCTTTTACCCACAGCGCCACCCGCGTCCCTTCCCTAGCTCCTTATGGACCAACATTTTCAGTTGCTCAGAATGTCCTCAGAATGAGTGCCATTGTGAGGGGCATCTGATGAAAGAACCTTGCCCTCCTCACTGGCAGCCACCACTCATCATGCCCCCTGAATGCTCCTCCGGATAACACTCATTCTGAGGGTATTCTAGGATGTTTCAGTTCATGACTGTAGCTACAAGAACATGGGAGCAGCACTGGCGAGTTTCAGGCCCCCTGCCCTTGATATTCAGGAACAAAGGAAGCTGCCTTTTGCAAAAGAAAACCAGTTGTCCATCCAGCCCAGTGCCAGTCAGTTTCACAGATTGTCAGTCACTCTCTAAGGACCTTTTGCAAAGCATATGCTATGGTCACCCCCTGAGCTATTTGCCCCACCTCTCACAAAATGCAGTTCAGTTTTGCTACCCAGTTCAGTCATGAACCTTCCACTAAACATGGGCCAAACTTCTGAAACCTCTATTAATACTTTATCCTTCAAGCTACTGGAAAAATAAGAAATAATCTCAATTTCCCTCCTTTGAGCAGCAGAGTTTGTCACATATCACAAGTGCCAAAATCAATATACCATCAGGGGGGGGGGGAGTTAATGATGTCATAATTCTTCCTTAACTGCATCACTAGAATTGAAAAGTTGCAATAGTCAAGTTCACCTTTTGTGTTGGGACTTTTAAAAAACAGTGCCCTCTACTGGTATTTTCTTGAAATCATGATTTATCAATAATCTAGAAAATAAACTATAATAAAACTAAACGCATCGTTTTCAAACGTTCTTACAGTCTGTGATCTATACCTCATTTAACTGCTTTGCACAAAAGAGGTACAATTTAATAATCAAATTTCAACATTAACCAAAATACTTTAACATCAGACCTACCTAAGCTGTTGTGTTCTTTAAGAGCTTTCTCCTGAAGATGTTCTAACCGGACTGCAAACAGAATTCCAAAAAAACATATATTTCACAGTTTTAAAGAAAAAAAATTATGATAAAACATGTTTGAACTACTGGACTGACCTTGTAAAGCAGTTAGCCGTTCATTGGTGAAGTCATTATCTGCTTGCAAAGCCTCTATTTTTGCTTGAAGCTCTTGCTCTCTCTCTTCCATCTCTTCTATTTTGTGCTGCAATTCCTTTTTCTCAGCCTGTCCCTTTTGCTGGATTTCTTCTTGTCTCCCTTCAGCTGCCTGTTCAACACCATGAAAAACAACCCACAGATCAGTACCTATGGATGGCGATTCCAGAAAAAGAATGAATGCAAAAGTCATGTTAGTTCTGGAACCAAAACGTGCGGTTAGAAAGACCAAATGTACCTTTAGTTTGTCAGTGAGATCTTTAATTTCATTTACAGCTCCATTGTATTTGTTGGCCAATTCCCGCAATTCTTCCTGAGTCCGTTCGTTCATTTCTTTCAAGTGAGTACATTCATCTTCGGTGTTGCTTAAGCTTCGCTGTGAGAAGAAAAATTGCACATTGAAGCCAAAAATCTATTGAAACCAGAAACTTTTCTGTTACTCTGTTTTTAAGATTTATTATAACTGCGCAATGTATGAGAATTATAGCAACCATTTCCCAGAGAAATGTGCCAGACATCACTCCAACGGCTCTGCTGAGACAGGCCAGCCCCATCAGGCCTCCTCTCCTTCAACTGGGGACAGCCATTCCAGAAGTGGGGGAGCTGGGAAGCAGAGCTCACTACATCAGCTCTGCTATGGCAAGCCAGCTCCATCAGGAACCTCCTTCCACAGCTGGTCATTATAGGAACAACTGTTTAGAAACTGGTGCCTGCATTTTCATTTTCATTTCCTTCTTCCCTCCCTATCCCTTTCCCCTTAGGTGTCGTGCTTTTTTAGAATTTGCTTTGATTGTATGTAAGCTGCTCTGGGAGTCTTTTTGGCTGAAGAGTGGAGTACAAGTACTCTAAATAAATAAACAAAATTACTCAAAACATTATCTTGCTAAGCATGCTGCCCTTGCCCACTCCCCAATCCCTGCGGCATTCCCTCCAATCTGTTCTAGGGGTGATGCACGGGGAATATC
The DNA here is from genome assembly GCF_964106915.1 of Podarcis gaigeae. NCBI lineage: Eukaryota > Metazoa > Chordata > Lepidosauria > Squamata > Lacertidae > Podarcis > Podarcis gaigeae. Next base: position 84,302,901 of record NC_139679.1, on the reverse strand, counting down.
TGTTGCACAAGCAGAAGACATTGTGCAAGCTCAGGGTCTCCATTGGATTCAATCCTACTCTTCTAATCCTAAATACAAGGGGCAATCAGTTTGAGTACAGTTTAATTTTGAACAGAGGTGTGCATAGTGTGAATTCAACTTTAATCAAAATAGCCCCGCCATTTTATGATCTTTATGCATATGCAATTTTATGGTGTTATTTATTTTTTTAAAAAATAAAGTGACAGTTCAAGTCATTAGTACGAGCATACAAAACAAAAACCTGAACACATACCTGAGAAAAATGCACAAGTCAGATACATACATTCCAAAGAAGAGTTGTTTGAGCAGGGAGAAAATACCTCCCTAACTTTGCAAGATAAAACCCTATTTTAAAAAGGGTTAAATCTCAGAGTCAGGAAATAAATCTCAAGACAAGCAAAAAACAGCAAATAATAATAAAAATGTTGACATATTGATGTTTTATTTTCATGGTATGGTGGCAAAACCCAGTTTCAGGAACATGGCTAAAATGCAAATGATAAATACCTCCACTTCAGAGAGTTTTCTGACCACTTCAATTTTTTCCTGAAGGACCCGCCTCAAGGACTCTTTGGCAGTTGTCTCATAGTTATGCTTGTCTTCCTGTAATGCTATAAGCTCCTTTCGCAAACTATCTTCTGTTTGATTCTGTAAGCAGAAATGCAACATGGTGGAAATCTTAAAGCCACATGCTCATATTACCATTTACAACAGTATTACTTTAAGTTATGAAAATATTTCATCCATTTTAGGACTTCACTAGGGTTTTATCCTAGGAAATTTGGTATTCCATTAAAAGTTCCCCACCTTGTCCCTCATGATGTCTGAAACATTCTTACCCTTTTTCAAATGCTACATTGTCTACCATTCTTGAAGGCAGATTTACTTCTAATAAGTCATGTCAATATACCATTTCAAACTGAAGCTACTATGCTTGTGCTATGCAAAATTCTAAGGTTTTTTCCCTCATTAAAAAGAGAAAAGAAAAGGGGGAATGTTTCAGGGATGTAAGAGAGAGGTGCAGGCATAACACTGACTCCTTAACCATAGTTAACAGCCAGGAGCTAACTTTGGAAATGCATACTCCCTTCCTTTTCAGGAAATACAGTCAAACCTCGGCTCCCAAACAGCTCCATTTTCAAACGATTCAGCTCCCGAATGCAAAAACCCAAGAAGTAAATGCTCTGGTTTTCGAACGTTTTTTGGAAGCTGAACGCCCAACATAGTTTCCGCTGAGTGCAGGAAGCTCTTGCAACCAATCGGAAGCCATGATTCGAATGTTTCGGAAGCTGAACAGGCTTCTGGAATGGATTATGTTCGACAACCGAGGTTTGACTATATTAAAGACACACAATATATGTAAACTATGGTTAAGGAAACATCAGCAGAGACCTTAACTGCAAGGTGTCTGCTGATGTTTGCTCAACTGCAGATAACACTAACCAAGGCTCCAGCTTAATCAGGATTTAAATCAAGCATTAAAATGTAATTTTACACCTTGATTAAACAAGAATCGTATTAACATTAACCATACTAAAGCTCTATGCTTATGTTTCACTTAGTTCTTAAGGTAAAATTAAGCAGGTAATTCACTCCCGAGGAAGGAAGGGGGAAGAGAAGATGCTATCATAGCAGGTGCCCAATCTCTTAACCAATGTTAAGATGATGACAATGCTACATTTGCAGCAGCCCAGATCTGTGAAGCAGAATTTGAGAAAACATGCAGTGAAATCACAGAAAGCAACAATGGAGTTACAGGATTCTGTGAGATGGTTACATCTCTCTTAATACCTTTGCATTTTTTCTTTCTTTCCCCATTCATCTGTGGTAATTCTTGGATACAAATGAGGACCAGAAAGGTGTACAGAGTCTCTGGATAGGCCTGCTCATAAAATCCTGCCTCACGCAGCTAAGCCACTAGTTGACACCCAAGATCTTTGGCTATCTCACGTTGATTATAAAAAACTGCTCTGCTCTGGCTATTTTAAGAAAGCACTGAATGACTATCCCAGATAAGCTCCCCCCGCTCTCATGGTTGCAGTGAAAATAACACTTCATGCACAGATTGCAGAGTATAAAGTCTGCATATAAAGCCGTCATTTGACTTGATAATTTATATGATGATTTAGAATTGTTTTAATGTGAATCAGTCAACACTGCTTTTGAGGAACAAAGATTAAAATAACTTATCTAATCAGAGTAAAATGCACACTAAATTTAAATATTTAAATACTTTAAATGATGGATAATTTAAATATTTATCCAAATAATGGATACAGTGGTACCCTGGTTCCCAAATGGCTTAGTTGACAAACAAATCGGCTCCCAAACCCAGAAGTAAGTGTTCCGGTTTGTGAACATTTTTGGAAGCCGAACATCTGTTTCGGCTGTTGGCATTGTTTCCAGGGCCAATCAGCCAATCAGAAGCCGTGCCTTGGTTTGTGAACGTTTTGGAAGTCAAACGGACTTCTAGAATGGATTGAGTTTGAGAACCAAGGTACCACTGTACTCTGGTTTTATGAGCACCTCAAGCTCATAATGAAGCTTCATCATGAAAACAATAAACTGAACGCGAAAACAGAAGGAACAGTGAGTGGCAAGACGAAACACATTTTTTCAGAACTAACATGATCCTGGTACTGCCACACTGAATGGAAATGGCCACTGGCTTAGAATGCTTTTAAAATGTCAACCAGGACAAATTTCATTATACAGTCATAGACCCAATAAAAACAAACACCAAAATCATACAATTCCTTGAGTACACAGAGTTCGTTTCCCCCCTATCGCTGGCTTCTAGGTATCATTGCTACATGAAACCTCCATGTCTAGAGGAAGTATGTCACTAAATTTAAAGGTGATGAGGGGAGGTGGCAACAGTGGAGCAAATGGTTCCCTGCCCTGCTTGTAGGCTTCCTGTTAACATGTGCATGGTCACTGTGAGAAACAGGATGTTGACCTAGGTGGACCTTTGATCTGATCCAGAAAGGCTCCCTCTTATATTTGTTAAACAAATAATACATGTTTTGATATTATCAAGTACTCCAAGTTCTCAAACTCTAAATCCAAGCAAACTACCTACTTTTGAACATGCTTGTAGTTGGTTTCCCATAACCTCTAACCTTGATAGTAGTCTATCTTCATCTATCAAAGCCTGTTAGAAAGAAATTCAAGCACATTCGTAAATTAGCAGCATCTAATACAGTAAAAACACACAGTGAGTATTTAATAAGAACGTGGGTTTTATGCAATACTATACTACTGGGGAAGCCAAGTGGTGTCCTCCAGATGTTGTTTGACTCCAATTCCCATTGCCCCTAACCACTGGCCATGCTTTACAGCATTGCTAACTACACTTCAGATTAGTTCACAGTAATCTATAGTTATGACAGATAAGTAGGTGCACTATCTGAAAAGGTCCAAAATCAATATCACACAAAATACCTGCCAACTAGTATCTGATGCCTCTTGTGTGACAGCAAGCAATCGCTGCAAGGTGGCCAATTTCTGTTCCAACATTTGTTCCCTATGTAAGGCTTCCTGCATTGAGTAAGAACCAAAAAAAATCCTATTAGTACAACACAGTAGCAATAGATATCAGCACTTACAAAGTAGAGTTAAATGGTTTAAAAGGGTGAGAGTTCAACACACTGTCTTTTGTACCTCAGTGTTTATAACTAGACACGATTATTTTGGCTGAGCTGAGACATCAATGAACTCAGGTTCCCATATATGCTTAGAATGTGCTCTGGCCTCTTACAGATGTTGGGGCCCATCTCACCGTAGGCTTTGTATGAGTTTTAAAGACAAAAACACTTCAAGGACTACTTCTGTTTCAAGGAAAAGAAAGCAGCTCAGCAGCTATCAAAGTTCAAAGAAACTGAAAGAACAAGGCCAATTTCTCACCAAAATGTTCAAAGTTATCTTTACCGAAAACCACTAGGTGGCATACTTTACCCTTCTTTTTTAAAAGGGCTTGGTAGTCAATAGGAATACAGGCAACCCCCGATTATGCAGGGGTTGTGTTTTGAGTAACCACGCACATACATGAAATCATGTATAATTGGAGCACCCATTGGAAAAGCCTGCAAACACCCTCTAAAACTCTGGAAACCCTAGAAAAATCCTTTAAAAAACCAGCAGCCCAGTACAAGATGGGCAGAAATGGCGGCCATAGTGGCACTCAGTCTTCCTCATTGCTAGAGGATGATTTTCAAAAAACAAATGGGGTAGACCAGTACCCCAAGGTGCTCGGCTGTGGGTCAAATTCAGTGGGTAGGGCTGGTGGTGTCTTGCAGAGGAACATGGTGATGGGCAGCTGGTGCTTCTGTCTCTTCAGCTGTTCGGGGCACACTTGGGCAGCCTCCTGGTCCATTGGATGCAGCTTCACCACAGGGGCCAACATTCTTTAAATTGAAGTGACTTTGAAGCAGGCCAGCCAACCGGAGCTGGCTAGAAGCTCCATCACAGGAGTGCGCATACAGCCTGAGTGGCTTCTTGTGCAAGGTGTATCTGTCGACAAGGATACACTTGCAGTTCACGTCATCTAGCCACAGGTCCAGGGCCTCATGTACCTTCACCCGTGCCTGGCTGGGACCTTGGCAGTTGTAGGTGTACAGGTACTCACTGCTCCACTGCCTGGATTTTCTTCTCCCATATCCTAAAGGCACATATGCTGGGCTCATTCTTGCCAAACTTGCGTGCCACGGCACACACACTCATGCCATCCTGGAAGCAGTCCAGCACTTGCAATTTCTCCTCCAGCGTGGGCACCACTCGCTGCTTCTTGAGTTTATCGTCACCCACGGAAGGTGATGGCGCCTTGCATTTAGGTGCTGCCTCAAAGAATGGCTTGAACACTCCGCCCCAAACTCTGCCAAACTCCGCCACAATCATTCCCTCTCAACCTCCTTCCTCAACCTCCAACTCGCTACAAGCCTCAACAGTTGGTGCAAGGGCTCTCATGACTGCAATTGCAAAGGCTTGTGAGATTGCTAGGTGCTGTTTTTGCACCTTTTCCTGACCTTTCTTGGCTCTTCTGAGGCAAGTTTAGCAATTTTTAAATTCACTTCTCTGTTCAGCACAACGTGCATATACATGGTAATGCGCATACTGAACATGTGTAAAAGGGGGTGTGTGCCTGTATATCTTCTCCTTAATCAGCTCAAAATACAACTCCTTTACCACTACCCAAAAAAAATGGCTGCACTTAATAATTTTCCACACAATACTACTACAATCACCTATAACTATCCGGTTGTTTTTATGAAATGCTGCATTTTGATGCATTATTCCCCAAACCAGCTTCAATCCTAATTGAAACCTAGATGTTTTAAGCTGGTAATGTGTACGTAGGCCAAGAGAAAAGAGAGATTTATATGGCTCACTCTTGTCCACAGTCCAGGAAGAAATGGATCAAAGGGAATACAAAAGGGGTAATGCCAGATAGCCCCTCTGGGAGATCTGAAGTGCATTTAATTTTATTCCTTGTAGGTTAATGTCAGGGAACTGCCATCGGAGCCAGAGGGAGAGAGAGGGCTCCAGAGGGATTCCGGAGAGCGTCCTGGGAGGGACAGAAGCAGCCCATCTTCTGGGGAAGGAAATTAGCGTAGCACCAGTGGAGAAGGGGGGCAGGTGGGGGAATCGGCGAGGTGGCTCCATGACTCCTTGCCGGAGACCAGAGGGGAAAGCATGGGTCCTCCGCTGCCCACACCCTTCCTGCGCAGAAGGCTTCCGCGCAGGGAGAGTAGGCGGAGACTAGGCGTCAAAGAGCTTCTTTGCTGGAAGAAGTTCAAGAAACGCCCACTGACGGATTCTGTCAGCGATTGAGACAGCCACGGGTGAGTGGCTGTCCGGACAGAAAGGGTTCACTCAGGCAACCCAGCCAGGTGTGGCGCCGATTTACGCACGGGCAACCCCTAGAACCATTACAGTTAAGTATACTAGAACTTCCCAGAGATACATTTTACTAGGATACAAAGGGAAAATGCCAACTGAGAATAGGGCTTAGGAGACTTGCAGGAAACATGTTCACTCCTGCAACTTGGTGTTCCAATCTACCTTAAATTTCATTGGGTATCTTGCCAAAGTGGGTATCAGATATTGGGGGACTGGTTGGGGAGATGCTACAGCAGTTTGGGGGCAAGACTGAAAGATGCTGCATGTCCCATCTACTCTCCAACCCCCACCCCAAACCATTTCCCCATACATACTTGGGAGACAGAAGTTAGGAATGCTAATCATAACAGTGAGCTGAGATTAGGTTAATACTAGCATGTTACAGATACTAATTATGACTATAGTGCATGCATGGCAGGGAAAACACTTGAAACTGCTTTCTAGAATTTCAAACATTATAACAAGAAAGTCCATTATATGCATGATGTCACTAGCTGATCCAGTTTCAGCCTTACTCCTAATATATTTGCCACACAGAAGCTCCTAACTGATTATGTAGAAAAACACTCAGTCAAACCTATACAATATAAAGGAACAGGAATTATACATATGCCCAAAAGAAAAGTTACCTGTAGATACTGAGAAAGCTGAAACAGTTCCTGAGAGTACATACTGGGAGTGTTAGCAGCAACCTGTAAAATTGAAGAACATATTTCTCTGAAACCCATAATACTTTCAATGTATATAAAATAAAACGAATCAACACATTCCCTTCTTTTCTTATTTTGGTTGTTTAATTCTCATCTTAATCCATTCAAACACTTATGCAAACAAGTGAAGGCCTGTCATCAGTAGTTCACTTGATTTATGAAGTTAATAGCAAAACTGCAACAAAAAAAAGCTTTTATCCTCTAAAACTTTTGCAAGGACTTCCTTAATATCAGCATAAATGCAAGCTACTGTAATAAAGAAAAAAGAACACATGTATACATTTAAAGGGCATCCTTATTTTGAGCTAACAGTTACCCCTATTTTTTCTTTTTATCACTGTTTGCTGGCCACTCTCAAATTATAAACTATTTGAAAGGTAAATAGAATTCCATTTTTTGTATACAGAACAGTTAGTATGAAGCAATCTGCTGGGGTTTTTTATATATATATTTCAGCAAGCCTGCCCAAGCCTAATTAAGTTGCCCATTTTTAAAAGATGTTTTATTCAATTTTCTTTCTTTTCATTTTTTGACATGCTGGTTTTATGTATATTTGTCTTATTTCTCTAGATTTCTGTTACCTTTCTTATGTTGAAGAAATTAAGCTAGTAAATTGCTTAGCAACTTGATAGAGCATATTAATATGATATTAGTCATGGTACTGGAATGTCCATTGTGCAAGAAACCGTACGCACCCAGCCAATTGTAAAAGAATACATGTATGTACCTGTAAAGCACAAGCCAGCTTTTCAGTCAGCACTGGTCTTTAATCTATATTTACAACAAGATTAGTTAATTAAGGATATCTATAATTAAATTGTTGGGTACTGCACCCTTTAGGACTGTATACAACTGTAGCACAGTACTGGAGGCTAAACATAAAAAACTCATGGTATTAAACATCCTACCTCTGACTTTTATATTTGGGTTGTCTGAGAAATCTTATGTTTAAAAAAAGCTTTCAAGCCCTAACTGGATAGCCAAAAAACAACTTTGGCTTATCACTAATCACTATGGTTTGTTTGGAGTAAAGCAAACCATGATTTTTGGTTCAGAATGCAATGCTAAGTCAGCAATCATTGTCTGTTTTGCCTCAGCATAAGAAGGGAGAAACAAAGCAGGTGCAGGCTTCTTGTACATTGTAAATGTAGCTTTTACACAAATTCCTACAATCACATATTAACTTTTAAAAATATATTCTTGGTTTTGTTCGTTACTATGTTATGTATTTTTTGTTTTTATATTGTAATCCTTGGATGCTATCCTTGGATGAAGGGTGGTACAGAAATTTAATAAAGAATAACAAGACTCATTTAGATGCCCAGAGTGGCTGGGGCAATCCAATCAGATGGGTAGGGTACAAACAAACAAACAAACAAACAAGATTTATTTTTCAAAAAGCAATTCAAGGGGCCGGGAATTATCGAAAGATGGGTTTTAGAATGTATTGATTTGTACTGATGATTTTAGAATGTATTTCAATTAATTGTGATTTCATGTAAACTGTGCTATTTTTACTGTTGTTAGCCACTCTGAGCTCGGCTTTGGCTGGGGAGGGTGGGATATAAATATATTATTATTACTATTATTATTATTATTATTATTATTATTATTATCTAGAACAATTTAAGACTGCTGATCTGTATGTGTCCTCCTAAGTCTGTACACATGTCCCTCATACGTTTTGCTGTGTTGAATTTATCTTATATTGCTTTTAAGGCTTAAAAGGTAACATTTTTCACTATCATAACAAAAATTAAAAAGCAATTTGAGATGGCATAAATTTGTGCTTATATAAAGAATGGAATGCGTGCATCCCTCAGGCACATTTCTGTCTCAACGCTTTCTTCAAAACAATTTGCTGCATCCCACTTTTTGACTGGCATCCTCAAAGCAGGACGCCCACACTTTCAAACAGTTTGGAAGTTATTGGGGTGGTGGTGGTGAGGAGATGTACTCAGGAATCAATATTCACTTCATATGTCTTTCAAAGCACTTGGCTCTTTTTAAAAGTGTTGTTTTCACGTCTATGTGTAAGTAAAGAAATGTTCTAAGACTTACCTTATCAACAGGACTTGGTAAGGGAGCATGGATGACACTGTAGAAGAAAAACATCACCGTTTAAAATATTATTATCCTTCTGTACCCTGAATAGGGTTTCATTGTCCCTGAAGGAGGAGATTTGCAACCTGTGGGTGCTTCTGGGTCCAGCTTTGTCGCTGGAGGCTTTGGTAGCCTTAGTGGCTAGAATTGTCTTTTGCCAACTGAGACTGGTATGGCAGCTAGGACCACTCCTGGATCAGGAAAGCCCAGCCACAGTAATTCATGCATCGGTTACTTTCAGACTGAATTATTGAAATGCACTCTGTGTGGGGTTCCTTTGCACTTGGCCTGGAAACGGAATGCAGTGCAGAATGCTGAGGCACAGTTGCTGACAGCCGTCGGATCCTGTCAGCATATAACACCTCTGCTCAGACCTGCCCTGGCTGCTGATTTGTTGCTGGGCCAAGGCCAGCGTGTCACTTTACTACCAGTATATAAGGCCCTTAACAGCATGAGACCAGTTTAATTGAGAGATCGCCTTACGCCACATCCAGCAACTCAACCACTTCGATCTGCAGAAGTGGCATTGTTACAGGTGCCACATAAGACACTTCCCTCATTTTTAAGCTAATGAACTTTTAGCGTGGCAGCACCCACACTTTGGAACTCCCTGCCTATGGACATCAGGCAGGTACTCTTTTCGGCACCTGCTAAAAAACATTTTGTTTAGGCAAGCCTATCTGGACAAGTAGAAGGCTGACATGTGTTTTAATCTGGTTTTTAGCTTATCATTGGTGTTAATTATTTTTTGAAAGTTTTAAATAGTTGTTTTTGTGGGAGATTACAGTCAAACATAACTATGCATGAGTGCTAGTTAGTGCATGACTGAGTAAAGGACCAGAGCTGCATTGCTAAATAGACTCAATTAGGTCATGCCCCCTCGCCCCCAGAGAAGAAGTGAAGCTGCTTTCCTCCTTCCCCCTTCTTGCTGCACTGTGTAACCAACTAAGGAGGATGTGTGTAAGCTTGCTCCCAAGCTTACAGCATATTCTGCATTTTCTACGCAAATGTGTTTTTGCCTGTATTATCTTTGTTGCTGCATGGAACAAGGCATGACTGAGACTTTGAATCTGTAAGTAAAGCATTTTAAACTTAACGGCATGTGGTCTGCTCATTGCAAGGGGGGTAGAAAGAGGCCAGTTGCTGTGTGCAGCTGAATGGGTTAAAAAGGTCTAACATCCTATATTCCTAACATTAATGTACTACTTATTTTTATGAGTTTAATACTCTGCTACTGGGGTTTTCTGTATACTAGCCCCACTTTTTGAATATAGGCACCCAGACGATTCTTTTGTTGTTAACCCACACTCATGGGTCCACGGGGATTCATATAGTTATTTTCCCGATTTTTTAAACTTTTTTTTTTACTGGTAATTTTATTGTTCTTTCTTTTTGTAAGCCACTTTGAGGCTTTATTACAAACAAGCAGTATATAAATCTTGCGAAATAAATAATAAATAAACAAATAAATCGGATGTCTCGAAACAGATGAGCACTTAGGGTCTTATACCAAAACGGGTGGTGATGTCCCTAGCTCTGCAATATTAAGGTCATTGTATTAGACTGCAGTTTTAGTCCTGGTATGCAGAAATTCTTAACCATCTGAAACATGTTTGATATTAGAACAACTGCAAAGTTACACTTACTCTGACCGTAGCCTAGCTTCCATACCATCTGGGAGAAATAGTTTTATTGTTGAGACAATGCATCCATGGGTGACTGGAAAGAACATTAACATTGTAAGTTCTAAGTAAGTATTCAATAAAATTAGTCACTGAACAGTGGAAACAACGAAACATTCAATAACACTGAAGTAATTCTGTCTGACAAAGAATAAAACAGTCAAGTGTACAAGCAAAGTTAAACAGAGGATGATTGGGTGTTGGTATCAAAAAGCTCAGACAGACTTAAGGCCCATGCCACTCTGTGATGTCAATCCAATTCTGAATTGTTCAGACAGCAGACACCAGAAAACTGTTTAAGACTGGGCAACATTTCAGACAACTCTTGAGGATCACAAAAAACCACAAGCTTGAAAACCACAAGTTTTCAAAAGTTATGCAAAAACAAGTACATGAAAATTAGATCAGTTGCCTAAGTGTGCAAGACCAACCTTAGATCACAAAGAGTAAGACTAAGAAACCCTATACTATTTCAGGCATGTTGATGAATTAATTTGGGGAACAAAAAGAATACTTTGCAACAATTAGAGGGGTCTGTAAAAAGCACAGTCAGAGATACATGACAATATGTGCTTGAGAAGAGCATTTCCACCTCAGGTAAAAGAGATCCGAAGCACCAGGAACAGTATTTTACACATTTATAGTTTTTTGGTTCCTCTTCCAAAAGCAGCCTTCCTGACTCAAACTCAAATGTCATAGAAACCTCTCTAGAGCATCAATCCATGAGATGTGAGGAGATGCCACTGAAATGTAGGTAAATTCATTGTGCACAACAAGTTTTTGCATAAGCACACTGGCTTCATGCATCATGGCAAAAGGAAGCTAAATAGAAAAGGTAGTTTTTATCCTAAGTGATATATTGATTGGAATTTAAATGCTGAAAAGAAAATTACCTGCCAAATTTGTTCAAATGGTGGTCACTACTTTCATGTGAAAATACATTTTGAAATACATCTAACCCAGCTAAAAGAAAAGCATACACTGTATGTTCCAGACTAGCCAGTTTAAAAACAAACAAACAAGTGTTAAATAGTGAGTTTATTGCCAATAGAGTGCTGGGCTCAGCTATGAAGCATGCTGGGTGGTCTTGGACAAATCATATTCTCCCATCCTAATTTCTTGTGGCTGCTGGAAGCCTGCATTGAAATGTTGATCTTGGAGAAGGGGCAGGAAATAAATAATAGTAAATAAAGTATCACATAGTAGTTCTATGGCACTGAATTCTACTTCTCCCTCTCATGCAATGCACTAACTTAAGAAAAACAAACAAGATGGGTATTTAGAGATAAATATCATCAAATACAACACCCAATGTACAAAAAGAAGTGTTGAGATTAAAACATGTTCAGACGTCCATGAAGAGCCAGTCATCCTGATGAAAAAGATACAGGTTTCATTTTAAAACAATTGGGAAACATATCAAGTTTCTGATAGACTGCATCCCTTAAATCACATTTTATAAAATGTGAAAATTATGAAAGTCCACCGGTTTATTTTTCAGACGTTGCTGATTTCTGTAATGTTTTGACACTCGTCTGGAATTAAAAGCATTATCTGTTTGCAAAAAAAAGGCACCACAGGAATAGGCAACATGCAGAAAAGTAACAGCAAATCCAATGCTTATACAGAAGGTGTTCATTTATTTTTCTTTTATTTAAAGGACCTCTGTGCTCCCCTTCAGTAAAACTATTAGGGCTAACTAATAACATACCATAAGTATGTAAAGGCGCTGCCACACTACATGGTTTCTTAAATGTGTATTTGCATTTGTGTGTGTTGTTCTTCTAATCAGCACTCATAAGGGAGGTGTAGTTTTGATTCAGACAGCAGCACAAATGGTTCTGACAAAAGCTGGAAGGGTTAAAAGCATCTCCACCAGCACCATAATACCAATCAGGATGGTATATCTGCCTGGATGCATGAAGATACTGCTTTTAAGAAGATACTGTAAAATACCAAATCTAAACTAAGTGCTTTGTTTTTCTTTAAAGCTTGCTTATGGATAGAACATACTTGAGATTCTCAACTTAAAAACAGAGGAAAGAAATTGATCCGTACCCTTACCTTTCCGCGTGTTCTCCGTCACATCTACGCCAAACTGAATGATATCACCAGACAGAATTTCACATGGTGGGCTTTCCTCAGATCCTCTGCTCAATCTCTGACTATTTATAAAGGTACCATTGCTACTCTTAGTGTCTTGAAGATAGAACTGTAAGAAAAAGAGATAAATTTAAGTCACCTGCAAGAAAAATGTTACATTAAAGACTAAAGGCAAATCCAATTTTAAAATGATCGTCAGTCCACAAATGGGTAAATAAAAATAGCATATGCATAATTATCCCACTACACATTAAGAAGTAATGATAATAACAATAATTCCTATTATCACATACTGTATATTATTATTATTATTATTATTATTACTACTACTACAACTACTACTACAGCACCATGAATGCTTTCAGAGCAAACCAAATGTAAAGAGTTGCTTCCTCAAAAGGTTTAGAGTCTAATTTTGAGAGTTGTAGAAAAACAAAAGGGGGAGAGAGAGGCAAGGAATGAAAGGAAGAATGTACAAGACAAGCGTAATATGGGATGAAGGTGAGCAAGCACAGTTACATATAACTGGGGATGACAGCTTTGTTGTAATGGGGGTGACAACTAAACCATTAAAGCCAAATGCTTAATGGGTAAGGTGGGCTTTGAAAGAGATAGCAATATGTACTGGGTGGAGCGTCCTGGTTCAAGGACAAAAATGGGATATGTAATCATTTCAGAGGGCAGAAGACCCTTGGGTGACTGTGAGTGGTAGAGTTGGAGGAATGTAGGGATATATCAATAAATAAACATGAAAAGATAGTTTGGGGAAGGCTGTGGGGAATGGATGCAAATAGTATGGGAAACCAATGCAGATATTTAAGGAAGCGCATTGTATAGCCTGAGAGATAAGAGAGAGGGTATGAGCTGGGAGCAGAGTTCTGGATGGGGCTGAGAAGACTAAGACAGTGTTTTAGATGATACTAGCATTATACAAGGTGCCATAGTGTGGTAAGATAAAGTTAGGGCAAATAGTTAAAAGGAACTAAATAAAAAGTGATGGCTTCATGGAGGTCAAGGGGAAGTGGCTTTAGTTGCTTAGTTTCCAAGTAAATCTATTAACACAAGTTCCTTCCTTTCTCTCCCATCAATTGTAAAGGTTATGGGGATTCTCCAGACAGCACATAAAATAATGTTTTCACACCAAAATATATTTACATATGCTGGTTGCTAGGTGAGTGGATGCTTTTCAGTACGCTTTGAAAATCTTTTACATACCCCAAACAGTAGTGGATTGAGAATACAAGAATAGATTTCTAAAAGAAACATAACAATGAATAACATAAAGCTGAGGTGGGGAGCCTTTGGTCCCCCAGATGTTCCAGAACTACAACTCCCATCCATACCACCAAGCATGGCCAACAGCAAAGGATGATGGTAGTTGTAGTTCAGCAACATCCGGCATGCCAAAGTTTCCCCGCACCTGACATAAAGTGCTGCATCATGCAAGTGAAAGAAATAACTTCTTATTTAACTGCCTGTTAAAAAGTTATGAGCTGCAATAATGGACTTATTGACATACATGTAAATACCCTAAATATAAATAAATGGTGTTTAGGGATGCATAATTGAGAATCACAGCTACTCTCCTATGTCAGCACAACAATCAGATACAGTTATTTTGAAGAGATTACTGGTTTAGATTTCTAAAAGATTTAAACTTTTTTGTGTGTGCGATACAATTATTTTACTAGGAGTTTTTCAAGCATTAGAGTAGGTTGGCACATGACCATTACAAAAACTTGCTCAAGTGCCACTCCTGACCCTTCTCCTTTGACATACTCTCTTCACGTTCAGTGTTTTTGTTCCCAACACACACTTCCATAACTAGATCTCGCCCCATGGCAATAAATTAGTCATGTCATCACACACAGGACAGGAAATACCTTTCAGACAAGCATATACACAGCAGCCGTATCAAATGAACCAACAGGAAATTGAAACATCAAGCAAATTAAATTTACTTCCTTTCATTAGGAAAGAATAAAATACCTCAACAGAACAGTTTGTAGAGTTTGCTTATACTTTCTTCCTAGATTACACTACACCAGTGACCAACAGCCTTATTTCTAACACAAACGCAGCTAGTTTTCTTTAAAACAATAACAACAGTGATATAGATAGGTTCCATCACTTTACATCAAGCCTATACCATAGCTTCATTCAACTATTGCCAAACATCCATCGTTTTAGTTGAGCTCCTCTCTTGTGTCTTAATCTTCTACTCAGTCTACTCAAATGCAAGTACTCTGAACATAAGCCTACCAGTGTTTATGGGGCGTAAGAGAAGAATAAATATTTTTACCAAAAAAGGAAAAAATGAACAAACGCATGAACGAAAGCTAATTGTGGAATAGTGATTTCTTAGCGTCTGATTTGGAAACACCAGGTTCCTTGGTTTACCAGATTGCTGAAATCTTGAATACAATTGCAGAAAATCCTAGTGGAATCTGACTAAATAACCCATAGAGTCCTGTGATGTGGAAGTAATGGCAATGAATAGCTTTATTTTTCACCCTGATGCACCAGTAGTGTCACTCAGCAGAACTGTCACAGGTGGACAGTACACTGTAATATATTTGTTAAATACTTTGATCATAAAATTGTTCACATTCTGCCTGACTTTGGCCTAGTTCCCACAAACAAATGAGGTGGTAACTGTTCCTGAACTGAAACACTTCGACTGCAGGCAGAGGAATCACAGGGCTATATGCCCCTCCATATGCACATCAGTGTGAACTACCGGTATTCTAGTCTAGCTTTCTCCTCAATTTCAGATGTACAGAAAGTTTCATTATTTAGGATTTTTTTAAAACTAATGTATTTTTATCCCGCCTTTCTGCTATTTAAATGTGGCTTGAAACATGTTTGATGAAGTTGTTTATTTATTTACAGTATTAGATTTCTTACCCGCCCTGTACTACAAGGTCTCAGAGCTGGTTACAACAATAAAATATGTGCATATAAAACAAATAAAATAGTTACAACCACAAAACACAAAAAGTGCAAAAACATATTATCAGTCTTAGCAGGCTTCTACATAAAGATATCCCACCCTAACTCAGTGTTGTTGGACTACGACTTGCATCATCCCTGACCGCTGGTCCTTCTAGCTAGGGATACTGGGAGTTGTAGTCCAACATCAGCTAAGGACCCAAGTTTGAGGAACATTGCCCTAACTTTATGCCCTGATCTGCTTGAAACCTGTAAGCCAAGGGTAGGGAAACTTGCCCTGCACCAAGGCCACCTTCCCTTGGTGTAAGCAACATACCAACAGTAGGCAGTGCCAAACCCAAAGTGGACAGAGCCAGTATGTGCACACACACATGACATTCAGCTCTCTTGGCTTCCATGCTGCTTGCTGGAAAAGGGTTCCCTTTCTCACAACAAACTGCTCATGGAGGAAGAGAGTGATCTCCTTCTCTCTCAACAGCTCCTTGAGGTTAGAAAGGGTTGTTGTTTTCATACTGCACCACGTGCATACTCAACCATGTTTCCTCTTCCCCACTGCTGAGCTACAATATCTGACGGGCCAAGCTCTCTGAACGTTGTTCAATTGCCCATAGAAAACAGCCCAACAGCAGGGAAAAGGTGGATGGGGAAGAGTCTGGAGGGCAAGATTGGGAAGCCCTGAGAGCAGCAATTGGTCTATGGGCTAGATGTTCCTCCTCTCTGCTGAAAGCACACACAAACACTCTGTGCTGGCAGGCCAAGTGAGGTCTGGCAATGTATATTTGCTGACACCACTGGTAGTTCCCACCTTAGGAGAAGTTCAAACCTTGGGCTATGTCTGCAAGTGTGTGAGGCAGAGCTTCAGGTGATTAGCCACTTCACATTCAGCAAAGCAACACAACCGCGAACAGCAAACGTATGCAAATTACCGGTAGTTTAATTTGCATAATGTATGCACGTCAGAATTGGATTATTTATATCTAGTCATCAGACCATCACAAAGTACAGTAAAGGATTAACAGAATGAATGTAACACTAACAGAAGTTAACTCTGGCCCAAGTAAACTACAACATAAGCTAACTCAAAATGCTGCATTTCTTTGTCAGAGCAGAACAAATAGTTTAAAACAAATAGTCAAATGAAATATTGAAAACAGAAAAAATGAGATGAAATAAATCAATTCCTGCAAATCTGAATAAACCTAAATGAATAAAATGACTTAAATTTCTTAATCTCCCTGGCAAGATACAGAACTTTCTCTTAAAAAATTTTCTCCACTAATTAGTTACTGCAGATAGAAAATCTGTAGTCTTTACAGTTGCAAACTGTATTTAACTTGTCCACCCAATGGGTAAGACCCAGTGGGATCAGACCTCTCCCTAAGTATTGCTTTTTCAGTGCATTGTGTGTCAAAAAAAATCAGCTTTTCTTGGCACAATATCTGAGTTTCCATTGTGTAGAATTTTGGTATTTGTTTTCAACCCACAAAGGTCATGCATCTGTACCTTTAAATCAGACACAGAACTAATTCAATATACTTCAGGAGATGCACAGATGTTTTCTACTTTCAACACAATTATTCATCCTTCCATTCCAGCTGACCTATAGTATGTCTCATTTTTATTAGTTTCCAGCAAATGAAAGCTAAAAGTTGAATAACCTATACTGAAAAGAATGAAATATTGAAAACAGACTTTCATTCTAAAATAAGCATGCTAATTCTACCCAAGAGAATATTATACTAGTGCTGGTAAAGGAACAGGCTTCTAGTTCTGTTTTATTCTGACACACCCATATCACTAGAGCTTAACATTCCAGTGAGGAAAGAGGTAGTATAAATTTCCCTACCCTACCCTCAGGGGCAAGTGACTAAGTTGTGGATCTTGAAGATACAAAGATCTTGTGACACCTGGAGCAAGGAACACAAATATAATATAATTTAATGTAAATATAATTTCCCAGGCTGTTGAATACCTTGAAGAAAGCCTGGATGGCCACAAAAAGTTGGACCCCTGAAGTCACTGTACTTGAAGCAGAACATTTTAGATCTCTAGCAGCACTGAAGAGATCCATTAAAGAGATAATCTCTGAAAACCTGTGTTTTCTCTTTAAAAATAATAATGAAGAAACTGCAAAGATGACCCTGTTAAAAAACATCTCTACGTGGCAAAATAAATAAAAATCATCATATAATGATTGTATAAACTGGTGCTTTTAGGCAAGCAACTTGTATTATGAGACTCAAAATAAAAAGGAAGAAGAGTTAGAATCCTTGATTTTATACCACATACATTTTATCTCAGTGTTTTATTATGATTTCTCATTCCTAAATACAACCAGCCTTCTATTTTCTCAGCCAATTCTATGTATTAACAGTCTTCAATTATACCGCATCTCTACATGTAAAAGAATGTTATAGGGCAAGGTGACTATATAACTTCTGAGTACAGTAGTGAGAATGCTACATTTAAAACTTCCCCATACTACAAAATAAATAAATTCCTGCAAATACATATGATCCAAAATTTTCAGGAGTTTTGACTTTAGGAGAGCATTCAAAGACAGAATTCTCCCTCGCCAAAGAGCGAAGTAGTGCAGTCCATCCTATCACCACATTCTGCTACATGTGTAGACAGAGGCCTTTGGTAATTCCTCTTTCCATTAATCAGTAAGGGCCTTGGGGCATCATATCTGAATTAGGCTGCATATTTGCTCAATCAAACTCATCCAATGGGTCATTAGAATCTGATTTTCTGCTCGTTAAACTGCCCTCATTCAATAAGTTAGCAGCAGACACATAGTAGATGTTTTTTGAGTGCATAGCAGACTTATTACAACATGGCTTGTATTTTGCAATGTGACCTGGCAGTCCACTGTTTTTTAAAGGCTTAACATGCTCAAAGTTAATCAGCAACACAGAATATTATTGTCTACCTGAACATCAGTTTATAATATCTTTGGAAAATACCCAACTAGAAACTAACATTGAACTTAATGGTCTTCCGTTCTCCACATTTAGGCTGCAGTCCTTTATCTGAAGTCCTCGGAGAAAGTCTTTTTTAAACATAGTGGGACTTCTGGGTAGAAAGGGGCAGGATTGCATTTCAAGTGTCTGTCTCTATTGAATGACGCGGGTGGCGCTGTGATGTAAACCACTATGCCTCTTAGGCTTGCCAATTAGAAGGTCAACGGTTTGAATCCACACAATGGTGGTGAGCTCCCGTTGCTCTGTTCCAGCTTCTGCCAACCTAGCAGTTCGAAAGCATACCAGTGCAAGTCGATAAATAGGTACTCCTGCAGCAAAAAGGTACACAGCGTTTCCATCATGGATGAGTTGCACCAGAAGCAGTTTAGTCATGCTGGCCACATAACTGCGAAAGCTGCCTGTGGACAAACACCGGCTCCCTCAACCTGAAACATGATGAGGAACACACCCCATAGCAGCCTTTGACTGGACTTAACCGTCCAGGGGTCCTTTACCTTTACGTCTATGCTTTCGTCTTTTACTATGTTTCACCTCTTTCTTCTTTCACTTTTCCTTCCCTCTATTCAGCAGCTTCAGTTAGCATTCAGAATATTTTTTTCCTAAACATTTTTCTTAGTGCTCGTCCTCACTCTTATTTATCTTAATTCATTGCTCAATTGTCTCTTATCTGAACCTTCTTTTTAAGTTCCACTTATCTACCATTTCACAACTCTGCCCTTTTCTTTTCTCATAGAACCGGTAACTCTGTTCCCAAATTTTTGACATGCTTTTTAAAAAACAATACACACACAAGATCCTGATACACATTTTCTGTTTTCCCCTTCCTTCCTAATATAACTCTTACAATAATTTAGAAACTTTGTCTAAACCATACCTAATGCTTGGATTCCTTATTTAAACACTTGAAGAGCTGTAGTAGTTTAAGAATATGTTGAGATCTTCCTTCCCTCCCCACTGTCCTATTCAAATCTTACCTTCACCAGAAACCCACTTTGTGGCATTAATTAAGGAACCCACTATTGTCTTAGCAGTCTTGTACCCTCCCTGCCTCCATCTATAATATGAGACTGATAGTGCGGGCCTAGTCACAAGTCACAAAGAT
This sequence comes from Podarcis gaigeae, assembly GCF_964106915.1. Taxonomy (NCBI): domain Eukaryota; kingdom Metazoa; phylum Chordata; class Lepidosauria; order Squamata; family Lacertidae; genus Podarcis; species Podarcis gaigeae. The sequence goes on along the minus strand of NC_139679.1, from coordinate 84,283,346 downwards.
TATATTTTTAAACCTTCTTGATATATTAATTCATTCATCACTTCCATTGTACAACTTTTCTTAAAAAGTAACTGCTATAAAAAATGAACAACAAAAGTAGCATTCATGTGATTCAGTTACAGATAGGTAGCCGTGTTGGTCTGCCATAGTCAAAACAAAAAATTCCTTCCAGTAGCACCTTAAAGACCAACTAAGTTAGTTCTAGGTATGAGCTTTTGTGGTATCTGAAGAAGTGTGCATGCACACGAAAGCTCATACCTAGAACTAACTTAGTTGGTCTTTAAGGTGCTACTGGAAAGAATTTTTTGTTTTTATTCATGTGATTACCACTCATTTAGCATTCAGGAATCTCAACAGCTGCTTAGCACAGGGAGAAGAGGAGCTAGAATCACATTCTAATTCATCAGAACCATATTCAACAGCAATGAAATCATAAATGCAATGTAAGATACTTAAAGAAAAAATAAAGAAAACAGATCTCAAAGAAATGTTCCCATAAACCAGGGCACCACATTATGCAACACATACAGAACAGGGTGTGTTTTTAAAAAAAGCTTCAGAAGCCAATCTTAATAAGGAATGAAACTATGACTAGAAGCAGCCTTCACTTTTAACAAAACAAAACAAAAAAAACACAACCAAGAAATGCTACCAAGATGGAAATGTGTATGGAATCATGGCCTGGGGTGAGCAAGCTAATGTGTAAAAATGGTAATTAGATTTACTGTTATTTGCCTGTGTACACCCACATTCAATCATGACCATTTGTTTCCACATCTGTTACAAGCAAATAATTTCATCTTAAGTAAGGCCAGCCAGTTGCTAAACAACTTCTTGATTTAGCAGTAAGGAATGCAGAGTGACAAGCTTGCAAATTAGTGATGCGGATTGTAAACATCAAAATAGATGTGAGAGAGGAAAACAATTGGTGCAATGCTTTGATCAGCAGCTAATTTTTAAGAGAGACCATCTTTTGAATTAAGTAAGAACTGAAGGGCTTTGTTGCTTTTGGCCACTAGTCACTTCCATGCAACTCAGGACACAAGGAACTCTTAAATCCCCCTCCCCTTTCTTCCTGTGTGAACAGAGGCTTTGGCAAACCTCTCCCACCATGGGGGACATAGTAGAGGTGTATAAAAGTATGCAAGGTATGGAGAAAATGGATATAGAGAAGTGTTTCACCCTTTCTCATAATACTAAAAGCAAGGGCCATTGAATGAAGCTGAATGCTGAGTGATTCAGGACAAAGAAAAATAACTTCACAAAAAAATTGTCCAGTTGCACCTTAGAGACCAACCAAGTTTGTTCTGGGTCTAAGCTTTCATGTGCATGCACACTTCTGTATCTGAAGAAGTGTGCATGTACACGAAAGCTTAGAACCAGAACAAACTTAGTTGGTCTCTAAGGTGCTACTGGACAATTTATTTATTTATTTTAACTGCATCAGACCAACATGACTACCTAACTGAAAAAAGAACTTTAACACACACTATGGCCATCAATTTGGATGGCTTTAAAAGGAGTTGACACAAATTCATGAAGGACAAGGCTATCTAGTATCTGAGGCAGTATGTCTCTGACTACAACTTGCCGGTAACCTCAGCTGGCGGGTGCTGTTACGCTCAGGGCCTGCTTGTAGACTTTGCACAGGCATCTGGCTAGTCACTGTGAGAATAGGATGCAGGACAAGATGGGCCTTTGGTCTGCCAACAGGGCTCTTCTTGCATTCACCTTTTTCCCTGGACTCAACTCAAACCCCTGATGACCAGCGCAAGGGTGGAGGAAGCTCAGCTGACCTCCACTCCTGAAAAGATTACAGGGGAAATATCTTGGCTGACTGAGAAGAACTATCCAAGAGCAGCTTACTAATGTCAATGATAAGACAATCCCTATTCCCAGACTTACAGCATAAAAGACACAACACAAAAGGAAAAGAGATTGAGAGGGGAAATGAAAAAGCAAACACACAGACTAGTTCTTAGTTACAGAGTTATGATCATGACCAGCTGGAATGCAAGGAGTTCAGAGTACAGGAGTCAAAACTGCTGATCCCAGCTGAGCTGATGGAGAGGGCCAGGGCTACAGTTCTGTCTCTCCTTCTGCTGTGGGTTGATTTGATTCCAACACACAATAGGACAGGAAGTGTCCATAGCAATCCTCTACTGCCCTGCTCCCATCATCAATTTGCATTCTCTGTCATCCACACACACAAGCCAAACAAATTATCAAGAGTTATTAATATCTCACGTCAACTGATTTACTTTGCTAATTACGGCATTTAAAAGTGCTAAATTGGGATGGGCATAGAAAAAATTGTTAGTGTATTTTCCAGCAATCATTCAGTACATAACCTTAGAACTTGAATATACCAGTCATAACAACAGTATGTAGTGTCTTTTTTCCTTCTTGTAAAGTACACAGTTTTCTTTACTTGAAAAGTACACTTTACAGATTCTCTTATCCCTGTCACTGATTTTTCAAGGAAAAAACTGATATAAAGTTCTAATTTACAAGTAATTTTATATATCTGGCTGACTTGCAGCAAGACATTTGTCACCATAGCTACAAATTATTACTTAGACATTTTTCTCCTCCTAAAGTTTGTCATGTTGTCTCCATTAAGAATTGACAAGTATTCTTATGCCATGAATTCTGGACGGTTCCAACACAATTGCTCTTTCAAGATTTTTCCATACCAGTTTTAAACATCTTCACCTTCAAAATCCACCAGCTTTCTTCATCAGGTTTTTGTTTTATTAAAAAAAACACACCCTAAAATGTGGCTATAATTCCAGTAAGACAGAGTAAAATACTACTTTGAAAGATTCCATCTTAAAGTGGACATACTGCTAGCCGGGCATTTTAAAATCCCCAATTGAAAAGCAATTCCATGTCATTCCACTGCCTTGAGCATGTCTTTTTCCTAAAAATTAAATATAATACAGCTATGCATAGAGTAGTGTTAAGTTCTATTAAGAAAATAATTCACAAATTTTGGACTAAAACTGTGAATGGTTATAATCATCCATTACATCAGCCCTAAACCAACCTGGTTCCCCCAGATGCTTTTAACTACAACCCTCATCATCCGTGACCACTGGTCACACTGGCTATAGCCGATGAGAGCTGTAACTGATTCAACATACAGTGGTACCTCGGGTTACAGACGCTTCAGGTTACATATGCTTCAGGTTACAGACTCCGCTAACCCAGAAATAGCACCTCGGGCACAGAAATAGCACAGAAATCGTGCTCCAGCGGTGCAGCAGCAGTGGGAGACCCCATTAGCTAAAGTGGTGCTTCAGGTTAAGAACAGTTTCAGGTTAAGAACAGACCTCCGGAACGAATTAAGTACTTAACCCGAGGTACCACTGCATTTGAGTACTGCATTATGCAATACAGGTTCTGAAGATTTGTTATAAAACTGCACACTTCATCTCTCTCCATCCTGTATTTTGAAACATGAGCATTCAGTTGGGAATATGAGCAATTAATTGGAAGGAGGGCCAAGTGCAGTTTCTCCAAGTACAGCAATTACAATTTTACTGCAAAGTGCAACTTACTACCAATCTTGAAAATATGATCTTTTGCCTTGGGCAAATAACACATGTAATAAGCAAGAGCAAAATAATTTAGTAAATGAGGATAACCTCCCCTGTAACAAGCCTTTCTAGAAGCAAAGCATGGAAGAGAACAAATGTGATTTGCAAAATATACAGCCAAGGCATTATCACATTTTCTTTAGCATCAACAAATAATAATATATATGCTTGACTGCTGTGAACTAAGTCGCATATACTGATTTACACAATATGTTAGGGTGAAGCAGCTATGCAATAAAGTTCCGATTAGGTTTTCCCCTTGTAATATTACACCTCTAGGATCTCTGCCAGCCTCGCAGCCTTCCAAAACTGCTAAACGTGCCAAACCAGTATGGTGATGCAGACAGGTGCCTTTTTGTTATAAAGCAAAAGTGTCACTGCTTAAGCAGCAGCTGGCCACTGCACTCACAATTCCATTGAATAAGATGACTTGACTAGCCACTTTTTACATCATTTGGCACTGAAGACTTTTTTTAGCAAGTCTGCATAATGTGACTGATCCAAGGCTGCCAGAAAAGGTTTCATATGCCATTTAGCAGCAAAAAACAAAGACTACGAACTTATTCTTACTGTTGTTATGGCTCTTTATTAAATTTATATCCTGCCCTTTCTACTAAAGGAACCTAGAACAGCAAATCACCAAGTGGTAAAACAGTACAGTTAAAAATAAAACATATTTTAAATATTTTTAAACAATTAAAGAGCATCTAAAAATACATTAAAAGGGGTTCGTATCCTCACAGCTATGTAATTTCAAGGTGCCTGGTTACAGTCTATTTCAGCCAGCAAATGCATGGGTAAAAAGGGAAGTTTTTTTAAAAAAATCCTGAATGTTAATGAGTGAAGGAGACACTGCACTGGAGTGAGCATTCCATAAATAGGGAACTGCCACAGAGAAGTGCTTGTCATGGGTCTATCGCAGGGGTCAGCAAACTTTTTTTCAGCAGGGGGGGCAGCTCACTGTCCCTCAGACCTTGTGGAGGGCCCAACTATATTTTTCCTATGCCCCACAAATAACCCAGAGATGCATTTTAAATAAAAGCACACATTCTACTCATGTAAAAACACGCTTATTCCCAGGCCATCCACGGGCCGGATTTAGAAGGCAATTGGGCCGGATCTGGGCCCCGGGCCTTAGTTTGCCTACCCATGGTCTATCCTCAGGATGCAACAACTGAAATGACTCTGTCAGGCTATAACTAGATGGTGCTGCAGGGACCTCCACTTGAAATCATTGTGACATCTAGTTCAGAATGGATCCAAAGAATAAGAAACAGTTTCTAGACATCTTCAGCACTAGAACAGTGTGTGTAGGTACTCTACATTAAACTCAGTTTTTACAACAAGCACTTGATTATGCCTGGTATTTTCTGCTCCAGTTATTGACTCAATTCAAGTTAATTTTTTATTATCTCAATTCATTTGCCTAGTTTACATGCAACAATGCAACACAGAGCCATGGTTTGTTGTTGACTTATGAACCTTGGCTTATGCTAATAATGATTTGTGGTTCCTTAGCTCAGCTGATTCAAAAGTGCTTCATAGCAAGCTTCACTGAACTTAAGCAGTCCCTGCTTAAGTCTTTCTTTATTGTAAAGAGCATTCAAATATTAGCATGGTCAGTATTAATTCCAGCTTTAATATGTTGGGTTTTTTTGATGGAGCGCTTATGCTTTAAGAAGAGTGCCCCAACTCAAAAGGTCACTTCAAGCACTTTAAAGATTTAACAGGCAAAGATTAAATGAGGCATCACCTCTTTTCCTCAGCTATTCTAAAAATGGTACAACCATCAGAGAAAGGTTAAATATATAGTACAGAAAGGAGAGGAAAAAGGAGAGCTCTTTCTGTCTGCTCCAGAGAAGTGACTCACAGCACTGGTAGGCCTTGAAGAATGCCGAAGGTTGCATGATTAGGTTGATTAGCCTTATCATATTTGAAGGCCAGTATGCACCACCAGAAAGACTAAACAAGGCCAGAAGAGCCTACTGGACAAGAAAAAAAGTTTTAGGAAATAAGCTTGTCATATTTTTGCAACTATGTATCTCAAAACTTTCTCTTCTGAAGATCTGCCTTCATGCCAGGTGAATTTATAAGCCAGTTGCAAGTAGCAGCTTCAGTGGATAGAGCAAGGCTTGCCAAGCAAAATCAAGCTCAGCCCTCACACTATAATACTGAGCTTAATGGAAAGATGGGTGGCTGGAAGGGGGCTACAGCAAGCACCAAGCATATATGGCATGCAAGCCATCTTGAAACAAGAGGAGAGTTGCACCCATGCCTTGCCCTGTGCCACCTCCAGTTCTGCCCAAATGTGGTCCCACAGGTGAATGCAGCCCTCGGCAGCAAAAAAGGTTCCCCAGCAGTATCCTAGGATACCTCCACTAAGTGCAAAAAAAAGGTTTTCCTTCGCACAAAATGTGCTGCCAATCTCTGGATATTTACTCCATTGTGAACCAGCTTGGCTTCAGAGGCCTTGCTCTGTGTCCCTTCACCATCAGACAAACAGTTGGCAGGCGCATCCTTGGGGACGTCTGTCGGGTTCCTTCCATTCCCACATTTGAATAGGCACATGAAACTGTTTCAGCAGATTTATGACTATTAGAAAGTGATGCATATGGATTGGTTAACTGATGCTACTATGAGACTGGAATGCTGCAGATTATTATTGCTCTTGATGTTGAAATGTTAACTATATACTTTGATTATATGTTTACAGTAAAGCAAGATGAACATCTATTAAACAAATAAAAAATAAAATGTAATAGGGAAGTCAATTTATAATTATTTTCAGTCAAAGTTGGGGATACTGTAGAGGCCAACCTGCAATGATATTTCCAGTCGTATGCCTAGATCTTTATTCCATTCGGTCATATGATTGCTTTCTCTCTAAGAGATCGGATCTAGTAACAGATTATATAGCTTGGAATGCATACTTTGCATTTTTTTTTCAGTGCTGATTTTTTCAAGCTTAGTTTCTTCCTACAATAATACATCTGTGTGTGATATCATTCCCTCTAATAGCAAACTCGGGCAGTTTGAGTGTTAGCAGGACTGATGCTAAAGCAGAGCCTCTAGGAAACTAGAGAGAGGCCTCAGCATGTACTGTACAGCTAAACCTCAAAATATGCAGGTAGAATATATGTTTTAAAACCCAAAGGCAGCAATCCCCACCCACCCCCACCAAGAAATAGCCCACTAATGTCTTAACACTCCAGGGGCCAAGGAATATTGTGTAAGGTGTTTAAAAAAAGAAAAGGGAAAAGTGGGAGGGGACAGAGAATTGGACTTCTTCAGTTCCTTGCTGCTTAAATATTCTCGAGAACACAGCTAGCTGACTCCCTGAACACAAGAACTCCTACTAGGAGGCAAGGATATATATTTTGTTGCAGGTCCCATTCATGACTCTTTATCTAAAACTACTGGAAAAGATTTGGCTGCTCATTATTCGTTTTTTGCTACCATTGGTTGATAGGATAAAGGAGACTAATTTTAAAAATACGTTAAAATAAATTTTATTTCTTTCTTTCTATATGCACCAAGCCTAGATGCTTAGAAGTCTAGATATGCTGATGTGAATGTTAACGTGTGTTAGTATTTTTAATTATTGTATGTTTTAATGTCTTGTAAATTTATCTCTTTGTGAACCGCTTTGAGGGTTGGGTTTTTAATACACAATCAAGCAGTGTATAAATTTTATGAAATAAGTAAAACATATGAAGCAATAAGGCATCCTTAATTAAAATATACAATGAATCAAGGCAGTTAAAAAGCATGACAATGAAAAAGTTTTAAAAACTGTTAAAACAATAAGATCAGAAGTTCAAGTTCAGGGAAAAGTTTGCCTTAAACAAGGGAATCCCCACACAGAGTTCTTCACAGTGGCCACACCTTGGCTTAGCTCAGCATGACACAGCAGTAAAAGAGACCAAGGTGGAACAAAACAGCTGATGCTTCTCATTGTCAGCCCACCCACTGGTGCTATCTTGCTGTGGCACAGTTTGACCTACAGTGTTTATTTATTATAGCAATTTATATAGAACTTAACTATCATAGTTTCTAAGCAGTTTACACACACACAAAAAATACAAAACAGAAAAGATAAAAATCAAAACTATGAAATGCCTGCTGAAATAAGAAATTGTCAGTAATAATTACTTAGCCCAAACCATTATGAAGCCCCTTGTATCCTGAACATGTGAAAAAGTCTATATTAGGTTCTATTTCATTCTGTCTCTTGCATAAGCCAAGTGGGAAGGTACAGCTGAGTATGTGTTCTTAGTTGGTATACTATACAGCTATATAAATAATATATAGCTTTATCTATCTCAGGCATAGGCAAACTCGGCCCTCCAGATGTTTTACGACTACAACTCCCTGACCACGGGTCCTGTTAGCTAGGGATGATGGGAGTTGTAGTCCCAAAACATCTAGAAGGCCGAGTTTGCCTATCTATTTAATAACCAAGGAAAGTCTTATGTCAGCTACTGGTTCTCCTTTGTAGAACATTAAAAACTGTCCTTTGTTCCCTGAAAAGTGAAAGCAACAGATGTCTATAACTAACTAAATGCTCAAAACAAAAAAAATTCCTTCCAGTAGCACCTTATAGACCAACTAAGTTAGTTCTTGGTATGAGCTTTCGTGTGCATGCACACTTCTTCAGATACACAGAAATAACTAAATGCTTTTATCTAGGCCTGCTATAGACATTTTCTCACTGTATTTATAGCTGTTACATTGAAGATTTTTCCCCTTGAAAATTTGTTGTACGTGTGACCAAGAAATAAACTTAAAAATAGAATGGCAGTAACTAACTTTTATCACATACAGTACAGGTCTTAAAAACACTTGTATTGTTACCCTGCTTCACTACAGCTTTACTATACGTAGACAAATCTGGATGCAGTGAAGGATGCATGGCAAGCAACTTACTTTGTTTTAGCTCCTAATTTAATACAAAGACTATTATGGGACATTCGTGATACAGAGGATAATCAAAATACCACTGTCATGAAGCCTAAACCACCACAATGTCATCAAGCACATGAAGCTGAAAGGATATCCGCCCTTGTCTTGTGGAAAACCTTTCCTAAAAAGTTGCAATATTGCTGCTTATCTGTTTCAACTACCCATATGGATGTGTGATGCACAATGAATCCAAGCAAGAGCCCAAGAATACAATATTTTTGGGGGGAGGTGGGGGTGGATAGGATGGATGCCCATTATCTAAAGAATAACCTAACAGATTTATTAAATGAAACAGCCGAGTCTTTGTTAATATTGATTTGCCTTTAGGTACCAAATATACATTGCAGCATCTCATTTGCTTGTGCCTTACATAGCTCAGTACGTAATCTGTTAATGCCATCCCTAGCCTTCTTAAAATAAGTAGCTTTATGTTTAGCCGGTTCAGTAAACACTTCTCTCTTAAAAATGTCACATTCTTCATTTATTTTGCTTCATATTTCCTCTCTTTATTTCTTTCTCTCTCACACAAAGTGTCCTGCTACTGTATCCACTTTGTATGATGGTACATACCCTTGGTGCCACAGCCTCTAGTTTGATAGAATTTTGACAGAACATAAGGAAATTTTAAATAATATCTCTGCAGGCACATTCAGCTCATAAACTGAATTGTCCTTGTAGTCAATTCCTGATCCCAGTCTGTTGGGCCACCTTACACAAATCCTACATCTCCTTAGAACAGTTTCCTTATAATCTATATTTCACATGCTTACGTAAGTGCTTCAAATTCATTACAGTTGCTCTAGACCAAAAAAATAATAATCACATCATCCTCATATCTTCTAAAATTAGAAAGACAATCTTTTTTCTTCTTGCTCCACTAACAATGCAAGCTAGTAGGAAGGATTCAACTAACGATACCCTCTCTTCCTTCTGCGTTCCACCCCTGCCTCCCCCAAAGGTGGCTCAGACACAGATGGAGCAATCTGCTTAGCACTAGAGTGAATTCCTCCCGTCATTCTTTTATATTTTTTTTATAAGATTTAGAGATGTTAGAACATAAAGAAAATTTTCTAAGGTGATAAAAATAGGGGTTTTGTTCATTTATATGAATTGTTTCATGGTATACATAAAGGAATCCTGTATTCACAACAGTCACCCAGAGTCTGGACAAAATCAACTACATTCCATTATGCTTTATCTTGCTTTTGCTTGTTGTGTTTTTTGCTTCATACTGCCTTGGTTTGTTTTTGTTTTTGTGACAAACTTGGAGAATACTGTCATCTCCACAGTCAGTTCTACCTTATGTCGTGATCACACAGGCTGAATGGATATACTTCTGGCAATGTCAGCACTTCTTTGATCCAATCTACTACTATGGACAATTTTAAGCACATGCTCAACTCTTTCATTTTGATAAATGGGTAATAAAAATGGTTAAGTTTCACTGTATGTGTGAGCAATTTCATGTACATTACTTCAAAACGTCTGCAAATATTCAAGTAGTCATCTGTTAGTTCTACCTAAAATTACCATAATTATGAACCACAGGTAATTTCACCTGCTTTTTGACCCCGCTACTATTCTTAGAACTTCACTACCTAAAGAAATGCACCTACCCATACATTAAGGTTACCAACAGAGGCACTTCCTCATGCTCCTTCATTCAGTATTCCAGAGTATGACCATGAGAGAAGGCTGCCTTCCTGGTTATGGAATGCTCTCCCTAGAAAGCTTTGTAGTGTCCATATTGTGTTTCCAGCATTAAATTTAAAAACTTTCCTATTTTCCTGGTCCTTCTGTAATGTTTTATACCTTGTAGTATGGTTGGTGGTTTACTTCTTGCATATCTGTTACTTTTAGATGTTTCTCTTTCAGCAAGCCTATCCAGACACATGATTTAGTTATTTTGTTTTAAACACTGTTTTAAACATTCTAATGCCATAGTTCTGTCATTCTCAGTGGGACTCCATAGAAACTAACCTTTGACCAGCTCTGCCCATAGATCTTTCAAATTACACTTGTGGGTTGCATCCAGTGTTAGTCATACTCACGAGCAGACTCACTGAAATTAATGGACACGACTAACTTAGATGCATTAATTTCAGCAGTAGAATTTAGTTAGATGCAACACATACTGTATAATCTGGTGCTACAGCACATCAAATAAAATTAACTCTGCAGATTTTCAAGTTTAATTTTGTGGGAGTAATTTGAAGATATTTGGACATTTGCACGAAATGCTGCACCCACCATGAGTCAAAGGTTCAGAGAAGTTCAACAGGAAACATCTCTGAATCTTAGTGCCTGGGGCTAATTCACTCAGTGGGGAGAATTGGACTAATTCAATGTTTATTCATTAAAGCAAAGGCTATTTTTTATATTCATTAAAGAAAAGGAAAACCTTAGGCCAATATGATTGAAAGCAAAGAAAAACTACATTTCTTAGATACTTAAAATTGATTTTTAAAATTATTTTATCATTTAGTACATAGTCGCCTTAAACGATTCATTGACCTCTTACATGGATGTATTGCAGGTTCATGCAACTACACCTATTTAAGCAGTCAATCAAAATTTATAGCAAGGAAGTTTTCAAACACTGCCCAAAAAGATATCAGATCATGAAGAAATACTGTATAGTAATGTATTTTTTAAAACAAGGTTACTACAGTTCCCATCATTCCTGCTGGAAAGGGCTGATAGAAATTTGAATAATCACCACTCTCCCATGTCCATTTTATTATTATGTTTATTATTATTTTTCTTATCTATCCCTTACCAAGTTACAATCAACTGAACAGACAAACTCCTAAAATGTATATCTCAGATCTCAGAGGCTAGGGTAGAGAGGTGTGTACACTAGATAATGTGTTCACTAGATAATGAAAACTACATAACACAAGTGCCAGGCACACCTCTGTGAAAAAGAACTTCCACAGCTCAGAGGTTGCAGCAGAGAATGCTCTCTTCTGGGGTGCCACCCCCAAAACCTTCAAAAGCAGTGAAACTACCATCTTCAAACAGAAGAGGGTGTGGTCAGAAGGCAATGGCCTTCTGATACTTGTGCTTGTCATTTAGTGCTTCAAACACTAATGGGATCACTGATGATACTGATTTTATTAACAATGCACAGAATTATTCATTGTTGGTTTAGACTTATTACATAGATGAAACCTGTGCTTACACACTTCATGCTCTCAATTCACTTCTGAATTAGAAGGAACACTACAGTTTTCCATTACAACTGAACCAGGAATATGGTTTGTATATGGTATACACCAGGCATGTCCAAAGTCCCAATCTGGCCCCCAAAGGTCAACAACTCTGGGGGGAAATCCCCTCCAAAATTCAACAACTTCAATCAGCCCTCATGCATGTTCACTTCATCAAATCTGGCCCTCTTGGAAAAAAGTTTGGGCACACCTGGTATATACAAACCATAGTTTGCCTGCAAAGGTAGTTCACAAGCTGCAGGTTTACAATCCTGGTATGTGGGCAAACTAGAGCAGCAGGGAAGAAGAAATGGGAAAGTGCAAGCACAGGGCTCATTCACAGAGTGTCAAACCACAGTTTAGCATTGCATCTCAGGCACCTTAGTATATCCCATTGAGAAGTATTACTTCAAACAAATACGGATCAAAATGATTCAGGACTGCTCATTCCTGAATGGCTGAAATTCTTTATAAATAATGAAATTACTAGCCAGGGTCTTCAATCAGATATGAATTCTCTTAAAAGTTGCAAGGCAATTTTTCAGCAGGTTTTGAACAACGAAAAACACATCTTTGAAGAAAATCTAGAATTTAGATTTACCTTCTAAAATAAAATAAAAATTGCCAGTCATTGGATATAGCTCTCATGGTTGTTAAATAGTATTTTGGGGGTACAAATAATAAAATTATTTGTAAGCCTCAGGAATTGGCAAAGCTATGCATTGTGTTGCAGGCACTAATCACATTATTCTTATCTAAAGCTCCAGAAAGAACAAAGCCAAAATGGCAAATACAATTTGCAATACAAAATAAATTTATATGCAAGCAATACCAGCCTCTAGGCTTAGTTTGCAATTAGTTGAACACTGGCCATCATCTTTATTAATGAGAGTGATAATCAACTATGCAATGGATTGCATCCAATCCTCTGCTGGTGGAATGGGACTTTTATTTCCTCCCCTGCATGTCCCAAAAATCAAATCTTGGGATCCCCCAACCCTCTAAAGCAGATTTTGAGGGTGTACAAGGGCCTGGAGGGAACAGGAGAAGAAGAAGCTCTGTTGTATGCAGAGAAGTCTACTGAGCCAGCAGAACTACAGTGTTAGATAATACCTAATATCCCTAATTCAATAACCAATTTGTTCTCTCATTCCTCCCCCCGAAAATGGATAAATTGGAATCATCTCTTCCATTTTTTTTCACTAGTTCATGCTAGTGCTCTTTAAAAGTTATTCAGATTTCAAGCAAATTCTCAATCATAATGTATGCAAATTATACCTGTCACCAAAGCAGAGACAGCTAAGGAATTATAGCACAAGTACAACTTATTTTTAGATGGAGCAAAAGCATTTTGTAACTCTTGACTCATTCTGAATACTAAATTTTAAACTTACTTTTTTGAAGTACTTCTGATGTTTACTTTAAGACATAAAATCTTTTTCAATAACGTTATAAACTAATCAGATACATTTTTGTTTAAAAACAAATCATATACTGTACTTCTGAAAACAATTTCCTTAGACAATATGCAATTCATAACAGAAAAGTTAAATAAAATTTTAAACTGGGCCCCAGCATTTGTGTTACTTATTATGAAAGTATAATTAGAAAAGACATGTTCTATGCACATTTACCTGGTTGTTTTTGCTTTTTTACTGTTTATTTTAATTGAGTCCCACCAGGGATAAATATATAATATTAGTAATAGTACGTAAATCGCCTTGAAATGGTGGTTTAGAAGGTGATCAATCAAATTTAATAATAATAATAAGCAGCTAGACACACACAGTGGGACTTACTGCTGAGAAAACAGAACATGCATACAATTGTGATGTCAACCACATTTCTCATTAAGAAACACAATTTTTCTACAGCTTGAGATAACACCCCCCAAAAAAAACAAATTGCACCACACACACCACAAACACACACATTTCCTACTTAATTTTTTGCAGACAAATGTTCTTAAATGCTTTTCAAAAAAAGACTTTACCTCAACAATGAAGTCTGAACTCTCAAAATTTTCCATATGAAGATGGAACTCTGCTACTTACGCACCTAAACTTGTTAGGTGTTTAGCAAGCGTTGAGTTAAAATGAGGAAGTGATGGTGCGGGTTTTTTAAACGCTGTGCAACCAAGTATGTGCAACAACTCCCTTCAATTACAATTGTGTAAGCAAGAGATTCTCAGACTTTAGAGAAGTGAGCCTTTGCAAATAAAGATCCAAGTGAAGTCTCCTGGAGGCACAACATATCCTGACGTTTACCTGGCCTTCCATTTTTCGGCAGCCAGCATGGCTAGTAAAAAGCTTTGCAGGCTTACTTATAAGACTGAAAGCCATAGCTAGCTAGCTGGGGAACATTCAGACATGCAAACTAGCCAGACAGAGCAATCTAAATAAACCATGTTTTAGTGTTATATCTAAAACTAGCCACTGGTAATATGTAAAAGTTTAAATCACGTGGATTTCTTGTATGATTTCCATCAAAGCTATTTACATAGGTGAGAGATGTACCCACCACAAATCCAGATGACAGTGTGATTGACGCTTTCAAACACTGTAATTGAGATACAGGAAGCTGACCACGAGGAAGCATTTCTATACAGTGGTACCTCAGGTTAAGTACTTAATTCGTTCCGGAGGTCTGTACTTAACCTGAAACTGTTCTTAACCTGAAGCACCACTTTAGCTAATGGGGCCTCCTGCTGCCGCCCGTGACGCAAGAGCATGATTTCTGTTCCCATCCTGAAGTAAAGTTCTTAACCTGAAGCACTATTTCTGGCTTAGTGGAGTGTGTAGCCTGAAGCGTATGTAACCTGAAGTGTATGTAACTCGAGGTACCACTGTAGAAGCAAAGACACCACAAAAATAACACAGGCAACAAACTGACAATATGCAGTGTCAAAATTGTCTTGGAAAAGCTAAGCTGAGACAGGAGATTGGAAAAATTGGCATTCAAATTCAAGAAGTGCAGTCCGATCCAAATAACTTTATTGTACTATCCATTGGTCATGACAAATCTGAATAAAAAATAAATACAAGCAAAAGGGGTGTTGCACCACAAGCAATGGTCTCTATTTAGGTATCTGTGGCTCCCTTGCAGTTCACTGGGTCTTCTTTCTGATCTTTTTGGCCACCAAAGCAAAAAGGGCGACTGAAGTGACTGAAGAGTCACTGAAGTGTTTACATCACTAAGAAACCATAGGAACTTCTCTGCCAGGGGAGACATCTTTCATGTATGGGTGGTGAGAAATTGCCTCCTGGGTCCCATGTATAGTGGGCAACATAGTAAATAGTGCAAGATGTCTTCCGCCTGCACTTGCCCACATATACAGAGTCTGTTTCCGTCTAGGATGGCAGAGGGCATTGGAGTGAATTGGATGGGATTGGAAAGCAAAACTGTTCGACAACTATGGCTTTAAAACTATGCTGCATCATGAGATAATAAATAGGCATTAAGACCTCTAAAAAAGCTGAGAGGATACCAGCCAAACAATGAGATGCCCCAATTGATCATGGGAGAATCAATATCTGATCAGCCACAAAGTCTGCTGTGCAGCCTTGGTCAAATCATTTATGGCCTGAAACCTACACAATCCTACATAGTTGTTTTAAAAATAATATCTAATTCCATATATGCTGCCCTCAACTCCTTCAAGGAAAAGCAGGACACAAAAGGGTGTAAATTAATATTGTATTTACTCGATTCTAATGCTCACCTTTTTTGGCCAAATTACGTTGTGAAAATTAAGGTGCACATTAGATTCGAAGGCACATTTACATTCGCCAGCAAATACTTTCATGGTTCTGAAAATTGAAGTGCACATTAGATTCGATGGCACATTAGACTTGAGTAAATACAGTATTTTCGGTTAGACCTCAAGGTCCCATTATAATTCCAAGAATACCAGTTATAATGATCAATATATTTCCATCCTCAACAGAAACAGAACTATGAATCTTTATCATGTTAGAAAAGTTAAGGAGCTCCAAGGCAATATCCTACACATAGGGAAAACTGATCCACTAAAACAAGGAAGGAAAACTGGAGATGCATTAAAAAAAAAAAAAGAGTTCATTTCAAACTGCAAGATGGTGTTCAGTATGTGTAATTTCTGGCAAAGGAACTGAGATGCCTTTTTTTCCGGAAAAAAATGCACCACCTAGGACCACCAACAGAATCGCTGCTGAGAAAATACATCATGCAGCTTGTTGGATCAGAAATGGAACAAACAACAAAATGTTAAGCAAGATCAAGAGAAAAACTTTTCTTCTCTTCCAGCGTACTACTGTAGAAGAGATGTGCATAGAAGTTGAAGTTGCAGACATTATAATATATTCACTGCAATATACACAGTATATAGCATATTATGTGCCATATAACACGGGTGAGCCAAATGTCTGCATTCCAAATGCCAATCACAGAATGCAGATTTGTTTTGTTTACCAAATGTTGTCTGGGTTTTCTTCCTGGTAGAAGCTCTATTATTCTATGATTGGGTGATGCTTTGGAGAAGCCTTCAAGGATAGTCTCAGGAGCACTTCGAAGAAAGAACTGAAAATTCCCTATGCATGTGCCAATCACCATGCACAGTCTTCAGATTACAACTTCAGCCACTCTGCTATATTTAAAAGCTACCTGTTATCTTAACATTAAGGCTCTCTCTCAACTGATGCTTGACATCAACACCTTCACTGTGACCCCTCCATCCAACTGATTTTATCCTCTAAAATCACACTTATTCAAATGTTTAGATTTCTGCATTTTATAATGAATGGTTTTTAATTAACTGGTCAACAGTAAGATGCCATTCACTGCTGCAGTTGCCAAATTTCCAAACAAGGCAAAAGGCTTCCCACTGTCAATGATTTCAATAAAATAATTGATTTACAAATCAAGCAGTGAAAAAGAAGGTAGAATCTATGGAGGTAAACTTACAAATGTCAATACAGCTTCAAATATTCTAAAGGGCAAAATCCAAGTTGTCAATGAAACACCAGCAGAAGTCATTCAACAAAACCATTGCCCCTTGAGAAGACTCGCTATGTACAAGTGAAAAGAAAGAAACAGCAGGAAAGCCCTGTGACTCAAAATGCATTGATTCAAGGAGTAAAAGCAAGCAGAATTAAAAATTGCCACAATCTAGAATAAAAGTTCATAGTTAAGTAGAACTTTACTTTTCCGGAAGTCATTATTAAATGTGATCAATCAGCAACTACAACACATACCATCCCTGATCATTGCCCCATGCTAGCTGGAATTGAGGAGACCTGCATTTCAGCAACATCTGGAGAGCCACAGCTTAGCCACCCCTCTTCTAAACAACGACAGTCTTAGGGCAAATCATGATCTATAGTAATCAGGTCAGTCCCCAAGATTTACACTGCAATGAGGTTTCCATTTACAAAAACAAACAAATATTTTATTCGGAAAGTATCAGACAAGCCTTTCGACAATCTTATCTGGTGTGTTAACTTTTCCATGAAAGCAGGTTCCCAAATATGTTGGTACCATGAGTTTAAGCAAATGGGTCACAAGCTTTCCATTGGCAATTTCCAGTAGTTATGAGTGACGTTGTCTCTTTCGTGCAATAACCTTTTCAACTGTTAAGGAAAAAGCATAGTAAAGACACCAACACAGGATTAACAACTATAAAGTTATTTTGTTAATTGTTTGGCCGCTCTGTGCTCAAAATCTGGATATAACCCCATGGGGGCTATCATATGATAGAATTAACCTTGTATATTGTAACATTACCACCAACATGGTGGACACATTTTAATTCCACCACATATACAAAATTGCCTCTTTAATTTTAGAGGAAATTGCAATTGAAAAGGCAGTGTCTCATAAATACAACTGGACCAACACCTATTTGCTGCTTTTCTACAAAGAAGAGCCTTTTTGACTGAGAGATTAAACACAGCCTTATCCATGAATCGGAAAGGGAAACTGGAGCTCAGCTGCTTCCTAAGTGTTTTATCAACTTGGAAGTATACCTGATCATTCCCTAGGTATTCACAGTAGTCAAGATAAATGAGTGTGATCCAACAGTCACTCAATCAATGAAAGGATCTTCTGTTTATAGAAGGAAACAAATGAATTCCATTCCCTGAACGATTACACTGGATCCCACTCTACAAGACTTTTATCAGTTTGTACTGTCAAGATTGGAGCCAGGAATGCATCTTCTTTTAATCCCATGGATTCAGGATTATGTAACGAGATAATAGAAGTAATAGCTTCTTCTAAACAGGGCATCTTTTCTATTTTACTACTTTTTTAAATCAATGCTTATTGTTGTAATAAACTTATGACTGTTTTTTGAGGCCTGCTTGAAAAGCAATAAATACCTTTACACACACACACACACACACACACACAGTTTGTTCTTTGCTATGAGTCATGTCTTTGTCATGGATATTGAAAGCACTTTCATATAAGAATGCAGACCTCCTGGATTGAAAGCCACTTTGCCCCAACCCCAGTGAAGAATTATTGGCACAGCCTTTAGGTAACTGCTACACCGGTGCTATAGGGACGCAGGTGGCGCTGTGGGTTAAAGCCTCAGCGCCTAGGACTTGCCGATCGAAAGGTCGGCGGTTCGAATCCCTGCGGCGGGGTGCGCTCCCGCTGCTCGGTCCCAGCGCCTGCCAACCTAGCAGTTCGAAAGCACCTCCGGGTGCAAGTAGATAAATAGGGACCGCTTACCAGCGGGAAGGTAAACGGCGTTTCCGTGTGCGGCTCTGGCTCGCCAGAGCAGCGATGTCACGCTGGCCACGTGACCCGGAAGTGTCTCCGGACAGCGCTGGCCCCTGGCCTCTTAAGTGAGATGGGCGCACAACCCCAGAGTCTGTCAAGACTGGCCCGTACGGGCAGGGGTACCTTTACCTTTACCTTTTACACCGGTGCTACGAGGGTGACAATCTGGTTTATTTTTAATCTCAACACTGAAACAAAGAGAAATACACCAAACTGGTGAACTTTTATCTTCGCATAACGACCCTATTGTGTGTTTAGCAATTCTTTTTACAGCAGTCACAAACACTGCAAGTAGCCTATGGCATGAATGTTTTTATACCGATACTGACAAAAGTTTTTACATTGAAAGAGAAGTGTAGAACCCTTTTTCTATATAGGGCCACCCACAAGCAGTGGCCAGGGGGCAATTAAACATTGACAGGGCCACCCCTTTGTTATCCCTTTCTACCATCATCTCATTTCTCTCTCTCTTTTTCTTTCTGCTCCCTGCCCCCCAAAGGGATCACAAAGTGTGGGGGGTAATACCTTATACCACAAAAAACAACCTTGTTTGGTTGTTTCTTGCCAATCTCAACTTAACAATAAAGCCACCCAATGTGGATATCAAAAAGAATCTAAAGGTAAAGGTAAAGGTACCCCTGCCCGTACGGGCCAGTCTTGACAGACTCTGGGGTTGTGCGCCCATCTCACTCAAGAGGCCAGGGGCCAGCGCTGTCCGGAGACACTTCCGGGTCACGTGGCCAGCATGACATCGCTGCTCTGGCGAGCCAGAGCCGCACACGGAAACGCCGTTTACCTTCCCGCTGGTAAGCGGTCCCTATTTATCTACTTGTACCAGGAGGTTCTTTCGAACTGCTAGGTTGGCAGGCGCTGGGACCGAGCAGCGGGAGCGCACCCCGCCGCAGGGATTCGAACCGCCGACCTTTCGATCGGCAAGTCCTAGGCACTGAGGCTTTAACCCACAGCGCCACCTGCGTCCCAAAAAAGAATCTAAGTGTGTGTAAAAAATATCTTCAGTGGCATCGGATGAATAAAAACTGAATGAAGAACTTCAGCCAATGCATTCATCACTGCATAGGAAATCTGCTTTGACCGGGGATAAGCATGGAGATTAAAAAAAACTGACCCACAGCCACAAGCCAGGCCTGCCTACTGACCCCAGCAGAGAGACTGAGTGTTTCTTGTTCTAGTGGTGTATGCTTATTTTCCTGTCCACCAGCCATGGGACACTTTGGGTGGGCTTCACCAAGGGAGGAAGCCCTGCAGAAGGCAATGGTGCCAGCAGGCCCAGCGACAGAGCAGGCAGCATGACCAGGGACCCCTTCCTGTCTCCAAGACAGCTTTGCTCACTGCCCAGCTTGCCACTGCCTGTTTGTACATTTGCATACAATCCTTCAGTTAAATGGTTCCAAAGAAGCTGACAATAAAACAAATAATAAAATTAGCATGTTATTTTATTGGATGACAAAAAGCTTTAAAAACGTTTAGTTGAAAACTCAGACCTGCAGTTCATTCAGTGGATACAACCGGGATAGATCATTGCTATTTAGTGAGAAGTCCCCTGTACTTACATCTCTACAATCCTATGGATGTTTAACAAATTCTGAAATGGTAACAGCAGGAAACAGACTGAGCTAATTCTTCACTGCTGTTTTCCACTGTGTTGAAAATATAGTGTTTTAGCACTCCCCGACAGTCAAAGAAACAGAGATTTCCCTTCTGCTCTATGCTTGCAGTTTCAAAAGGCACTTACAAACTGGGTATATCAATGTTTTCTACATATTCTTTCCTTGGTGCTGAATCTGACCCAGTTTATAGCTGTCCTTCCCAAAATGCCACCCCCACGTATATTATGATTAGCTTAAGAACTAATTAAATTATACCTCTTTTACATTTTGTGCTCATCCCAAATGAGTCATAGTAATTAACAAAGAACCACGTCCAATATCTGGTAAAATGGTGGGGCAATGGGGCAAATTTGCCACCCTGCAATTAGGCAGCAATGCTACACAAACCTTCATGTGGCTGAACC
Organism: Podarcis gaigeae; assembly: GCF_964106915.1. Taxonomy (NCBI): domain Eukaryota; kingdom Metazoa; phylum Chordata; class Lepidosauria; order Squamata; family Lacertidae; genus Podarcis; species Podarcis gaigeae. The sequence goes on along the minus strand of NC_139679.1, from coordinate 84,262,773 downwards.
AGGCCTTAAGAGATTCAAGTATACACTGAGAATATCCAAATACCTGTGTGTACTCTGCCGCTCACTTTTCTCTACCAAATATTTATGTCAAGAAATGATTCACTTCAAACATAATCAGCATTTAATTTGTGAGATAATTAATGGCTTTTTCTTTCTTTTAACACCTGGATTTCTAAGCCAGTTTCTTTAGAACAATCACATGTTCAAATTAAGGCAGACAGTAACTCACTTGTGTCTAGTAAACAGTAGTAAAGAAAATCATAAACATGTATACAATATCAGCTTCAATTTTAATATGATACCCTAAGAGTGAAGTTAGGTGCGATATTTTAAAAACAGAAGTATACAATTGACTGCCTTAGCATTGTGTGCACGATCCTCAGGGTCTGAGATCAGAAACATCCATTTTCATTTTTAATTAACCACAATTAATTCGTTCATATAAACCCTAAGCTGTACTTAATCATAAAACTATGGCTTTGTAAAAGAAGCCAACCTTCTAAATCATCATTTGAAGCTGGTTTGTTCCCTTAAGCCAGGATAGCCAATATGGGACCCTCCAATTGTTGGGATTGTAACTTCCATCATTCTTGACAACTTGCCATGCTGGATGGGACTGATGGGAGTTGGAATCCAACAACATCTGTTGACTACTCCTGCTCTAACGTCTGAGGATTATTCATTTAACATTAATCCATTGTCTGAGCAAAGCTAAAATGAAAGGACATCTTCCTAATCTATTGTGTCAAAAGTATGGAGATGGTGACATTGAATTCAGTAGTCCTAATGTGGGTGCCTTGGAGAAGCAATGTTTTTGCCTATTCTTCTAATCATTTATGTTACAGCCGAATATGACCTTTTGAATACACAGTGTCAATCTGTAATTTTGTTGTGGAAGAAACTAGCTATCAAATACAACCTTATGTAAAATGTGAAATATTTATACGATCTGGAGGTAAACCAGAGAAACTAGCTATCAGCCAGAGAACTGTCAACCCACAACAGTTGGCCTGTTTCATTTTTCTTCTACTAACAAGAATGAAGGAAATAAAAACTGTTTCATTGCTATGAGAATGAGCTGCAGTGAACCTCAGGCTACTGTCACCGGCTTTCCCCTGGCTCAGTCAAAGATTGGAAGTGTTCACTTCCATTTTTTATTAACTGCACTTTAGTGTTATGTTCAACCCCTGAACGTAGTTAATCTTAACCACTTTTTGTTGAAATAAGTCAGTTTCACAATCCTCTTCTGCTCCTTTGTACCACAATAAATCAAGGTATATCATGATGTCTAAAATGTAGTCATTATGTTAGATCAGGGCTGCAGAACCTTTGGCACTCCACATGTTGCTGCTCTCCAACTCCAATTATCCCTGAACACCTAACCGTGTCATCTCCTGCTAGAGGGAATAACTAGATCTTCACAGATCTAGCTAAACTACCTGTGCTATAAAACTAACCACTTGAAACCATGGGCACATTTGGAAATCTGAGAAATTGCTATGGGAGCTACCACAAATTGGCTGACATGGAGCCTGGCCAGTCACAAAGAACAAGTACGGTAATTTCCCTCACTATGGTCCTAGGATGGCCAAAGACATAGAACAGTACTGCATGAACTGTGCTAAATGCATCCAGAAAAGAACTTCCCTCACTGAGCAGCTACCCTTCCTTGTATAACAGGCTTCCTCAAACTCGGCCCTCCAGATGTTCTGAGACTACAATTCCCATCATCCCTGACCACTGGTCCTGCTAGCTAGAGATCATGGGAGTTGTAGGCCAAAAACATCTGGAGGGCCAAGGTTGAGGAAGCCTGTTATATAACTACAGAAGCACTCTTGGAGTAAAGCCTGTATGGACTTGAGAATGACAGCAAAATGTTAGCAATACAGTATCTTTGCAATGAAAGATCACTTTTCTCACTATGGCCAGCCAGGGACCTTGGTCTAGCCAAGGACCAACATGGCAGTCCTGCAGCAGAGATGCTATGCGAGAGAGTCTTGGCTTATTATTGATTGCTCAAAATGTATTCAATCAGATGAGGTTAAGGGTCCTTTTACACATGGTAAAGGATGTTGTGTGACTTCCAAATTCCTGCAAGCCTTGCAGGTATTAGGAAGTCATACAACACTCCTTACCATGTGCAAAAGGCCCATCAACCTAAGAGGTTCAATAAAATTTTACTTGATATGCTTGGTTTATTAGAATCCACAAGAAAGGGAAAATGGAGTCAACACCTTATGCATGCATTCAATTGTACAATAAATTATGCCACAGGACTTTCCCCTTACTATATCTGGGCTACCTTTGTGTTTAGAGAAGCTGCTTGCTGCCCTATGGAGTCTGCAGGTTTTAAATATTCTGCACTGATGAAAGAACACTGGAAGAGGCCTATCAGTTAGCCTCTAAAACAGCAAGTCAATTTAGCATCCACAACAAACTTGGATATGATCAGCAGGTTCAACACTGGGACAGACAGGAGACCAGATTGTCCTCCATAATTTAGGAACACCTGAAAAGTACAAAAATAGTTGCCCAATAGAAATCTGAGCCATATCTGATTCAGAGAAAGTTCTTGAAGGACTGATATACAAGGTGGTACCTAAAGGTGGGTGTGGTCCTGTGAAAATATTTCATAGGAATAATTTACTACCCCCCAAAACAACTTATTGGCCAACCTCTTTAAACCACCCAGGGGAACCATAATTGTGCAAAGATGCAAGGCAGACACAATGACAAATATCTTCCAACGTCATGTCAAGCAACTTACCTGTAGACTCTCCAGGAACTCCACAGCTACTCCACTAAGAAAAAACTGTTTCTGATTAAGATGAACTGAGTTAACTGATAGTTTACCACCATTACTACTTGGATATTAAGCCTCAGTTTAAATCCTGAAGCAGAACCCTTTCAATCCTACACATCTACCTTCCTGTCATTTGATGACCCAAGAGGAATTGGTGCCTGAGGTTCCTGACCTGAAGGAAGAAGATTAAGTGCTAAAAACAACTGCTTATATTAAGGAAGAAAACAGTGCATCAATCCATGGACAGAGGGATAAAATGCTTTGTGAGCCTTCACCCCAAGCAACCTTAGTTGATATACCATTTGAGAGAGGGCCAGTAACAATTTAAAAGTTATGAAACCTGTTATCAGGTTAATTTATGATGAATCTGCAATTTTACACCATACTTATACACCAGTAGCAGAGGGGTTTAGCTTTTAGAGTCATGTTAAAACAAGAAGTACCAAAAGACCCAGAAATGCCAGATTGCAAGTATAGTATGTGAGAGTTAAAGGAAGCAACGTGTAAGCTGTATTTCAGGTGAAAGAACATGTATGTATATCAATCTACTAGTTGTGCTACAGTGAAGCATATATATGGAATTAAATTGCTATACTTAGTTATGCAGCATAACTATCAGTTACTGATATATTTTCCTTGCCAATATCTTTGCTCATTGGAGCTCTAGAATCTGTCTGACTTTGATTGACTGAAAACAATGTCCTCAGTCACTCCAACAGCAAACTCAGGTGCTGAGTGCCAACAACTATGTAATCAAAACGGGCTGCTAAGAAACAGGAGAGAAGTATCAGAATGCTTAGGAGAACCCTGAGATTTGCTGAAGTAGAAGCCTATAGAAAAACCCTTAATAGGAACTAAACTAAACAAACAAACAAACTCAAAATGCTCAAGGAGGATTGAGCATGCTCAGTAGCCATAAAATACTAAGTACAGTGGTACCTCGGGTTCCAGACGCTTCAGGTTACAGATTCTACTAACCCAGAAATAGTAGCTCGGGTTAAGAACTTTGTTTCAGGATGAGAACAGAAATTGCGTGGTGGCAGCACAGCAGCAGCGGGAGGCCCCATTAGCTAAAGTGGTGCTTTGGGTTAAGAACAGTTTCAGGTTAAGAACGGTCCTCCAGAACGAATTAAGTTCTTAACCCAAGGTACCATTGTACCAGTAACTGTTGAAAGAAATATTCAGAAATGGGAATAGAATGGAATGCACAGGAAGCAGCCATGGCTAGTTCTGAACACTGAACAGAGGACCCTGCTGCAACATTTTGCTGCAAGTTCCATTTGTCTTTCCTAACTTACACTTCACTTGTATGTTAGCAAATGATGGCCATCAAATTGAAGTTAATAGGGGGAAATTGCCCATTTGAAGCCCAAGTCAAAAGTCATAAGGTAACATTTTGAGGTTTGGTTAAATTTAATTTTAAGTACTGAAGCGGTTCGAGTTCAGAACCAAGGCTGTGTGACTGTACTGGATCAGCTCCAACAATTACAGTATTAGCTCTGCAGTAGTGGCTACATTTGGTATCACTGCAGGAAAATCCTGATCAGTAGGCAGTAACATCCCTCAGCTATTAACTGCTGGCATCCACTCTCTTCCAGTTTCTTAAATAAAGTATTTTAACAGTGAAGTTTATTTTAGTTTAATGTTACAGGCACAATTCCACAATTTCATTGCGTAAACCACACAAACAAAAAGAATCAGTTTCATTCCAACTGGGTGTTCTCTCAGTAAATTATAAACCAGCGTCTTGTTTGGTGTCTTCAAACTGAACAGGTTCAATGTCTGGAGGGGGAAATGCCTAAACACACAAGAATACTTCATATTATCAAAACTCTTAACTTCATTAACCCAAGGAATTGTATCAACTTCAGATTCTATATTTCACTGTTCCTTCCCTGCTTCTGATAGACAAAAACTGACTAGAACAGAAACATGAATTATTTTACTAACTTTTTGCACTGGAGGATATTAGTCTGTCATTTTAAAGAACTAGTTATAAAGTTCTCTTTGATATAAATATCTTTATTGTGTTTCACGCTAGTTGTTTCCTTTAATACAGACAACGTCAAGTTTTCAAAATTTTGTCGTTATGAATTTTCATATCACATATTTTACTACACATGGGTCTGCCCTTCATCAGCTGACAAAGAACTGAGCTATGCTCAGTGTTAATTTACTACGCTTAAGTTGGGAAACACAACAAGTGACATTACAGGACAAGTGACATTTCAGGATCACCACAATCATGGTCATGAGCAGCTGGCTAAAGGTCACCTGCTACAGGTATGCAATCTGTAATAAACTTTGCTATATGCTCTTTATTCTTTCTTCATTCTATGATGGACACTGCAGCACATAAACAGAAGTTCAGCAAGAGTAACTGAGAGCCAGGTATAAGAATCACCCTCCCCCTTACAGCCCTAGTCCACAACAAAGCGTACACATTGTATAACCTATCGTAGTCTCATCAACCACAAGGGCCAGCAGGAGCCAAAACATCCCACAGACTCCCAACCACAAATGAAATCTAGTTGGGCAAGTTTTTTTCTGAAAGTCAAACATCTGGGAATCAAAAGTTGCCCGTTTATCTACAGCAAGTTTGTCCCTAAGTGTATATTCCAACTACTAAGACAGTCAAGCTGAATGCATAGGTTTTATAAACGCATACAACTTTTCTGAACAACTTAGCCTAGACCAGATTCCTTGTGTGGTACACCTACCAAGCAAGGGCAAGTTCCCAATTGCCTCTAAGCAAGCAGCTTCTAATAAACGCAAGACAAAGTCGTAATTGCCATGGAAGACAAATCCACTACCCACGTGAGGAATTAGGGGTCCTGCATGGAGGGGCCTGGCAATGGAACCCAGACACCTTATGCTTTAAACCACTATGCCTGAGGAAGGGAATACTAGCCTAGCCTCTGCTATCTTTCAGTTTCAGAACTGTGGGTACCAACTCCAAAGGCATGATAGAACAGGACCCATAGGGTTTGAAGCGGCCCTGTGATACTGCTGACATGGGTCTGGCTCCTAAGTCTGAGCAGCTCTTCAGGTCCAGTTGAGCAGCTCTGAATCCCCTCTTACCTGCAGGCTCAACTAATAGTTTAGCCCAGGCAGCTCTGTTTAAAGATAGGTCAATGTTCCAGCAACTCTACATGTTGCTCTATTGTTCTCCCTTATCTAACCTTATCCAATCAAAGACTGCCTCTCCCCATATAAACCAATCTGGACATCTGTGTTCATCATCTGAGGCCCTTCTTCATGTGTCTCCTTCATGTGAGATCCGGAGGGTGGCAACATGAGAGCGGACCTTTTCTGCAGTGGCCCCCCCATTTGTGCAATGCTTTCCCCAGGAAGGTTTGTCTGGCATCTTCCCTATTTATATTTAGGCACTGAACAAAAATGTTCCTCTTCAACCAGACCTTTGGTTGATTAATATTCTACAGCCTTTTAAATGTATTTTAAAAGTTATTATTTTGTTGTTTTTGTTTTAACTACAGTAGTACCTCGGGTTACATACTTAATTTGTTCCAGAGGTCCGTTCTTAACCTGAAACTGTTCTTAACCTGAAGCACCACTTTAGCTAAAGGGGCCTTCTGCTGCCGCCGCAGCACGATTTCAGTTCTCATCCTGAAGCAAAGTTCTTAACCCAAGGTACTATTTCTGGGTTAGCGGAGTCTGTAACCTGAAGCGTATGTAACCCGAGGTACCACTGTATTTGTTTGTGCTTTCACCTTGTATTTTTATCCGGTGAACCACCCTGAGATCTTGTGATGAAGGGCAGTATATAAAATAACCACCACCACCACCTCCCATCTGCTACTAGCTCTTAGACTGAAAGGAAGAAAGAGAACCATGTGGGCATAATGCTGCAGTATGTTAAATGCAGCAGTGCCATGAAGAATGCATGTATAGCTCTATCCCATCTCCATTTATAGGATAAGAAGCAACTGCTCAGACAAGTAAAGCAGAGGGTAAGTGATAACTCCAGAATATTAAGTTGAAAGATTGTACTAACCACCTTAAGCCTGTATCCTTATTAAACAACAATAAATCTCACCAATAATGCCAACATTCAAAGGCATAGCTATATGCAATCATACATACCCAGTTAAAACACATTTTAAAAATATGTGTTGCCACAAGTTGCCAAAAGCTAAAAATTAGCAAGTAAAGACTGAAATCTTTGGCTCAATTTTCTAATTTTGTTGCTGCTGGCCTGTCATTGATATCTCTTGGCAGATAACTTATAAAACAATAATAGTTAACAATAAGTATTCTTAAAAGGACCTGGAAATATTCTGAAAATAATAGTATGGAATATACCAGTCAGAAGGCTGACAAAATATTTTAGACCATTTCAGTCTCCTCCCTCAAGCAAGGAAAACTATCTTTCAAGGCTGAAGACTTCTGCAAAGAAGTAAACCAGGCTGTTACACTGTTATGAGAATGAATGCCAAACAATGCATTTTGAAATGGTTTATTTTCCTTTCCACATAAAAGTGCTACACTATGTTAATGTTCTTTAATTCACGCTTCAACTTATGAAACTCACCTTTTGACTTGTCCCATCGTGTTTCACTACTGCGCAAAATATAGTAAGACTTTGAACAAACATTCTTAATGCACCCATGCTGTGCCAAATTAAGCAGCCAGCTGGTAATTTTGCTAATATATTAATTAGTAGAGCAGTCTTCAGCAAAACATAAATACTAAACATAGATAACATAAACAGCAGGTGATAAAGATTTACAAAGAGTAGACACATGAGAACATAGCAAAACATTTTGTTTTTTATAGTTACTGAAAGCACTAGTTAAACCGAAGTCACTTAAGCTATCCCAACTTTAAATTCCTTTCTTAGCATAAAACACTGATTTGAGTTTCCAGTTCAGTCCCTGCTGGACAAAATCAGGCACTACAAAGCCTCTAAACGTTTAAGCAGCAGATGTCCTCATTGGAAATACCTAGTAGAGGATAAGATGACATGTAGTGTATATGTACCAACTTCATCCTACTTGCAAAAAAGAAAAAATACCTGAGTGTATTAAAAAAAACAAAATTCCCCAATTCCTCTTGATATATCCATATACACAGTCAGGAAATATCGTACAGCTCAATACTGTACCAAGGTAAACCACAACAGCTAGGAAAGCTCTACCTATATTTATGCATCAGCTGCTTAAAATCAAATTATCTATCACTAAAGCTGAAATATTCTTGCCAGAATACATAAAAACCAAATAAACCACAGAAACCAAATACAGCCACATTACTTTAGATAACCATACTTTGGAGGTGGGATATTTGCTATATAGAACAACTTTCTAATGCTCCTTTGGTTCCCATAAAATGTTTGAGGTTTGAATTACAATTCAAGAATACTAAGAGCTACAATTATTTCACTAAAAAAACAAAGCAACTATTTCACTTAAGTACTGCACTCCCTGGCATGGCAAGCAAGAACTAGTTGCAACATTAGCTGTACCACTTGATCTTATCAAACTAGAATACCACAGAATTTCAAACCATTGTCATCCAGTGGACCAACAAGAGTTTTGGTATTTGGAGGAAGAAATCAATTTCCACCATAGTTCTAGACTCAAGACATACTGGACCAGGAAATAAATACTTAGGAGTAGGAATAAAAACTACTGAATATGCTGTTTGCACACCACAAAATATGTGTTATAGCAGTGTTGAGGGTCAACGGTATCAGCATTAACAACTGGCGTGGAAGTCCAAGTATCCTGAAGCCACTTCCCAGCTTTGACTATATGTCAGTACAATGACATCTCTCAAGAATGTTGGATGAACAAATGTAATAATTATTTTAAAACACTTTGTGCACGAGTGTTACAAATATAAACAGTAGCCAAAAATCTATCCTCTTATGCAATATCCATTAGCTGAACTAAAAGAAAAGAAGAATGTAATTTGCCTCAGGTTGAATAATCATTTTGCTGTACAATTTCAGGTCAATTACAAAGACTTACTAAAGTCAACCAACCATTGATCAAAATAATAAACATCAAGCTCATTATACTTCTCCTTAGAAATATAGATTGCCTTACCTTTCCTGTCTTGTGGTCAAACCAGACAAGCGCATGGTTCCTAGACAAAACCTTACAGTCAAAGGTAGCGTTATTCTGAGCTGGTCGACATCGAGCCACTGAACGGCCGATTTTGACAGGTTCATCCAGGTAGACATGACGTTCTTGAAATGGGTGAGAGTTCGGGCGGCAAGTGAAGATAGCCAAGGCTGAAGGCATTGAGGATAGATATGTGGTGCCACACCAACCAGGGCAGAAGAGGAACTCTTCTTGATCCAAGCCACCCTCCACAGTTGATAAGCAAAATTTCCACAGCACTTTACATTAAAGCAGGGCAAACATTACCTGCAAGTGAGATCTAACAACTCATACCTTCAGTGTGTGAACTAATGCTGGCAATAATCCAGTAAAAAAGCCCCATTGTTTCTTTTAGTAAGGCCGGTAGTAAATCTAAGATGTTCCACTTCAATCCATCTCTCTCAAGAATATGAACAAGCATCTGAAGACTCAGAAATGAAACAGAACTTGTTAAATTAAGGTGGGGATGGCTATAGATCCAAGTGGATGACTCACACACAAAATACTTGTTCGGGATGCAATTGGCTCTGCTCTCTTCCGTAAACACTGCCCAAGATTTTCCTCAATAGAGAGAAACAATGGAAGATTCAGAGAGTGGGAAACAGAAGACTGGAGATTTACAAGACTGGAGCAAAAACTGGAGAGCCACCAGGAAGACTTTGCAACAAAGGCAGTTCAGCTGATCCAGGAGTAAGTCTGCGGTTCATCTTCTTCACCCATCAACTCACAGTCGGCAATGTGGGAGGATGCCCAACTAATGAGTAGGCTCTCTCCCGCCCCCCTCACCAAGATTGCACAGGCCCAGACTAGAAATTTTTCTTTCTTTCAGGGAGCCAACTGAGCCACCGATCTGATCATTCAGGAAGTGGCAGTTTTATTATTCCCCCACGGAGCTATACGGGGCTTAGTACACCTGGAGATGCATGCCAGCCATTGCACGGGGCGGTCTTCTCGAGGGAAGTGGGGGGGGGGGGGTAAACTGACAGCAGGTTGGGGACGCCTGACGGAAGCCAGAAGTGCCGCGATCGCCCCGACGACGGTCCCGAGCAATGCAGATGCCTTGTCGGCGGAGGGAGCCCGGGGTTGGCGGGATGCTGCCTGGCGGGACTGGCGGAGGGTGGCTCCCGGAGCAAAGGCTGCGGACAGCGAAGGTGGCGCCTGCCTGACGAAGGCCGGTGGCAGCTCTCTCCGTGACTCTGCAGGTGGCTGCTGCGAGCGAGGACCGCGCTCCCTCCTTCCCTTCTCCTGAGGAGGGGAGGGGGGTAGAGAGGCGCCTTTCCGCCCTGCCCTAGCGGGGCTCGCCGCCCCGTTCCCGCCGACGGAGAGGCCTGGAGGCCGGGGCGCCTCCTTCTCTCTCTCTCAGGCGGCCGCCGGCAGCGAAAACTTTCCCTCGACCTGCGGAAATCAAAACAAACCCGGTCAAGAAGCCTCGGGGGCTCAGGCGGGGCCCGAAACCCCGACGACGACGCCTCTCGCCCGGCCCCGCGGGCTCCGCAGAAGCGCACGCAAGGCGGCCGGGAAGGGGCGGCTGCGGACGGAGCAGGGCGCCCAGCTCCCCTCCCTCCCCACCCACTCTTACCTTCCCAGCAGCAGACGGAGCCGCCATAGTGACTGGAAACCTACCCGGTGTAGCAGCAGCAGCAGCAGCCGCGCTGCCGGGGAGGGGGGGAGGGAGTTGGGAGGGGGGAGGAGGAGCCGCTCGGCGATGGGCCTGGCCAAACCGAGGGCTGACGGCCGCCCATCCGCTACTACGCAGGCGCCTGCCCGTCAGGTGGCACATGCGCACGGAAGGAGGTGAAGGTTTTTTTGCGCTCTCTCCTCCCTCCCCCGCCCCCGCCGTTGGCTCGGCTGGCATTTGCTGCCCTTAACCTAGCGTGGCCGGGCGAATCCGCTTCCGGGTACACTATGTGGCTCTCTCTCTCTATACTGTAAATATCTTATAAATAAGAAAGATGATGTAATACCCCCTTAGAGACCGAAGAAGAAAGTGCTGCAATTTAAATTTTGCAGATTTTACTTTTTTGGGGGGTGGGGGAGGGAATGCAGATAAGAGATCGCATTCAGTATGATCGTGGTCGGGTGGGGTTGAAACAGGGTTGTTGCTTTTCCCCGGGGGTGGGAGGTCGAAATGAACGCGTTAGTGCCCGAAGGAGCAAAGGAAACTGACAGGCGGCCTCCATAGGACTTAAGGAGATACCCTTGCTTCATATCATCGCGGCTCCACAAGTTATGTAGAGCAGGTGCTACGATTCCGGTAAATCTAGTGCAGCAGGAGCCGAAGGCTGCAATCTGGCACTCACCTGGGAGCAAATCCCATCAGTGGTGCAGTTAGCTAATTTTAGACTCGGGACTTAATGGACTCTCTTCTCCTCCTCCTCCCCCCCCCCCCACCTGTTTTAGATGGTAATGTTATTTACTACAAACTTACTACAAATTCTGGAAACCAGCCCTGCCACATTTGGTGTCCCTCCTGCTGAATGGGGAACTTAACGTCTGGGACAGAGGCCTGGATTGGCAGCACTACTGAGGCCTATTGAACTCAATGTTATTCTTGTTTTCTCAGTGGACATATACAGGATTTACTCAGAAACCGCATTTGCATGGACTCCAATCTAAGCGTGCACAGGCTTGTTGTTTGTACACTTGTACACATCAACAATCAAATTAGAAAGGACAGAGGCAAACTGTTACACTGAAGAAACCCAAACCCAAAGATGGAAGATAACTAGCTATTGACAGTGGCACTTTCAAAAATTATACTGTGAGGTTTATTTGGAACTAAGTGCAACTGAAATGCATACATAAACCCACTGGTGGCAAATACCTGCTCCCAGGTTACCTGTGAGGGAATGTGGCTGAAAAGAGTTCCTTCCCCATGCCACCTTGAGGAAGTTGGACACTTGAGGGTGCTTGAGGAAGTTTATGAAAGCTTACAGTATTTCCCTGTAGCTATTTAGAGTTTCCAAATCTTGTAAGATTTGCTAGAGTCAATCAGAAGCTGCATTGGAACATAAACAGGGAGCTGCTATCTTCCAGGAGAGAATGAGAGCACAAGGTTGCTTGGACAGGAAACACTCAGGGTTGTAGTTTTAAGGGACAGAAGTGACAAATCCCTCTTTGTGTAACACATTCTGTCGAAAACCACAAGTCCCAGAGAGCCTTAGTTCTTGCTTACATTTCCAGTGCACAGACAGGAGAAGCCATCAGAGTGTAATAGCAGCAGGAGGAAATAAGCACCATAATAATCAGGGACATGAGATCCCAAGGACAGTGGGAGGCAGTACTGTTGATAGGATTTAAGATGTATTTTCGGCCCTTTGCTATAAGCTCCCAGGACAGGTTACAACAATGTAACATACAATTATAAAAACAAATGAAACAGTTATAATTATAAAACAAGTAAAACCATTCCAGCTAGAACAGGCCAGTATAAATTCCACAAAAGAGGTGGGTCCCACAAAACAAAATATCTTAACTGTCAAAGGCCAGGGGAAAGATGTGAGTAACAGCACAGTCCTGTACATGTTACATAACAGTGCAATCTTGTACATGTCTAGTCAGAATTGTGCCCAGTGAAGAAACTGCTTCTGGGTAGGTGGGGTAAGATTGCAGTCTGAATGAATTAGGCCTCTGATCTTCAGCATGCGCAGAAGAACTGACAATAGAATCATAGAATTGTAGAATTGGAAGGGACCCTAGTTGTCATCTAGTCCAACCCCCTCCAATGCAGGAACAATGCCTAAATCAATGCAATAATGTATAATTAAGCAACAAAACAGCCTAACATAGATAGTTCTGTGGAACATTTTACTTCCCCAATTCCAATATATAATATGGAATAGTAAATCTCCCTAACAAAGAAAAAGGGCACTTACTTCTGCTTCCTTGGATTCATTTTTGTTTGAAAAACCTCATAGGGCATATTATAGCACAACACTTTCTATTGTCTAGGATAGGAGTCAGAAGTGGACCTGGCTAGGGGCAGGGTGTGTGTAGCAAATTTGACAGGTAGGTGGGACTGGCCACCTGTCAGCTACCTGACAACACGATGGTGATGTGGGGTGACCCATTGTCAGTGTTCTGAAATCAAAGGGCAATGTCACAGCACTTTGCAAGCACCCACAAGCAGCTGATTGGTGGCACTTCAGAGCACCACTTTCAGCGGCCGCATCTGACGCCATATTTGACATTATTCATTTGGGATATTTTGTGTTCCAGGTCCCTTGCTCAGAGGTAAGCACAATTATGCTCATGGGCTTTATAACCTGGAAGTATATTGAACACCATAATTTTATCCATGTCTACTCAGTAAACACCACAGATATCAGTGGGACTTACTCCCAAGTAAGTGCCATACTTCCATTAATTGACCTCAGTTTGGCAATTAGGCTTAGGAAAAAGCTCCAAGTCTTGTAAATGGGAGGGTTTTTTTTGTAAAATTAATCATTATGCTGCTGCCGGGCAGATCCTCCCCACAAGCCACTAGTTCCTCACCCATGCCATAGGGAGTACACCATCAAATACTTCATTTAGGATCACTCCCCTTTTCCTATTCCAGTATCCTGTCCATGCTCTAGATTTCAAGGTTGATGCAAATACCCATGGCTCTAATGTGACAAATTCCATGCAAACTACCATTAAGGGAAGTGCTTTCTATTCCATTTACTATTGTATGTACATTGTTTCTATTTTCAAGTACTCATATAATTGCTAACGTTTGTTATTAATCTCAGGCACTTGCTTGAGATGTCATGATGGCACATTTTGTACTGTGTGTTTTTGTATTCTGAATTCCTTTCTGTCTTGGTTAAAGATGTTATCGTGTGTAAACATGGGTGTGTTTCTATGTTTGGGGAACAGAGAGGCCAGTTCTGCAAATTCTTACATGCTAATTGCCTGACTCTTACTGCATGTACGGTTCTCCTAATTTAATGGATCGTATAATGAAGTTAAGCTACTCAAAATCTTTCTGCAGGTGTGTAGCTGTAGCAGTATGGCTTAATTATTTAAGCTGCAGCCTTTTTAGTAATATTTTTAAGCAACATTAAATATTAAGAATAAAATAATTACATACTGTAAACAATTAACTCAGTAAGGGAGTTCAGAATAATTTGGATGTGATCCAGTGAAGTAAACTAGAAAAGGGCTTAAATGAACTTATTTAGTTTGCGGAAACTGCCATTTAGAAATGGTTGGTTTTTGACAGATGTTGCCTCTTTTGCATCCTTACTGGTTGTTTGCCATGGTACACACCAGCTCAGGTAGAGTTGCCACCATAGACAAAGGAAAGGCTGCCACACATCTCTGTAATTCTATGATAGTCATCATAAGTAAGAGCCTAATTGCTCTTGTTTGTTATATTTACCATATATAGATGTATAATTTCATCTGCGCTATACATTTAAAGCAGGGGTCGGCAAGGTTTACCGACCATGGGTCAGATCACTCCCACAGAGATTGTGCGTGAGCCGGACTGGCACAGCACGATGCCAGAAATGGCTTCTGCGCATGTCTGCAGCGCCGGAAACTGATTCTCTGCATGCCCAGACGCCAAAAATCGCACCTGCACAGAAGCAATTTTTGGCATCTGGAAATGCGCAGGCGTGATTTCCAGTATCTGCGTGTACGCAGACATGATTTCTGGCGCCGCTTGGTGAGTCGCTGTGCTGCACTGATTTAGTGCAGCACACAGGGGACTCGCCGAGTGGGAGGCTCAGTTCAGGGGTGGCTCATGGGCTGGTAAAACTGTCTTCGTGGGCCGCATCCGGCCCATGGGCCGCATGTTGCCGACCCCTGATTTAAAGAAATATAATAGAATGGCATTCTGCAAAGAATCCTGGGAAATGTACTTTGTTAAGAGCGACAAGTATCAGAGTTTCCTGGGAAGAGGGGGTTGATTATTAAACCACTTTGGGAATTGTATCTCTGTAAAGGGCATAACAACTAGCAACTCTCAGCACCTTTGACAAACTACAACTCCCATTATCCTTTAGGAAAAGATGATAGTTTAAAGAAATATGATACTGCCAGATGGGGCCTAGGAAATCTTGAAGATGGAAAGGTTGAAGAAGCTTCAGGAAAAGGAAATGTGATATTCAGGTTGGGTTTTGTTTTCTTCTTCCTGGAAGGAATCTGGGGGAAAAACACATTTGTAGGAGCCATAAGACAGAAACAGCCTGAAGGCTTCTAGCAAAGGAAGAAATGAACGAGAGGATGAGGACGAAGGGAAAAGATAGGTCAAGGTTAATGGAGCAGGCTGCAGGACTGCAGATGGAGTGGAGAGAATCTACTTCAGGAGCAAGAAGCAGGGAATGAGGTTATGTGTAAGAGACTGGGTATGCAATGTGAGGAAAGCAAAGAACAGACTGGAAGGGTTAATAGAAATTCAATGCAGTTCTTGACTCCTTTTTAAAAAACATTACAAAATATTTGGCGGAGGCAAAAGTAAGGGCTAAGGAGTGAGGATCCTAAATGATGAAAGGTTCACAAATAAAATTAATATTAAGTATTTGACCCCACTAGTGATCCATTTTTTATCAATCATATCATTTTTTATTACTGTATTGTATGTGCAATTTTGTAACAGAAAAATAAAAAATACATCTTTGAAAAAAAGGAATATAACTATCATCTGGTATATATAAGCATGCTTGGAATTATCTAGCTAAAAATAATATTAATTGCAAGGAAATATGTTTATGGTCAAGGTGTCATGTGTGTTTTAAAAAAAGGAATAATAATCTGTTATTTTCAGTGTTCAGATTCTAAAGTTAAGGCAATATTTCAAAAGACTATACACAAAAAATTGGTAGCTGACATATCATGATACTTGACCTGCAAAATGACTTGAGGCAAATCAAGGGTCCAGAAAGTAATGTAGAATTTAGATAATAATTTATGGAAAGTTACGCAATACAGACAACCAGTTCTGACTACACTAATCTACTTAGACTTTGCTGCTGCCTGGCATGTTGCCAATGATTATCAGCATTTTTTTGCCAGGAAAGCTTCCCATCATCCTTTCATAAAAACAAACTAGCTCAAATGCATCAGTTAAAATGCTTTAGGGAGAAGACAAAGCTGTTTGGTTTACAAAATGTCAGCAAATGTCCTCTTGTGCTGGCATATAGAAGGAAAGGGCAGTTCAAAATGTTTTGGTAAAGTACACGTCCAAAGTTTGCAATAAAAATGCAAGACACTAAGTAGATCGTGGTTCTACTTCAGAATAAAAAAATTAAGACATTTTGTAGGCTGCGGTTCTATAATTAAATTTAGTTGTCAGCTCTGTGTGAGAGTAGAACTGTGAAAGCTTGAAGGGGGTTGTCGCTATTTTACTGAAGCTTGAAATGGAGATTGGGGGATTTAAAAGCATGTTTGCTTTTTCAGAATGAGTGAACATTTCAAAACAGTGTTTTAAAATTAATAGCTTCCATAGGGATGTGAAACCTGAGGCCTAAGACCCAAATGACGCCCTCCAGGCTTATCTCTATTTGCTTCCCTGTGACTCTCCCCAGGCCCACACCTCTCCCTGTACCTGATCTGCACCTTCCTCAAAGGCTTGTAAGATGTCATCGAACTGTGATAATACCTCCTGCTTGGCTGAATGGACATCTGCATGTGTAGAAACCCCCAAATTTTGTGTGGCTGAAATGCAGCCTCACAATCAAAAGTCAGCATCACAGCCATTGCTTCGCCCAGTTTTTGCCTCTGGTCCCATGCATTACCAGGATGATACCAGGTCTTCTTGTGCCCACAGCCAAACAAAATAGTCTGTGCATGGACAGCAGTGAGCCCTCTGCAGCAATTAAGCTTTCCAAGAAAGAAAGAAAGAAAGAAAGAAAGAAAGAAAGAAAGAAAGAAAGAAAGAAAGATTTTTGAAAGACAGGATTTTAACTAAGGGCCAAATGACACACTGCATACAAATGTGTGATCGCAACACCCAATATCTACCTTGTTTGAGGAAAAGGAGATTTAGAAGAGGGAGACCCAGGGTCAAACCATATTTGGCACCTTAAGTAATAGTAATAGTAGTGATTTGTGATTTTGTAGTGATTTGTGATTTTGATGACTACATCTAGCTACAACCCGATCCCTCCCACCTGCAAGTATAATCACTCAAGAGAATATTGTAGTTTGGGAGCAGTCATAGGTCAGTGGTAAAAACGCATGTTTGTATGCATACATTCCCAGGTTGAGTCTCTAGCACAGGCTTCCTCAAACTCGGCCCTCCAGATGTTTTTTTGATACTACAATTCCCATCATCCCTGACCACTGGTCCTGCTAGTTAGGGATCATGGGAGCTGTAGGCCAAAAACATCTGGAGAGCCGAGTTTGAGGAAGCCTGCTCTAGCATATCCATATTGTAGGATCCCATGTAGCAGGGCTGAGAAAGTTCCCACCATTAGCCATGCTACATCTGAAGAACCACAGGTTCCCCACCACCACCATTTTACAATCACTGAGTGAGGCTTTCTAGATAGATTATATCTGGAACCAAGGAAGCAGGTCCTTTTTGTTGGTTACCCTGCACCTATGGAATTCCCTCTCCCAGGAAATACACATAGGCCCCAATAGGTAAAAAGGTAGCATGACTAAACCGCTTTGGCGCAACGGAACACTGTGATGGAAACCAGAGCGCACAAAGCTCACCCCATTGTGGTGATTCGAACCATCAACCTTCTGATCGGCAAGCCCAAGAGGCTCAGTGGATTAGAACACAGCACCACCCGCTGTGACCCCGTTATTTGGACATGAACATGGAAGTTATTTTGGTCTGCTTTTTATTAATTGCTATGATAAATTAACTGCTGCTTCTCAATTTTCAGCAGGTATATTGTGGTTTTAAATGGGTGGGTAATATTTTATTTAGCCAGATGCAACTTGTCACGCTGGCCACGTGACCCGGAAGTGTCTTCGGACAGCGCTGGCCCCCAGCCTCTTAAGCGAGATGGGCGCGCAACTGGCCCGTACGGGCAGTGGCGTAGCGTGGGTTGTCAGCACCCGGGGCAAGGCAAGTAATTTGCGCCCCCTAACCCGTGGATTTGCGCCCCCTAACCCTAACCCCCAGATGTTGTGGCCGGTGCGGCCGGCCCCCCCTGCACCCCCCACGCTACACCACTGCCACAAAGTAGTGCGAGGCTTAATCACATGGCGGGGAAGAAGGCAGCAACTGGGTCCCGGGGGCGTCTCTGATGTGGCCTTACGGGCACCATTTGCAAGCGGGGAGCGGCACCCCATCCGCGCGAGCGCGCCCCCAGACGCAGGAGCCGCGCAGGCAGGGCTGGGAGCTGAGGCGCCAATGGAGGGGAGATGAAGGGCCTGCGAAGCCCTCGAGCACCAGAGAGCTGCTCCTGGTTTCGCCGGGGGGGGGGGGGCTCGGCCGGGGGCGGCAGCCCTTTTGTCCGCAGGATGGCAGCGGCGCCACCGGCCAGCCCCATTACCGGCCCGGCCAGCCTCCCGGGGCGCCAGGGCTCCGCCGCAACTAACACCTTCCCTCCAAAACTGGGCTGGTCGGATGTAGTTCTCTCCCGCGCTCAGCTCTGCGCTGGGTGGCCGCTGCATTTTCCCTCCCCCAGATAGTCCCTCCCTCGCTCTCTCTCCGCTCCGCAACGCACGCCTGGCACCCTCCCCCTCCACAGTGGGCGGCGACCCGGCAGCTCGGATCAGATTCGCACAGCCAGCACTGTGAGAGAGAGAGTGAGCCAGGACCAGGTAGGGGCAGAGAGCTCCGAGTGCGCCCCCAAAAATGTTGCGCCCGGTGCGGCTGGCACCCCTTGCACCCCCCACGCTACGCCACTGCGTACGGGCAGGGGTACCTTTACTTTTTAATATTTTATTTACATGCTGCCCGTTAGCTGAAGAGCTGAGGGCGGTTCACAATATATTTTATGATGTTGATGATATGGTGGCAGTGCTCTTATGATATGATATATTGAATATGATATGAGAGTGCAATTGTCCTATGATGGAGTGGAATATTCACAAAAAATGGATTCAGGGCAGCTAAATTAATTTATGGCAACTATGACAGTTGCAGCTCAAACCTGTGTATGCTTATTCAGAATCCAGTGCACAAAGGATTGGAGGCTTTTGTTTGTGATGGTATATTTTTATAAACATAACTGAATTGCCTTCAGCTGCATTATAAATATATAAACTGAAAACAACCATTGTAGAGGTGCTTGTTTCTTGAGCTCTTTAGCGTGACGTGTTTGTGGACTTCAGGGTTATCATTCAGAAACAGAAGAAACAAAGTGGCAGGGATCCAAATAGATATGTTAGGCTGGGGAACTCAAGGGTTTGGACATGCCCAATCATTTGTTTTGTTTTGAACAGCAGACCCCAATGCCATATCACAAACTGCTTTAAAATTCAAAAGAGATTTGCCATAAGCAAGAGGGATCTTGTTTGAGAAACACAATTACAAAGCCTTTATGAGCATGCAGAATAAATTAAATGATTACTTCCATACAGGGTTACCTTTTCTCAGTGGCGTAGCGTGGGGGGTGCAGGGGGTGCCGGCCGCACCGGGCGCAACATCTGGGGGTTAGGGTTAAGGGACGCAAATCCACGGGTTAGGGGGCGCAAATTACTTGCCTTGCCCCGGGTGCTGACAACCCACGCTACGCCACTGCCTTTTCTAGACCCAAATAATAAAACCTTCCTTTTTGTAAGCAAATAAATAAAAGAGTGAAGCTATTAAAATAAAATTTTCAGCTATTTTCCTAGTTGGAAAAGCCAAATATATATACATTGCAATTTACCCAGAAGCAAGTCCTACTGAATTCAGTAACACTTATTCTCAGGTATCTTAGGGTTCAGTTCAAACTATAACACTGACTATATTGGTAATTCTTGTTTGAATAAAATTAACACAGGAATGAATACAGAGCCCTGCTGGATCAGACTAAAGGCCTATCTAATTCAGCATCCAGATGCCTATGGGAAGCTCACAGGTACAGTGGTACCTCGGGTTAAGAACTTAATTCGTTCCGGAGGTCCATTCTTAAGCTGAAGCTGTTCTTAACCTGCTGCTGATGTGCCGCCACCGCACAATTTCTGTTCTCCTCCTGAAGCAAAGTTCTTAACCCGAGTTACTATTTCTGGGTTAGCGGAGTCTGTAACCTGAAGCGTCTGTAACCCGAGGTACCACTGTATGGCATAAGAGCAATAGCTTCCTGCTGTTGTTCCCCAGTGACAGGATATTCTGATACACCCTGCCTCTGATTCTGAAGGTAATTTATAGCTATCAGAATTAGTCACTGCTACTTATCCCCCATGAATTTGTCTTTTCAAGGCATTCAGTTAGTGGCCATCACAACAACAAGTGAATAATATGTACCTTTTGCAACTGCCAATTTTTGTAATCAGGTTTATACACCCAAATAAAAAACACTGTATGAGAAGCCTCGCTCAGGCTGCAACACTAAATGCTCTTACTTCGAGCAAGCTTCATTGGAGTTGTGAGTAAACATGCTTTGGATCACAGTCTCTGACACAACCTTAGCACATTCTGTAGGAGTTAAAGGTTCTCATAGTCGAGAGTAGCCCCCTATAGGCAGCTTTAATTTCACACTGTTCCATTGCTTATATAAGTAATTTAATTGTAAAACCTACAAAAGGCTAGAATGTACATTTGATTAAAATGCATTTTCTATTTGCAGTAGAAACATCTACAAGGGACACATTCCAGATAAAATATATTATTAGCATCATTTGTGAAAGCTTCCCTAGAATATAAGTCTAGATTGAAGAGAGAGAAAACATAGATGTGTGCTTCAAGGCACTAATCTAACTAGTTTTAATCTAGCTAATAATTAGAATGCAATTAATGGTTACATAATGCTAAAGGTTGACAGTACCTTTATCCCCAAGAAATAGACCTACCAGGAGACATAGTGAGATGCAATTTCCTGGTTTGTTTTCATGTGCATGTTCATTCCTGGAAAATACATCAAAGCTCTTTTTAACCTTTACCATGTAAAATGAAAGAAATCAATAAATTATTAGAGCTCTTCCTCAGAGCTAACTATCAGAGCAACTATTCAATGTTTAATTCAATCATCTGCTTGTTGAAAAATTGATACAGCTAATCTTTGAAGCTCCAGATGAAAGTTCTGTAATGTGATTGTAAAACTTACATTAGTTAGTGTAGAATTTAAAAAAATCACTTTATAGAATATGCATGGGGGGGGGGAACATCCTCTTTTTGGTGTCTTGTGAAACTGCCCTAACACCTTTACATTGGTGATAAGCAAAATGCCCCCCCCCTCTCATCTGGCTTTCAGAGCAGGTCTATATAATCATGTATGTGCTTGGCTAGCCAATCATTTATATTAGTTAATGACTCAATTATGCACTGAGGAAAGCCAGAAGTATGGGCTCTATCTTAGGGAAGCTGTGCAGCTACATGGGACGGCATCTGGTTTGCATGCAGAAGCTCCCAGGTTCAATCCCTAGTATTAATTTTTATTATTACTATTATTTACTAAGTTTTTATATCACCCCTCACCCGAAGATCTCAGGATGGTTTACAATATAAAAACACCAAAAATACATACCATAATAACAAACAAAAACAATACCCCTCTATAGTTTAAAAGGCCATAGATTATTAAATTAGTCAAAGGCATGGGATAAGAGGAATGTTTCTGCCTGGTTCCTAAAGATGTGTAATGACGGTGCCATGCGAGCCTCCCTGGAGAGAGCATTCCAAAGTGGGGAGCCACCACAGAAAAGGCTCGTTCTCATGTTGCCTCCCTCTGGACCTCACACAAAGAAGGTCCTCATACGATGATTGCAGTTTCCAGGTCAGTTCATACAGGGAGAGGTGATCTGAGGCATCTCCAAGTTGGTTTGGGAGAGACCTCAGTCTGAAACCCTGGACAGCTCTACATCACAAAATTCAGAGAAGTGCAGATTTTGAAGGATGGCTATGTTTTGGTTCTCATATTCCTTTGAGAAGTGCAAATTAGGTAGTATCTCGCTAAAATGCAAACAAAGTTAAATTTCTCCCCCCCATCCCAAATCCAAGTGCCTGCTATTTGTGTCAGGAGAAAAGCTCCCATTGGTGCCAGATCAGATACAATTTCAATGATACCCTAGGCTTGGGTGCAGATCTGTGACAGGGATCTTATGGAGTGTAGGGAAAAAAAGTTCATAGCAGTTGCATAGATGCATCCCAAACCAAAGAGAAGTATAGCAGCGGGAAGGATGGAATTTACCCATCCCCACATGAGTATTAAAAATTGCACCTTCAAATTAGGGAGGGAAATATATAGGTGTCGATATATATTCAGGATCAATTCCTGCAGATAAAGATGTAACATATTTTATAAACCACCGAGAAAGCTTAAAGGGTAATAAAAAGCTTTGTTTGCTGTTATTTTGAAAGTTCCTTTGTAAGTTGATTTGGAAAACCCTTTGAGAAGAGCAAGGTAGCAAATACTGTACCCTAAATAAACAAATGTGGTTTGCACATGAATTATGCAGTTAGAATTCTGCTTAATGTTCCTGGTTGCAAATATAGAAGAGAACTGTAATTATTCTGGCTTCATTAAGGCAAAATCAAAATCGTTTGTGTGTGTGTTTGTCTATAATACCAGAATGGGGAAGAGAAGCCTGCCTCAGTGCATGGGACTGGATCAGATGTCATGACCTTAAAGTGCTTCCCAGCCTTACGCCAACAAAGTTGCCGTTTTAAAGGGCCTTGAGCTAAATATAACCGGAGAAGCGCCTGGAACGCCGTATGGCTGGGTATTCAGGGTGGGGGAAAGGCAGATTTGAAAGTATGCGTAGGAAAACTCCTTCCCCTGAGGGTCTGTACCACCAACCCAGTGAATATAGCATATTCTTTGGGAGGGTTGTTTTTTAAAAAAAATCCTTGAAGAAGCTTCCTACACCCCCTCCAAAGACGGACTAAATACTCTCCCTCCTCCCTGCGGCCGCCAAAGGGCTATTCTCCTCCCCTCTGCTTGTCTCCACCCCTATGATGCTCGTTTGGACTCTTCCACCTCCCTCTTCTCGGTCTGCTGTGGACGTTCCCATAGCGGAGCGGGAGGGGGGGAGGTTAGGGGCGGCCGCGGCCCCAGAGACCCGCGTCACGTGGCCCTCCCTCGGGGTTTCTGGCAGAACCGGCTGCACGGCGGCTTAGGGCGAAAGTGAGGGGGAATCCGGCTGCTGCTCGGGTGCCGGCGGCCGTTTCGGTGCGGCGCCGCCAATCGCTATGTCCCTGCGGAAGCCGGGCGATGGCGGCGGCGGAAGCGCGAGGCGGGCGGGCTCCCCGGAGGAGGCTCGGGAGCTCCCGGAATGCGCGCCGGGCGGGCGCCTGATGCCGCTGCTGCCTTGGGACCGCTTCTCGGCCTGGCTGCACTGCGTGTGCGTGGTGGGCTTCGACCTGGAGCTCGGGCAGGCGGTGGAGGTGAGCGGGGGAAGGGACGGGGAAGCCCGCCCGTCCTCCCACCAGGAGAGATGCGGCGGGTTCTGGCTGCAGGTGGGGAGGAGGGCAGGCAAAGGCGGAGCTGGCTCGTTTCCTTTGCCCGGGGGCTGACACGGGTCGTGGGAACGCCGCTCCCCAAGGATGGAGTGGAGACCCTCCCGGCATCTCCCCGGGGCGCTGCGGGTCGGTCGCCAGCTCTTGTGTTTTGCGCCAGGCTGTATTTGTTGAAACAGCGGCTCTTAATCGCTTTTTTGGAGCATTATTCAGGATACTAGTACTGCTGCTTCCCGAGAAGAGGGTGTTTCTATCCCCCCCCCCCCCCCGTTTGCTGGTCTTGCTCCGCGTAATAATAGCAAAAGCAGACGCGTGTAACGTGTTTTGAAATGTGCGGAGTTTGGGCGGCTCTCCTTTTATCAGCTGCTGTTCCTCTCAAGAGCCTCTACTTTCCTTATCCACGAGGCTCCGTTGTTTGGAAAAGCGGGAAAGGAGGCTGCTTCCTTAACGAAAGTGATAGCAAAAGAAATAAAATAAAAAACAGCGCTCTTGTTACAAGTTCCTTCAAGATTGGCTTGCTTGAGAAAAGTAGCTACTGTATTCCGCCCAGATTCCCTTCCCAAGTACCTTTTTAGTTCAAGATTTGTTTTTCATGTATCAAATGTAATATGTGACTGGAGGCAAAATACAATGTTAATTGTGATATAATTTTCCTCATCAGTTCTCCAGAAAACTCATTCATAAAAATTAGATAACTCTAAACCACCCTAACAGCTCTGTGAGGCAAGTTAAGCTTGGGAGACATGGGGTGGACTTCAGCATGTGCAAGCATTGCATCTTTCTGGATGGAATGATCCCGGTGCCTTTTTTCTCATGACCCAGTCAATTTTGGGGCACACAGGAGGAAGAGAAAAGGGAGGCTGTGCTGTGCAAGTGAAAGTCCTTGGGCTTCCACTGATGGGGTGCATTAGGAGAAGGTAGCCGAGGGTGATAAGCCCAAGGCTATACTTCATTGCTGAGGATCATTACACTGTGAGCTTCATTGTAAAGGGCCACTACAGTACAGTTGTCACAGCATCATGGTATATTAGTGTTCGTTCAGTGAGCCTGGGAAGTGTAAAAGCCATATCTTAACTCAAGTGAGGGGCAAGTCTGTTCTGCAGTAGCTTTTGTTGGAGTTTGGTTCATATCCAGTGCACATAAGACACTGTCATCTGTCTACATGCACCCTGATCTTCAGTTTTCATTGGCCTTCACCAGTTCGGATTAACTAAGGGAGTGATTATTTAACTGTTTATAATCCACACTTTCATAAAATATATCAAGGCAGCTTACAATAAAAAAAATAGAATCATAGAATTGTAGAGTTGGAAGGGACCCTGAGGATCATCTAGTCCAACTCCCTGCAATGCAGGACTATGCGGCTGCCCCATACAGGAAGCAAGCCTGCAACCTTGGTGGTATCAGCGGGGTGCTGTAGCCAGCTGTGCTATCCAGCTACAATAAAGGCAGTCTACAAATATCCATAAAACATAATGAAACGTATCAATAAAACATCAATAGATACTGGCTGATTAAAAATAAAAAAATCATATTCTGAAGGCTTGTCTAAAGAGTACAGTTGATAGAAGACTTCTGAAAGAAGGTAGGGACGGATCCTGCCACATCTTTAAAGGTAAGGAGTGTCACAGGGCACATAAAAGACTTAGTTCCTATGTGTGATTTGTGTTTTCTGAACTCCAATCATGTTAAGATATACATAATAGATTACAGCTGGTCCCAAACTTTTTACTCTAGGGGGGGAAGTATCCTGTAAAATAATGGATTCTATAACTCTAATGTATTTGGAATAGATTAAGTATGATAATCCAGTTTAACAAAATTGTGCGTGTCTTATGATCATAGACCACAGTCCCGAGTTCCAAATCTATTCATATAGCAGCCCCGCCCGCCCGCCGCAGAAGAACCAATTAACTTAGGGTATTTTCATTTGTTTATTTTTTACCTCTTGCTAGCAGTGGCTGAAAGAGAAAGAACCTCCAGTTGAGAAAATTAGCGTGCAATGGTCATTGGAGTGTTAAATTTGAATCTAGAAAACCCAATATGTGTATTCCTGCCCAGCTATGAAGCTCACTATTTAACCTTGAAACAAGTCTATAATAACAGCAAGAAACAACAAAAAGAGTAGCTTTGCAGGTGGTGGACTAGATTGGGTCCCTTCCAACTCTACAATTCTATAATTCTAGTAGTATTGTATATTTAAGAAATCATAAATAACTAAAACGTGATAACTGCATATATGTCTCTCTGGCTCCTTGAACGAATAGGTGATTCAAATGAACTAAATTAATGTGTTTCACACGTCAGAAATGTAAACCTGTGGCTGTATTCAAAAGTAAGTTTTAGATTCTTCAAACATTTTAAAAATGCACTGTGGCACTTTCCATTTAAATACTGGTATCCTTTTAGATCCCTCTGTAGAATTGAAAGCTGACAAATTCCAAAGCAAACACACTTTTAGCCTTAGCTAGCCTATATACATCCGGCACATTATCTTGAACTCCTTAAAATGATAATGTATGGTAAGCAGAGTTGAGGGAGTGGATGACCTCCTCCAACCACTGTGGGCAATTTTGACAGGTGGGTGCAGCCACTAACCTGTCAGTTACCTGACATCAGGTGAAGCTTTTTTCTTTGCCTGTGCTGTTTGAAATCAAACCATGTGGGCAAAAGGAACAAATTTTACACATATTCCTGATCAGCTGATGGTCAGTTCCTGCAAACTCTGCTTCCTTTGCCATTGCATTTTGAAACCACATTTCATGGGCAAAGGCACAATGGTTTGTAGGCACAGAAAGTCAGCTGATCAGGAATGGCTGCAAACCCTGCAATCATTAGGTCTAGGGCAGGTGAGTGTCTAGCTAGGCTCATGGACTGGAAGTTCCCTAGAACTAATGTTAACTAATGAACACCCAAAAGACAAAATGCTTGCAAGCCATTATTCTGATCGGTAAACTGAAATCTTGTAATGCAATATGGTCTTTTTGGTTCAGTTTAGAGTGACTGTCTTTGAAACTATGGAGGTTTGGAATGTACACAGTCTCTTTGATGTTAATCCCTTCCTCCATTTCTAGGTTGGTCTAACTGTGATAGCTGAATCAGGCAAAAGGTTAATGGTAACGTCCAAAAAATTATTTATAACTATTATTTTAAATCGGTTTACAAGGCATTTGTAGGATAGCACTAACCATCGTTGCCTTCTTTTGAGATCATGGAGAGCTATGGCTTGAGCAACTTGCAAATTAAGGAGGGAAATGGTAAGCGAGAGTGGAGTCTTTGGCACATTCCTGATCCCTAATCTGCAGTTGAGCTATAGCATGTATTATCAGTTGAAAGTATGCTATAATATAAGAAAGATATAAATGGATATAAGTGTAACAGGTTCAGCTCATCTGCACAGAGCTATAAATAGCTGGAAAGAGTTCTTTGTGTTCTAGGTAATACCATGTACCTTGGAAGGTAAGGCATTGTGATTTATTAACAAAAATGGATGATATAAGCAGGAATGAACAGGCCAAAAATGTTTGCAGGGAAATGCATGGAGTTTGTTCCCGATGTTCCCTGGATATCGTTGCTGCCTTTATGTAATGGATTGGATTTTGAACTTTCCAAATGCTGTTTGCAGTGTAAAGTGAAGGGACTGGTCAAGAAAAAAAAAATCTATTGGATGTATGCAAACCCTTGCAAAGCTGCTGTGAATAAACCTTGAAATCTCTAGATGGGGGCTACTGTATAAGTGCATACCCCACCATTTATGAGAATATGTGGTCACAGGTATGCTAGTGCATATAACTTTGCACAATTCGTAGTGCTGGTAGATTGCACCATCTTTTTGTCGACCAATGCAAGTTTTATCATTTGCAGGTAATACATCCTCAACATGCAAAACTTACAGATAAAGAGGTGAGTAGAAGTTTTAAAATACATTTACGATGGCGCTTTTCTCCTGCCAAAATGTAACTTCTATTTTTCTCCCCTAGAAAACCAATATTTGCTATTTGTCTTTCCCAGATTCCAATTCAGGTAATTATTTATTAGATATTCATGCTGTACGCATATGAAAAATGAAATGCTTCTGTTAACTGTACTGTTAATACCATTGTCATTCTAATTAATGTTCAATTTTATTAAGTGCATGTGATAGGAAAAAACTAAACACTTATTATTTGTCCTACATGGAGAATTCAAATCAAGGCTGGCATAGCTGAGGGGTCTGAGTATCTGGCCCTTCAGGATATCTGCAGGGCTTTGGGTCCTTTGGATTCAAAGTTGCTGTGGCACTACCCCATTTCAGGACTTTCCACTAGCTGCCACCAGCAGCTGAAGAGCCAGCGGTAGCTCTCTCAATGACGGGGTAAAGTAGCCATCAACATCCCGGGGTGGGGTGGAAGGTTACGACTGGACTGTAGAACTCCGTACTGCTGTTGGTGGGGGGGGGGGACGGGACTCCAAAATTAAGCACTTTGAAGTCCCATTGATTTTAAACACTTGCTTAAATGTCTGAATGAAATCAATGAGACTTCAAAGTGCTTAACTTTGACTGGATTACGTCCAGTATGTAGAAGGATTTGCAAGTGTTAAAGTGCTTTTGAGATATGAACTAATTAACACAGTCTCATGTATATGTATCAAATACATGTTCAGCTCTGATCTTTCTTTTTGTTTAAAAAAAGTAACAAAAGTAAATTCAAGCAAAATAAAACATTTCAAACTGGACGCCCCATGGATAGGATTTGAAAAAATAGCAGTCAGTAGTGAACAGCATTTTTTCCCTTTATCACTTTGCAATAGCCTGTGATAGTCTGTGGTTGGTTTTGGGCAATTCCAGACTCCCATTGCATAACTAGGTGCTTATCTACAAGTACATTACAGAAAGCCAGCAATTTATGCACATTTCACTTGTGCACATTCAGCTTTGTGGCAATTTTAAAAATGAGAAAAACTGGAAAGGGGGCAAGATTCTGGGAATAATGACTTTGACAATCCCACCTGCCATTGCACTCAGTGTGTTTTGACTATACATGATTTTGGCTTTAGGCACGATCTCCAGAACATAAGCCCTGCGTAAGTTGGGGACTACTGTACATGCTTTTCATGTTGGAACATCAAAAAGAAATAAATTCTTTTAAATTATGAGGTGGTTTAAGTTTGGCTGTTTTATTTATTTGTTTTTAAATGTTCAGCACCTATATTATGCTTGCTTTTTCTTGATGAAAACAGGTATCACCAACCTTAGTCATAATCTCATTGTTGTTCAGAATCAGCACTGTTGATTCAGTTCTCACATTTCTTTTTATGTTTTTGGTTACATAATATACGTATGTTTGGAGGTTCCCTTGGTGTGGTAGTAGGACATGGCAGAGCACGTTGATGGCAAAAGAGTATGGATCTGGAATTCCTAGGTATGAGCAGAAATGGGCCGTGAATCTGGCGGAAACATAGCCTGCCTCCCCATACTGTGCTGCCTAATGGACAACCATTCCAACGAATGTGTGCTTTCTATTTTAGAGAGCAATTTGGTATACTACTAGCTACATTTGTGCTATTATTTCTTTCTAAGAAAATGGGCTAGAGGCCTATTTTGTCGTTGTTTTTTTCTAAGCTGGTTTTCTTTTCTTTTTATAAAGGAAAGGCTTGAGAGACCTGGCCTGCATAGGTCCTTCCATGTTTTTGGCCCTGGCCAAACCAATAATTAACTTTTATAATTTTGTATTTTATTTCACCTTGTGTAATCCTGCACTCCATCACATGGAAAGTTTTCCTCTTTATAGTCTCTAAGCACTGAAGTTGCTTTTTGCCTTAGAATTGGATAATCAGTTCCCTGTGATGTAGTAGCCAATTTGTATGATACTGCATTAACAATGTTCTGGGGAATCTTGATCAAATTACATGTAACTCTCCTATTCAATTTATTGTTGAATAGTTCTTTCAAGACACATTATTAGCTACAGCTTTTTATACCAGTATTGCAACAAAAATCAGTTAGTTACAACTTGTGTTTCCCTTTAAAGTTGATTTCCCACCCCAAGAATCAAGGTCTCTATGATTGCTCTTTAGCAAAACAATAACCTGTTTTGGATCAGCATTTTACTGAAGGAAGAGCCTGGTTTGCTGCTGCTATAATTTCTTAATATTGAGCTAATGTTACAGTTAAATATTAACTGGAGAACCTTAGAGATGGAAATTTGAGTATGAATATGGAATTTTGGGAATCAATTTGTAGTGTAAATAATTGTAACCTTAAATGATGAGCTTTTACCCTTATGTGTACATTTTTGTTGTCCCGTAGTTTTTTTCTGAATATTAAAAAAAATAAAATAAAATGTATTTTTTTAAAAAATGCCTATACACATGCCCCAAAGATTGCCCAGCCCATTGGATAAATAGTTCAAAGTCCAGCTCTTGTACTAAGATAGTGTATATATATCCTTGCAGTTCTTAATCAATATCTTGTTTAGCTTAGCATTATCACTATATAAACCAGCAAGTACTTAATACTCTTTGTTCTGCTTCTGAAGTGTAGAGCATGGAAAACAGAATGGTCATTATACTGAGCCACTGGCAATAAGAGATGGGAGAAACAATCATGTTTTTTTGTAGAAGTTTAAACAGTTTATCTACTTCTGTTTTATTTGTAATTACTCCATTATGGCATATCTGGTATAGCTCCAGCTCTGGCATATGAGATACAAATTTGTTAGTATTTCCTAAACCTTGTTCAGGTAAAATTTCCCTGTGCCACTGGATCCACAGGGTTAAATTGCATGGATTTAAATATGGTGCTTCCTAGTTGCTGCAGAGAGTGCAAGTTTAGTTGCTTTAACACAGGGGTCAGCAAACTTTTTTGCGAGGGGGCCGGTTCATTGTCCCCCAGTCCTTTTGGTGGGGCGGGCTGAGTGCGCAGGGTGGAGGGGGCTTCTCTCTCTCCCCCTCTCTCCCCCAGCCCTCCCCTCCCCCTGCCTACCTTCTCCACCGCTCTGCCTGCCGTTGGGAGCCAGCACCAGCGCCTCTCCTTTCTGTGCCAGCTTTCCCCAGGTGGGCGGTGAGGCTTCCTATTAAAGCCCAGCCCCCTTCCTCCGCAGGGCAGGGAGAAGCCAGCAAGAGGGAGGGAAGAGGCCCCGGTGCTGTGTGCGTGAGGGAAGGAGGGGGGAAATCGTGAAAAAAATGGCAATCACGCCGATCCAAGCGGCAACTCCAGAACCGTCCGCAGGCCGGATCTAGAGGGCAATTGGGCCTGATCCGGTCCGCGGACCTTAGTTTGCCCACCCCTGCTTTAACAGGTAATAATACCGTGGCAGCTCTCGACGATCTCCCTTCAAGCACAGAATGTAAGCCAGGCAATGGGACAGGAAGCCACACCACATTAATACTGCCTGTGGAAACTTTGCAGAACTAAGACAGGAGCTTTATCATGACTCGTTTTCTTTTTCTTTTTTCCATTTAAGATATTTATTGAAGTTTTCAAAAATAATACATTACAGCAAAAAGAAAAAAAAGAAAAATACAGAAGTAAAAACAATTTAAAAACACATATAATTTCCAAATACTTATTTTCTTTTAACTTACTTTCCAGACCTCCTCATGCCTCCCTTTCTTATATTCCAATTCCAATTGTTTGTTCAGCAAATCCTCACCATTAGGTCTTTTACTTATTTCAAAACCTTATTTTCCTTATTATCATGACTCATTTTCAACTATTCAAACCATTACCCCGTTTTCCTGTGGTTTGGACAGCAATAGTAGGAACTCCAGTACTGTTCAACCTCTAATGCATATTAGTGTAGACAGGCAAGAATGGACCCACTCTTGGTGTATACTAAGCATGTGTATTGTGTGTGCACTCTCTCTTTCTGCCAAGAGAGGAAAGTTAGAATTTGCAAAAACCATAGTATGCTGCTATATTAGTCTAATGCAGAAGCAAAGCATCCTGCTTCGGCTGTCCCAGTATGGGTGCTCTCTCTGTCTTTCAAAAGAAAACAGCACAGCTACACCAGACCTTTGTCTTTCTCCTACTGATGCACTCTAGCTGCTGTTAGACACAAAATGACGGGACATTTCAGTAAATGTATTTATTGATTGTATTTACTTTGTGTGTCGCCCCCCCTCCCATTTCCTTTTGGCTTAGGTTGCCTTGGAGACACACAATTTTGTTTTAGATTTCGACAGTCTTCTAGCAGAAAGCTTTCATGGCATTGTCTACTGGACCAGTTTGACAGAGACCTACCCATTTACTTGAAGGTTGGGAAAGTAGCTTATCTTCACTTGGCCAAACATTATACTGTAGTGCTTTTCTGTAACTGGCAAGCAAGTATTGCGTTGATACTTCATAATGAAATTGTGAGGTCCATTCTGAAACTTGTTCTTCAAGAGGCACCGCTCAGCAAATAGCTGGTGGTGTACCGAGTCATGTAACTTCTAATGATCAACATATTATTTCTGGTGGCATGGAAATATTAACTATTATAGCACATTTAATCTTCCGCAAATACTTCCATCCTTTGGAAATTTGTTTTCAGTGTTCCTATGTACAGTGTTTTCAAATGTTCTGTTTTGGGGGAAACCCTTACTTTGTCTGCCAAATAATTCCTGATTATTGCAGAGGAGTATCTATGGTGAACATTCAGTTGTGTATCAGTTGACCATAAAGCAGCAATGGGGAACCTGTGATCCTCCAGACATTGCTGGACTCCAACTCCCGTTATCTCTGAGTACTAGTTATGCTGGCTGGGGCTGAAGGGCCACAGGTTTCCTATACATGCCCTAGAATACATTCAGCACACACCTATGGTTGCAAAATGCAGAGGGTTCCAGGAACACCAAGTTGTAAACCATTACTGTTTACTATTGGTAACCTATTCAAGCCTTTAAGAGAATTTAAATCTCAGTAGTTTGAATGATTAGTATATTTATTTGAAAGTTTATTTTATTTTAAATATAGTTAGAATCACAGCCCAAGTTAGATGGAGGCATTTTTTATTTTATAGCAGGCTTGCTTTTATTTGCCTCCTTTCTGTGTTCAGATTCCTAGTTATAAAAATATAGCTAAACTATGCAAAGATTTTTTCAACAATCTCGGAAAACATTTGCTTCTAAGTTATAACAATGGATTTTCTTACCTTTCATATTCAGATGGGTTGAAGACTTAAGTATTTTTTACAGTGCCATATATAGCATTAAGTAAAATGAAATATGAAAACTGATTCTCTTATGAGAAGGAGGCTTATTCTCATTTTATTTTTGTACATAATTGACTCATCCCTAAAGTTGAAATATTGCTCAGAAAGTATAAAGTATTATGGAATGTATTTGTTTTTTTAAAAACAGTAAAGGTTTTGGTTTCTTTACAGAAGGATCCTGCATATTTTTATGGTTATGTATATTTCAGACAAGTACAAGACAAAACCTTAAAAAGAGGCTACTTCCAGAAGGTAATCTAGTTTTGGAAAGAAATAAGTTCTGTTGAAATCATATAATGTGTTTAAGAATGAGAGGTGAATGCCCTTAGTCTTGGCTGTTAATTTTCAGACTAAAACCAGCATGCATAAATGCAAAGTAATATATCCAATGTACAGTCTTGGAGATAAGTAAGTAAAGGAATCATTGGATTACAAATTGTGTAGTTGATTCATTGGATTTACTGTTGACAATCTGGTTTATTTCCATATTTGCTTTTTGGCCCCCCCGCCCCCAATGCAGTGAACAACATATTTAATCTCTCCCTTTTTTAGATCTAGTTATGCACAAGTTTCCAAATGCATGTTAGTAGAAAAACCTTGAACCCCCAGGGGGAAACACGCGGCAGGGGGATATTGCAACTTGACATGGGGGACAGTGGCATTGCAAGGGGGGGGCCGTGCGCCCTGGGTGCCATGTCTAGGGGGGTGACAAGAATACACCCCGCGGGCAGAGGATCCTGCCACTGTCCGTGTGGTTTTCGAGTGGCACCAGCGGCAAACCACTACATGCAACACATGTGTGGTGTTGCACGCATGTGCTGTATGTAGCAATGCCGCACATGCGTTGTACGTAGTGGTTTGCCGCCACCGCCCCATATGGACAGTGATGGGATCCCTCCGCCACTGCTGCAGCTGCAAGCATAGGATCCCGCTATCATCCATATGGCGCTTGGACGGCGCTGGCAGCAAACTGCTACATCCGTCGTACGTAGCCACGCCACGCATGCGTCGTACATAGTGGCACAACGCATGCACAGCCAGCGGTTTGCCCCACCCCAGGTGTCGGTTAGCCTTTGTTCGCCCCTGATGGGGGATTGATAAACAGGGAGAGATTAGCACCCATCCCTGCTGATGCTTTGCTCAAAATCACAGTCTTCCCAGTTTGCCCCATGGACTTTCTCCGCATTTAAGACATTGTCACATAATAGATGCATCATATAGGTTAGGAACAATGTTACTGCTTGTAGCAGAATAAAAAAAAAACAGCTAATTATAGGCATTATAAGTATTTAGTGAGGAACTGATGCTTAATTTATAACTCTAAATACCAGTACTGGCTTGAGGAAAGATTAATTTCAGATTATTTTCTTTCTCCTATACTAGTCCTTGGTTCTGATCAGCAAGCTGCCTTATAGCCACATTTTCCACACTGTGCTTGGAAAAATTGCACCTGAATATTTTGAAAAAAACGAACCTTTCTTGGAAGCAGGTTGGTAATATTGTTGCAAATTACAGTTAACTGCACATTTGTGCCGTTCTGGGGATCTTTTAAAGTTGCAGTGCACTATGAATATATGATGTTCAGATTGGGGGGGGGGGATGCAGCTGAGAAGATCAGTAGGTTGGAAGGTGTTTATTCATGTGTGGGTTGCCAGTTCGCCCGCTGAGAAGCCATATGGCATAACAGAAGCTGTAGCCTTGGTCAGGGTGGGTTGTTGGTAGGTCTCATAAACCACAAATCTTAAGAGATATTTGTTAAGGGAGGGTTTGTTGTTGTTTTTACATGCAAATCCTATTGCTTTATTATTATTTTTCAGCTTGTAGCGATATTGATCGATGGCCACCACCAGTCCCAGGAAAAACCTTACATTTGCCTATTATGGGCATTGTAATGAAGGTAATGCTGAGCCTCTGCCCTTCTTGTTTGCTGTATGAATTCATGCTGTGGCTTTGTAACAATGCAATGAACATTTTTCAAAACCGTAGTCCCTGTATGTTTGCGTTGATTTTATGCTTGTGAGCTTCACATAATGGATAGGAGCAGAGGGTGTATTTGTTTAGAAGGGATATGTATGAAAATTCTGGTATTCTAGAACTTGAATTTCCTCCATCATATTTAGACTTGTCAGCATGTGTTTCTTTATTCTCCTGAAGCTGGATTATTTCAGTGGGAGTAATTTAAACATGTAATTTACACTGACCTATTGAAATCCATATTACTGAAGAGTATTTATTTAGACCAGGCCCATAGCTGCACTCATGAAATGGACATTGTGTTAGTATTTACTTAATTTTAAAAAACACAGAAGTAAATTAACTTCTCTGTTATTGCTCTTAAGTAATTAATAGTGGCTTCAGTATGTCTCCCTGTTTGTTCTTTCATTATTTCTTTAAAGACTTCAGATGTCCACAGGGCTAGTACTGTACCTATAGGTTGGGATGTTGAGATTGACAAAGGTATAGCTCTTGGTCATTTCAACCATTTAAAAACACCACCACCACAATGGTTTTTAGGGAAGAATATTTTAGTTTGTTTGTTACAATGCTGCACATTTTTGTGTTTTTATATTGTAAACCACCCTGTGATCCTCAGATGAAGGGTCATCTCAAAATTTAATAAATAACATTAATAATAAATATTTGTACCAATATAATTCTAGCTAAGTATTGCTTTCAATACTGGTGCCTCTATTAACTTGTCAATTTAGCATATTAGGTTGTTTGTATTATTCTTAATAATAAATGGAGCATATGATATCTGTTTCCTAAGGTGCGGATTCCTACCTGCCACGACAATCCTGGAACAACCCAAGTATTACAGTCTACACAACAGGTAGTGAATGGTTCACCTGCCACTTAAATACTCCATCAAAACAAGGGGCTGACTTTCAAATGTCATTTCCAGACCTTAAGTATAAGGGAATGTGTGTTTTGTAAATGAGGACTAGCTGTAGAGTTGCAAGTACAAAACTGTAGCATAGGAATTGGAAAGTGGAAATCTGCACAAACATTTTTTGCAGACATAGATTAGATTCCATAAGCTTTTCTGTCTGTTAAAGCTGAAGCATAGTACGGCTTGCCTCCAAGCCCTGTGTCTTACTTTAATCCTTAATACCTCAAGAAGTTATTTGAAGCCCCTTTAAATCATAAAATTCATATATTAACATATCATCCCTCCAGCACAGGCTTGGTCTGTAGGCCTTGGTCTGTAGCCAGTGGCTAATTGAGGCCCTCTAAGCCTCCCTATCTGGCTCTTATGACTCTTCCCATACTCCTCCCTGGCCCTGTTGGTTTTTCCCCCCTTGCTCAAAAGTTTCATTGAACTCTGAGAAGGCCTTTGGCATGCCTGGATGGGAGATAAGAGAGATGTGTGCAGGAAGTAGCCTACTTTAGAAAAGTAAGGTGTGCTTTTCTACCGTAGCTGTAATGATTTAGAATGAGGGGTGAGTACTGTATTTTTCTCTCCATAAGATGAACCTAGTTTTTAGAGGAGAAAACAAGAAAAAAAAAATCTGAACAAAACAGTGGGTGTATGATTTTTGTGGTTCATGCTATGGCCACAGACATGTGATTTGACAGTTAGTTTGGGGTAGCCCAATGCAAAAAAGCCTGAGGATCCATGTGGCTCCGTGCTTTGTAATCACGTTTTTGCGCCATTGCGGCCCCACGCAACAGTGGGTGTGTGATTTCTTTGGTGCAGGCTGTAGCCATGGACATGCCATGTGATCTGATGGTGAATTTGGGGTGATCCAATGTAAAAATCCTGAGGATCCATGGGCTTTTACCTCCCCCTTCCCAGGCAGCCTCCTGTATTCTGTCCCTTATCTCTCTCACGATCCCACCGATCAGCTGCTTCCTTTCTACACTCTCTTCCCTCTTGTTTGCCTTGGTGTCTTTTCCTTAGCTAGAGCAGTTTTTTGTCCCTTCTTTTCTTCTAATTTCTCTCCTCATTGATTTAGTCTTCGTCTCCTCTCCTTGCAAGTTTGCTGTCTTTACCTCCCCCCTCCCAGGCAGCCTCCTTTATTGTTAGTGTCTTTGATCTCGCTTCCGATCGCTTGCGATCAACAGCTTTGTTTCAACACCCACTTCCCTCATTCAAAAAAAAAAGCATGATCTGCTTTTCACCCCTGGGCAATTTGGCTCCAGGGACCACGCATTCGCTCTATAAGACGCACAGACATTTTCCCTTTTTAGGAAGAAAAAGTGTGTCTTAAGGAGCGAAAAATACAGTAGTTGAGGTAACCATGTTTGCTGACAATACCAAATTGTTCAGGGTAGTTAAACCAAAAAGGGATTGTGGAGAGCTCTAGAAGGATCTCTCCAAACTGTGTGGGTAGGCCATAAAATGGCAAATAAAATACAGTGTAAGCGAATACAAAGTGATGTACACTGGATTTTAAAAATGTTAATTGCACATATATATGTTCATGGGATTGGAACTGGTGGCGAATGACCAGTAACAAAACCTTGGGGTTATAAGTACATAGCCCATTGAAAATGTTGACCCAGTGAGCAGCAGTTGTGAAACACCGTTCAGGGTATCAATTGAAGTATTCACTGAGAAAAAAGTAACTCTGAGAATGTTAGCCACTGTAGGCAACAGGCAGAGAATTCCAACCCCATCCTCCCAGATTGGGAGGATGGAATGAGCGGAGTTATCTTTCTGCCCAGCTCTCCTGGCTCAGCCTCCTGCTAGCCACTGAATATTTAGGTGGGAAGTACCAGTGGGAGCCAGCCAAAGCCCCCAAAAGGAGTGGGTCTGGGCCAATCTACCTGCTATAGTGCTCCAGGGTGACACAATGTTCTTACTGCCTGCCCCATGCCTTCCTCCCAAGCTGCCATGAATAGTAGACTGTGGATGTAGCAGGGTCCCTGATGCTCCATAAAGCCCTGCTAGCTGGGAGTGGGTGGGTAGGTGAGGGAAGCTTAAGACAGCAGCCATAAGAGAGCAGAGCCAGTCAATACTTTTGTGATATACTTAGTAAGAGAGTTCATCATCTCTTTAAAAGTAGCACAGTACACCCGGCCTTTTATCGCGTGATCTGCTGCTAATTTGACCAAAAGCTTTTTGTTTTGCTTTTAGGCAGACACACAGGTCTCCATTGCGTTGCCTACTGTCCATGAAGTTGATCTCTTCAGGTAAAAACTGGAAGGCATATTGGCTTAATCTTTCTGAAGTCCTGAAGCTGTCATACCCCATCAAAGAGAGTTTCAAACACTGAGGGTTTTAATCACTGCCTAGCAAATGGATATTGAGCATAAGCGAAGCGTTGTTGGTAATCTAGAGCATACAAAAGGAGGGGGTTGTTTATAAACGTTGTGACAATTAATTTAACTTATTATTAATATGCCTGCAAATATGTATACATTTACCTGGGAGTAAGTCCCATTTAATCTGGTGGAGCATATTTCTGAGGAGACATGTTACGTTGTTGTTCTCAGCCTCTCTGTTGAGTGCATTGAGAACACAGATTTTCATTACTCCTTTAATATAAGCTCTGCCATTTCTCAGGGATACAGTTTGCAAGAGAGTAAAGGGAGAAAGTACTCATATTCTTCTTGTCACTGGACCACATTCCTGCAGCCCTGTCCAAATATCTTAGCACCTTTATGCTCTCTATAGCAGGTGCAACACAGTGAAATAATTATGTCTTTGGCCACCACATAACCTGGCCAAAGCTGGACAGTTGTAGTTGTATGGCCTCTGGCTGTAGATCTACCCACACTTTATATTTAGGACCTTCCTGTCCCTCCCTTTTTACACCCTTCAATAAGCCTCAACGGCCAGGCATATCTAAGACTCTCAAGATGGTTGTGAGCCAAGGTCACATTTTCAGTTGCATGTTTCTCCCCGCCTCTCTTTTTTGCTTTTCTTTGCTTCTGCTCTCTCTGCTATAACTAGAGAGAAAATGAAAAGAAAAAAAGACTATTCTTGTAAATCTGTTTCAGATGTTTCTTGCCAGTGTTCTTTCACATCCAGATGCTATGGGAGCTCGTGTTGTTAGGGGAACCGCTTGTTGTCATGGCACCATCACCATCAGAGTCTTCAGAAACCGTTTTGGCACTTGTAAGGTAAACATATGGAGGAATCAAAAAAGCTGCATGACTGTGATCTCACCATGAGTCACAGAATGTGAAGGCTCTAGCAGAATCCTAGGAATGGCTTGGTTTTCATTAAAAATGACAACACCCCTGCGAAACTGAAGAAAAGTTTTGAAAAGCATGCAAAACCTTAATACTTTTAGGGGGTTTTTTTATTGCTGTTAGTCTGAGAAGAGTCTTCGCAGGGTTTCCAGCCTCACCCTCTGCCTTTTTAGTGACCCAGAATGGTTCTTGTTTTCCAAGGCACTTAAAAGAAAACCACAAATTGTGCAAACCCCAAACCTTCAGGAAACACCTGCTACCCTACTTGCACAAGCTGATGTAATTTGCATTATCTTTTAAGCATGGAATGTGGATTAAATAATAATAATTACAGTGAATTTTTCTGAGAAGTTAATATTATCAAATGCTTCAAAATAATGAGTGATATCCAACATTGTGTGATTGGAAGTGCTGGACCCCCCAAATTACTCTTGAGCATCCCCCAAACCTCCAGACCAGATTTATGGGGCATTGGGGGTGTCTACATGGGGAAGGAGAGGAAGGAAGTACTGTTGTGCAAGCAGAAATCTGTTCTCCCTGTGGATAGACACAATTGGATGTCAGA
The DNA here is from genome assembly GCF_964106915.1 of Podarcis gaigeae. Taxonomy (NCBI): domain Eukaryota; kingdom Metazoa; phylum Chordata; class Lepidosauria; order Squamata; family Lacertidae; genus Podarcis; species Podarcis gaigeae. The sequence goes on along the minus strand of NC_139679.1, from coordinate 84,223,466 downwards.
AGGACATGGATTGTGTTTCACCACCAATAGGACAGATTACCATAACTTCAATTGGTGGAGACTTGGAGTTAATCCCCTAAAGCTTTCGTTGATGTCTTTTTAATTTTAAACAAATACCTTTAAAGTACAGTGGTACCTCTGGTTACTCATGTTTCTGGTTACACACGCTTCGGGTTGTGAACTCCGCTAACCCGGAAGTAGCTGCTCCTGGGTGCGAACTTTGCCCCAGGATGTGAGCAGAAATCGTGCACCAGAGGGAGACCCCATTAGCGAAAGCACACCTCAGGTTAAGAACAGTTTTGGGTTAAGAACAGACCTCCGGAACGAATTAAGTTCGTAACCAGAGGTACCACTGTATTATTGAAAATAAGCGAGGTGTTCGAAGCAGCTTACAAACACTTCGAAAATAGAATTAAATTAATAGCAAGTGGGACTCGGGACAAAATGTTTTAGGGTGGAGAGTTCCTGTTCAGGGTTTCAGCGAACCAGCTGTGCTTTCTTCTTTGACACTTCATTCATCCCTCCCCCAGCACTCATTTAGTCTGCTGATACTTCTAACTAGTACAGTGGTACCTCGGGTTACATACGCTTCAGGTTACATACACTTCAGGTTACAGACTTCACTAACCCAGAAATATTACCTCGGGTTAAGAACTTTGCTTCAGGATGAGAACAGAAATTGCGCAGTGGCACGGCAGCAGTGAGAGGCCCCATAAGTTAAAGTGGTGCTTCAGGTTAAGAATAGCTTCAGGTTAAGAACAGACCTCCAGAACGAATTAAGTTCTTAACCCAAGGTACCACTGTGTGCTGTTTTGGCCACATAAGGATCCACATTTGGAAAATATGTTCTCTATTATGATAAGGGTAACAGTTCAGTAGCATGTATTTTGAAAGACAGTAGTAAAATAGCAACGATGTAGCAAAATTTATCTGTAAGAAGCCAAGAGAGTTTCTTTTTTTAATCTAATGGATAATGTCAACACCAAGCTGACATCCCTGGGTAGGGGATGTTCCAAAATCATGAAAAATACCCTGTCTTCAATTGATAATCTATAGAGTAAATTTATAATAATGTCTCTCTCTCCATTCACCCACTTTTCTTCTGTGTGTTTATTTCACAGCTGTATCTCACCTCTGAAGTACTATAGTGATTTTAGGCCTTATTTTACAATACATGACAGTGAATTCAAAGAATATACCACTCGTACTCAGACCCCGTAAGTAAAATGGATTATACAGTTTTGATATTTAGACTCATCATTTAATCATAACTTTTGACTTTAAAGGATCCATGTAGACTAGGGACCTCAGCCTAGGAAGCTTTAACAAAAGGCCTGCCCTTCAGTTTTCTAACAGTGCAGGCCACAGTCAACTGTTTTAATGGAGTCTCGTGTTGAGAGATGGAAAATAGAAAGCAGCTGATGTTTTGATATATTCCAGTATATAGAGTTTCAACTTGTACTAATACAAATTCTGATTACAGGACTGTCAAGACATCCTCCTAATCATAATAAACATTTCTTAAATCCAGTAAGATCCTATATGGCAATAATAGGAAAAATAACACCTAAGAGTGAGAATTGCAAGGGACTCTAGAAATAAATTCTGGGAAAACAGGTTACCCCTTAACACAATATTGTCAAGAAAGTAATGGCCTCTCATAAAAACAGATTCAAGTATGTTTTGTCTTTTTTGAAAGCATTGTAATTTTACATTATGTAATATTTTCTTGTAGAATATTGTGGACCTAAAGGGTTTTTTTTTCTCTTGAGCAGCTTTGTTGATTACTGTTAATAATTGTCAAATGATTATATATTATTTAAAATAAATAAATTTGCAGTTAGGGACCTGCTTAAAAAAAAAAGATCCTATATGGTGTACCAGAATTCCTATGTATGGGTGACATTCAACTAGTTTTATGCAGAGTAGACCTATTGAAATTAATGAAAATTAATTAATTAGTCCTTCCTCTTCCCCCTTGCACCAATGAAAGGAGCTTTCCTCTTCATGGAAAGGCTACTGTAGATCCAAGCCTTAGTCTTCAGTTCATCACAAGGCTACTATTGGTTTTTTCTACAACAGACTATCCAGACTGCTTCTCTGGAATGTGGTTACCTTAAATCTATGCAGAGGTTATTGATCTTATTGATAATCTTCCATATTTCAGGCCTTCTGTCATATTGGGAGTGACAAATCCATTTTTTGCTAAAACATTGCAACACTGGCCACACATCATCCGAATAGGAGATATTAAACTGTCAGGTAATTTTTTTAATTGACTGAAGATTTCTTCTGCAGTGTACAGAGTATTACAAGTTACTGTCTTTCCTCCTTTAGCTTAGTTAAATGTGAACAAAATATGAAATAATAGGGGGATTATTGTTAAGGAGTAGAGAGGTGGTTTCGATTTAATGAAAATCTATAGGCTGGTTTTGCCTCTTCAGTTGACTCAAGTCACTTTATAGATTAGACTTTGCAAAAACTGAACTGGAATAGGTATAAGTAGTGATAGGAAAAAATATGCAAAGTAATATCTTTCATAATGTATTTCCAACTTCTTTGAAATGTGATGAAGTGTACATTTAAACCAACAAAACTCTGCATCAAGCTGAATATTTATGTTTTCATCTATGAAAATATTTTGTAAGCTTGGCCGTTTACAAAATTGTATTAAACTTAGGTTTTACATGGTTACACCAAAAGATGTGCAAGAACCTCTTGGATGAGCATGCCCAGGGCTCTTCAGATCTTAGTATCTGAGTGATTATACTCACAGTGTCTCTTTCTTCGTTTTGGCAGGTGAGGTACCAAAGCAGGTGAAAGTGAAAAAGCTAAAGAACTTAAAGACTTTGGATTCTAAGCCTGGTAATGTTTCATCACTATAACCTACTATTTGCAGAATATTGTTATGGGCCACAACCAGAGGACAATCCCATGGTGGTTGTTTTTCCCCCCATAGGTGTTTATACATCTTATAAGTCATACTTGAACAGAGATGAAGAAATCATCAAGCAGTTACAAAAGGTAATTTCAGACTTGTAGTTGAACTACTATATGAATGTACTCATAGTATAAAGTCTGTTAAATATTAGATACCCTTATCAACAGTATATTGCTATAGCTTACGGTTCTTCTCGTTTACTGTGATTGCCTTTTTTAGGGAGTACAGCAGAAGCGTCCCGGAGAAGCTCAAAGCATAATCCTTCGTCGTTATTTTTTGGAACTGACCCAGAGCTTCATTATTCCTCTAGTAAGCTGCTATGTCTATGACACTTCTATACTGAACAGTGAACATAACCAAAGCTTTGTAATCTAAACCTTTAAGAAGCTAAAATAAAGTTATTAATCTGAAGAGTAGTCACAGGGGGTTCTGAGGCCAGCTTTTGAACGGCCGTCAGAAAATGCTTAAGAAATGTAATAATATGGATTTGCCAAACGCAGAGATTCAACATCATTATTTTTGCATCTGTTTGTTGTTCTAGGAACGATACGTAGCAAGCCTGATGCCTCTGCAAAAGAGCATATCACCTTGGAAGGTGAAAATACATTGATAACCTAAATATTCATTTTGTGAATAGCTGCCAGCTTCTGTGCTTATAGCTGTGTTTCTCTCATAGAGCCCGCCACAGTTGAAACCATTCAACCAAGAGGAATTTATGAAAACTCTTGAGAAAGCAGGGCCTCAGCTCACCTCTAGATTAAAAGGAGACTGGATAGGACTCTACAGGTAATGCTGTTTTATACCTTGACTATTGCTAAGATTACAGCCTGAGAGACATCCAAATTTCATGTTAAAAATATTTTGGAAGCAGCAAAAAAAAAACAAAAAACTTGCCTCTAATGCTAACCGAACTGCTTTGTAAAATAATGTCATGGTTGTTGCCCCTTTTCTCTTACAGAAATTTACAAATATGTTTAACTTGTTTTTCACATTAATAGAGTCTTATATATCGGTTGTGGACTTTCTTGACTAATTGATCAACAGTTGGCTACCAGGCTAAGTTCAAAGTGTTAGTACTGATGTACAAAGCCTTATGTATTGCTTGTTTTTAAATTGCTTGTTTTGTGGGAAGAAGTTTATAAATGAAATAATAAACAAACCTTTTTGAGATGAAGCAAGAAGAATAGTATACAGTATTCCAAGTGTGGTCGCACTATAGATTTGTATAATGGCATTATGATAGTGATATATGCATGATATAGCATGGATTTAATCTTTTTTTTCCAACTGCTGGGTCAACCCCAAGGTGTTGTTGCTGATAAATCACCACCATTTTGGAACCCCTGAGCATATACAGTATGTGGAAAAAAATTTTGTAGCACTGTGCATCATTTTACACTTGTTTACATTGTGTTACATTTGTCATTCTACTACCCAATTCACTCAATTTGGAGAGGTCCTTTTGGGGACTCCACTTTCTACATTATTATTATTTATTGAGTTTATATATCACCCTATACCCGGAGGTTTCATTTTTCCATTTAAACCTACTCTCTGCTGCCTACTTCACCAACACCTGACCCATAAGTGAACCACTCCTCTTATTCCACAACTGTTAACCTCACTCAGGAGTCTTTAGTGAGATGCTGTGTCAAAAGCTTTTTGAAAGCCAAAGTACCTTATGTCAACCTCTAGCCATATGCTTGGCAGAGCAACTTTGTAACTTTGATTTTGAAGTCTCACCTTGTTCCACTAGTAGAACTAATTTCCCCTTTGTCTTAAAGGCATTTTTTGAAATCTTACAACTTTGACGGTTGGTTCAGGACTCGGCGGAAAGAAATGACACAGAAGCTGGAGGCATTGCACTTAGAAGCACTATGTAATGAGGTCAGGAAAAACTGCTTTGCTTTAAGCTTTTTCTTCCTTGTCTTCCCTGTAGAAATAAAAAGCATAATTTGTCCTTGAAAACCCAATTTAAATGGTATGGCCAGTGAGGGCATTTCCACACTTTTCATTTGCCCTGTGCCTAGAAAGCATGGGCCCCAAGCAGTTTTCCCCTTGTCCTACTCCTTTCCCAGGGAAAACCTACTATTTAGCTCTAAATTATGAGCAAACAGCAAGCTGGAGAAGACCCAAATACCCGTTTGCTCCGATGGAGCACTAAGGAGCAGCTTCCCCTGGGGGAAAGTAGTGGAACGAGAGGAAGTGTGGATAAGCCCTGATTGGAGTAGCATTATTTAATGGCTGGGATCCAAAGGGCTATGCATATTCTCCCTTATGTACATTGGGTCTTTTCAGCTGCTGTCTTCTAACTTGAGTTCTTTGTGCCCTCTGAAATTCTCTCTCCAAAATCAAGGGGCCCTTGGGAGATCAGCACTGTCTTTGGTACAGGGGCTACCACTCAATAAAGTGGGCAATTAAGACATTTCCTAAAGCTCCAATAATAATAATAAAAAAATTCCCCGTGCTGTCATTGTAAAGAAATTAACTGAATCTGATTTTTGAACATATTCTTCTGACAGGATTTGCTTTTTTGGAGTCAGAAGCATACTGAAGTGGAAACAGTGGATTTAGTTTTGAAATTAAAGGATAAAGTGGTAGGTAGACAAATTGGTGGGTAAATGTATTCAACGTACTATTCATCCATTATCAGTACTTTGTGTTATGTTTCATTCTTACTAGTCTAGTCAAGTATCATCTACTCCATCAGAGCTTGAATTCACTAATGAAATGTGAGGTTTGCATCATCCCCCACAGACTCATTGCTTAGCTTGTACTTGTCATACTGGACCTGTCCCCAAGACCTGCTGGAATGCTCAATCATCTCATTTTCTGAGTACTATTATTAGGGGGAAGAGTAGTGATTTTAAAGAAGCTCCATTATTTGGCTTCTCTAGGAGAAAGAACAAAGCTACAGAGCATGATTAACAAGCCTCTCTAAAGGCCCAACATAACTCTTCATCTTTAATCACAAGGATACTCAGGAGACCTCTAGAGCAGATTCTCAGTCCTATGGGAAGAGCTAGTCTTACTTGACTTCTGTCTTAACTGGGCAATGGAAAATAGCTCATAATTAAGATACTGCAACCCCCTCTGTCAGAAAACATTTAACGTGAATGTTCTTCCCCTTCTTATCAGAAGAAAACCTGCACAGCAGCCAAAGTGATTCTAGGGAAATCCAGCACACAGCTATCGTTTTCTGTGCATGCTTTCCACTCCTGACCAGAAAAGGGTATGAGGTAGCAGGTTGAGCACCGATAAGCTTTCTCTGCTGAGTTTCTTGCCTAGACTGGAAGGATGTGGGTTGCAATAGTCCATATCCTAGGTTCATTCTCTCTCTTATTTAGCACTGTTACTCCCTTTTTATTGCTGGCTGACATGCTGTCATATGTCTACTTGAGCTCCGCTTCTTGAGGCGGCTTACTTGCATTTTCTCCATGGGCACACTTGTTGCTTTCCAGCAGATCTAGGTAGCCATTCCTTTGTTAGCTTGCATTATAAAGGTACATCACTACTGTACTTCCAACATTTCCCTACCTGCAGCTTTACTTGAGATTGAAGAAAGTTACTTGCAGAATATGCTTTCTTGATAGTAAATCCCTCTGGTGGTCGCATGTAGTTACTGAAGAGAACTGCATTTACAAACATTCTTAGAGAATATTTTGTAGTTGTGTTTTCCATTAAATTTTATTTAAATCTGTTATCACTTCTGTTCAGTGTGAGAGACCACTTCAACCAAAGCTTGATTTTAAATAAGAACATAGGAAGTTTCCTTATGTCAAGTCGGACCATTGGTCTGTCTAGCTCAATATTGTGCACACTGACCAGCTGTGTCTCTGCAGCATTTCAGAGGAATCTTTCCCTAGCCCTACCCGGACATGCCAGGGATTGAACCTGTGACCTTCTGTATGCAAATTCTCCCTTAAAAACCGGAAGAGTGTTGAAAGCTTATCTGCTTGCATGAATCCTGAATGTACTGAGGCCCTTTTAGTCTCAATTACACATGAACCACTTTGTGTCTCTTTTTGGATGCTTGCACTAATATTTCGCCAATGTGTGTATTTTCCTGATTCTTCTGTCATGCTTGTTTTCATAAATGCTGACTTCTTATGGATTCTTTTAAGATGACCATGGGTTTTTAATTGCAATTTCTGTGGTTATAGGCTGATGGAGAAAACTTACCTGTGAAACCAGGCACTGTGGAAAAGTTACAGATGCACATTGATTCAATTATTCTTGCACTGCCAGAAGATTTACAGGGTATACTCATCAAAACGGGCTCAACGTGACTAACTGAACTTTTCTGCAGCCATATGTACCACATTGCACATTTGAAAGGTGTAAAGGCACTTGCAAAGAACAGTGGACATGCAAAGTATAGACCGTGTTAATACTTAAAACATTATTTTAAGCAGCCCCTTAGGTTCAACTTGAATATGGAAGAAACTGATTTATTATTAGTAGTATTTTTTTGCATACGTTTAAAATTAAGTGCTCTTACTGAACATCTGCATGCATCTTAAACTTCCACAATGCAGTGCAGACACTGCAGAGCTTCTTAAATGGGTGCTGATCTGCCCAATTGTATTAAACTCAGGGGAAGCAATATTCCTGTTGGTTTCAATGACTATCACACTTAATGGAATAGCTAGTAGCTGTCCAGTGAGTACTACGTCTTGATATTTTACTTCCTATTAAGATCTCAAATGCTAGTCTACTAAATATTATAATTCAGTTCAGTTATTACAGAGCTGATGGCCAAACCTGAATTCATTTATTCAGTTTATATCCTGCCTTTCCTTCAATGAGCTCAAGGCACTGTATACGATTCCCCACCCTTTTACCCTCACAGCAACCTTTTGAAGTAGACTGGGCTGAAAGATAGTGACTGGTTGAGGGTCAGTGAGAGTCATTGCCGAGTGAACATTCAACCCCAGATCTTTCCAGTCCTAGTCCATTACTAACCACTAGTACACCACCCTGGCTCTCACACTGGTTTAACAATTGCGATCATCCCTGTAGTCTTGGACACTCCTCCATTTTCCTTCTGTTAGGTCCATGTATCTTCTCCCCACATTCCTAATTACAATAATTGGAGCCTGCTCTAGTATTTCAACTGAGAAAACTCGGGTTACTGCTTATCATAGTTTGCAGGGTGTATTGATTTTAAATCAAGGCAGTACAAATCCCAGTTTAAATCAGCAAGAAAAAAAGGCTGGTTTAAGTCATTCTCATGGATAAATCTTATTATTTCCTAAATAATGGTGCACATCTCACCACTGGGGCCCTACTAATTAATAACTAAATTAGTATTTATACTGTTTCATTCTTGTAACCAGGCCTTTTGCCTCACTACATATATTTTGTGTGCTTTCCTTCTTCAACCTTTTAAAATATTTGCATGTAGATTCTTTCTTGCACTTGGCATCCATGACAGTTTGTGAGGTTAAGTTTGGGAGTATAGGAAACTGAACACTGGACAATTGTCTTCTCCTCTCTCCAGCGTTGCTCCTTTCTGCTTCGCTATGCTTTTGCCAAGCCCTAGCCTCACAGAATCAAACAAAAGTAGCAATCAAAACTGAAATGCCCATGACTGATACAACAGAAGTAACCTGGCAAAGTGTAGGTGGAATGTAAATATTAATATCTGATAAATTATCCAATTAGTTCTTCATACATAGAAAAGCCTCCTTTAATTCAATGGATCTGGTACTGTATATGAATATATTCAGTTTACAGTGTAACTTTTAGAGCCAACATGCTTATATTGAGGTTATTTAATATTAACCTAGTTGGTATTTTAGACTTCATATTTACATTTTTAAAACTGAATTTCACATTTGAAAAAACAGGTGGGGAATTGAGCTTTTTAAAGAACAAAACTGAAACTAAACATTGTTTTTTTAATCCACTTTGATTGTGTCCCCACCCAGGACTGAAACCTGATTCATTCTTAGTTTTGAGGCAGTGTGATTAGAGGTAACCATAGTCTATGCAGTTCAGATATTACAGCAGCTCAAGCTTATTTTAAACTATGGAAAGGAACATGGAAGCCCAGGGAAGAGGAGCACAAAGACTTGTGATTTTCCTCCCTCTCACATCAGCTCTGAGACATCTGAATCAAATGACTTGAGATTACAGTGTGTAATAGTGAATTTACTACCTATCAGGTCACAGATCTGTTTCTAGAATATAAAACTAGTGGTGCCCCCCTTAAAAAAAGAAAACATAATTAAAATTAAGTGGGTGCTTCTTGTCTAAAGTCTTAAGCTTCCTAACATAAGTCTAAATTTTAAATTGTGGCACAAAGATTAAAATGGCAAAGGTTGATTAACATAAACTTTGCATAATGGCCATTCCAGAAAATACACATTGAATGTGTTGCGGAGTTTGTTGCACATAGACCAGGCTGCTGAACTAAATGCCTCTTATTTCCTCATGCCCACACACGAATGGGGAGATGAGAGTGCCTTGAGGACAGCTGCAGCCTTCTTTGTATGGTGGTGGTTAGAGAGAGCTACCTCACCTCCCCGGCCCCATGTTAGGGCCTTATCTTTTCCAGCACCATTATGCACACATGGGGCTGATCATGTGCAAAAACCGCTTTGTGTGTGTGGATTGCCCTTGGTGGGTTGGATGATGATCGTTTACACCAAAGTATGTCAGTTAAATAGCAACAGGAATACTAACTTGCATCAAATCAATGTCCGTCCCAATTTTGTTAAGTGCATTAGGTGCTTTGCTATCATGTCATAATACTTAATTTTAACTGCCTTCAAAGAATGTGGTTATGTAAGAAGAGGCTGATTTTAATCTCCTGTTTCTCTAGGGAAGCCTTTTGTGATTCCCTCCTATAACAATAACCTTCAAGTATTCTGTCCACAAGTAAAAGCAACAGACAAGTGTGGACAAGTATGCTAAGTTCAACCTCCATGAGCTGGAGAACAAACTTTTGAAGCTGGGAGCCCTTCTGGGTTTGTGGATGCTGGATGTGTGATTTTAAATTGGGGGTTCAAAAATCTTGAGACCTTTCACAAGTACAGGAGGCTCCCAGCTTCTGGGTAGTACACATTTAATGCATTTCTCTCCACTCCACTTACTTTTACAGAGAAATAGAATACCTGAAGAGGGTTAATGTATATACTATAAATATATGCATAATGAGCCATTTCTCATTGTAATAAATTATTCTTGCTAGATGCATAACTTTTTTTTGAACACAAGAACATAGGAGTTTGATAACTCTTATGAAATAGGACTTGGGAGGAACCTTCCAAGAATGTTATACCAATTCTAACATGTACCAGTATATTGTGGTATGTTACCATTAGGAGCAGAAATGCAACAGCTGGCTCAAGATTTAATGATGATCAATACTCCACCACATTTTATTCATTTATTTCAGGCCCATTGTAGGAAAAAGACTGCCTTTCTATGACATTTTGTACCATTGTTTAGAGTCTTTAATTTTAGCTATACACTACCCTCTGTATTTTTAAGGAGATGTATTTTTTATATTCACTTACATGAATTCCAAATCAGAAGTTGAGAATAACATGTATAAAAGAGGACTTCGACAATTATGCCACTATTGCATTAATATTTAACTCACTGTTTTGCACAACTAAGTAGCATTTTTAAAATACGGCCATTAAATCTTCATTAACTGAAGCATTGCATAGTATATTGGAACTAGCTACATTAGCTTATTTTCTAAATGTATTTTTTTAAGGCAAATAAATTTCACTTTTACATAAACTTTGTCCGTGTTTATTCAGTAAACCACATGAAATAAAAACATGTATCCAGTGGAATTCTTTCTATGAAGAACTTCATTCTTGCTTATAATTCTGCGGCTGAAATCCTATGCATAACTGTGTGGGACTTTTGACACTAGACTTGGGGAAGCAAGCATTGGGTCAAAGTGCATGCTACTTATCAGCAGCAACTGCCTCGAGTCTTGTGCTGCTTCCCCAACTTTGCCTGTCCCTTCTTGCCTTCTTTGTGGACCATACCAGAGACAGACGGTATCCACTTGGTGGTGCTCCATTGGCAGATGGAGGCTGTAATACGTCTGAATACCAGTTGCTGGAAATCACTGGGCAAGGGATGTGGGAGCGCTCCTGTGCTCAAGTACTGTTTGCAGGTTTCCTACAAGCATATTGTTGGCTGCTGTGAAGACAGGACTACCTGGGACATTGGACTGATCCAGAAGGCTACTGTTATGTTCTCCCTTCCATTTCCACTCTTGACAGTGTCAGGAGCTGGCTAGGTCAGCAATAAAATAATAAAGCACCTGATGGCGGTGAAGTTAACTCTTTATTCAAAGAAACAAAGCAACTCAGTCCTAATGGTCACAGCAACCCTTCCCTGTAGGTCTAGACCCAATGAATTAGTTGCAAGGACTGAAGATCCCCACCTTCCCAAAGCTTTCTAAGGCTCCTTCCCAGGTTCGTTCCCCAGCAGCCGACAGCTCCATCACCTTATCTCTCATGGCTCTGCCCTCTTCATTTCACTGCAAGTTCTAGGAGAGCAGGGGAGAGGTGAGCTGGTCACAGCAGGAAGGGGAGACTCCCTGGATTCTTCAGCAGCCTGCCTCACTTGTCTCCTGGCCCCACTCCTTGGCTCTCTGCCACAGCCTCTTCCTGCTCACTAAACCCTGTTACCTCTTCTGCTTCTGACACCTCTCTTAGTCTGCTCCCTCTTCTCTGACCATTCACCGTCATCCCACCACCCATCCACTGGCTCCGAGTCTTCTTCCCTGAGGGTTTCCTTGAGGGCTCTCCAGTTGGTGCCTCCCGCCACTCCTCTGCATCTAGCCAGTCCATGGCAGAAAGATGCCTTCCATCAGTAGAACAACACCAATTGAATCGTTACAGTGAAACATGAGCCCTTAGGCCAAGAGATAATAGTGCCAAATTATGAGACAGCAGGGCTAAATTTATCAGCAAGGGCAAGAAGGCCATTACTGCTAATTTAAGGGTGCACCTAGACCAACACATATTGCATTTTATTTGAGCTTTACCTTTGAAGTCCAGGTACTAATAGTTGACACATTTTACTATTTTTAGGATAGATCCAATGCCGTCCTAATGGGCACAATGGAATTCCTCTTTCTCCTCTGCCTTGTGCCCTTCGATGCACCCAGTGAGTCCCCTAACCCTCTAGAGCAGATTTTGGGGCCATACAGAGGGGAGTCCTGTTTTCACAAAAGCAAGATGCCACGATAACAATCCATTATGATTATTTTAATTAAGTGCCTATTACTAAAAAGGAAAAAAATTCTTGAAATGACTTACAGGGATCCTTGGAACCATAAATGTGCTGTGCAGTGAAAAAAAATGAGGAAAATCTTTACAATGCACATATTTTTTTACTGTGATCTAGCTTTAGCTAAAGAACCTTTAGTAAATGAGCACATGAGTGAAAACGAAAATATAGCAAAAGAACAAAAGAAGCTCTTTTAATTGAGAACAATGGCCATGGTGAGACAGTTGGAATTCTGTTCAGCTCATTTTCAAGAAGGCCTGTACCTCATTAAGAAGGTTCCAACCTTTTGTACAAAAAAAGAAAAGGAAAAGATGTAGACAGTGTGGAAAACGCTTGGTCTGGGTGCCCTGAAAAAGCATGTGACTTAATCAGCAGAGTTCTTGGCACATCAGTGACAAATAGCTCTAGTACAAGGTTGGTAAAGGGTGACATAAACAATACTTATTTTACAATAATAAACAGTTGGTCCTTTCTAAAGTCTTTATGAAACTTAAACTCTATCAAAATTAAGTTATTAAGAAAAGCGTTATAAAAAGTTGAAGGGAACTTTTATGTGGACATACCAGACACTGAAGAGCAATACCTGGAGAGGAATGATAAGTGTGTTTCTGTGCTGTGGTAGCAGCATTCTTGCCTTGAACTCTGCCTCCACCTGTCAACTGCCAGCTGCAAGAATAATAATCAAACAGAACTACCATGAATCTATTTTTGCTGAGGCATCCCAGCCGACCTTTTCCCTTGCTGTAATATCATACCCTATACCAAAACAGTGATCCGAAGTAAACAATTTAAGGACACCTCTGTCTTGCAACACAAGTGACAAGACCTCATCATGTACAGTACTTCATTCTAGTGATTCTGTTATAAACCAGATTAGGATTGAGCAGAAGCTATTTCTCTTTTTGTAGATGGAGTTGAGAATTTATTAATATACTCATATCAGATATTAAATTCCAAATAACCTGCAATCCAGCACAACTACTGATGGGTAATATTTCATAGCAAACATTTATTAACATTTGAGAAGTCTTGTTGCCCTTCCCACTTTGCTTTCATTACAAGCATCATTTATAGACAAATAAATCTGGGGACCATCTACCTGGAGTTGTTTTCATTATGTAGGAATATGTCTCCTTCAAAATTCCAAGGAAATAATTAAACAGGATCCTGAGTTGAAAGATGAACAGGCACCACTCTCTCAAATGCAGGCAATCTAAAATCATCATGGCCTTCTCCTTCATGAGAAATAACATGATTAACTACAGAAATATATAAGAGTGGGGAAAAGGATGTGTCTGTGTCATTAATCCTTCCAGATGAGCAAGAATTACTTTTGAGGGAAGCAGAGATTTGGGGATCCAGGATTTGATTTAATGTGACATTACCAGTTCCTTCTAGTATACTCTAGTCTCACAAGCGGCTGGTGCAGTGGTAAATCTGCTGTACCACTTCCAACGACAAGTACAGTCTCATAGGACTCCTCCCTGCACCTAGAAATAGAGCATGTCAGGGAGAAGCAGAAGCGCCTAGCATCTAGCTTTTAATATACATGATTTCCACCCCCAAACTCTGAAGTGATATAGTCCAGGACTGGGTTCGCCGCCACTGCATTTGCTGCTTTGTGGGAATGAGGTCTATGGCTGCCGGTGGCTCCACAGCTACCTTTGCTCTCTAACCATCCACACGAAGGGGCTAGGCCTCAAGCTCAGCACGAGGTGACAATGACTCCCAGCACTCCCTGCTGCAGAAACGGCAGACGGGAAGCCGATATAAGAAAAAAAGGAGGGGGGAGACTACTACACTTCCCAGCACTCCCTGCGCCTCTTTCTCTCTCTCTCCCTCTCTCTCTCACACACACACAAGCTCTCCTTCCAGAGGGGCAAGCAGCCGAGCCTCTTGAGGACTACGTTTCCCATCGTGCCTCGCGAGCCGAAAACCAGACCCGCCAAGGCTGCGGCGGCGAGAGGCGGCCTGGGAGCCGTAGTCTTCCTGCGTGTCGTGAGGCCTGCTCGAGGTTCGTGTGGGTGGTGCCGCGGTGAGGATGTGGCGGGCGTGACGCGATTTTGTCCGCGTTGGAGCCGGGGCGGCCGTGACGTGGCAAAGAGAGAGAGAGAGAAAAGAGAGAGCTAAGAGAGAGCCAGGCTCCCCCGACACAGATCAGCCCCGGTGCGCGGACGCCGCGGTCCCTTCGCCCGCTCCCGAAGCTCAGCTGGTTTCGCCGTCTCTGCGGGAGCGAGAGAGGAAGGAGGAGACGAGGAGGAGGAGGAAGAGAAGTAGCGAGAAAGAGGGACCGGGGCCTCTTGCTTTCACCTTCCCCGCCGCCGCCGCCGCCTTTGCACTCGGCCCGCTCCGTTCTTGCGCCGCCGCCGCCGCTACCTCCGCCCAGCCGCCATGGGCCTCACCATCTCCTCCCTCTTCTCGCGCCTCTTCGGCAAGAAGCAGATGCGCATCCTCATGGGTGAGACGGGCGGGCAAAGAGAGAGAGGCGCTTCAAACCCCCCCCCCCCAATTCCACACCCGCTCCGCCCGGGGTAGCGAGCCGGGCCTGAGGCGACCCCACCCCGGGCAGAGGACCCGGCGGCCGGTTGCTTCCGTCGCTCCCTGTTCTCCTAGCGAGGGGGGGGGACTGTTAGAGTCTTCGCGGGGGCTGGGAAGCCACAGCAGTGGGGCGGGCGGGCGGACGCCAGGCAGGCGGCAGGCAGCATTGTTCGGGCCAGGCCTTGTGCTGTCGGGAGACAAGGAGAGGGAGGGGAGAGAAAGAGAGAGAGGAAGGGAGGGTCTCCATGGCCTCCACCCCCCCCCCGCCCTCCTTGCAGGACGTTCTTAAGGAATCCACCTTGGGAGACATTTTTAGAACGAGCGGAATTTATCTTCGCCCGGGGCCTTCTGCTCTTTTCAGGATGTGGGTTCGTTTTCCGTCCCGATGGGCTTCCTGTGTTTCAAAATAAGTCCGGTGCCGTCAGTCTGATCCCTGCTAACCCTCGGCGCACACAGAGAGCCTTCGCGTTTGTTGTGGTGATCGTAGGAATTGTTCTTTTAATACATACATACATACATACATACATACATACACAATACACGCACCATTTTTTTCCAAATGCAGAAATGTAAAGCGAAATGCGGTAATAATTATACTGCAAATAAAAATGGAAGAGTCAGTTACACTGACGGCTGTCTCCTAGTTTTTTTTGTTTTGTTACAGACAATTGTATTAGCATAACTTCTCCCCCTGCCTCTCATCCTATCCCACAACACTTTTGGGATGGTGAATAATCAGTGTGCATATATCCACATTGCTTCATGCCATTAGTATTTGGGACAGGGTGGTTCTTCGTATTTGTTAGTTTTTATTAAAATGAGACGCACATTTTGTATTTGCTTTTTTATGTATGGAGTTAAGGGGCATGCCCTGCCTCTTGTTGGTTCATTCAGTTTAAGATCACACAAATCAATACTGTACTGAGCTGGGTAGTTCACAGAAAGATGCTTATAACTCTTTGCCTGTATCCTGTTGATAGCCTGGTATGCTAACTAAGGATTTTGCCCTAATTATATACAGTGGCTGTTGTGAAAGGTCATTGGTTTTGAATTTGGAATTGCTCTGTGGTCTCAAGGATGCATGGCTGCAATTTTAAAATGGTAAATGTCACCCATATGTGCTTTGTCTTGTCTTGTCATCCTTGGGCAGTACAGCCCAAGCCTCAGATCCACCATGCTGGAGGGCTTTTGGATGGTGTGGAGATAGCCTTCTGCCCAACCCTGTGCAGGGAAACTCTCCTATATGCTTGCCCAAAGCTGGTGTTTTTTCCCTTGCCTTGGCCAGCATGAGCATCACACTGTGAATGCATTACTGGCTGTACTGCTCCATAAAGCTCCATTGCTGCCAGCCAGGGTTAATATTGCACCCTAACCCATTCCCCATCAAATTAATGAGTGCTAGTGTTGTTTTATCCTGGATCCCTAAGTGTCTATGGTCTAGACACAGCTTTTTAAAAACCAGCTCTTAATTGTCTCAAATGCTTGCTGTTAAGTACAACACAAGGGGTCTTTCCTGGCGGATCACTTTGCAGCCAATTGAACTATGTTAGTGAGAGAACTGTGACTTAAAATGGATTATTGTTATAATGCATGTGGGAATATCCTAAGATTATGATGCTAAACATGCTGACATACCTCCCCTCAAAAATTTCATTTCAAATTCTAGAACGATAGTATGTAGTCACAAACTGTTTTGAGTGTTGAAGTTCTGTTTGGGCTTCTGTTACCGTAATCTGAATTTTAAAAGGCCAGTGTCTCTTCTAGAATTATCTCTTGTGTTTGTGTCTGAGATGATAACTCGTAAAGGGACACATTGGGCGCAACACTAAACAATGGCTTAATGCTACGCAAACAGGCCTACTTGGATTTGAGCACTCCCTCCTCCTGTTTCTTTGGACACATGCCAGAGAAAGAGATTGAAGAATCCATTTCCAGATTTAAAATAAATTTTGTTTGTCGTTACATCTGACAAGCACAAACCATGGTTAGCTTAAACTATAGTTTATTGGAACAAGTCAAGATCAGCTGTGGTCTTGTTGCAATAAACCATCATTTAAACTAACTACACTTCAGGGTTTGGATTACTTCAAAGAAGGAAATGGAAGCTTCCAATCTCCTTCTCCTGGCATGTGTTGGAGGGGGAGGGGTGAAGTAGGCTTGTATGTGTGTCACTGTAGGTGAAGTACTCTTCTTAGCAATTGCTGATGAGACAGTACCATGTGTGTTTAAGTTTTCATTTTGGCTGGACTACACATAGAAGTGGACTCAAAACCAGGTCATTTATCTCTTCTGCCAGTATTAAACATACTAAGTTGTATTCTGTGTCTCTAGTGGTGCTAAGACTTTTGGAGCCTTATCAACTACTTCAGAACACTTAGCATTCTCATGTTGCTTCCCACAAAGCAGCTGATGTTTGGTTTCTCCCTAGCAATTACTGATATTGTTAGAAATGGTACATTAGATATTTATATTGCTAATCTGAATGGTGATGCTTTGATTATAGTAGACAATCAGCTTTATAGAAAAGTAAAGTGGATCTTTCGTGTGTTTTTCAAAAATATGTCCAACCCATGCAAATACCTTACACACCAAAGATTTTCCTGTTACAGCTTCATCTGGACTGTCCTCAATTTTCCCTTCAGTCAAAACCTTCAGCACTTCTCAATGTATACTAAATAAGCAGCTTCATTTTTATCCATCTTTCTTTGCTTAGGCATTAATCAACACGAAGCAATGCCTTCTAGTCTCCCTTATCTGTGCACTTTGAAGGTCAAAAAAAGATGGAATCCTAGTCCTGAAGACCTCCCAGAGACCTCTGGGTATAGGGCGTTATATAAATTCAATAAATAATAATAATTATAGTTTATTTATCTCCTTTCTCACAGGGAACGTTTTAGGAGATAGGTACCACAGGAAGTGGTAATGAATCTTGCTTACATCTAATATCAACATATCTGATGGTAACTTTGTTACGTAGCTTTAGATTACTGTAGCTTATATATTATATATCCAGCTTTACCACTGTTGGTGTTAAGAGCAGTTTAAGCATCTAGATCTTAGGCTCCCATTAAGGCATTCTAAATTGTTGTTGCCTTCAAACTCATATGATGTACAGTAGAGGCTTCTGCTGGAGAAGGGGGGGCATTTTTTTTGTTGATTCTTCCCTGCACCATTTCCCACATTATTCCAGAATCTCATCCATTGCAGAGCAAAAGGTCCCCACCTCCCCAGCAGGAGACTCCTAGAGTGAAGTACCTCTCAAGGGAGTTCTGAATCCCAGCCACAGGATTTACAGGTCACGTGAAGATTAGATGGCATGTATTCATGCACTTGACTTTTTCTTTATAAAAACCTCTTCTGTAAATATTTCTTGGCTTAACTAACAAAACAATTTTATAACTTAAAAAACCCAATTTATTCACATAAGACTGGTCGTTAACCAATGCGATATCTTGGTTGCCTTCCCTGTTCCAGAATATAGAATTGCCCTGAAAAGGCAGGAAGGTAAAGCAAATGCGTTAGAAGCTGCAGATCTTAGATTTGTACGTTTTATATACTGTCAATATGTAAGAACATGCTGAATTTATTTTTCACTCAGCAGAGCTTGAAAAAATAGACAGCACATTAAACTTTCCAGCCTGTACGGAAAGTTCTTTAGATAACATCAGAAGAAAGCATTCTCATTTACCAAACACCAGAAGACAATATAATAAGCACTATTCCAAGATCCTATATATACTGTAGGAAGGAAGACACTGCACAGGCTTCTCACATGCAAGTGAAGCACCTGTATGTAAAAGGATCTCAGTTGGACATAACAAAGCCCCCTTTTCATTCTTATGGCTTCTTCAAGTTCTCATTCCTTGACCAAGTAGAGGGGACTAGAAGGAAGCCTCCCATTCCCTGTAATAGCCTGCGGTGGTGATGGGGAATCATTTTCACTTTGTTCTGCGGTGGCATAGTTCATGCAGGTGCAAAAAAGCGCTATGCCCAACATGTATTCTCTTTAAATTGAAAAATTAGCAGCCTGCTTTGTTAGCTTGGATCCTGAGAACTGTGAGTGGAAGTGTGGTTCCTTGTCCCTTCTTATTCCTTGTAACCCCACTAATCTCTAATAGCTTCTCTAGTTGGTTGTGCATGTTTGAGCAACAATCCCTGTGCCCCATAAAATGCTGTTCAGGAGGTTCCCCCCACTTTCAGATAAGCTGTTTTGTGGCTGCAGAAGGCTGTTGTGGTATGTGACAAAGGGGCAGTTTTCTTCCACTCAGTTCTCAGGGTAGCAGCCTCATTGTATACTGTAATTGCTAAACACTGCTTGGTGTGAAATAATGGATAATAGGGGAGATGCAAAAATAGAAAAGCCAGTTTTTAATATGCAGTATAGGATAATTCTGATAGCTTATTCAAGAAACGGAAGATACCTTGGTCAGTGCCATAGTCCTTGGGCTCTACCCTAGCAACTATTTGCTGAAGGTTTTTTTTTAATGAAAGATGCAGTAATTCTGTTTCGTTTTTATTTAGTGTTTTAGCATTCAGTCCCAGATTACACTGTGCTAAGAATGCAGTGAAAATAATTTATAGCACAACTTAATTTTTTTTTAGCTCAGACACGGCATTTTAATATTTCCTTAATTAACAATTAAATAGTCCCTAATGATTTACTATTCTGCCCACAAAATACATTCGGTGTACTCTGTCAGTACTGCAGGCAATCTCAGACTACATCTTGTCTTGCACTAGTAGAAGACCTATTCCACCACTATTTGAAGACTTATAAACTTGTTTTATTGAAAAAAATGTACTAAAGCATTTGTACTTGACCACCTAACAGTAAAGTGAGGAAAAGAAACTAAAACATTTTAGTTGCTCCATGTAGAACTGGGTCCATAACCGTATAGGGTAGAAACCATAGGATTTTGAGCTTATATAATTTACAGCTGTAATTTATAGTAAACCAAGGTTTCTTGCACTATGTTATACAAGGATAATTTTGTATAACACCACCCTTCTGAGTAATACCCCTCCCCACCCTCTCACTATATAGAAGGGTCTGGAAACTTCTGTTTCAGTGTATCTGAAGAAGTGTGCATGCACACGAAAGCTCATACCTAGAACTGACTTAGTTGGTCTTTAAGGTGCTACTGGAAGGATTTTTTTTTGTTTTGACTATGGCAGACCAACACGGCTACCTATCTGTAACTGTTATACAAGGATAATTTTCCTGGTTTTCTTAAGTTTTAAGCAGTAAAAAAATGAGCTTTGAAAACCATTTTGGATGTGTGATCTAGCTACCAGGTGCACTTTCGTTATTGTTTACTCATGTTCGAAATATTCTGAAGGTTCATGCAGTGTATCCTCCACTCCTAGCAATAGTGATTCTGTTCATGCCATTACCTTTACAAATTCTGGGGTTCCCCTGACCTCTTGTTTCTCAGTTTCCCTATTTTGACTACAGCACTGTCGGCATTCCTTCCCTCAGTTCACTGTCAGATGGAGTAATATAGAGGTCTCAGGATTCCCCCACCCTACATCCCACTCAATTATTAAAGAATAAACTCTTTTATGCTCTGATTGCTTTGTGTTAACCTCTGCCATTTACAGTGGTACCTCGGAAGTCGAACAGAATCCTTTCCAGAAGTATATTCAGGAACCAAAGTGCAGCTTCCAATTGGCTGCAGGAACCTCCTGCAGCCAATCGGAAGCCGTGTCAGACGTTCGGGTTCGAAAGAACATTCGCAAACCGGAACACTCACTTCCGGGTTTGCGGCATTCGGGAGCCAAAACATTTGCCTTTCAAGGCGTTTGGGATCCAAGGTACGACTGTACTATGGTTTGTTAATAGCCAACACTGAGTTTGTTAGCCGTACTCTGAGGAAGCTACTGGGAACTTCATGTTATGTCCATATATAATACCAAGGACGTTGGTCTCATTTTTAAAAGCAGTAAAATAGTCACAGAAAGCCAAAAACTGCAATTTTCAGTTGATGTTACAGGTTGTCTGTCTCTGAATCTATTTCAGAGAGCCACATTTCTCAAAATTTTGGTTATCATCTCTTATGAGTGAGGTCTAGTTTGGATGTAAGGCAAATAAGTGGCTTACTTGACAAACTAGGGAGGGAATTGCGGAGTACAATGAAAGAATGGAACATGTATTATATCTAGTTTGGTTTACATTGTATAAAATTATGCCTGAACTAACCCAGAATGGAAATTCTATTTTAAAAAAACATCTTTAAAAGTACGGTAATAACTAGCTATTTGATTTTAAAATGTACCACAGTCTTTGTTTTTCATTGTCAAAACAGATTTTATGAAATGGGGTGTTCATTTTATTAAACTAATAAACATTTGTTTTCTCTAGTTGGTTTGGATGCTGCTGGAAAAACAACCATTCTGTATAAACTGAAGTTAGGAGAGATTGTCACTACAATTCCCACAATTGGTAAGCAAGATCAGATACATATTGTCAATATGAACAACCGTTTTTGTTTTAAACTTTGAAACAAAAAATATATATTCTATGTTTTCAGGAATTGATATAGAGCAACTTGCCAGAGAATATGATAGAGGTAGAACTCCTGAAGTTTGTTCCCACACTATGCTTATGGTACATATTACTGGATTTCACAATTCCTGAAAGATTGTGAATTTTCCCTGAAATGAGGGATTCTTGCTTTGGGTAGGAAAGCCAACAAAGAGAGCATCCTGGAACCAATGTAACACTTGGGGATGAAGATGTATGTGATTGCTACATAGATTTTAGCAACATCTTCCATTTGCTTCCACTCAGATATATAGGCACCAAATGGCTCCTTAAACCAGGGTTACTTAACAGTTGCCAAAACGAAATGCCCACTTGCCATTTTTGGGTCAGGTAGCTTGAAAGTCATATTTTTCAATATGACTTGTCCTGAAATTCATTCTGATTGTGCAGAGAAAAAAAAACCCAGATAGAATTCTACAGGATGTGCTGCTGGTGTGTGAAAACAGTCAAGATCTAGGGATCCCCAGGCATGTTCCTCCAGATGGTGGAGACTTCAGGTGTCATCCTGAGGTCTTCACTTGGTCTCAAGCGGCTGATAGCCATGTGAAAAATACTTCTGGTGAATTTGGAACACTTCTTGCTTCTAAGACCAGCTTTTCTTCTGCCAGGTCTTAATATATTTCTTTGTAATACAGTGGTACCTCCGGTTGCAGATGGGATCTGTTCCGGAGCTCCGGTCAGATCCTGAGGTTTCCACAACCAGAGGGACTGCTTCTGCCTATGCGCGCGTGGTGAAACACTTCCGGGTTTGCCACTTTTGCAACCCGAAGTTTATGTTACCTGAGGGTAACGTAAGCTGAGGTGCTACTGTATAGACAAATTAAAGAAACCAGAATTGTTCTGAAAACTAACATGTAATAGTTTTCTGAAAATGTTTGGCAAATACCTGCTCTACATAGAGCTTAAAGCATGAATATGTAAAACTGTAATTGCAGAGCTTGGTGACTTATATTTATTAAATTTATTTCATAGTCCTTTAGGGAGTTAAGACACCCCATGCTCTCCTGGTCATTGGGCTCACATCTGCCTAGCTTGAGTAGTGCTAGAAAATTGGTTGATCGCTGGTCCTTATTGTCATAATTGTGGTTTTTTTTCCATTTAGGTTTTAATGTGGAAACAGTAGAATATAAAAACATCTGTTTCACTGTTTGGGATGTTGGTGGTCAAGATAAAATCAGGCCACTCTGGAGGCATTATTTTCAGAATACACAGGTATTTCCTCTGACATATGCTTTGCCAATTCCATTTTCACTCTCTCTTTTGTAGACTGGTGTAAAGTTATACTGCCTAGTAAAAAGATTTGTACTAATACCCTCCCACCCCCAGTATAATCCCAATAGCAGCATAGGCCAACACTAACTTTCAGTGCTACTTTAAAACACTGGAATTTTCAAATCGGCATTGTGATAATTTTCCTGAGACCATTAAAGCTACTGTGGACTTAACTAGTACTAAGGCACACAGAATCCAAGCTGTCCAAGGTTTTAATAGGCAATAATTTGCATTCGGTTAGGCCTAAAAGGAAAATATGGTTCCATGTGCTCTTTGTCACCCTTCCTCAAACTAATAAATAGGCTGTGCTTCCTCTCTTGCTCCCTGAAGCCCTCCATATACCTTCAAATTTTGCTTCAGAGGGTTGGGGGACCCTCAAACATATTTTGGGGGCACATGGGCTCTGAGTGGGCAAAGGAAGGGAGACATCTGTTTGTGCAGTTTTGCATTCCACCTTTTAATGGCCTTGTGCACATAGCAGGATGTATGCTCAAGTTGGTTCTTCAGAGGCCAAGCAAATAATGATCTGAGTTCAAGAGCCAATTATGTCCTTACCACAGACAGATCACTAACTGCATCAGTGAAAATAGTATACCTCTGGAGACTAATGGCCTCTGTCAAGTGGGTGGGTGTAGTTTATTGATGGTTCTCTCTTTTACATGTTGGGCTTGCAGAGTAAACAGCTGCCTCTCTCTGACCAGGCAGTTCAAATACTGTTTGCTGCAATTTTACAAAAATCTACCAGCAGTGAAACAGCAATGAGGTCTGTGGATCACAGCTGGTGGAAAACATGAGCCAAGCCTGACTATACACCGCTTGGAGCATATTTTGAAAACCTATACTTGTGGTAGGGAAGAAATTTCATTCACCATCATCACTGCATCTGAACAACGTGATTTGGCACAACTGCTCCATGCAGCGCAACAACTATTATAGCCAAACCATCCTAGTGATGTAGAAGCACTCTTGACAGCCTGCTGTGACAACTTTGTGAATTGTTTGCAAATAAAAATGCTTCTATTCATGTTGACTGGGATGACACTGTTGCAATAATTCCTCTGCTGAAGAGAGTATTGCTTTCTGCTGGAAGTTGTAATATGTTACTGTTGCCTTAAAAATAAACAATGAGACTAAACTGTTAGTGTCCCTGGCCCTTCTGAGGTGTTAGCCCTTTGTGATAGAATAGTTCGCATGGATCTTTGGTCTCTGATACCTTCTGATTTCTTGCATATATTCCCATTTGTCACAGGAGTAAAGATTCATTAAATATCTCTATAATGGTGACTTCAGATTTTATTTGAATGGTATTTCAGATGTCAAACAAACTTGATGAGAAATACACTTTCTTTTCAGGGTCTCATTTTTGTGGTAGATAGCAACGACAGAGAGAGAATCCAGGAAGCAGCAGAAGAACTCCAGAAAATGGTAACTGCCTCTAACTCAATCTGAACTCCTTCTGTGTCTGACTACGATGGTTTAGTCCTCCATATCTAATAAAATCAAGAGGGGTTAATTTACAAAACATCAGATATTTTAGTGTAGGATGTTAGGATGCACTGTTCTGTGTTTAGAGGCAATAATATGAGAGGTGGTGCTTCTCAGAACTTCCCTATTGGGTTTCAGTGAAATCCTTCTTGCAACTATCACCCTAACTTGACATAGTGTTTCTTGTCTGAGTTGCTTACATGCACTGATGGTAACTAAATCAACTAGCTACTGAAAACTACTGGGAGAAATGTGAAGGACCAAAAATATTGCCAGCCCCGAACCCTCCCTAACTTGTACTTTTGGTGGTAACAACTATCAACAGGGGAAATAACTAGCATGGTGTTTCCTCCTCCAGCTTCAGGAAGACGAGTTGAGAGATGCAGTGCTGCTTCTCTTTGCAAACAAACAAGACTTGCCAAATGCCATGGCAATAAGTGAAATGACAGATAAACTAGGCCTTCAGTCCCTGCGCAACAGAACTGTAAGTACCGTAAAGCAAAAAATAGTTTGCCATGTGGCTTTCTCCCTATCTTGATATATTCTGTGAGTTGGAACGTATGAATAGCAAGTGCTTTTCTTTCCCATTCTATGTAAGTAGAAATGTCTAACAAGGCTATCCTTGGATCCAAACTGTTGAGTTCCTCTGCTAGGTTTTAAATCACTGAAGGTTGTTCTTGGAGCTAGTACTGTTCTGTCAAAAGGGACGCGGGTGGCGCTGTGGGTTAAACCACAGAGCCTAGGACTTGCCGATCAGAAGGTCGGCGGTTCGAATCCCTGCAACGGGGTGAGCTCCCGTTGCTTGGTCCCTGCTCCTGCCAAACTAGCAGTTCAAAAGCACATCAAAGTGCAAGTGGATAAATAGATGCCGCTCCAGGTAAACTGTGTTTTCGTGCACTGCTCTGGTTCGCCAGAAGCGGCTTAGTCATGCTGGCCACATGACCTGGAAGCTGTACGCCGGCTCCCTCAGCCAATAAAGCGAGATGAGTGCTGCAACCCCAGAGTCGGCCACAACTGGACCTAATGGTCAGGGGTTCCTTTACTTTACCTTTACTTTTCTGTTATCATGCATTTGCGCAGAGAAAATGACTACTATTTATCTTTTCTGATAGTCATAATTAGTCATAGTTCCATACAGTAAAGTGTGTGTGTGTGTGTGTGTGTGTGTGTGTTTACTTGAGATGGCATCTGTCTTACCCCTTTACATTTTTGGGTGTTGGAATGTCCTGCTTGTATGTTCCTGTCTAAAGCAGCTCTATGGATTGACTACGTTCCCTTTATGCTGAGTGATGGCTCTTTAAGACCTTTCATTTGATGTTTCAGCTAGAGATTTCATAATTCCTGTGTTGCCCTTCTAGTTTTTCACTTTACTTGGTCTTCCTGCCGTGTTCTAATCTATGCCTTGGCCAAATGAGCTTCTTTATGTTCTGATGTTTGAATTTGCCTTGCAAGAAGGGGGGGGGGGGGGATGAGAATATTCTCTTGGAGAGCTGTAACATGCTCAAAAATGGACTGTATGATATTAAATATTTCATTTTCTCATTCCCAACAGTGGTATGTTCAAGCTACCTGTGCTACACAAGGAACTGGTCTGTATGAGGGACTTGACTGGCTGTCAAATGAGCTATCAAAGCGCTAACTGGATGACTTTCGCACCAGGGACATGTTTGATATAAGTGGTCTAGGCTTGTTACATCAAAATTAGTTTGCATCTTGGTTATTATACAGTACAGTATCTGGAACTGGTTTGGGCAGGATATTACAGCATTTTGACTTATTTTGTTGCCAATTATTCTTCACCCAAGCTATATGTTGCCAGGGTAACAATATGCTTGGGTTAAAAAGAAAACTCCTTAATTTGGAAAAAGTGTATCTTCTGATTTTTACTTCTATTGTTAGCCTAAATGCCTGAATATAGTTGTGACTTTTGAAATCTGTTTGAATGCTTCTTGAGCCCCAATTAAATTAAGTACATTTTAAAAAGATTTTCCCCTTTTCTTCTCTAAGTTACTGATATCTTACTTCATTCCTTAAGACAGTCTGCTGACTTAATCTAGCATTCCATTTATATTTATTTCTCTCTCTTATAAAAACACTTCCTATTATTGTTCGTCAGAAAAATGCTCTAAAACACTATTCAAATATTCTTCACTGAGGAACATTTAATTAACCCCTTGGGTTCTGTCAATCCACTTTTGCCTTTGTGTGAATTGAATCTGATTGGTAGAACATTTTTGTGCCAGTTGCAACAAGCTCTTTGAGGTTTTCAATATTCAGCAGATTGTCTTCCTTTATATTGTATCTTTTTTCTGTTGTTGCATGTTGCTTTTTGATATCAGCCTGTTTTGCCCAGTGTATAATAGTTCTGCTAAAGTTTACTGTTTATTGGTGAACATATCTTCATGAAGACAGATTTTGGAAAATTCTTCAGACTCAATGGATTAATTTCTTCATAACCTACTAAGAATTATTCTTAATAAAAATGAAACAGATGTATAGCTTTGTGTATGCTCCTTGAATCTTAAGTTTGTGGAACTGATAATATGAATGTGTGACAGATTATTCTTTTTCAATAAACGGAGTTTTTTCTGTACTTTGAACACAAACACAGATCTGAATAGCCTTTGAATTGTTTTCAATTTGGCAAAAAATTAAGATGGGCAGTTAAACTTGTGTACAGTGTAGTTGGTTAATCATCAAGACTAAAATCCTGTAAAAGTGTTTTTTGAAGCTGTAAATCTAAATTAAAATGTCCAGATATGAGAGTACTAACAGTTGAAAATTGTAATAAAGTACAAACTGCCCAAATAGTGTGTCAGTTTCATACTTAATTGGAGAGGACTGCATTGTGCTTGCTAGCAACCCTTTTCCTGTAGTTCACTTGCTTAGAAAATCTAACATCGTCTGTATTTTACTCTCATATCCCTCTTTCCTAAGCTGAGTTTTCAGTGTCCCCTCCCCCTCTCATTTTACTCCAGCCAAATTCGGAACTGGCACACTGAGAGGAAATACAGTAAACCAGAAATACAGTGGTATTTTGGTTCTCAAACGGCTTAGTTGTCAGAACAAATCGGCTCCCAAATGCGACAAACCCGGAAGTGTGTGTTCTGGTTTGTGAGTGTTTTTCAGAAACTGAACATCCAACACGGCTTTCACTTAAGTGCAGGAAGCTCCTGCAGCCAATCGGAAGCCACTCCTTGGTTTTTGTATGGTTTCAAGAGTCGAACGGACTCCCGGAATGAATTAACTTCAATTACCAAGGTACCACTGTATTAGATTCCAATGCTGTATCATCATCTGCAGTAAGGACCTCCCTGAATTCTTATTGTAGTTTAAGTTGGTATATAGCAGGCATGTCCAACTCCCAAGAGACTGTTACAGATAGGTAGCCGTGTTGGTCTGCCATAGTCAAAACAAAAAAATTCCTTCCAGTAGAACTGACTTAGTTGGTCTTTAAGGTGCTACTGGAAGGAATTTTTTTGTTTCCCAAGAGACTGTGATCTACTCCCAGTATAAAAAAACCTGGCAGTGATCTATCCATTGTCATTGGAGGGAGGAGGAGCGGTGATCTATCCATTGTCATTGGAGGGAGGAGGAGCGTGTGTGGGGTGGGTGGATTGCCCAGAGTTGAGCTTTTTGGGGGGAAGGTTGGACAGTTTTTTTAGCCTTTCCCCCATAACTTTTTGTACATGATAAGGATCCCAGTCTACCAGGATCAGCCAGGCATCTACCGGTAGATCACGATCTACTGGTTGGACATCCCTGGTATATAGAGTTACAATAAGAGATTTGAAGTCCTCATCAGGCTGAGGGCACTTCATGCAGTATTTATGGGATAACTCATCATATAGGACAGGCACAGTTACTTTTGAAATGTCTTGGATGTTCATATTTAATCTTTGTGGTCTAAACCAATGAGCCTAAGGCTTGCTGATTGGAAGATCAGCGGTCCAAATCCCTGCGACAGGGTGAGCTCCCGTTGCTCGGTCCCTGCTCCTGCCAACCTAGCAGTTCAAAAGCACATCAAAGTGCAAGTGGATAAATAGGTGCCGCTCCAGGTAAACTGTTTTTGTGCACTGCTCTGGTTTGCCAGAAGCGGCTTAGTCATGCTGGCCACATGACCCAGAAGCTGTACGCCGGCTCCCTCGGCCAATAAAACGAGATGAGTTCTGCAACCCCAGAGTCAGCCACAACTGGACCTAACGCTCAGGGGTTCCTTTACCTTTATAAAGTGAAAATTAGTGTGCTTTGCAAGAGAAACTCTCACAGCAACGTCATGCTTCTACAGTCTAAGGTGTGCAACACTGACTGCTCTACACGTAGGACAGAAGTCTAAAGCAGCAGTAAGTGTAAAGGGAACCATTTATTTTTAACACATCTGAATCATGCACTTTCTCCAGACAATTAATTGAAGCATGTGTTGAATTGCCACCTCGCAGAAACCCTGTGAGATAGCACATGCTTGAACAGAAATCTGAACATGACATTTTGTGAAATACACAGCTTCTGCAGTTGTGTCTGGAATCTTGACACCTCTGTTCTTTTTGTATCTCTGATAATTACAATCCGCCCTGTTGCTTCTGTCATAGGGCCAATTAGTATTTACTTTGTGTCAGGTGCAGGGAACTTGTTGCTCTCTATATGTTGGATTACAGTTGCCATCCTTCTAGTTACAGGTAGGTAGCCATGTTTGTCTGCCGTTGTCGAAACAAAATTTTAAAAAAATCCTTCCAGTAGCACCCTAGAGACCAACTAAGTTTGTTATTGGTATGAGCTTTCGTGTGCATGCACACTTCTTCAGATATGCTGAAACAGTAGTCACCAGTCCCTTATATATATTGAGAGGGTGGGGAGGGGTATTTCTCAGAAGGGTGGTGAGAATGGGTGATTGGCTGATAACTGTGGTAAACCTGTTGACTGTTAATGACTGCAATTGGTCTTACAGGAAAAAGCAAGGGGTGAGATGGCTAAAAATATGAGATAAGAATCCAATGTCTCTATTCAGACCAGGTCTCTCCATGGTTTTAAGTTTGGTAATAAGTTGCAATTCAGCAACTTCTCTTTTCAGTCTGTTTCTGAAATTCTTTGGTAATAAGACAGCTACTTTGAGATCTCCTGGGAGATTGAAGTGTTCTCCTTCTGGTTTTTCTGTCTTGATTCCTGATACCAGATTTATGTCCGTTTATCCTTTGGTGTAGGGTTTGACCATCCTTGACAGGAGTTGGAGGCCAAAAGCTTGAGGTCTCCCCATACCTGTTCAATATAGTGTCTATATAGTTTACCATGGGTGAGATCCACCATCACATCACCAGACATACCAGAATCCCCCACTCTTTTCTCCCACCACCACCACCACCACATTCTTTATAAAAGAATATAAAATGTGGCATTGTTACACAACACTTGGGTAATAGGCCAAATCAGGAATTCACAAGAGGTGGAGAAGATTGACAGTAAAGGTTAAAGGTTACATGCTGCTGGGCTTAGTAATTCTTCCATCCTATGTTGGAGGTTTGCAGTGTTTGGGGCATTCATGTTCTGAAGAGCAGCTTGAAACAAGTTGATTTACTACAGCCGTGCTAGAGGAGAAGCATAAATAAAACTGATCTACTGAAGTACGTGGTAGTGTAGGAAAGAATACAGCTGAAAGGCCAATGGCAAAGTAAGGTTTTGAAGCTTGTTGAATGTGGCAGAAGTAACACCAATTGGAGGGTGAATATTTCATGATGAAATTCACTAGACTCAGTGGCTGTATTAATATTACAAGAGTATGCCTATAATTTAGGTTATACCTATAATCATAGCATAGATTTGTTAGATCTTAAGTATTGCCAGTTTATTTTTTACATATGAGGGGTAACATAAAATGCATCAAATACGGGTTACCTTGTTCAAAGCTTGAAAACTATCCAGGATTCTCATTCTTAAAGAAGGTTCTGGAAGATAATGCTGCACCCAGGAATGCGCATATATTTTGACTCTAAAATGGCAGACCCTCTCTGTTCCACCTCTTATATTTTTATATTTATATCACCTTTCATGGTATATAGTATAGCAGACAGTTTGTCAGACTGTATTTTCCATTTTCATGTAACAGAAATTTAAAAGTAAAGGTAGAAATAGGTAAGCAGCTGTTTGCTTCTATTTGCAAGAAGTATGAACAACTATCCTTCCAGGTTTCTTCTGGTTGATCTAGCAAATCTTAAATCCAGGAGCAGCTAATCTTTGTCCCGCCAGATGCTGGCAAACTAACTCTTATTGACCATGCTGGCTGGGGCTGATTAAATGCAATATCTGGATGGCCACAGGTTAGCTCCCCTCCTTGGACAAAAACATTTAGAGTGGTATTTCTGGCACTTATTCTTATTTAACACTCCTATCAATAGTGTGCTGAAACCACAGATGTTTAACTGCAGACACTTAAAATCAACCTGCAACAAGCGTAAAAGTGCTTTGGGGATTGATTGGCAGTAACGAGCAAGGTCAAGAAGCAAAGACATGGACTGTTAAAAAATAATAAGGCACAGTTAAAGGGG
Source organism: Podarcis gaigeae (assembly GCF_964106915.1). Classification (NCBI taxonomy): domain Eukaryota; kingdom Metazoa; phylum Chordata; class Lepidosauria; order Squamata; family Lacertidae; genus Podarcis; species Podarcis gaigeae. Next base: position 84,192,880 of record NC_139679.1, on the reverse strand, counting down.
GATTTAAAGAGGGAACTGAGTGGGTGACCTACACCAGATTAACAGGCAGAGGTTAGGGAAAAACTTTGAATATGGATAAGTAAGGTGGGGAAGTCCATTTAGGCATTTTCCTGAACATGCAAGGCCCAACACAGATGGTTTAAGGGCCACACACACACGAGCCCTGTCTCCAATATCACTGAGCTCTTTAAACCATCACAGATACAGCACAAAGGAGGGCTTCTAAGTATTTGTATGCATACAATGGCCCAGTCTGCATGCAGCACTAAGGCAAACCATGCCAAAGCATGAATGTGTGCAGCTATTCGCAGGCTAAACCAGGGCTGCTTCACCTTTCCCATGGTCCTCCTACTGCACATTACCAACAGCTGAGCCCTTGTTTTGCTTAGTGCAAGCCTAGGTAAGCCAAGAACAAACCTTGGTTACAACAAGCATTAAGGCCCAGGTTCAGACAGACCATGGTTTAGCTCCAAGTAGTATGATAGCAGAACTGGGGGAAGATCAAATCAGTAGTGTTCTCCCTATTAATTACTGTTATTAGCAGATAAATCTGTTATTTTTTCACGTGTTCATGCAAGATTGTACACATTGGGGCTGCCCACATTTTGTCTTCAACAGTTCTTGGAGGGGCCACTATGCTCATAAAAGGTAAAGGTACCCCTGCCCGTGTGGGCCAGTCTTGACAGACTCTGGGGTTGTGCGCCCATCTCACTCAAGAGGCCAGGGGCCAGCGCTGTCCGGAGACACTTCCGGGTCACGTGGCCAGCGTGACATCGCTGCTCTGGCGAGCCAGAGCCGCACACGGAAACGCCGTTTACCTTCCCGCTGGTAAGCGGTCCCTATTTATCTACTTGCACCCGGAGGTGCTTTCGAACTGCTAGGTTGGCAGGCGCTGGGACCGAGCAGCGGGAGCGCACCCCGCCGCAGGGATTCGAACCGCCGACCTTTCGATCGGCAAGTCCTAGGCACTGAGGCTTTAACCCACAGCGCCACCTGCGTCCCTATGCTCATACAGCTGAGCAAAGCAATAGACTCATTTAACAAGGTACAAACATATCAGAACCTACAGTATATATATATATGAAGGTTTATACTGTCCACTCCCTCTTTCGAGAGCATTTGTGTTTCCATACTCATTTACCTGTTGCTTAAACTTGTGCTCTAGTCAACTTGTGACTACACTACTGCAACTTTCTCTTGTAGACTTTTCCTCCCATGTCACTTTCCCCAAATATATATCTAAATATATAACATGTACACAGATTTATCCTCTCAACCCAAAGTGGCCCTGTATCATACATAACATGACATTTTGAAGTGAATCATTTCTATGCTGTGAAGCATGCATAACTGGAAATTCAGAACTTCATTGCATAGAGACACAGCCAACTAGAAAAATAAATCAATTGCAGTAGTAAGAGCAAATGAGACAAACTGTATTTTTCAAGTTCTGTTTACACTTCAGTACATTATCAAAAGACTTCAGAATCACTGTAGATTACCTTTTACATACTCTGGGGGGGGGGGGGGGAATCAACACTTTCACATATAATCATGATTTTTATTTATTTAAGCACAATTATTTTGGTTTACATGGACAGCTCCCCCCACATTGCCTGAGAGCAGGTAATTGTGTCAAATCATTTTTGGAATGCTAACTTTTGATATGGACATTTGTGTAGGGTCAACATAAGTATATTCAATTTTGGCAGCTTGTCAAGGAATATCTTTTCAAAAGGCAACAGCAATATATTGACAGGGCATACTACTTGCTGGGAATACCAAAACCCTTCTAGTTGTTCCAATTCTTATATAAATTCAGTTTAAACAAAATATCCTTAATCAAAAACCATATGAAAAGGAAACAAGATAATTTAACTTTAAAAGAAGCATTAAACATTGATTGCTTTCCTTATTAGTGTAAAAAAGGGGGAGTGTTTGCCATAAGAACATCCTGGTTATGACAAGTTACAGAGAGATGAAAATCTGGTTTAACATTCCTAATAGGCATATAAACACATTTTATCCAATTATCTTTTGTAAAAGCTGGTAGCCAAGCCAGGATTCAAGTTGAATTCTCCTAAGTAACCCAAATTTCTTGCTTAAGAGAAAGGAACAGATACCAACTTTTTTTTAGTCTACTTCCACTTTAAGTCACATATTAGTGCTATATGATCTGAAGGGTGTGAAACGCTTGGTAAGGCCTGATGAGTGGTTACTTCTTCATGACTTGGCAGTGGAATTACTTGTTCAACCTCTAAAGCATTTGCATCAATGAAAATGTAGTCCAAACATCCATGAAAGCCTCCAACGTAATTAGTATAAGCTGGTTCTCCACAAGCACTTTTCAGTCTGAATGGATGGGCTAAAGACATTGTGCACCGCTGCTCTTCTCCATTTGAGCCCCAATCCTCATGCTCTTCAGCAATGCTGCCACAACTGATGAAACTATATGCTCCACTTGATGGTGTGCTATTAAAATCCCCACAGAATATGACAGGAGTAGAAGGATATATGTCATGTGTTACATGCCTAATATGAGACAATGCTATTGCAGCTTGGATTAGACGGATGTTCCCACCTAAGGACAAAATAAAAATAAGGACCTATTTTTAACCTTCAGGCTTAAAGTCATTTCAACCAATAAGACTTAAAATTCAGCTTAAGTCATTCAACATCCACCCCAAACCCTCCGAGGAATTTTTATCACCACTTACAAATGCAAGCCATTTCAAAAAAGCCAAGGGTGCGTCAGGTGTACCTTGGTTCTCGAACTTAATCCATTCTGGGAGTCCGTTCGACTCCCGAAACCGTTCAAAAACCAAGGTGCAGCTTCCATTTGGCTGCAGGAGCTTCCTGTACTCAGTCAGAAGCCGCCTCGGATGTTCGGCTTCCGAAAAACATTTGCAAACTGGAACACTTACTTCCGGGCTTGCGGCATTCGGGAGCAGATTTGTTTGACAACTAAGCCATTTGGGAACCAAGGTACCACTGTATTTCTTTTCCTTTGGAATTACACACATTTGTCCAGCAATTAGGCTAGGAAGCATTTTCCTTATTGAGGCTACTCAGGGTGTCAGTTCAGTCAACAGCTCTCATGAAAGGATTCACACACTGCATATGTATTACTACTTGATAACCCCAAGACTTGCTTTATGTGGAGCTGCCTGTGCATCTGAGCTGGAAATTGCAACTAATGCAGCAGCTGTTCACTGGAGTGTGTTGCACTGGTTGCCAGTTTGCTACTGGGCCAGAGTCAAGGTTCTTGTGCTAGTTCACAAAGCCCTAAACAACTTGGGCTCTTAGTACTGTGACCACTGAGATTCTCTGATTGGACACTTCTGGCGGTTCCCCACATCAGGAATCATTCCTGCCTACTTTTATACGTCTCCAGAAAAATATGATATTCAGACAGGTCTTTGAAACATGGATTCTACCCCACCCCCCAGCTTTTACTGATGGCATTGTAATTTTGTTTGTTGCTTAACACATGCTGCATTTTTTATGAAAATGTGGACTAGAAATACTGAAATATATTGAATTTATAACCCACCTCAGGGCCCAAAATATACCCTAGAATGGTTCATTGTATTGTTAACAGAATTACCTTTTGGGTGCCAGTATAGGTGGGTGTTGGCAACACAAATCTTTCTTGAAGAATCGTTTGTTGACTGAAGAACAGAAACCTACAAGGAACATTGAAATTACGGTAAGCCAGAAAGTACTGTAAACTGGCAACATGCATCTATCTTGAGTGCATTCAGCTTTACACATGTGGCGATAGATGGATGGATAGATAATAGATAGCAGGGTTCCAGGAAAAATGTCTTGGGCAACCTCATCCACCACTGAACCCAATGGATTTTTACTACAGTATACATGATTTTCGCTTTAGGTGCAAAACCTGGCACATAACTCCTGCATAAGTTGCAGGCTTACTGTATTTTAAAACTGACTTCTTATAACAATTCTGTGCTAATAAAGCTACCGGCCTAAAATTATAAATATGATGTGTGGGTCTCTCATTCACCCCACCCCCACTGTCAACCAGCTGGACTGAACTAAGCTTACTCTACTCCCCTTTCTTTATATCCTGGCATCCATTTCCAAGCCATGTTCTGTTTACAAGTAGTGTTTGAAACTCCCATTGTTCTAGGCGCATTTTGCGACAGGGAATTTCATTTGCATGAGCAGTTTCCGAGCTCTGGGCGCAGTACCACAACTAAGATTTCAGATTAAAACGGCAGAGTGGAAGGAAAGGAGGACCTTTTTCTGCCGCCCCACTTCTGCCTACTCTTTGAAGACTGGAGAAGAGCCCTATTAAGAATATTAGGGGAGTGGGCAGAGAAAGGCCTAGACCATGTGAAAAATCAATGTAATATTTTAGCCACAGTTCATTCATTTTCAGCACTGTATTCTTGTTATAAAAAAAGCGCACCCAGACATTCTGTTGTTGCACCCATAACCTAGGTTTAAGGTACCGTTTAGTTCCTAGTTTTCATATCTGAGTTTCTAACACTGCTTACAAGTATTAAGTGGAACTCCATTTGGAATTGCTAGCTGTAACTCCAGCCTAGCAATCCTTCATTTGACATCAAAGTTGTAGGGCAGGAATGGGGAACCCTCTGGCCCCTGACCCTCCAGAGGTTGCTGAACTACAACTCCCAACATTCCTGACCATTTGGCTCTGCTGGCTGAGTGGATGGAGTTGGAGTCAAACAGCATGTGGAGGGCTACAGGTTCCCTACTTCTGCTCTAGAGGAAAAGAGGCACTAACAGATTTTCCTGAACATGGGGATTTAGGATACATGATTGATGGTCTATTTCTGATGGGGTTTTTTTTAAAAAAAAGTTCTGCTCATACCTAGCCATAGATCAGGGGTGAGGAACTTTCTATTCCCTTATGGGCAACCATCTGGAGGCTGAATGCCTGAGATGGGCTGGGCAAGAAGTAAAAGAAAGTGGCCAGAGCAATGGATGTGACTCTAACTATTATGCATCAGGCTACATTCTTGACACACACAAGAATCAAAGGTTTCCATATCCCCTCCCTCAACATAGAAATCTCAATTCAAGGCAAGCAAGAGGCATTGCTACAATTCAGACACATTCCAGCAAGACAAAAGGACCTGAAGAGGGCCTGGAACAGGACCACTGAGGTGTGTGGCCTGGGAAGAGTATTGAGGGGAGAGCAGTTGGCCCCAAAGCAATGGGATGTAAAGGGAAACAGCCTGGCGCACCTTTCATGGAGAGACAGCTTTGAAAAAAGTGTACCTATTCAATTTCTGCATGAAAAGTACAGGAAGCCTGGCTTTCTCTCGATCTGGTCCCCTTACTCAGCTTAGAGCCAACTTCCGCCATTCCCTATCCCCCTAACCCCCTCTCCCTTTAACTTCTACCTGCAACACAGAGGACCGCTGGTGCACTTTTTCCTGCACCTCCGGATAGGGGGCCAGCTTGTCTCGCAGTTCTTTGTGCAGGGGATCCTCGAGGAGCGCCTGGTTCAAGGCGATGTCGTGCTGGCTGAGGAGGCTGAACTTGTCCCTTCGGTAGAAAGTGGCCAGGCCCTCGTGCTGCTTCTCCTTGATCTTGAAGAGGCCCTCCAGGCCGAAGGCGTCCAGCGCGGGGCCCAGGCTGTCGGCGAAGACGGATTTGTCCACCTCCTGCAGGCAGATGATGTCGGCGCTGTAGCCGGCCAGCTCCTTCTTCAGCAGGTTCTGCCGGTAGTCGAGCTCCAGCGAGTAGGGCGCGCAGTACGGGTACAGCACGGTCCGCGAGAGCTCCGTCTGCGCGTAGACGTCGGCCAGGACGTTGTAGGTGACGGTGCGGATGAGGCCCGGCCCGGTCACTTTCTTGGTGTACAGGTGGCGCGCGTCGAAAGTGCAGGCGCCCGGCCCGGCCTCCACGGGGCCGCTGCTCTCCACCTCGCGGGGCAGCCCGTAGCGCCGCTGCCCGTTGCCCGGCGTGCAGACCAGCTTGAGGCGCAGCCCGATGTGAGCGTTGCTGGGCGTGAAGACCCGCTCGGCGCCGCCTGGCGCTTCCACCCAGCCGCCCGGAGCTTCCCCCGCGGCAGCAGCGGCAGCCGCCGTCCCCACGGCCGGCTCGGCCTTCTGCTCCTGGTACCAGCGGAAGAGGCAGTCGCGGGGCGAGCCGAACTCGGCGCGCAGCTTGGGGCAGACGGGGAAGCCGGCCAGCAGCGAGCGCGGCAGCTGCAGCTCCGTCAGCGCCGGCGGGTTGCGCTCCACGCGGTAGCGGGCCTCCCCGATCTGCAGCACGGCGCCGTCCTGCCAGGCCTCGGCGTTGGGCACGTCCTCGGCCACGGCCTCGCCGTCCTGGGAGAAGAGGCAGACGGCGGGCGGCGGCGGCGGCGGCACGGCAGCCTCGGCCTCGGCCCGCGCCTTCTTGCTCTTCTTGGCCACCTTGGCGTGGCCTTTGCCGGCGTTGTTGGCGATGCGCGCCAGCGCCCGGCCCAGCGGCTCCGCCTGGTCGCGCTGCATGTGCCGGGCGCTGCCGTCGCCCAGCACGAAGGACACGCTCAGCTTAGGCTCGGCCGGCACGCAGCGCACCACGGCCCGCTCCATGGCGGGCAGCGCGCCGCTGGCGGGGCCCGAACCGCTCGGCCGCGGCTGCGGCGGCCGCCGCCTCCTCAGGCCGGGAAGGGCTCTCAGCGTGCCGCGGAGCAGGCGCCACATGAACTCGCAGCCGCCACGCGAGCACCATTCGCGCCGCTCTGCCCTGCGCCTCCCGGCCTCGCTCTCCGGCTCTCCTCCGTTGCCAGGCAGGACTCAGCCACTTTGGCTGCCCCGCCCCGCAAGGGACGATGGGAAAAGCCGGGGCGAGAAGCGAGGAGGGCCGGAGCAGGAAACGCGAGGCCTGCTGGGAAATTGTGTCCACGCCTCCCTTAAAAGGGGGGGGGGCCGGGAGCGTGGAGGGAGATGAACCCGGAAGTTGGTAACCTGTGAATCTATCAATAAATCTTATGCGGGGGGGGGGGTTGGAGTAGAAACAAGCTGGAAGTGCCTGGTCGTTATTTCCCAGATCTCATCTTACATATTTCGTATTTTTTTGGACTTGCAACAGAACGCTGCAGCCGTTTTCTATCAGCCTACGCTCCATGCTAGCTGAGCATGCCCTTTTTTTGCGGGGGGGGGGTGTCCTCCCATTTAAGGGATTTTTGTCTCTTTTTTGTTCTGTTACAATTCTTGGGGCTCCCGTCTCCAGCCCTGCTAAGACTTAGCGCTTTGTGTGTGGTGGTAGTTCTCTTATTAGTATTTGCAGGTCGGATGTACAGTCAAATGTAGCCGTGTGCAGCGTTCAGGCTTCTCTCAAGCCTGCTGATACTACCCTTTTGTGCATGGAATGTGTCACTTTTGGCTACCTAAGGAATGACACAATCTGAACATCTGAACCAGAGCGAATGGGGGAACATTTCAACTTCCCAGAACACTGTTAAGGGGCCTTAGAATGGCTATCCTGGAAAAAATAATAATTTTTCATTACATTACTGTACAGCTTTATATTGCAAAGCATAAAGAGTTTCAGTGGGTTAAATTGAGAAATAGTTATTGCGTGACTTAGAAATGCCTGGATATTATCAACAACTGTTTCATGAATTACAATACAGTAATATAATTGGTTCTGGTCCATGGGGTGATAGCAATTCATACGGATAGAATAGCAATAGAAGTAAACTAGTCCATGAAAGTTTATGCCCTCACTAATGTGTTCGTCTTTACGGTGCCATAATACTCTTCTTTTTTCTTCAGGTTAACAATCCTCTGTTGGATTGAACCAAAGGCCTATATAGCTCAGCCTTAAGGTAACACAGTCTCCCACCAGATCCCTATTGGAAACCAACAAGCACTGAAATAAAATAATAGACAAAAGCAGAAGGGGGCCCACTAATCTCTTTTAGAATGCTGTTGAAAAGGCCTTCTCTTTCATTCCCACCCACTACATCTCTGTTGACAGGGGAACAAGAAGGGTATCAGAAACTGAGCAAAGGTCATGAGCAGTTTCATGTGAGATTGGAGGAGGTAGTTCTTGATATGCACTGATTCAACACCAGCTTGAGACAGTGCCTTGGGTTTAGCTTGAAAACAAACTGGAAATAAATTAAACTGATTCACAAACAGCACAATATGATGTTGTTGTTTAGTCGTTTAGTCATGTCCGACTCTTCGTGACCCCATGGACCAGAGCACGCCAGGCACTCCTGTCTTCCACTGCCTCCCGCAGTTTGGTCAGACTCATGTTTGTAGCTTCGAGAACACTGTCCAACCATCTCATCCTCTGTCGTCCCCTTCTTCTTGTGCCCTCCATCTTTCCCAACATCAAGGTCTTTTCCAGGGAGTCTTCTCTTCTCATGAGGTTGCCAAAGTATTGGAGCCTCAGCTTCACGATCTGTCCTTCCAGTGAGCACTCAGGGCTGATTTCCTTCAGAATGGATACGTTTGATCTTCTGGCAGTCCATGGGACTCTCAAGAGTCTCCTCCAGCACCATAATTCAAAAGCATCAATTCAAAAGCACAATATGATATTTCCTGCTAAGCCCAGAAAAAAAACTCCAGCCACACCGTGGTTAAAGCTGTGGACTGTCTTCAAGGACAGCACCATCTAAAGTGCATTACAGTAATCCAGCTTGGAAGCGATTGAGGTTACAATCCTATTTACACACCTAGCTCCTACATTTGAGGAGACATGGGTATGATTCTACTGCAAAGTTTGGATGTAGGCCTAACAGTTCATTCAAACAGATTGCAGCGAACCACCAGAGTTCTGCATGTCAGAAATGTTATATGGCATTGGGCAATGGTAGAAGCAGTGTTTTTTATTAAATCCTATGACAAACAGATTCTGTAACCTTTATATAAGGTACTTGTACAAAATATGAAAAAGCATGATCCAGGGCAGCAAACCTTGTGTGTGTGCCATTCAAGCTGATCGTGAAAGGAACTGTAGTTCAGCGGCAAAGCACACTTGCATGCATAAAGTCCTGGGTTCAAACCCTGGCATCTGCCGGTAGGGTTTGGGAAAGGCTGAAACCCTACATGGCCACTGCTCATAGTATAAGGCACCTTGCTATGTTCCTATGAAGACTTGGCTTCCCTCTGATTTGAACCCACATCTTTGATAGCACGTGAAGCTATACCCAAGTCTACATCTGAACACCTGTAGGGTGCATTTCCTATACACTATGAAGTAAATGAAGGCACTTGGGCAGTGGAAGGATTGGTTTTGGGGCCAAAGCAGCATGGCTGAGCCTAGCTACCTCTTTTATCAGGCATAGGCAAACTCGGCCCTCCAGATGTTTTGAGACTACAATTCCCATCATCCCTGACCACTGGTCCTGTTAACTAGGGATGATGGGAGTTGTAGTCCCAAAACATCTGGAGGGCCGAGTTTGCCTATGCCTGTCTTTTATCATAATTGCGATTGTGATTATGATTATAAAGGGAGCGTCAACAGCTCGCTTCAGCAAACCACGTCGTCTTCCAGCGCCCCTTTCTCCGGCAGCTCCGCTCAGCCTCCGGCTCCCTCTGTCGGGAGCCTTCTCTCGCTGCGCCCTGCGGACTCCATTATTCAGAGCCGGACTCCAGCGCCCGCTCGCGAAGGAGCCTGGGGGAAATGGCCGGCCTCCTGTCGCCATAGCAACCGAGGCGTTGTTGACAACGCGCTGCTGCTGCAGCCGGCGACGAACCGCGAAGCGTGTGTGGAGCTCGGCGTCGCTGCAGCTCAAGCCTGTTCCTGTCTCCCCCAAAAAGGGCAGCAGACCCTCCGCCGCCCGCCAAACTTTCGCCCTTCTTGCGGGGCTCCGGCGCTGAGAAAGGTAAGCAGCCGGGAGGCGAGCAAGGCCGGAAGTCAGACCGGCAGTTCTTTATGGGCCAGGGGACGGCGAGCCTTGGCACCACCAGCAAGTTGTTGTTTTGTTTTGTTTTGTTTTACATATGCATGCTGCCCTTCATCTGTCCATCTCAGGGCAATTCAAAGCATAAAAAGACAAGATAAAAATTCAAAATAAATACATAATAAAAACTAGAACAGAACGAAACAAGAACCTTCTGGTTTATGAAACCCTCCTGGGTTTCATAAAACGAGATGAGCTGCTCAAAAGCAACATTCCTTTACCTCCAGCAACCCCACACATGCTGCGGAAGAGAAAAACACTGCACACAAGGTGATGCTGGTGCTAACTATTCAAGACGTGCCATGGCACTGACTGAGAAGAGGTTCTGGAACAAAATCCCAGTGCAGATGGATCTCCCCCTTTAAAACCAAGACAGTTACACGGACAGGGCTAGACAGAGGCACTTTTGCCTTCTCCACCCCACCCGCCATAGCAGCTACTCTTCTGTCTTCACAGCTTCTGCAGAGGACTTGAAAAGTGACTGGACTTACATTGGTCCATCTGGCAAGCTTAGTGCTGCTTAAAGTGATTTGTTCTCCAGGATTGCAGATGGAAGCCTTTCCAAACCCTACATAAATATACCAGGGGTTGACCCTGTGGCCTTCAGTGAGCTACAAGATACTACCCAATCATATGCATGGTTTCTGCTTGGAAGTAAGTTCCACTAAACCTGCAATCCTGTGCATGCTTACTTCAGAGTAAGCCACATTGAATACAGATGAATTTACTTGCAAATAAATACATATAAAATTGGGCTTGTAAACAAGCCTTTGGGAAAGGACAGTTCTATCCACATCAAGCTCAGCTCCCTCATATTACATTAGTTGGCACAAGATTTCAGTCCTAAATGCACAGTGCCTTATTATGCATGCTTAACTGGGAGTAAGCACTGTTGAACAGAAAATCACACTGCCATCTAGCAGAGCTGTTCTGAAAAGTGAAGGGCTCTTGTCATTAGCCCCAGTCAATGGCAGACTGGATCACTTGCAGACAAGTATGCAAGGCATTTTGAGGATAAAATTGCTTACCTCTGTGCTGAGACGGACTCTAGAGTAAATATAACAAGTCCAGGGAAGGTGTACAATTCGCTGGCTGGTCTAGTTTTATAGGCTCAGTTTCAGCTTTTGGATTCTGAGCATGTGGACAAAACACACAGTGGTATGGAGTATCATGTGCTCTCTGGTCCCTTTTCCTATGTGACTTGGGTGAACAAGCCAGAAGAGGTTGCCGGAATGGGTCTGATGTGTGATGAATGCATTGCTGCAGAAGAAGTTGGTGCCTGCCACTCTGAAGGAGGCAGTGGTGCAACTACTGCTTTAAAAACCCAGATTAGACCTGGAGGTTTGCAACAACAACTTCCTGGTTGCAAATATCCCCTTCTTAGGAAAAGTGGTCAAGTGGGTGGTGGCAGTGCATCTCCAGGCAGAGGTGTAGCTGGGGGGGCAGGGGGTGGAGGGCACTGGGCCCCACACTGTGGGGGGGCGGCACTTACTGTGGGGCCTGAAGCACACCTGAGCCATGCAACTCTCCTGGGAGTGATGTGGTGGCTTGGGCGCCTGTAGGCTCTGCTCTGCCCTGCTCGAAATGGCAGTAGGGGGCTTGCGTTTGCCTGCCGCCTCCCCCTCAGCCACCCTACAACTGAGAGGGAGGGGGGAGACAGAGTCCTTGGAAGCTCCGTGTAGTGCATCCTGTCCCGGCTTGCCCCACCCCAGGGAACAGGACATTCTCCACCCTGGGCACTCGAGCTACGCCGCTATCTCCAGGTACTCCAGGAAACAGTTTATGTAACTCAATTCTATTCTGGGTTCAGGCCTGGTTTGGGAGAAGAATCAGCCTTGGTTGCTCTGATAGATGATCTTTATTGGGAAAGAGACAGGGAGAGAGCGTTCCTGTTGGTTCCCCTCGATCTCTCAGCTGCTTTTGATACCATCAGCCATGGTATCTGTGAGTAGGGAGCTGTGACACAAGAGTGCTGTACTCTACTACAGGGTCACTAACACAAAGTGACATTTGGTAATACCTGCTTGACCCCTTAGGGTCTTTTGGGCTGTGAAGTACCATGGGGTTCTATTTTGTCTCCAATGCTGTTTAACATTTCTATGAAGCCATCGGGAGTGGTCATTAGAGATCTCTGAGATGTCATCAGTATGTTGATGATACTCAGCCCTGTATCTCTGTACCCATTGAATCAGGTAAGTCTGTGCAGCTGTTGGACCAGTGCTTGGATGCAGGGTGTGGAGTGGGTGCTGGATAAATTAAAGTGGAATCCAGAAAATATAGGGTCCTGTGGGTAGGTAGTTCCAAGGTCCAGGAGTTGGGGAGGTTGGCAGTTCTGGATACAGTTGCATTCCAGAGGTGCAGAGGAGCAGGTACATAAACTGTAAGTGCTCTTAGAACCATCATCATAATTGGATGCTCAAATACAAGTGCAGTTTAATCATATGAGCATTATTTCCTTGTTATTTTAGATGTCAGCTCCAGGAAAATCTTCACGCTCCCCTGATGATGACGACGACGACGCGTGGAATGTTCAGCTGCCACCTATAGCTTTGCCCTCCACATCCCAGGGTTTGACAGAAAAACAAAAAAAACTAATGCGATACCGAAGAGTCAAGGAACAGCAGAAGATGCTTAATCAGATCATGTAATATTCCTGTCTCTTTTTCTTATGTATTATTTCTTATGTATTATTGGTGTTCTCAGTCTAAGACGTAAGCAGGGCCATACTGAGTATCCCCTCACTCACCTCCAGTGACAAGCAGTCCCTTCCTCAGCATCAGATTATACAGCGTGGGTATCTGCAGAGAGATGGCCTTAGCGCATAGAGTTGTAAGTGTGAAAGCCCCTTTCATGCAAAAGTTTGTGCTGTATACATGGACATCAAGGGGAGGAGTTTATCAGTGCAGGGGGGGTGCTACTGCTTGTGACCCTGTTCCCCTCTTGTGTGTTGGTTTTTACACATGGGTATAGTGCCTGAACAGAGCTATTATGAAAGGACAAGAGTTCTCACATCACTCACTGTATCTTTTATCAAGTGGAAAGTTCTATGCGATGAGGATGGCTCCCATCCATGCCTTGAACTACTGCTGCCAGGAGGATACTGACATTTCAACCAGCCACTGGTGCTGGGCTTCTAACTGCTGCTAGCTATGCAGACATTGGCAGTTGAAAATGTGTATATCCACATTGTGAAAAGCTTTACTTGCTGATTTTTGTACATCATGATTCAATTTAATATTTCTATCCCGCTTTTCCAACAACAAATGTTGTGCTCAAAGCGGCTCGCAATAATCACAAAAAAGATATTGTGATAACTATACTATCAAACACAATAACATGTAAATAAAGCAAGCAACTTTATTTAATGATAAAAGCAAAAGAACAGACCAGGACAATTTTTATTTCCTGATCAGTTGGCAGCGTTACCAACCAGCCAGTTATGCTGCTTGGAGCAGCTTCACCTTGTTACCGGTACAACGGTTATCAACCCACACTTCATAATGCTAGTATGGTGTCTTCAAATCATTTGTGCCTAGATCACCTTCAGATTGGACTACTGTAATTCACTCTGCATGCTGTGCCAAGCCATAATTGCCATATCTGATGGGGTCAGCAAACGTTTTCAGCAGGGGGCCAGTCTACTGTCCCTCAGACCTTGGGGGTCAGATGATATTGGGGGGGGGGAATGAACGAGTACCTATGCCCCACAAATAACCCAGAGATGCATTTTAAATAAAAGAACACATTCTATTCATGTAAAAGCACGCTGATTCCCAGACTATCTGCAGGCCGGATTTAGGTGATTGGGCCAGATCCTGCCCCTGGGCCTTAGTTTGCCTACCCATGGATTAGATGATCCACCTTGCCCTGAAAAAAAACCTCCCCCTGATTCCATATAAGATTAGGACTTGTGAAAATTTGTTGTCTGTTGAACATCAAGAGTGATCTTTGTTCTTTACAATATAAAGATTCTAATTTAAAACTTTCTAGTGTAGGTTATTTAGAGAATAGACCCTTTGTTTAGTTTTATTATTTGTTAACTTCCCCCTTGTTCCTTATTTCTCCATCAACCTCAGTAAAGCTTCTTAAACTGATATTTTGAAATCAGTGACTGGGGAGTTACTTGGTAGCTGTCTCTTCCAAGATTGAAAATTCACCAGCAGCTCTTGGAATTTCTGCTCAGGAGGTAGAGTAGATTGAGAGGTGATAGCAGATGTGTAAGCTGGAGTGTTACAGCTTGGTATTGCCTTCAAGCCAGTTGAGCATATCTGTAGCACCTTCCCCAGGCATGCGTTCCTCATGCATTTGGTTCAACATCTGAATACCTTCATGTGCTACCAATAACTGAAGTGCAGTTGTTATACAATAGAAGCATGGCATTTTTAGTAGTGGTGTCAGCTTTATGGAGTGTCCTTCAGGAATGCACACCTCCCCCAAATCTCAGGGAAAACAAGTATCATTTTACTACTTCGTAGTTTGATATTTCTTATTCTGGTGATTTGTTTGTTTGTTATTTAGTAAGTAAGTATACCACCCTTCATCCAAGGATCACAGGGCAGTTTACAGTATAAAAACCTCAAAAATACATAATATATTAACAATACCCCCCTCCCAGTTTAAAAGGTCATAGGTTGTTTAATTAGCCACAGCCCACTGCAGATATAATAGGTTATTTCTTTTTAAAATAACATTAATAAAAATATAGTAATCAAGCTGTTTAAAGTAGTGGCCTACTGTACTATGGGACACAAGATTTAGCCAATCAGCATTGTGTAAATTCAGATTCTACTCCAGTAAATAAAGATTTTCCTGGTCCTGGGGAAGATGGATACATGTGTGTTACAAGCCTGGTGAGTATACTTCCGTAGCAGGCTCACTACCAAAATGATGTACATCAATACACATACATTTTGTTACAGTCAAATGTATGTTTCAAACGTTTCAATTTAGGGTAGTAAACAGACACCAGAGGCACTCCAGGGAATTTAGAATACTGGGCTATTGCCTTCTGTTGTCTGATTGTTGTATGAATCATTAACTTTATTGGATTAGGATCTTACCTGAAAGTAAGTTCTACAAAGATACACAGAGAAAATATGGACAACATAATGAATTACTATCTAACCTGGCCCACCTTTACATAATTTCGTTTGATTATTGCTGAGTGCCTATATGCTGATGGAATAATTGTGGAAGGGGACAGACAAAAGACTAAGGGACCATTTCTTTTGCTGTATCTTGTATTTCTGTTCGAATCATTGTTTACAGTTTTCAGATTTAACTGAAAATTTTACTTCAGAGTTAAAGAGACCCAAAGAGAGTATGAAGACGCCACAGATGAATTTGTTAGAAGAGAAGCCCCATCTCCTATTCCACAATTGCCTTTAACTGTACGTTTCTCATTTATTGAATAATTTCTTTGGGTTCTGTTGTTGTTAGATTATTGCAATACAATATGTGTGGTGGGCAGGCACAGTGCATTAATGACTTACTGTCCTCTTGAACTCAACCCAGCCTCGCCCCTTCCTTTGTCTTGGAAAATCCCTATTGCAGGCCTGCATTAAGAACCTTGCCAAGGAGTTGGTTCTAAAAGCTGTTTTCTCTCATAATAACCAGCCAGATTTTCTGGTTTATCATGATTTACTGTGAGTTAGTAGCATGCTAATGCATGTTACCTGGTTGTTCCCATGCACCTGCATGGAACCTGAATTCTGTAGTAAAGTTTCATCAAACACATAATCCACAAAGATTTTTGGTATATCTAAGACCTAAGCTCATGTTGCATCTTTGGGAGGAGGGCAGAGTTATACGCAAAGCACACATTGCCTCAGCCACTGTTCAGAGTAATTAGATTACAGTGGTGCCTCGCAAGACGAAATTAATCCGTTCTGTGAGTCTCTTCGTATAGCGGTTTTTTCGTCTTGCAAAGCAAGCCCATTGACAGCTTAGCGGATTAGCGCTATTAGCGGTTTAGCGGCTTTTAGCGGCTTATGAGCTTAGCGGATCAGCTGATAAGCAGCTTAGCTGCTTAGAAAAAGGGGGGGAGGGGAAAAACCCGCAGGAACTCGCAAGACATTTTTGTCTTGCGAAGCAAGCCCATAAGGAAATTCGTTTTGGGAAGCGCCTCCAAAACGGAAAACCCTTTCGTCTAGTGGGTTTTCGTCTAGCGAGGCGTTCGTCTTGCGGGGCACCACTGTATGTTCATGGGCATAGCTGGGGGCAGATGCCTCCCTTAAATCAAGTAAATAAATAAAAATATTTAACTAAAAGTAGAAACTGTAGAAAGATTTTGACAGATTTTTCTGAGCACTTGTGATCAAAAGGAAGTAATTTAAAACAATTGTTGTTGTGACATTTCATTCCGAATCTGCTAAACGGAGCCAGACAGAGGATGATGACAGGTGGGTGTCCTCCCCCCCAAAAAAAAATCCTGGCTGCTGCCCCCCCCCACAAAAATCCAAGCTGCGTCCATGTTTAAGTTCAAAATTCCTGTCACCTCCAGAAAATTTAGCGGAAGATTCTCCTTAAGCCAAAGAGGGATCTAGAGACTCAAGCAAAAATATCATGGATTCATACTTGCAAAAACAGTACCATTTGCTAATGCCCTCACTGCTAATGCTGTGTTTTGATAAAGGATTATGCATCTATACTCAGTACTAGTTGTCTCTGTGTGTATTGCACTTTTTGGTAGGTATTCCTGGCCTCTGAGTACAGCCATACCTCGGGTTGAATGTGCTTCGGGATGAACGCATTCGAGTTGCGCTCCGCTGCAACCCGGAAGTAACGGGGTGCGTTACTTCCGGGTTTCGCCACTTGCGCATGTGCAGACGCTCAAAATGACATCACCCGCATGTGCAGAAGTGGTGAAAAGTGACGCGCGCGTTCACAGATGTGCCATCACTGGTTACATTTGCTTCTCGATGCGAACGGGGCTCTGGAATGGATTCTGTTCGCATCTAGAGGTACCACTGTATTGTGTTTGTGTCCGTTGTGCAAGTGGACTAGTGTCCAGTTTATGGAATTGCATTTGATTGATAGAGATGGTTTTGATCCTAAATGCTTCCCTTCGCTTTCTCATAATAATATGTAACAAAGTTACTACAGGTGAGATTTGTAGTAATTTCAGGACCCTAACTGGCCCCCTCTTTTAGGATAGATCTCTGCAAATTTGCTTCCCTTGCCCTTTCCATTTTTCTCACCCTAGTAAATTTATTTGGATCCCTGGGTACGATTCAATTAAGTTGTGTTCGTGGAATGAGGTCCACTCACACAACAGGGCTCCCCCACCCTCTGCTCCCTATATGCCCTGTGAACCCCCTAAATCTGCTTTGGATGCTTTGGGCAACCCACCAAACAGGTTTCAAGGGAGGCATGGGGAGGAAAAGGGGCAAAGTCTCGTTGCATGATCAGACCTCATTTCATGCATGCATGTTGAATTCTGCCCCATCTGTTTGCAGAGCTGTACTAGTTGAATGAGCTACACTATTGTAAACTTAAGATACAGTGTGAAACAGGGAGCTTAGAGGCAAGGAAGTGTTTAATAGGAAAGTAGTTTTCCTGCCTTGAGTGAGAGATCAGCGTTCTTTATTGTTTCCTGCCTTAGTAGGAAGTTGTGCCTTGAACTGGTACAAAAGTTTATATAAAGCAAAATCCTAGAAAAACCCATGCATATACTTTGGTTATTATGAATATTTTAATTATCAAACGTGTTCACGGGCATATGTGTTTCAAGAATAACATTTAGCTTTTAAAAACTCATGCATAGCCATCAATAGGGTGTATTGGAGGCAAATGGTGTTTCAGTCAGCGCCAGAGAAGCTTGCAGTTGCTGATGATTCTCAGCCCCTATTGACATCAGCAGCTCTTATGTGTATTGCATCTACCAACCAGCCAAGAAGTGCTCAGTAGCATGGTGCTGAATGAAATGACCTCCCCCAGCAGTTATCAGTAAAAACATGCCTACCCCCACTGGGTGCCACTGCAAACAAATGATTTCTTGTTCTATTTTGTGATTATTTCTTAATTTATATAACATATTTTGTTGCATTTCCCTCACAGATGAACAGTGAGCAGAAACAAATAAGAGTAAGTGTTGTTTTTTTAACTTGTTGCAAGATTCTGATAGTAAAACACTTTCTAAAGAGTGTGTACATAAGGAATTAGAAATTATGTAAATATGTCCAATATCTATTTGCCGATCTCTATATGGAGAAGTAACATAGGCCTGGTTTGCAGGTCACAGTAAGCCAAACTATGGTTTACTGGGACCATGTGAACAAGTGAGCTGCTTTTCCCCTCTCTGCTATTCTTTACTCATGCACTGTGTGCTGAGCTAAACCAATATAATTTATGCTGTTTGTATTCTAGGTGTTAGATTATATAGTCCAGCAACGTTTACTTTTTTACTTTTTTGCTAATACTTTTTTGCATTTAACTGAAAGAAAGTTGCCTAATTTTCTTAATAACTGATCTGGTCGTGTCAACCAAATTGTGTTCATGATCATTTCATTGTCATTGTCATGTCATTTCAGAACAACTATCTCTTTTTGAAGAATTGTGTTGAAAGTAATCCAGTGGTGCCTATTCAGCAAGAGTGGTTAGAGTCCATGCTCACTTTGGTACCTAATAATCTAATGGAAGGCAAGGGCAGAATGAAATTGGTGGAAGAGCTCTTAGCTGAGATAACAAATGATTATGAAATGAGCATGAAGAGATACATGGGTGAGTTCCACTAGCAATATTGTCTCATGTCTATACAAGTTATATTCCACCTTATGTTTATGTTGATACTGCAAAACATCCCTTAGCAAGTTGTTTTCCCCATATAATACCTACAAATGCTTTTGTAGAACATAAAACATATTTTATAGCTGGTATTTTATTTTAGAAGAGCAGTAATGTAAATCAAACAATAATAGTTTCAGCTACATAAAATCTTGACAAAAGAGGTACCAAAAACTACATTAATTTTTGTCTTTATCACGTTTTCTGCATTCTAATTTTCTTCAAAGCATGCTTTTATTTTTGTTCTTAATAATTGTTGGTATTTGCATAGCACATCACATACATCACCTCAGTACAGTAGCACCTCTGCTTACGTTACCGTCGGGTAACATAAACTTTGGGTTGCGAAAGCGGCAAACCTGGAAGTGTTTCGTTGCACGCGCATGCTCAGAAGCACTCTACTGCACCGCGCACATGTGCAGAAGCGGTCTGCCACCGCACATGCATGCACAGAAGCGGTCCTTCCGATTGCAGAAACCTCGGGATCCGACCGGAGCTCCGGAATGGATCCTGTCTGCAACCGGAGGTATCACTGTAGTGCTGTCAACAACTGTAGTCATTTATTTATTTATTTACTTTTATATCCTGCCTTCCCTTCAATGACCCCAAGGCAGCGCACATAGTTCTCATTCCCATCTTACAATGATCCTGAGAAGTATTTTAGTCTGAGAGATAGTCAGTCCATGGCCACCCAGGGAAGTTCATAGTCCAGCATTCTAAATAACTTGCATCTTAAGCAAGTGTTTGTTTCTGGGGATCCACACAAAAATGTGTAAAGTCAGGAAGCACCCCCCGGGCTGCTTACCTGGCTTTGGGAAGGAGGTATGAGGGTTCTGGCAGTGTTCTAGAGCCATGTCCCCACTCAGTTCACCAACCCTGGTAAGCAGGGTGCCAGGCTCTGGGGAGAAGCCATGAGAACTCTAGGGCACTGCCAGAGCCCTCACACTTCCTTCCCAAAGCCTGGTGCCTGCCTTACCCAGCTTTAGCAAGGAAGAATTAGTGCTCCGACAGCATCCCACAGCACTCACTCACCCCTTCCCAAAGCCGGGGAAGGCTTTGACCGCAGCTCTGCATGAGTTGGTTTGAGAATAAATAAATGGAGGGTGGGTTACTTCCACTCTTCATTTATTTATTCCCCACCACTCCTACCTGCGCAAAGCTGTGATCACGTAAGATAGCTCAGTTGGTAGAGCATGAGACTCTTCATCTCAGGGTCATGGGTTTGAGCCCCACATTGGGCAAAAGATTCCTACATTGGAGGGGTTGGACTAGATGATCCTCATGGTCCTTTCCAACTGTACGATTCTATGACTTAGTGATTCTAAGGTGCGAGTTACCTGTACTACATCACTGCCATTATTATCACCATCCCTATATTGTAGGTGGGGGCTGAGGCTAAGAGATGGTGGTTTACCTGCTTGTGGGTTTTCCAGGGGTATTTGGATGACCCCTATTGGGAACAGGATACAAGTGAGTTCATAGTTAAGGCAAGACTTGAGCTTGCGATTTCATAGTCTCCACACTGCTGTCGGACTTGCGTTCGACCAAGCGACTCCTCCGGTCTATTCCTCCAACGATGATTAACGACCTGAGACTTTGATAAGGCTCCAAGCACGTTCCCCATTACGCAGAGTATCCAGCACAGGGAAGGACGAGATAGTATGAGATACATAGCTAAAGAGTTTTATTTCTCGCTACGCAGACAGAAAAGAAACATCCCCTCTCTGTGAGAGCAGAGAGCAACTGAACAACAAAGGAACAGGAAACCAGTAACATCACATCTGTCTCCTGTCTTCCGTGAGACTTCTAACAGTCTGGAATGTCTCTGGAATGCAAAACTGAGTCTTGTTATTCCAAGAGCACTGCACAGTGGCAACACACAGAAACCAACATCTGCACCCATACTTGACACATGTCAATATGTTGTTGTTTTTTTTAAAACCAAATCTCTGTTTACTTAACAAATGTGCTAATATAAAATGCATAAGCTGTTTTCCCGTAGTACCTGAGGGAACACATTAAAAAATGTAACAGTCCTGTTGATTTGGTTAGTAGGAAATAATAAAAAAATGAGGTCACATTCTTTAAAGTAATGTTTCCTAATTTATAATATTGTTACTCCCTTCACTTGTATAAATGTTACAATTTATACATATGTTACAGTGCGAAGTGTTCTTGTCAAACCAAACGTAAAATTGCTTGAATATGAGAAAGAGGAACCTTTGCCGGTTGAACCTGTGTGAGTAAATTAAATTAATGAATGCTTTAGGGTCTAATCAACCCACCATTTGAATGTATACCCAGTACAAGGCACCCTACTCACATCTGTAGTTTGCTGGTGGCTAATATTGAGATGGTAATTCACTATGAGCTGGTTTAGACATAATACTAAGTCATAGTTTTGTGTTAGAGACATGGGCCTACTCTTGCTTCCCCTGCTTTAGTGCAAATATAAGGAAGAGTTTGAAAGCATATTTTTTCCTGATTTTTGCTAACCAAGTTTGTCATTATGTCCAAACTGGGAATTGCAATTAGTTTTAACTATGATTGATCTGAACGATCTTTGATTGTAAACCATGGTTTCAGCCATATTTAAAATTAACTACAATTTGTTCCAGTTTAGACATAATGACAAATTATGGTAATTTGAAAACAAAGAGCAGATTTTTAAAACATAATTTAATAGACGTTCCACATCATTATTCCATTTGAGTGAGCATATGCAGTTGGAGCAGCAAAAAGATCACTGGAATATGAGGCTAGGGATTGAAAATATAATCTCTTGAAAATTGAGTTTCCATGTCCTTGTATGGATATGGTAGTTATACCTTTAAAATGGATTAAGACTGTGAACATGAAATTAGTTACAGCAGGAGGTGTGAGCGGGTTGTGAGGGTGTGACCCTTGGCAACAAAGAGAGGAGGGGATACACTGGCTGCAGCTTTAATCCCATCTTTTGTGATTAAATTTGTGGATGCCATGTGCAAGAACTAAAGTATGCCTTAGGCCTATAACATCACCAAAGAGAGCATACTTTTTCATGTGTCTGCTGAAATGAATGCAACATGTGCAAAAACATGATGTTGCAATACTCTCACTCGTTTAAATGGGTCCTATGCAGGAAAAGCTAAGGAAAGGTTTCCTCTGCTATGACCTGGCAGATATTTAAATGAGCAATGCTGTGGCTTGGAATTGAGTACAGTGGTGCCCCGCAAGACGAATGCCTCGCAAGACAGAAAACTCGCTAGACGAAAGAGTTTTCCGTTTTGGAGGTGCTTTGCAAAATGAATTTCCTATGGGCTTGCTTCGCAAGACGAAAATGTCTTGCGAGTTCCTGCGGTTTTCCCCCCCTTCCCCCCTTTTTCTAAGCCGCTAAGCTGCTTATCCGCTAAGCCGCTAAAATAATAATAATAATAATAATAATAATAATAATAATAATAATAATAATAATTTATACCCCGCCCTCCCCAGCCAAGGCCGGGCTCAGAGCGGCTTACAAGCAATAATAAAAACAAGATGAATGATTACAACTTAAAAACAAAAATAAAATACAACATTAAAATAATGGAACATTAAAATATTAAAATGTAGCCTCATCGCAGGAGAAGGAAAAGAAAGAAAGAGGAGGGGAAAAAAGAGAGAGAGAGAGGGAGGGAATCAAATTGGCTCCAAGCCAAAGGCCAGGCGGAACAACTCTGTCTTACAGGCCCTGCGGAAAGAAATCAGATCCTGCAGGGCCCTGGTCTCATGAGGCAGAGCGTTCCACCAGGCCGGAGCCAGAGTTGAAAAGGCCCTGGCTCTGGTTGAAGCCAATCTAACTTCTTTAGGGCCTGGGACCACTAGGGTGTTATTATTTATGGACCTTGAGGCTCTCCGTGGGGCATACCAGGAGAGGCGGTCCCGTAGGTACGAGGGTCCTAGGCCGTGAAGGGCTTTAAAGGTCAAAAGCAGCACCTTAAATCTGACCCTGTACTCCACCGGGAGCCAGTGCAGCTTGAAAAGCACTGGGTGAATATGCTCCCATGGCAGAGACCCCGTCAGGAGCCTCGCTGCAGCATTCTGTACCCGCTGGAGTTTCTGGGACAGCTTCAAGGGCAGCCCCGCATAGAGCAAATTACAGTAGTCAAGCCTGGAGATGACCGTCGCATGGATCACTGTGGCCAGGTCGGGGCGGGAAAGGTAAGGGACCAACTGCTTGATGCGGCGAAGGTGGAAAAATGTTGCCTTGGCTGTTGCTGTAACTTGCGCCTCCATGGAAAGGGAGGCATCAAGGATTACACCCAAACTCTTAACGGAAGGCAATGGCACTAATTGGGCCCCCGCAAGAGAAGGGAGTTGGTCCCTCATCCCCATGCCATCCCGACCTAGCCATAGGACCTCTGTCTTCGAAGGATTTAGTTTCAATCGGCTCCCACGAAACCATCCAGCCACAGCTTCCAAGCATCTGGTCAGTGTGTTCGGGGCCGAGTCAGTGTGGCCATCCATCAGCAGATAGAGCTGAGTGTCATCAGCATATTGGTGACAGCCCAGCCCATAGCTCCGGATAATCTGGGCAAGGGGGCGCATAAAGATGTTAAAAAGCATCGGGGAGAGAATTGTGCCCTGCGGCACTCCACACACCAAGGAGTGGCGCAACGACATTTCCCTCCCTAATGCCACCCTCTGTCCCCGACCAGAGATAAAAGAGCACAACCAGTTACAGGCTATGCCCTGTATCTCTACATCTGCAAGGCGGTGGTCCAGAAGATCATGATCGACCATGTCAAAGGCTGCTGACAAATCTAAAAGGATCAGCAGTCCTGACCCGCCTCGATCCAGTTGTCTACGGAGATCATCTGTTAGGGCAGCCAGAGCCGTCTCCGTCCCAAAACCAGGACGGAAACCGGACTGAAATGGATCTAATGCCGATATTTCCTCCAGAAACCTACCAAGCTGTTCAGCAACCGCTCTCTCAATTACCTTACCCAGGTATGGAAGATTTGAAACTGGGCGGTAATTGGATAGGTCTAAGGGATCTAATGAAGTTTTTTTTAAGAGTGGACACACCACTGCTTCCTTCAATTCCCCTGGGAATGTCCCCGTGTCAAGGGACAAATTGATAATTTCAACCAGGGGGGTCCGCACAACATCTGGACACTCCCTAATCAGCCAAGACGGGCACGGATCAAGGAGGCAGGTGGTGGGCCTACCAACTTGGAGGAATCTATCCACATCAGTAGGGAGTATTCGATCGAAATGGTCCAACACTGGACCTGAAGTCAGTCGAGGGGCCTCCAGTTCAGTCACTGTATCTAAATTGGCAGGGAGGTCACGGCGGAGCAACAGGACTTTCTCCGCAAAAAAAACTCGCAAATGCCTCACAGCTGTGGGTCGAATTTGTGCTTAAATTTGGTTGTCCTCCTAAGGACGTTATTGACCTAATTATTTTAAAAAGTTGTGCCGGGTGAGAGCTAGCGGATGCAATGGAAGCTGCAAAGTAAGATTTCTTAGCAGCTTTCATAGCCATCTCATAGGCTTTCATAAGCGTCCTATAAGATGTTCTTGAGGATCCGTCACGAGTCCGTCGCCATAATCGCTCTAGCCGTCTGAGATCCCGCTTCATTTTCCGGAGCTCCTCAGTAAACCAAGGGGCCCGGTTTCGACGGGGTCGCAGAGGGCGCTTAGGCGCGATCTCATCAATGGCTGCCAAGAGCCGGTTATTCCAGTCCTCAACAAGATCATCTAATGAGTCGCCAGGAGAAGCAGGGTTCCGCAAGGCTTGTCGCAATCTATCAGGATCCATCAGTTTTCGCGGACGAGCCCAAATGGGTTCGCCACCCGAGCTGGGGAGGAGCGGGAAGTCTATCTTGGCTTTCAGAGCGTAGTGATCAGATCATGGCACTTCCACAGCAGGGAGCATGATCACATCTATGCCAGCCCCAAAGATCAGATCCAACGTGTGGCCTGCTTGATGAGTGGGGCCCAGAACAACCTGGGAGAGCCCTAGTGTTGCCATGGAAGTCACTAGGTCCAGAGCCTGTGAGGAGGGAGTGGCATCGGCATGGACGTTGAAGTCTCCCAAAACCAGTAGGTTTGGGAACTCCAAGGCCCAGCCCGCCACCACCTCCAGCAGGTCTGACGGTGGCTGCAAAAGCCGCTAAACCGCTAATAGCGCTAATCCGCTAAGCCGTCAATGGGCTTGCTTCACAAGACAGAAAAACCGCTAGATGAAGAGAATCGCGGAACGGATTCTTTTCATCTTGCGAGGCACCACTGTACTCCATTGTGATGGATAACCACAAACTGAAACCTCTTTTTTAAAAACTGGAAACATTTTATTTTTTTATTGGGAAACACAGCACTTTCTTTAAATGATCTGAAACATTAAATGTGCTGCAATAGTCCCCCCCCCCCTTATTTGTAGCATTTGAATTAAATGATTGCAATTATTGGAATTTCAACTTTTGAAACCACAGAGAGGCAGTATGCTTCTGAATACCAGTTACTGGAAACCACAGGGGGGGGAGAATGGCTGCTCACCCTTTCCAGGTGGGTGGTGGTTGCGGACCTTCGCCCCATCCACCACCGCCAGCGGCAGAAGCCCATGTGCTTGCCAGCCATTAAGGAAATTACCCAGCCAGCAGAAGTACTGAGCTGGATTCCCTTCCAGAAAGTCAAAACTAAATGGGCCAATCAGAGGCCCTGCTGGAGGGGCAGTGCCTTGCCGCCTGGCCAGCCATTGGCTGTGTGTCATGCCCACGCAGGCAGCAATGCACAAAAAGCCAGCTGTGGCTGCTCTCTGCAGCACATTCGACCAAAGAGAATACTGTTGCACTGAGATCTTGCTTGTGGGCATCTCATAAGCATCTGGTTGAC